>NC_137258.1:16144411-17344411 GCF_965637545.1 Phallusia mammillata | reverse complement strand
TATGCGTAGTCAAGGACACTTTCTGAGGACCTAGTAACAAATACTGTGGGCACTAAACTTGGCGTATGTTCCCTTATGTACTACTTGACTGTGTTTCCTATCAATATTTTCCAATCCTGTTTATATGTCAAGTACTACTGTATATCAGATATTCAGGAGATGTTTTTCCTGTCAATTTGTATAATGCAAGTGGTATTATGGCCCGACGAGATCTCGTTCACAATTACAGAACGTAAAATAACAGCAACAGCTCGACTGCTAACTTTTAAAACTTCACAATTTTTGAAAAATTGCATGTTAGGAATATACCTTTTAGAAGAAAAACTGAGAAACTTGACCCGTCGTTAAAGAGCTTTACAGATCTCTGGTTTAGTGGGAAGACAAAACTGATGTTAGTGACCCTGAATCATCGCAGTCCTTACTTGCAAGGAGATTTCATTAATGATCTTCTAATATTTGCAGGAGCAAGAAAATGTCAAAATTGACGATGATTAAGGATCTCGTCATAATGATTATCGGCCTTGTCGGTTTTCTCGCTGGAACGATTGTTGCCATTCAAAACATCATAAAAGACTTGGGCACAGACGATGACAGCGACAAATGCAGTGGGGGTGCAGGGGGGATCACCACGACAGCCCCCTATTACAACGTAACGACCCCAGCTTGGCACGGAAATCAAACAACTTCTTTTTCAACCCCAGGGTTTGTGTAAAATTAAGCGAAAGATTTGGTGTGGATAGTTACCTACGAGAGGTCTTTGTGGGCGAAGGGCACGTGCGGAAAAATATGGTTGAATCTGGCTCCATCAAGTGGTCAATTGTTCGGTGGCGTTTTCTTTTTTGTAAATTATTCGTAGCAATCGTTCGGTCACCAGTGATTTGTCATAGTTGATTTTGCCTTTTTTTCATGACGGTTGTGACAGTTGATTTGGTAGTTGTCTAAATCTAAACAGTTGATTAGGCCTTTTATTCCGCCACAACTGTACAGTTTTCAGATGTTTGTAGCGCATTGTAAAACAAAATAACCCGTTTAATGATTCCGATTTTACGGTTCTAATTTTTTAACAGTTCATAGAGAAAAAGTAAAGAATTTCATTTTTTCAATATTTTGAACGTTATTGAAACCGTCAGCGAAGATTTGCATTGATCGTCCGGTCCTCTCTATTTTTGATTTTCTCTTTTTTGTGTGTTGTGTTCTATTATAGTTTTTCCATAGAATAATTCAGGGACCCTAAACTAGCTGCTTTGTTCCTAAACAAACATATTTAATTCCTTCATCTTGAAAATTTTTAAAGATGAACTGTTTTTTCCTTGTTCCCAAAAGAAAGTTTATATTTATTCATGTACATTTACATGCTGCAAACGACTGATTGTAATTGTATGAAAAACATATATGCGCTGATGTTGTATTATGATTGTTCATCCAGTGCAATTGAAATGCTAGTACAATTGCAAGTATGTGTAAGAGTTTGCAAACAAATATGTACTGCTGTATACGTTGCTTTTAAAGCACTGTGGTAAAGATGTTGCATTTGCTTATAAAGCCTGCATCAAGACTCCATACATTCGCCACATTTTTTTAAACAGTTACAATAAAGCTATTCTATTTACAAGTGCATGGAAACAAACACATTGTAAGACAAAGATTTTCGAAAAAGGCCTTAATATTTACTGCTGCCTTTTGCGTGGCTTAAATTGCGAAAATTGAATTGCCTTTCAATGATTAATATATTGTGATTTACTACTTATATATTCCACGGTGTTGTTGTTTATTTTCAAAAAATGCCTTTTGTGTTTGTTGCATGTTTATGCTCGTTTCATTGTAGTACTGTGTGCAATAATAAAGGTTTTAACAGCCCGAACCAACACAAATGTAACATACTCCCATTTCACCCAAAAACAAAAATATTTTATGCCAAAATGCCCAACACATCCATAGTCACCACCCCTTCCACTTGTTTTTGCAAATGTTTTGAACAATTTTTTTGAATAAACAAAATTCACTTGAAAACTTTTCTGCCTTTTTTTGTTTAGTGAAGTGTGTTGAAAAAAAAAAAGTTTTTACATCCAAACCTAGCGCCTGGTTCGGTGTGGTGTTACGAAATCAAGGCAGGGCAAGCCAATTTTAGCATTTTGTAACCCCCTAGGAAAGGAACAGAAAAGAGTTTTAAAGTGGCCAAAATATTCTGATGAACATATCGCTTACACTGTATTAGGAACGTTGTCCAAGAAATTAAAAATATTTTTTTGATTAGAAAAAGTTCGTGCTTGAGTCATTACTATCAACATGTTGGAAAGTTAAAATATTCCGCCTTTGGATACGACGGAACAAAAAACTACTCAAGTTTACTCGCTGCAAATTAACGGAGTATAGTGACGACTCTCTGACTTGTGACATTTGCAACAACGTTATTGCGCACCACTACGAGGAAATTAAGCAAACACATTTGTCATTTACCACTGGTTATTTCTAATTTCCTTCAATAAAGTATGTCAAACGAAGTAGATTCATATAAACAACGTTAACTTGAATCATTAAAGACGAAATAAACTCAACTCAACGACAGTCTAACAAAATTATTAATCATATTGGTTATTGAATGAAAAACAAAACTTTTCAAGCAAAAAACTTACTTGTTGGATTTTGAACTCAAACAAGCAATGTTGATTGATTAATAAACCTTGAATGTTTGCAAAGGCGATTGGTTGTTCGTCTCCTTCAGTGCAATTTGCACCTCACATTGTGTTGTACAGGTCAACACTTACCACAACCATAGGCCTACCATACAATGGGCAACGAATGCCCTGATAAAATTATTCAAAAACAACAAACTATAAAACGATTAAAATAAACTTTCGATCTTAAAACGCAAACCCGTCTTTCCAGGAAAAAATGTCGGTACCGCGTCACTTGCCCACTTTACCACAAAATGCCTTACTGATTAAAGTAGGCAAGTTCAACAGAAAAACAGTGTATCATTTTTACTGAGCCCCGGACTTTATTTAATATGAAGAAGTTTACGAACTAATATGAAGAAGTTTCCGAAAAGAGTACAGTCGCGTGGTGGCATCAAAAAGCTAATGTTCAGTAACTTTAAACACGGCGTAGAGTTAACTGTTAAGCAACACCGCCCAATTAAACACAGGGATAAATTTGCACTACTACACTCATCTGTCTTCAAAAAGTTTTTTTAAGCTTTTAGGTAAAGTAAAATGTGTTTCGAATATAACATTATACAGACTTAGCTAGGCTTTTGCCTAAAACTTAGGATAATAGCACCAACAGTAAACGCATTATAAAGCACATTGTAAATGCAATACACCAAAACAACTTTAATACAAGTTTCAACTTACTTGCTGTTTGGAAAGTGGTTGTTTGGAAACTTTTAATCCGAAACTTTCATTCCAATATCCACCAATCAAAGTTTATGTATCACAAACAAATCCATTCCAAAAAACAACAACTAAATCACTTTGCTTAATCTGAAACAAGCAAGCGTTTTGCACAAACGAACCGGTACCTGAGCATGCAGTCCAATCAGCCGAAAACGCTTAAACTGAATTTGCTGCAGCGATCGCCTTAACAACAAGGCGTTGTTACGTCAGAATGAAGCTTTAGAACACTTTCATTCTTAACTGTTACAGTTTTGAAGGTTTTGTAAAACTTTTTCAAACTCATAACCTTTCGCTTTATATTTCAGTAACATTTCAAAGACAACATGAACATTAATTAAGAAAATCGCGCGTAAAGTAAACAAACAAGTTTTGGTTTGGTGACAACTTAAGCAAAGAACAATGGGTTCTTTGAATAAATAAACAACTATCGCCAATGATTATAAATTACTTGACTGCAAATAAACCTGTCATATAAGACAACAAAACCAAATATTCTCTTGCATGGCAAACATGTTAAAAAAACGAATTTCCTGTGAAGTCCCAAAATATTTATGGAACTGTGGATGCATTGTTACGTGCAAAAAAGTTGCATGTATTTTTTCTAAGATTGATTAATTTGTAAAATGCTGGGTTTCTAAAGAATTTTGTATGTAGCCAAAGAGGCAAGAGATATTCCGATACAGTTATTCCAATACAAGTGTAATTGTAAAGCGTACATTGAGAAGGTCTTTTTCATCAATGTGCTAAAAGTCATCACATTTTTGTCCTAAACACTAAACCATTTTTTGGATTGGATACGTCACTGCAGTCAGCCACCACACCCTCAAAACGAACAGGATATCCGCTTGCCATGTTCATAAATCAATAGCTTATGCGCGGTTGCATCATGACGGTGTAGCATTATTGCTTGTTTCTGCCCAAAAAAGATTGCTACTCAATGAACTTTTTAAACACTCGTAATAGTCCAAAGGGTATATATTGTGTTTAATACCAGGTGCAATATTAAGGGTGGCCGCAGGTTTAAAATAATGAAACTGGTGAAGCGATATGACATTTTTGCCAGCAAGCACCGTTGGAACGGACATCCATGAATGCCATGTGAGGTAATAAATAGCTCTTCGGATGTTTCACAGTGCGGCTATCTGCCTACGAAATCCGCTATACGAGGTTAACACGAGTATGCGTTTGCCAGATGTTACTTCTGTCTCGAACATACCTTCATTTGCTTCTTATTGCGCCAGCTGTTGGTGTTGAAAGCGGCTTTGTCTTTCTTGTTTAAATGGTAGTAATAGAATAATCACAGCTTTCTAAATAGTAGAAACAGATGTCGACACCGTTCATAGCGGTTAGCATGTCGTTTTTTTAAAGCTAGAAAATGTCAGAGGCTGTTTTTCAGGCGCAGAAAGTACGGTTTATAACTTGTTTAAGTTGATCGACGAAGTAGGCCAAACTTTGATCAAATGAGTTTTAAATCGATTTTAAAATCCCACAACATGCGTAGTGTCAATTGAACGCCTTTGTTGTGATTACCAGCAAATGTTATATGCATCGTGCGTGGCTGTTGTGAATAAACGTTTTAAGCGGCTATGCAACATGCGTTGGTGTTTGAACACGAGATCCTCCACGTTCAAATAGACAAAGCTATCATGCTGCGCAGTTACAAGCAGATACAAGCATTGCGTCGGCAACCGAAGTCGCAATCGAAAAGTGTTGTCTACAGCTGTGTGTGACGTAACATATGTTGCTCTTTATGACGCAGTCGTGACTCATCGTCTTGCAAGGCTTGTGATTGTGATAGTTTCGAAGAAGTTGTGTTGATATTATGTGGGAATATAAACCTTTCGAATTAATTGAATCATAACATTAATTGGAAGGTTAGTCTACTATCACTACGTTTTTTTAGATATTGCTGTTGAAAAGAACATAGTACAATTGTTTAACATTGTCAGTGTATTGATGAACAGATTTGTAGGTATGAGGGAAGAAATAAATCTCAGTGGCCCAGGTGCGTTTGGAAATACTTGTTGAACGTTTCAAAGTAACTAGATAATGGTAAAATTGTACATACTCTATTTGTAATTCGCAGAGGAAAGATTGAATTTTGAATTGGAGTGCATTGATCGCCATAATCTGCTGCGCAGATATCACCAAGCAGATCCGTAAGTACAAGACAGCTACGTTGCTATCGATTTTTTCCGCAAAATCTACACTTTTTAAACCTTCTTCGTTTATTTTAAAAACAAATTTGCATATCTTGGTTAAACGTCAGCAACCACAAAAATAAGTACTTTGGTTAACTTTGTATTTGAACTTAATATTGATTAACCCTAAAATCATGAACTGTACAACGTAAAGTACAAAAGGGGTTGGTTTTATCTGACGTTTGCTTGTGCAACTGTTTTAATGTTTTGAGGTCTATTTAAACATTACAAACTTTTTTGCACTTATTTTTGAAAAAGTTGTAATATTATATAGTTGTAATATATTTAAAGCACAATTATGTACAAACAAATGCTAAAATAGTTGCTTTGCTGTGCTGAAAGGTTAAAGAGGAACCCTGAACTGACTAGAAAGGCGCAAAAGCACGCTGAAAAACTACTCCGAAAGTGCAGCAGCACTCACAATGAAGACGGTTTCACAGTTTGTCACATCATCAACCGTTCTGTGTCAGGTAAGCCAAAATATGAACAACTTTGCGCAACCGTTTCCTAAAATATAAAACTTATCGTATTGTTTTGTCTTTTACAGCATCAGAAATTACTGATATGTGGTACTCCGAGATTTCCAGGGTGAACTTTTCAAATTTAACCCTCGACGATGTTACAGGTTAGTTAAAAAGCCATATCACAAGTTGCTAACATTAGCAAGATTTAGAATGTTGCACTAATTTACATATTGAATACACTGAGTTGTCATTGCCATTTTTCCTGCTGATTGAGCAATATTTGAACAAAAATAAAAGCTGTTTCGGGACCACAAAACTGATTAGGTTTCAACGAATTTACACCAAAACCATAAAAAAGCTGAGCAACACGCTCTTGTTGAATATATAATGTCAATCAAATATATGTTATACAAGAATAAACAAACAAAAATGAATCAGTTCAATGGATACGCAAAAAACGATTAATTTAAAATATTTTCAATTAGCATCAGTCATTTGTGACATACATAACACGCCGCCATTGAACATAGCAAGTGCAACGAAAACTGAAAAGTCAGCAACAGTTGTCTTTACGTCACAGTATATTACACGCATTATGACGTAACTGTGACAATGGGACTTGTAATTTGCGGCGGATGTATTTTGCATTGAAATTTTATCGTACGACTTTATTTCAACTCGTAGGTAAAGCAATTTTTTTTATTTTGTACCACTTAGGTCAATTAGGCAACAGGAAACGATAGATTATTTCGAAAAACGTTTCTTTGGGGAAAGGAAAGCCAACATGTGCAACAAAATTTCAACTATATTCAAACAAAAAACATTTGAAAGTTTTTTTTCATTTATGCCACAAGTCGAGTTCAAGACTCGGTGGTTTGGGTTGGGACACCAGTGCAGTCGAATGTGAAAACAAAACCGTTTAAAAATGGCTTAAGAAATAAGTCCGATACAGTATATACACGAAAAATAGGTTATTCGTTTAAAACGGCTTTTTTCACTGCAATAATTCTTTGTGAAGCAAAAAACTCGATGATTCAATTAAAAATCTGCGGATGAACTTGAAATTTGTTTTATAATTGTCATTTTTCCCACAGAGCGGTTCACGCAACTTGTATGGAAAGACACACAAGAGATTGGCGTCGGCCTAGCACGTGACCGCAATGATCACGTGTACGTCGTGGCGGCCTACTCCCCACCGGGAAACATCCCCCATCTTGTGAAATACAATCTGTGCCCTCCTTCATGACGTCATTACAGCATAAACACCAACTAAATTGTGTTTGTGTATAAAAGATGCCAAACTGCATGAATGCGTTTTCCGGTTATGCGTGTTCATGATGATATCAGAGCATTGTGTTTGTTATTTTATTTATTGTTGTTGTTTTTGCGACGTTTGCGTTTGTTATTTATTTAAGGACAAGTTTACATTTTAGCCATCGATTAGCCTGTGTTTATATTCCACCAACTTGGCCATAGCGGTTTATGTACTTTTTTCGATTGTGAAATTATTTTCAACTTATTTTGCGATTAATTGTGTTTAGGACCTAGCACTGGTTATGTGTACCCTTTAGACGGGTTAAGAAACGAGCCTAATGTATTCGGTTATGACGGCAAATGTTAAAAAATGATTTTAAATAATGTTGAAGTGTCACTGTAAATTGTTTCAAACAATTTTATCCAAATTTTTACTATTTGCAAAATGAATTAACCAACATTGACTACTAGAAGCTCAATGGTTTTGTAAAACACGTTATAAAGAAAAATAGTAAAAACGGCCATGCACTTGTTCTGTAAAACTATTTCCTTATGTCTCATAACGTCCTGCGTTAAATCGTACTGTACTGTAACTTGTATTTACAGAATATTCTGTTGTCTACTCAGTTTCTTCGTAATCCAACACCACGGCGAAATCTTCTTTAAATATATGCCATGTCTTCGGTTTATGTGGGTTGTCAATTTCCTCGCGTTTTATCGTTATGCTTGTTCCGTCCAAAAACGAAGTGTTCACCCAGAAGTAAAACGCGCAATGGTCGTAGCCAATTGGCAAGTTTCTCTAGAAAATAACAAAAAGTTAGGGAATGTTAGCTTCGGACAAGAGGACGAATTTAAATCTGAAACAAATGTTGTTGCCAGACATAATGTGTAAACGAGTATTGCTCTTCCAGTTTCATTATAAATAATCGGCGTTTCGACGTCCAATACGAGACGCCTTGGCACGGCTTGAAAAAAAAATATTATGTTTGAAAATCCTAATGTAGTAAAAACAATTAGAAGTCAAAAAATAAATGACTTTTTTAAATCTTTGAGTCTGTATCTTTTATACGAAATGACAGGTGAACACTGTTAAAGTTTAATATTAAAGACTGCTAAAATATATTTTTAGAAAATAGGCCACACAGAAACTGTAGATTGATTAGTTGTAGTTGTACTGGATGTGATTTATTTCAACGGTCAACATTACGTCATTTCACAACACGCTTGACACAAATCACGTATATTGCACATAGGCTTGTGCCACTTTCGTTATAGCAGCATTTCCTGTGATGTACGAATATGCTAATGTGCACTGCGACACACATAAACTTGTTTCAAGGTTCAGGTTTTGATTAAAATCAAGACATAAATTGTATGCTATTTTTGAATGCTTATTGCTATATACTTACCGCAGTTGATGTAAATCGAATCTTGACGTCACCGCAAAGAATTGGGCAATTTGTGACGTCACACACAACATGATTTTCGTTTGCGTCATAGCGAATCTAATAAGCACAAGAAAACGAAAGTGTAAAAATGATTTCGTTGTCTGAGACACTAAACGATGTTGTGCAATGGTCAAATTAGGTCGCGAAATACTTTTGCAATCATCTGTTTAAGAACTTATACTCTTTAATTATTTTTTTTTGTAGTTTGCATTTTTTGTATTGTTTTGCACAAGTTTTGCACACAACCTCTCACCTTGCAGTTATATTCTTCTGCAAATTTACACATAGTCACTTCTTTGCCATCCAACACAATATTCATTGATAAATCCGAGCCGTTACCACGACCAACACCTTTTAACAAAATTGCATTGGTAATATTTGCTACAATAACAAGTTGCTTTCGTTACCTCTTTCGATCATATATTTAAAGTAAAATTGCATTTTGAACCGAAATGATAGCGGCTTTTAATTTAGGCCAGATTCGTATTAGACCATAATGACACCCATGGTCAAAAACGTATTCGGAGATGACATCGGGGCCAGTTAAAAGTTAAAAAAGCGATTGTTGATCCTTTAAAAAGTAAAATCTGAATATCATAAGTCAAACCCACCAACGACTTTCACCCATTTTTGGCAAAAATTATTGGTCATGTTTTCATAGTACCAATGCGTCAAGATTGACTTAAAATTCAAACCTTCGATAGATTTTATAGTGATAGTCTTGAGTTGTATTTCTTTTCTAGGTGGAGGCAAGCCCCCAAACTCTTTTTTGATTCGCTCAAAGTATCCGACATATCGTATTTGTGAGGCCGTCTCAACTCCTTGAAAAGTCAATCCCACTTCCATATCTGTGCGGCGAGAGCCAAAGTGATGTAAAGCTTCCTGCAATAATGGACAAAAATCTAACATTTGTATCTTTCGTATGTTTGTGCAATATGTACAACCAATATTTTTTCTTGATCACAGTCAGGCATATTAGAGCAGTGAAGCAGGATTGAAGCAGCAAAAAGCATCAGCAAAAATAATCTAGCCGGCGGCGGGATTCAAAGCCAAGCTCTTCTACCTACCGAGCTACACAGACTCGAAAGGCATGCCCCCCGAAAGTACAATAACAAGCGCCGTTGTTTGTCTCGTGTACTGCATATTTCTGTATTTTGGTATAGTTTTTTTCGAACTTAGATCTAAAAGGTCTTTCTTTTATTACTTTTTGTAAGATTACGTCTTTTTAAGAAACTTAGTTTTACGCCCATACGTAATGGCTTTTGCAGCATCTTTCCGGATTATCCGAAACTTCCATGTTAGCAGTGACAAGAATGTGGCCAATTTTCTTCAAAACGCATTTAAAACAAGTTGGTTAATACAAGTCAAGAAACCAGGATCACCTTGGCATTGTCAAACTGCCCCGACTCGATAAGCCAAGCGCTGACGCAAGTTCCCGTTCTCCCCTTTCCTCCCTTGCAGTGGATCGCGATCACGTGGTTCTCGTCTGACGTCATCCACTTTTTGGCATCAGCAACAAACTTTAGTAGATCACTGCAGTGACAAAAATGCGAATAAAGCTCTGATCGGCTCTGTTGCGTCACTTTGTGGTGACTGAACATAAATATTAATTAGACCAATTTTTGTTGTTATTTTTATTAGAGTGATAAATATGATAGTTTTATTTGGCTGTTTTGGTTTCAAAGGCAAAAAGGTCAAGGCTAAAAGAATAAAACCTCAGGTCATCAGACAATAAATAGTAAAAATCAATCAATACCTAAATCGACTCAAACCTAAACAATATAATATTCATATATACACCAATTGACACTTAAATTTAGTCACATGCCCTTAAGATTGTGACTCGACAGGTATTTGAGAAGCTAAATGATACTTTATGTAAAATACATTGTATAACGTACGTGATTGTAGGAACATTGTGGTCATCGATCATCACACGACAAACTTGATCATCGAAGTAACTTGTGTCGTAACTTCGTTCACCTGCACGACAATTGACAAAATAACTAAGAATTACGCTATTTCAAAATGGATACTTTGCGAAACAGTGAGTATTGTGGCCTTTTACAAAAATGCGCTGATTTAAAGGAAAAACATCGAATTATTTGACCGAAACACTTATGGTTGTTACTGTAACTGCTCCCACCTATATTGGTGACTCTGCAACATTCAATAACACCGGCAATGTGCTGGTGTTATCCCATAATACTTCTTATGAGGTGATGTTCACTTACTGCACAGATTGTAGATTCGGTAATTTCCCTTGTGTTTTGTGTTGAAGAAGCGACTAACTTCTTTGATCGGATTTCGAAATACACTTTGCATTCCACTGCTGGGAAATGACATCGCTATTACCCGGTCAGTGACGTAGGTAAGGTCAAGGTCAAATCCGTCTTTCTGCAAAAAATGGTTTGGCAACGGATTTAAGCATGAGCTTAACAAGCTACATCGTTAGGTATAGTAAAAAAGGATATGTATAAAAAATATAAAATAAGTAAAACTAAAATAGTGTAATATTATTAAAACTGTACAAGGAATGCGGACGATATTGGACATTTGGGAAAATGCGTCATTATTAAAACTTACTCAAATATAAAAAAACTTTAATTGTGGACCAAGAAGTTGACAGAATCGTCGGCGCCTGACGTTTACACAAAAACAGATCCTGATTCGTAGTATGGTGTGAAAATATAATTGCAATTTCAAACCACTAAAATGTTAATTTACGAATTAACCTTGTATCTTCTCTTGTTTTGAGAAATTGTTTGTCGGCTTGATTTCTTCATTTGCCGTTGAGAGTAAAATATCCTTGCTACACGGATTATTCGCAATGCACGAGCAAGTTTGATCAACCTGAAAAATACACATAAATTACAAATAAAATGCACCTGGTAAATAACAAACAATATTACTGTACATAGATTTAATTTAAAAAACTACTAGGGCCTATAACCACCCTATGTGACTGTATACGAAGTAATGCATGGAGGTTCAGCCAAATTTGTATTTGTAATTTGTTGAAATTTGTTGCAGATAGTTTCGGTATATGTGTATGATTGCATCTGTTACCCTAACTAACTGAACACTTTTTTCTCTCGATAAACACCACTTTTCATTTGTCTTTATTCAAGCTGGACGTTTCTTTTAAACGTCCTTAAAAAATATTCTTGCGTTCATGGAATTGCTGTAAATAAAGCATCTGAGGGAAAACGGTTACATATGACCTATGTACTTCACAAAAAGAAACATAGCATTCAAGTCACAGTACGCCAGGCTCATTGAAGGCGCCATACCGAATCAGTCGGTCACCAAGCATTCGTCACCGTATAGCAAGGCGTTAGGCTAGAAAAATCTAGAGTGCAGTGGGTTTCGAACCCACGGTATAGGAGTCTTTCCGGGACATAGCATTTAAGCATTGAAAAATTGTTACGGCCTGTATGCCCAGCATTTGGCATGATGTGTTGCTTTTGCAAGGTAACATTGCCGAGACTTTCTTAACCACTCGGATAAAGGAGTCCAATGCAAACTTACTTTCCATAACCATTTTCGTCAGCTTCAGCCAAGATCTCGTCAAGCGCGGTATAAACGACGGTTACCACAAAAGTGCTCACCACAATCACGGCATCCGCAACCTCCCATGGGTTTCCGAAAAACTTTTTGAAACTAAAACAAAATGTAATGCAAAACGTAATAGTGACAACAAGTACAGTCAATATAATACGAGTACTATGCAAACCAATGGGTCCGTGAGATATTGCAAGAGGTTTTGTGAATGCAAATGAAGTTAAAGATTTTTAGATTTGTTTAAAGTAGTAGGGTCGGCAGACTTGATGAATTACAAAAAGGTCCGGTATTGCAAAACTGATTTAAGATTTAAGAACTTACCCGTATGCAAATATTCTGGCCAAGAGGTCCAACATAAAAATGCATGAGAGAGTTAAAGATATTCCGTCAAATACAAGTTGAGAGGTTTTTGTTTTGCTTGTTCCGATACTCAAGTCAATGATCAGAAGCAGTATGTCGAGAAGAATGAGAATAATTCCAACTGCTCTGATTGACAAGTGGTCGACAAAGGAACGAACTTTAAACTGCCATCGCCTGTTAAATGAAAAAAATATCTTATAAAACCACACAATCTTGTATACCGTCAGTGAATGTTTTCTAGCACAGGGTTTGCTTTTTTGTCAAAAAGTGTTAATTCTAGTAGACACAAGTATTAACAACCAACCTATAGCTTTTACAGTTTTCATGCACCTAAATTAGTTAAGTTTATATGTTCATTCTAGTAATGTTTAATAGCAAATTTAAACACATTTTTCAAAATTTAATGCACGGACAACTGCACCAAATGTTCTGCTGTGATCGAAGGCAAACGTAATTAAATCATTTGCTGAACATATCGTTCATTATTGTTTCCGATTTGGGCCTAAACGATGGTAGATTATAAATCGCAAAAGCATAAATAGGTTTGCTTGTTTTTCCGATTGGTGGCAACCAAACTTACAGAGTGAAAATGTTCACATGGAAGGGATGAAGTTTATAACAAAGACCCCAGACATCTCGCAATAACACGTGTTACCACCAGGAGATGAAATATCGGCGTAAGCAACTAATATAGGAACAAAATACGGGGTAAATCTTACTCCAACTCATTTTGTGGTTCCTGGTTTTCCCTCCCACTATCCAGTCCATCTTCATTCCACCACAATTCTGAAATCTCGGGCAACGTCACCGGCACAGACTGCTTCGAGGCTATGGGTCCTGTTGTCGTTTCTATTTCTCTGCTTTCCTCAATATTCTCGCTCCAACTAACCTTCTTCGATCGTTTTGAGCCCCTAGGGGGTGCTGGGGGCGGTGCATCTCCGTTGCTAGGCAACTGTGCATCCCCATTTGGTGCCCCCAAGTCCAATCCAAAATCATCAGCCATTGGTTCTCACTCTAAGGCTCGGAACCTCAGAAAGTAAATGAGACTGCGCAACGAGCCCTTTAAACCCGCGTTAATGATTAAAGTCTTACGAGTCCAATACCACCAGGTACCGGCGCCCATGTACCACGTGACTTTACGCGAGCACTGGAATCTGAACCCCTTTTGGTGTTTGCATTTAACGGTGTTTGTTTTTGTTGCATTGCGATTGTTTGACCGTCAATGTAGTTCGTGTAGGTAATCAGGGTGTTTACGCCACACTTAGCTTTATACTCGCTGCGACGTAAATTGGTTAAACTCGCATTTGAAACTCCAAATTTCTTTAGTATCATACAAGAGTGGCCTAACTATTTGAAAGGGTATATAGTTCTGCAATTCTTTACATCCAAGGGTATACTAACCCTTAAGAATCACGTGATCGTCACATGTAAACATTATAGGCTGAGCATAAAAGTACCAATAAGGCCAATATTTGAGTAGCTTAAAATGGTGCCCGGCATAGTCACTTGTAATGCTATTTTTCGGACGAGCATTAGTACCTGATAAGGTTCCAACCAGAGATATAAGCCGTCCGAAAAGTTGTTTTGCAAACTGCCCAAGTTAGATCTGCTATTTGAAAATACGTTGCACAAATGGTTGAGTGCGATCAACTTCAGATCAAGTCTATTTAAAGTTAAAACCAACCAGGTTCGCCTTACAACTCTAGTTGAAACTATTTGAAGTTGAGACGACGTCTTCTTTTTTGAATTTTAAACTAAAAAATATAACAAGCGTTCCTTAAGTGTGACATCTTTTCCACAAACACTTTGCATACTAGAAACACTCCACTGGGATTTTTGTATTGTTTGCAAGTCGTAAAAATTGCGCGTTTGAAAAAAATGCGAAGGAGTTCGAAAGCAAAATATATCCGCAAGCAGGCGCTCAAGAGGCCCACAAATTTAAAAACACAAAATGAAACGAGGTTAAAAAATGAACCGTATATTCGGGCACATGGACAAACGCTTAACTTGACTACACAAATGCGAAAAGGTGATTTATGATATTTAACAGTGATTCGATGCTTGTACGTCTGTATTTACTGTCAAAGTACTCTTAAGACGGTGATAAGTGGAACAAGAAGTGCTTGATGAGAAATTGCAGCAACAAAAAAACAAAGAGGGGTTTACACACATTATGATACCACTGTACGTGCTTAATTGGAGAACTAAAGTTTTTGATTCAAGGGCGTTACAATATGACAGCCTAAGGATGGTAAATGAGTACAGAAAAAATACATAGCATTCAGTAACGTACCAATGCCCCTAAGAAAATAGAAACAAAAGACGAATTTCGTGATGTTTATAACCTAGCTTCCCACAGGAAATTTTTCGTAACGGTTTGCGATAGAATTAAGACTGGGCTTCAAACAAATACAAAACGCCGCAAACGCACTAACTAAACGAAAATAGAATGTTGCAAATCGGGTTAAAATAAAAATACGTCAAAATAACAGTTTATGACGTCATAAACCCCTGGCGTGTTGAAACCGTATGGAGATATAAAACAAGTGGATGTATGTTTAAGTACTCGTTTTCAAGTTAAAAATTCCATAAAACAGTGGGGTCGGGTGAGCTGTTAATACTTGTTGTTGGACATTTAAATGGGTTAAGACAATGCATTTTTGATGGCTATTATGCCCAAAGCTATGTTCGCTGCTACAAAATCACATATATGGGGTTTATGACACAACAATGAATAGTAGCGAAATGAGAAAGTGCTTCATGGCTTCAAAATGATGCATATTTTATAAAAACCGTGCGCTGATGAAATTTTATTGGGATAAAATGTTCAATTTTTAACTATAGTACAACAGACTTGTAAGCGAGACCTAAACCTTACCCAACCTTTTGTTATGAAGTCAAGCCAAGTTTTATATTCAATACGCCGTAATAACTATAAAAATGTGGCCGAGTGTAAAGTCGGGTCCAAAAGCCTGTTTCATTAAAACTTAAGCCCGAACCCGACCCGACTTATAACTCTATAGTACAGTAAATGGTAAAAATGATCAAATACCCTGTGGTTTAAATATATGTTAAAGTTCAGACTGAAATTTTACCCATTGGTGATATAAAACCGAGTTAGCAAAACATGATTTTAAACTGTACGTGACAAAATATAAACCAACGTTTTTAGTTCGGCGTTTTGTTGTTGGGACTTGGGAGCTTGTAATCAGACTATAAAATTGCCTACAAAAAAAACGTTGGCCTAAAAAACTGATATTTTAATTTGATGTACTCGGTTACAGAACAATTTTAGTTAAATTCAACAATCACAAAATTTCCCTTATAAAGGCTTTTTGGTGAACCCAAATTCCTTTAAACCTATAAAAATATGCTCAAAACTCATAAAATCACATGACCGCCAAAATGGGAAAAAAACGTACACTCATTAGGAAACCAAAGAGGCCAGTAACAAAAGTTCAGGTACCGGGACCAAAAAACGAAATCAAACAGTGTTGCAGAAAGGTTAAACTCACACTGATGCATGTGGTGCGTAATGAAAATTAGGGCTTTTCGATCCAAGCCCGGTGATAATACTCAATACAAGTGCAGTGTTGTGTTTGGGTACCGAAGTCGTGTTTGCAAACCGTCGTTCACACCTTAATACCGCTTGACTCGTCCACTGAGGGTTCCTCGTCGGATCTGTTCAGGGCGGGATTCGAACCCGAAAAGTGTGGCTCGTCCTGAGAAGTAGAGATCGGTTGTTCGGTGGACGGCATAGCTTCAGCGGTTTCCTAGATAAACAAAACGCGTATTTGTTAATAATGATACACAAGTGCCTGTAAAGAATGGTTTAATTTTTGTGGATCCCCGCGTTTACATACTTCCTTCAAAAAATATTAGGGCCTGCAAACCCTACATGCAAAACCATAGGTTGGATCCAATGAGGTTAAGGTTTGGACCGAAGTATAACAAACCTTTAATAGTGGTGTGCGTGTCATGCAACTAAATCCGCTTATTAAAGCAACTTTGGAAATTGAAGCAACTATGAAAACCTTTCGGATACTTGGTGTTAACCGCTGGGCCAAACGTGAACAAAGTTACAGTACTAAAGTTCAGGTGTTTAAATTTAAAGTTTTAACCATTGCGTCTTGACCAAAAACGCAATCCGTCTTATAATGTAGGTCATCAAAAAAGTATATTGATTATATAGTATAACGGATACGCCACTTTAAAAATGGCAAGCACAGCATGGCCAATCTACACGCAATACTTACAGTTAATTTAGATTTCAAAATGGAAATGTGATTTTCTTACAGTGAATAGAAGCAATGAAATGATATGAAAATTATATTACACTTTTTACCCAATAAGAAGCTAATAGAGAGACACAATACATTTTCCATGAAGTACTGTAGGTACAGGTATAACATAAAAGTCGCCACTGGAACGCCGTATCCAAAACTTCTGGTCTAACAAAGTTGTTTAACCACCTAAAAATGCCGTTCGTGTTTCTGATGCTACAAGAGCAACGGGGAAAGTGAGGGTGCTTCGTCTCAAACGCCCATGACAAGGCAGATTATGAAGCATAGGGTTTAAAACAACCAATAAACCGACGGGAGTAAACCACTATTTAGCGGTCACAGCGGGAGAACATGGCCCAACAGGGAAGGCACATGCATTTGTGTTGTGTACAAATTTGACAACGACTTTCACTTTATTATTGTACTTGCCCTTAATAACGCAAACATCAGCGAATGAGGGCAATATTTAAAGACAGGTACATAATGGTATTTTTAGGCTTTAGTCAAGTTTATGTCAATATTACAGTCCGTGCGTTGGGAGCAGGGCTTTGCAAGAGTGGTTAGGGCCGACATCTGGGCGTATTGTATAATTAAGTGGGCGGTACGTTGGTGTTACTTTAGCCAGACAACGCATTACAATATGTTTGTGAGCAAACATTTTCTTTACATCTAAAACTACAGCCAAACTTTGCCCTCAAACAAAAGAAATGGATTTATTTTGACAAGCTAGTGGTCCATCTTTAACCGGCCTTCCGAAATAACCACAACGTCCCGTTAATAGCGATTCTAATTGCATCCACGATTTCTGAGTTTCCCGGGAGTGTCCGACGAAATGGAAGCTACAATGACTGGGCAATTTCGGCTTGTCATAACACCACAGCAAAGGAGAATTAAGCTCCACAGCTAAACTGACAGACGTCTAACTTAAAGACCATTTTCCCTACAATCCAGGCAAAATATATGTTTGCAAAATGGCCGATATATGGTACTTGAAATGCTTTATGTTATCTGTAGTGCTAAGAAAAAGATTTTTGATTTCAAACCTTAACGGGAGGAATTCACTTGATTTTTTCATGTGGTTTGTAAATGGACACTTAAGCTCTGGAAATATAACCTGTAAAGTTGTTAAAAGGCCCAATATTAATGATCTTTGTATGGTTTAGCATCTAACTATGTAATCGAGAGGAATTAAAATGTTTTGAATTTTGCAATAGAAATTCGTCTAAAAAGGTTGGGAACTTAACTAATGGCCCAGTTAGGAGTTTTCTTCTATTTGACACCACCGCAAGACTTCAATGTGGTCAAACGTATCTTCATATTTTGCAAATTTTATTCGTTTAAAAGCTGGTAGAATTTGTGATTTTACATCGTAAGTCTTTATTTACCATAAACTTAACCCAATTGCCACTTCATATTTCATTCATTAACGCATTGCCCTATCAGGCTGAAATAAGTGAAAACACGATTAACGTTTTTAACAGTTCAGCACTTTGTTTTCGAGATATGCCCAGTCACTATAGCACGTGATTTTTCGTACACACCTCACATTCCAAAAAATGTTTGCTTACTGTTGCGTTTATAATTGCTCGATCGTTAAGGCCAAGTATCGGCCTTATATAAAGCATAGTAATTAGCGTAATTACACAGGTTCTGTAAACAACTGCGCGGGTGGGTCCGTTCCTCTGCAGAATGCTTTGCGTGGGATTAAAGGGAAATGTACAAAATATAAGGAAACCGTTGTTTTAAAGGGGAATTCCATTTGTTTCTGAGTATGTGGCCAAGTGGTCTTGTTTTTTCCCCGAGATTTACCACTGATGTTAGCAACAGCAATTATTGAAACGTTTGTAAAAGAAGGTAATCACCACACACATATTATATTTTCTTTGTTAGTTTTGATTGTAAACTGCTGTTTTACTAAAACAAAATGAAACAATAAAGTTGTGATAGAATTTTTTTGTACAATGGTCTCAAACTTTCCTAAAACGATTTCCATGCACTTTTCAACGATCCGTGGTTCCTGTTTGGCCATTACAAGCATTACAGTTCTGCTATATACAGTCACGAACCTGCAATCAAAAACTGAAGATATGGCTGTAATTACAAACAGAGAGAAGGGTATTCGTACTTGATGTGTATAAAACCGGCTATTGCTACGCAACAAGTCAGTTGTATATTTTGCCATAGCGCAGTAAAACGTGTCTTAAAATCAGACAAATATGTTGTTGTTTTAGTTTATTGGATTGTGATGAACCGCGAGTGATCGTCTGCAACCCACGCACGTTAAGGGGACTTCCCAATTCTCTCCTTAAAAACTTCCGGGCACGAACCAAATGATGTAATGGCTTCGATTTGCCTTACAACGACTAATAAACATGCCAAACGCGTTTGACACGGAAACTTACATTCAAATCTCAAAAGATCTTAATAACAACTGCCAAAACGTTACACAGGCTTAGGTGCACGACTTCCTGATATTTTAAAATTTTGTATGTTTTAGTGCACTGGTTCTCCACTCGTTTCTGGTCATGGACCACCGGCCCAGTAAAAATAATATCGTAGACCATTTCATTTTTGAGCAAGTTTGAAGTACGCATACGAAACAACCATTTGGGCTTGAAACATAATGCTTTAAAACCGATTTTCAAGAAGTGAGATAAATTATTTACAGCTAACATTTCGATACTCTTTCAACACCACTAGTGGTCCATGGACCACCAGTTGAGAACCACAGTTTTAGTGTGTACAAAATAATGGGCCTTCGTCTTTTCGTGGCCAAAAAGGTTGGCCCAATTTAAAAGGTATACAGACCAGCTACATGCAGTTTAAGTCAAAAATTACAACCTCTGGTGAGATTTGAAACCAAAGCCTACATTAAAGTTTGAGCTGATTTTGTCTGTGTACTTAGTTTCAGCATACCCCGTTTTCTTATGCAATGTCCCAACAAATACGGTTTATGGAGACTTTTGGAAATAAAAAATATAGGTGCTCCTTCACAGTCCTACCTGATATCTTGACCATACTTAAGTCGTCTTGCATTAAAATCTACATGCACAATTGCTTTGTGGGTCAAGTCCTTACCTCCATTTCGATGTCCGTCTGATTAGTGATTCCACTGACCGAATGACCGCTGCTGGACGATGCTCGCCTTGTGACGTCACCCTGAGCAAAACAAAGCAAAAATCGTCAAATTTCTGATGATATTTGGTTGATGTTGAAAACACAAGTCCGAATGCTTAGTCACTGTTTGTACAGAAGAATAAAGCTTGCGCGGTGAATTTGTGTTTTTAGTTTCGTGTTTCAAAAGGACAAGCAATGTCGATAAACGAATTCGAGTAAATTATATTTCTCTTAAAGAACGGTCCTGGCTTAAGCAATACCAACTGCTTTATTATTGTTACGTTTCGTCCCTGGTTAATTCAGTGGCTTTATCGAATGCTTTTAAGACCATTACCTGGTTTTGACGTAAAAGCCTAATTTTAAACTAGCAATTAACCCACTAAACCAGTGGTTCCCAAGACGGGAGAAATTTTAAAACTCGAGGGAGGAGGTTTCATTAAATTTTTACATGTGGTTTGTAAATAGACACTTAAGCTCTGGGAATATGCCGGTGAATGAAAAAATACCCAATTTTAAATGATATTTTCATAGTTTAGCACTAAACTATAAAAAAGAGCATAAAGCACTAAACACCTTTTCGGTTCTGGTTTATGAAGGGTTGTTTATTTCGCCACGAAAACATTTTAATTCATCAACACAGGTGATTGATTATAAATTGTGCGTCGCCCAAACACGTTTACTGGCGATTTATGTTGATATTTCAAGCTCTCGGTGTTACCGGCGCCGCAATAGATGTACAGAAAAAAAATTCTCGCGTTTTAAATAACCTTTCCTGCTTTTTGAACCTTAAAGCTGGTTCCGATACGAGCCTAGCCCGGTCAACCATTGCTCTATGAAACCTGTTCATGGCACTGCGTATTGCTCAAATATTTATCGGAGGTCGTTTCAAACAGGGGTTTGGAATTTATTAAGTTATTTCAGATTACTGTATGTACTATTCGCTTTAAATAACGGACAAGTTTTTTTTTTCATTTAAAAGAAATGCGTTGGAATGCACTACAAACTGTTGCGGAAAAAATATAAGGCCGCGTCTGGGAATACCTTAAAACCAGTGTGCCAAAGCATTTTAGACCGTGGACCATTTTTTTGCATCAGAACAAGGGTTTGCAGACAATGGCGGAAAGTTTGTGAAAAGTAAATATACTGATCAAAATACATTTCTATATCACGAGGTAATCGAATACTCCAGATTTTTTTGTTAACTTTTTTGACTAATTTGAACACAGCCTTAAACGTCAACATCCAGATTAGAGTTTACACTACATAACCATCACCAACACTGACAGTCAGAAATGGCAAGGTAAACAAAAAACATCATGTGACAGTGTGAGCGATTATACACAAAGTCAGTCACGCAAAACACCTGCGCTCGAATCCGGTTCATACGAATATCCCCGCCCACTACGCATGACGGAGGTGCATAGAGCTTTTTTTAACAAAACATTGAAAGTTTCTGTTGATGTTAGTGTTGTTTACTGATAAATGATATGAAGGAAGTGAATCTAAGGTGGCTCTAGCGCTCACGTTGCACGTGTAAAGTCTTGGTGTAAGGTGTAGATACCACCAAAGTCTGTATAAAACACAAGTTGTCCAACCTATTGTTACGCAATAAAGCCTATGGAGCCATTTTGTGTCCAAAATGATACAGCGGGTATAGGAAAATAACACATAAATTGTCTGATATTTACAAACTGGAGATCTTAAACGCGAATTTGATTCGCCAAATTGAATGATGATTTCGGATTCTAACATTTCACCGTAATATTAAAAGCTAAATTGCTTTTTTTCATGTAAATTTTGCCGCTTATTTTTCATGTAAGCTTAAAATATTTGCATTCAGCGTGCGTTATCACGATCAAATGTTAGAACCCAAAAAATTTATTCGATTTTGCCTATCAATTTCGCGTTAAAGCCCACCAGTTTGTAAAAATCAGGCAATTTATGTGTTTTTCCCTATACCTGCTGTATTAATTTGGACACAAAATGGCGTCCATGGAGCTCTATCGCGTAACAATGGGTTGGACTACTTGTGTTTTATATATACTTTGGATACCACATAGTTGTAAGTCCGGCCTGACTTTACGGGTCGGTTTTTGGCCTTAGTTTAAAAAATTCGGGTCTCACCTGACAATTGGCAGCAACTTTCGGGCCTATTTCTGGTCGATAATGTTAATTTTTAAGTCGGATTTGGACCGGGTTCCTGGCTGGTACAATTAGACTTAGGTCGTTTTTTTATTGAAAGGGTAAAAGTATGTAAGCTTGTTCAACTTGACAATTTCCAATTCTTAATTGGGGGTAAATTTATTATAGCCTATGGGTGAATAACAAGAAACTTAGAATGATTTACCGGGTTGGCCTGTATTGTTTTCCCATTCTCAAGCACGCAACAAAATAATGTAAAAAAGGTTACCAGAAAGAATTTGCTTTCATATATGATTCTCATGCAATTATGTGATAAATTTTAACCAATGACAAATAAAAAAACGCATCTTGGATCACATAAAAAACGTTTGAAACACAAAGGTTCCAAGTCACTAGTTTGGGAGATGATAGGTGAAGTTCATTTGGCGTTTAATTAAAACAGGAAAACTTTTTAAGACTAAGAACAAGTTCATTTGGCCAAAATATTGTTATTTTAGTGAACAAAAGACTGATATTAATTTATACACTGTTTTAATTCTTTTCGCATTTAAAAATCATAAAGCTATAGATTCCATCAGATTCAATAAAAAAATATTTTAGCAACAGCTGAAATCAGGCAAACTCACAAACGTACATCTTTAAAACACTGCCAATAATAAATCAACGGATGTTCAATTATTACGCAGCTACAGCAGAAGGCGAACAATCTTCTTATAGCAGGTGCAAACACAAAAAGAGACGTCAAAACTTTGTCTCTTTTCTTTACAAACCCTTACGGATAGCGAAAGGTGTCATATGCCGATAATCATATCGACCATTTGTACTTCACCTGCTAGGATTACACACACAACGCATGCATGGTAATAAATTTATCGATTGGACCAATTCGCAGCCTCGAGAAGGACAAACAAATATGATGACGTAAGACCGAAATCCAGGGGATATTACGTTGGTAATGCATTTCAGCTGCAGTGTACATTGCTTTTTCTTGGTTTAAGCTGGTGTATAAGGGAGGGATCACTAATCGCGCGAAGTGCTACTAAAAGCATGGATGGACAAGCTTTCAGCCATTGTCGACCGGGTTAAACGTTCTTATTTCGCCAACGGCCTTAAATATGCTCACTAAACCCTAATAAAAAACCTAGCAGCAGAACGCGCGTTCTTGGTCATTGTAGAAAAACCCTTTATTATTCTACAGACAGGGCCACACCAAATAGTCAGTATTCCTTCCAGAGCAAGTAACAAAATACCGCCCCAAAGACATACAATGTGCAGGGACGCTTAACACTGTACAAACGGTCGCATTTGGCCCTATATGACGATGGGCTAAATTTTTGAACCTTCTTTCAAATTAACCGGAAATTTGAAAGCGTTATCTGCATTTGCCTTCTGTGGGTAGTATCGGTGAGCATTAAACTACACGGGTTGTTTCGGTCAGATTATCGTTTTGCACACACCACCATCTATCTATGTAATGATGATTTGGCTAATTCACACAGCACCATAAATACCTAATATCCTTTAAAGCAGATAGATCGGCCCTACCTGCACCACGCCAAGTTTAGATCAATGTTTTGCCTTTGATGGACGGAACGGTATGTTTTATTTTGTTTGGACAAGACGATACGTCATGTAGTTTTGAGATTGGTTGAAAAGTGTAAACTTATTGCTGCGAAACATGTCTTATCCATGTGCAAAATTTTACTGTACTGTATTTCTCATGAGTGATTGAACTGTGATTAGCATTTATGGTGGAATTCATTGTACAAATGGGAATCGCAACATTTCCAGACGGTGTTGTTTGACAAAGTAACCTGTTTGAAATAGCGGTTTTGGAATAAACCACGACCAGATCGGGTTACAGACTTGGAAATACGATCCCAACCAAGACACCGACAAACCGCCTCCCCGGCTTGAAACCCGACACATACCCGGAAAATACCTTCGCCAAGCCTTTCCCAATTTTTCCACAACGTTTTGTGTGGTTTTGGTTTCATCACAATATTTGCAGTAATTTTCCATCTGAGCTCAATGCCTCAGATTCACATATTTCAAGCGGCAACGTTTTTGTCATCTTTTTTTTGCACACCGTCAAAAACACCAAATGAAACTCGTGGGGATTTTTACCGACTAAAATAGCCATACACTAGCAAGAACAACCACAAACACCTATCTAAATGATAATAGTGGCGCCATATGCAAATGACGTCATAACTAGCTACTCATTTTTTGCGTAAAACTTTTTATGTTCCACTGTAAACAATTATACATTGTAAAACATACAATAGTTAAACACTTTACTTACTGCTGCTAAGGTCTTGATAACGTTCACTTTGCACATCGGACAAGTTTGCTTCGATTCCAGCCAGGGATCAACGCATTTCTTGTGGTATAAATGCCTACAACACACAAAATAATCAAGATTTAGAACGCGCGTTAAGCGAAATGACACGTGCAGTGAAACACGGCTAAAGTCCATTCACTGCTTTTTCTTGGAGTTTAAACCACTTTCGGTTTCGCCTTATGTGAAATAATAAATCAATCGATACACCATTTCGAAATAAAGACGATTTAAATTGAGTGAAGATAACTAGTAAAGTGACACTGTAGTATGTTTGTTGGTGGATACCAGAATAACAATGTTAGTGAGTAGTAAAACAGCTATACTTTAAGCAGCATCTAAATCGATCCACAATTTAACTTACAATCACAAAGTATAGACAAATACTTTGAAATCATTTACTCGGTCTGGGAGTAAGTAAGACTGGGTAACTGGCTTTGCTAAAACTTTTAACAACTTACACAATCGCAAACATGACTACACACGCTCGCTTAACGAGGTCGTTTGTTTTCAAGAAACACCGACAATGCGAACGGACGCTCTGACGTCACCACTTACCCACACGGTAACTTCCGGATGACGTCATTGATCTTGTAGTTTTCAATGCAAACTGCACACATGACGTCACCTGACAGAGCAGTGTCACCTGACTTTAATGTTCTAGTTGTAAGTTTCGCCATAGCCTTGCGTGTCATGCTCTGCCGTTGTCGCTGTAACAAGGAATTAAACATTGTTAAAGATAGGTAAGGTTCTATATTGTGGAAGCCTACTATTAGTGGAAGTCTGGTTTCGTATATTGCGCCTTAGGCTTATCTACCATGTGTTTTGGAATTTGGTGATAACAAAGTTTGGATACAAATACAACGTTGAATGCTTAACATAACATGTTAAATTGAAAAAATTTTCTATTTGAATAAGATACAAATGCTTTTTGCAAAATACAAGCGAAACAAGCGTCTTAGTAAAATCATCTTTTAAAATGCAACCAAAGTTCTTGTCTGCGACTGCACTTTTGTTACACTAAAATATCAAGTTTACACCAAAACACGGCAAAACTAATACCCCTGTAGTAATAAGAAAGGGTATTTAACGTGGTTAGTGTTCAGCCAAGTAGTAATAGTGTGGTACATTGCCCGACCGAAATTCAGCCAAACACCGTAAAATGATGAGCAAAAGTTTAAAAATAGTTAAGTTTGGGAACAAGAATCATCCAACACTTTCTCCCTATACATTTTGTTTTTCAGTTTCGTTACTCCTCTTTCCAAAGGCAAAATCGGTAACATTTTAGTCTTAAACAATAAAGGTGGCTAAATTGTTACGTCGTACGGGCACAAAAAGGTTCTATACAAGAAAAGCGAAACTTCCCAACAAACGGTACCACCAAGTCAAATAAAGGACCTATTTTATCTGTACGTTCATTACACAAGGCCTGCAAGGGGTATGCCATATGTTGCAGTGTTTTTATACAACGTATTAATGCATTTACCGTAACGAGAGCCTCGGTATAAGGCCTTAATTTACTAATGACCGTGTCAGCTTAGGCTGCATACATTACAGGGGCGTAGGTAAACAATACGTTAAGCCATATCATATGAAGGGGTGCGTTGGTTGCAAATGGCTTTTCAACCTTTTGTTTCTACATATAAAACGGAAACGTAACGTTTAAGGCCAGAATTTTTAAATCAGTTATGTGCAAATGTTGTGTTAAGTGCCAACGGCCTTGAAGTAAGGCTCAATCTTTTGAAGGGGTGATTTATTGGCTACTGCATTGTTAATTAGGTTTGTATGCTATGCTGTAAAACCTATTTACGTGTAGTTGGCTTATTTGCGCATACACTTTTCATACATGTCCATCTAAGTGTAGCAAAAGCATACAAATTCTTAGGCAGTGTTACTGTTGGGCAAGGTAATATGCTACTTAAATAGAATCCCTAAAAACTGAATTACAATGTCATAATCTCATCAAATGAACAATTTCATATATTGTCATCATTAAAATGACCTTACACCGCAAAAACATACCTGAGATTTTCGTATCAGGTATAATAAAACCACAAGGACTATTTAGAAACGAAAATGGAAGTTTTAACTGTGAACAGGCATTTGGTGCAAAGTGTGTGTAATCATTAGCTTAACTCTCTTACATAAAACACACGTCGTGGTACAGTGACGTATTACTAGTAATCCACCGGCACTGTGGCACTGTGACGTAATACAAGTTATCTGCCAGTCGCATAATAACTATGGATGCCTTGAGCAATGCAGATACGAAGCGGCCTTCAGGGCAAATTTATGAAAATGTGTTTAACCGAGAAAATAAAAATACTTGGCTGCGGTGTAATCTTGACATTTCGACATTCGGTGTCACATTGAAGTAAAAGTGCCTTTTCTAGGCATATTCGCGCGGTACAACGCAAATTGTTTGAAAAATGTTTGACGCCACAAGTGTTTGTAAATGTATGAGGAATTTACGGTATTATGTCGTTTATTCTAAACAACCGACTGAAAATACTTAAAAATAGTAAAACTGATGGTCTTTTATAAAAATACTGTAAGAGTAGAAGGTGTGTTTTTAGAACTATTAACCACCCCTACCCATTTCATTCCACCATACAAAAAGTTAACACACCACACCCACAGACGCACAAAAAGGCTCAAAGCCCCAAACAATTGTGCCCCAGGAGCTCCTATTGGCTGAGTACAAACCCACTGGTATTTTATGGAAACGTAAGGCTGTCAATGCACGGTCTATGGGCACACATCACATAAATTACTACAAATAGATTCCAGCATGACTTATATCCTCCGTCACACGCAAGTATGATGCTGCATAACGCCTTAACAGCACAAAGAAACGGTGCCAGCAATTATGGTTCAAAATCTGACGTATGTAGGAAGCGTGCATTGTGTGTGTGAACAGGACTGTGTCTGGACTATTATTGGGTGCTGGTTTTGTTGGGATAATGGTAGGTCAGACAATAGTTTCTGCCCTCATACAATAGTATACCCTATTCCAGCTATATCTACACTTGTGGCATCAAGGGTAAGAGGTTTGGGAACACAAAATAGGGTTAAATTTGACTGTCCATTTGGTCATGCCAAAACAAACGATAAAGCATTAATTTGTTTCATCAAAAAAGTTTGGTTTGAAAAATAAACCCAACACAACAAAGTGCTTTGACATACCAACTCACGGTTTCCCTATAATTACTTGTCACAGCAATGTGAAAACATAACATAGTGTAGTTAAGATACTGACCTGTCCTCTACTCTGGGCTTGAAATAAGCGGAAGCGTTGAATGTAATAAAATACAAGCCATGCTAGAGAGACCAACATCAAAATCATAAAAGAAACTGCTACAAAAATAATGGACGTCTTCTCTAGGCGAAACCTGTCAATAAAATAAAAATGTAAATAAAATACCATGAAATATATTGTATTGCATTAATTTTTTGAGAAGCAAATTTACTGGCATGCAGAATACATAAACAAATTCAAATCATATCTTTCACTATATCAGTTGTTTTTAGGGGTTCATGAACTCAAAGAAGGTAAATGCATACAACAGCAACCTGTTACCGAATAACTGCAATTACATTTAGTTTTTGTTAATCTCTCCTTTTGCCACATACCCATTTTTGAAGTAATGTACAGGTTAATTGATCAAGAGCTTTAGCTAAGTTTTATGTCAAGATTTGCACTCGTAACCAATCAATATAAGGGGTCCATTCCATAAAGGGTCAATGTAAAAATACATTTAGAGTTGAACTTAAGAAAATTATAGAAAAAATTGTTGTTGATTGTAGGAGCTACTTGGTACTTTCCATAAATCAGTAACCTAAGCCCACCATCAATGTAAAAAATGAAACAGTGTTTTGTAGTTGACTTGGCATAAACAGTTTCATCCTGCTTGCTAAAAGGAAGTATATATTTCTTTGGGTGCAAGTATGTGCAACCGACCTGAATCGAAATTATGTTTAGAGCAATGCTTCTCAACATTTTTTTCTCTGTTTTATGCCTCTGTAATTTGAAACAACCTGCTGGTTTAGAGAAATGTTACCCTGGTTGATGGTGTTTCCCTCCAGGATTTATTCTAGCAATGGTTTGGGTTCCTCCATCCACTACTCTTGCAATACTTGTACCCAGATTGAACTTGATAATGATTGCTACTATTTTTTGAGAGTCTGCAAAACATATATTGTTATAGGGTTGAAATACAAATCATTAGGAAAAGTGGAGTTTGTCAAAAATATTCAACAACTATATTACAGTGGAACTGTTAAACATGCATAATTACAGTATTCACTAAAAAAGCATTTGTTCAAATTGTGCAAAGCTTAGAGCAAAGGTTGAAGTTAAATAAATATGCAACAAATCGTCATGCCACCTACTTTCATGACTCATAATTGTTACGCCAGTTGAATCCTGGTAGTCATACACAATTATGCCACTTGCGTTTGCTTGTGCTGCCTGAAACGAAATAACATTTCATAGTTCACAGGTAAGACAAAAACATGAACAGCACCAGGGCCTGATATCAATAATTTACTGCTGTAAGAGTCTGCTTTGACATGACACACTTTTATGAACGGTTTTTATGTAATGTTTGAATGACAAAAATGGCGTTAGATATATGTAAAGTCCAATATTGTAAAAATTCCAATAAAAAAATGATCGATGCAAAATTTATGCATGGTCTGTTTAGGTTAATAATACATTATCATGTTAGTTATCAACCACACAGATTTTCATGACAATCAAAAATGTGCACCATTCGATACGATGACTATTGCTATTTGTTTGTCATTAGACAACAAAAGTATTAACTTTTAAAACAATAATATGGCTAGCTTAGTCAGAACTGATGGTTTTTACTTTCACATATGATTACAGCTGAACAATTGCAAAATGATATTAAATTAGTGATAACAGCTTCCTGGTTTCAGTCAAAAAGGTACAATGCTTCATTACTCATAAACAATAATTTAACCGTTTTTCAGCAAAGTTCTCAAAGATGTCTAAACCCATTTTGGTCAATGAATTAATTAAACAAGGCCTAATTTTGAAATATTTTATTTAAGATTTAATAATACAGCAATTCTTGCACATCACACAAGCATGTCCTTTGAAACCACATATGACAAAAATTGTGACACTTACATTAGTAATTTTGTCAGCAAAAGAACAGTTTCCTCTTGACACCAAAGCCACCCATGGCTGTGGGGTATACACATTGTTGTAGTTGAATGTGCAGCCATCTCGGATGCCTGTAGTGGTTGACAGGGCATGCACAACAACTCCAGTTACTTCTCTGACTGGCGAATGTGCACCATAATTTCCTTCCTCGTCTGTGCTGCTTTGGGAGCCCTGTCGATCAAATATTACCAAATATATGCATGGGTCTGACACTTTAATCAATATATTCAACAAATATGACCCATTAATAAAAATGTACAGAGGTAGGCATGACTAATGGAAAAGTAGACTGGGTTTGCAACTGTTAAAAGGGCAAAATCAGGGTCAATGCAAGGTACTAAACTTTGCACCTACATGTGTCAATTTTCGTGAAACACACACACAGTTTTTACTTTATGTGTAATAATGATAATAAAACTAACAGCAAAAAGATTCATTACAAATGAAATATCCAAAGAAAAAGCTAATTAAACATAATCAATTGTACAGTAACTTTTATTAGGTGCAATTGATCAAAAGCAGATAACTTGTCTTTATGCCATTCTTTAAACTTGACAAGTACTTATAAATAACATAAAAGTATGTTTTTATTAATAGGAGTAATAAACTTTAGAAATGCGCAACTGACCTTTGTAAAGTGAAATAACTGTAGTACAATATAGTAATCTGTCAATTTTATTGGCAATTAAATAAAACACTTAAACAAAAAAAAACTCATAAAATGTATTATCCATTTAGGCAATGGAAAAAACTTGGACCAGTCAACATAGCTAATTGATCAAGGTAAAACCAAAAAGGAGCAATAACATCAGAAATTGTGAGCACATGCATTATTGCAATTATGTCTTTCTCAAAAAAATCATTCCCTTACCTGGGAAATGTTCAATCCATTTTCAGTGTAGTTAAACGTCACAATGGCACCATAATAATATTCACTTGAACTATCCGTGGTTAATCCAGCGACCACAAACGATGCAGTCGACGCAAGTAGAAGATAAAACATAAATACTGACAGCATAATGTGAACAGGTTACCTATTTCAGTAATAAAACATAAGAGTTGGTGAAAAGCAATCTTCACCACAAACGTCTGCTCGTGACCAAAGACAACCAGCGTTGCTATTTGCGGATCGCGCGCTGGCTTATTATGATTCTGGTCGATAACCTTTCATATTTCTCCTTTTTCTTTTTTAACTCCCTTTTTCATTCGCTTCTCTTTTAATTAGTCCCGCTGGATTTCCTCATGGAAATCTTACAGTATTTGAAAAAAAAGATTTTACGAAAAGAAACGTTAAATCCTGGAACACATTTTGCGTCGTATTCATCATTATAAGTTTATTTGTTACGTTTTCTAGATTACACGTAGCCCACCTACAAAACACCGTTTAAATACTTGTTTAGCGAGTTTTTCGTGTTTTAAAAATACCAGCTGCTGATTATTGTAAGTTTTTAAAGCATATTAAACACCATTAAAAATGTTACAAATGCTATGCAGCTGTTTGCAGAAGATGTAACCATTTAAACTAAAAGCAAGAAAACAAGTTTGTTTAAATATCATTTTTTTTAATTTGCTTTTTCATTTTTTTAACTGGCAGTTGACTATCACTGTCTTGAAACTGTAAAGAAAATCAGACACTGATTCAGTGTTTATTTGCGTCCATAAAACAATCAAATCAGACACAAAAAATCACGCCTAGCACTGTAAGACTTAAAGGGCGGTGGAAAATGGGGAACTTAGGTATATTAATAACCAAACAAATAGTGTGTCAAATAGGCACCGATTTTTGGTTTATGGTGCAGAACTTAGTTTCACAAACAATGCTTTCAAACTGCAAATGATAAATAACTTAAAGATGAGAGCAAACGGATGTAAGATATGACATTTTTATGTCACAATTTGTGAAGTGACTTTTAGCACACAAAAATAATAAAATGTAAAGCATGTGAATGATAGTTTAGTGTGACAAAAATGAACTCCTAAGCCTAAAAGCCACACCAAACACCTTCCATTTAAAATGTAAATAAACAACATGTAACAGTCAATGTTTTGCAATGTAGCACACCTAATCACTGTTATAAACACCACAACTGTTTATGCAGTATATAATTTTATAGCTTATAAAACAAACACTGCATTGCGGAGGCAGCAACGCGGCTTAAATAAGTTATGAGTTGAAATAAATATAAGCACAATGCTTTGTATTGATGGTGATGGCGGCAATGCAATTAAACAATACTTTGCTCACAGCGGACGGGATAAAAATCCATTTTTTTCGGGTTGGTAAAATTCTTCACAAACTGCTTTCACAAGTTCGTTAAGCTCCGACACCAACTCCTCCCTTCCCCTGAAAAAATAACAACAAATACAATTTTCCTACGTGTGATTTACAGCGAACTGTTAAAGCGTGTTTATAATTTTATCGTAGTGCAGGAGTCGCAAACATTCCTAGTCGTATGGTGGAAGTCTATGTATAAAAATTCTTTTGCAAGATTTTTAGCTTCTAAAAGGAAAATCTGCTAACGTAATAACTCACATAAGACGAAGTTTACTAAATACAGATGGATGGCGCAAAGAGCATTTTCGAATATTTAAAAGCAAATTGTGCAAAAATGCTGACGGTTAGGGCTAGTAGGAAACTTAAATTCAGTTCCTAACCCTATCCTAGTCTTAGTATCACTTTAAATAAAAGTACTTTTACGTCATCCATCGGTACACAGCAAACTTAGTGTTCTGAGAGTTCTTATGTCAAAAAATATTTGGGCTACAACATTTTTGTTTAGGTTTACTGGGCACACTGGCGGCCGTTAGTGAAACAAAAACCTGTGATGACAGGCAAAGCAAAAAGGCTGTAAAAAGGGGGCTCCTCTAAAATAAAATACGCAATCTACGCAAGCTATACGCAATCTATACGCAATCTACTTATAAAACGTATGCAACTTTTAAAAATGTTGACGGTTAGGGCTTTTAGAGTCTGGGTAAGGGTTTATACTAAAAATAAAACTATTATTTAGTTTTAGATGCCCAGTTTAGGCTTAATATTCACATGTGGGTTGGGAGTGGTACTAAATACCGTATGGTGCCGCATGTTAATACTTGTAAGAAAATTAAGCCCAAAAGGTATCTGAGATTAAATTATATAGTTATTTTTGTTATAAACACTCACCCAGACCCTAATAGCCCTAACCGTCAACATCTTAGTTAGTTTTTTTAGTAGATTGCGTATAGATTGCGTAGATTGCGTAGATTGCGTATTTTAGAGTAGCCCGTAAAAAGGCCCGCTATAAGACAGAACACAGGCTACTTACGTTCCCACTTTTCCGCAAATCTCCGAATAATATTTGATTTTCGGTTCCGTCCCGCTGGTCCGAATTGTCAACACAACTTGATTGGAGAAGTAGAATGTGATCATGTGACTAGACGCCGAAGCAGGAAGTAACTGCATTGTGACGTCAGAATTAGGATAATAACAAATGACACAAACGGCTGGTAAACGACTTGAAAAGGGAAGTTAGACTGTTAGACAACGAGAGGATTATTACGGCACGTTATTTAGAGGGCTCGTAAAAGTATTTGTTCAGTTTCATTGTTAAAGAGGCAATGGGCAAACTTCATTACTGGTTAAAGCAGTGGTTTCCAACCGGGGAGAGATTTTACTTTAATTTGTACATGTGGCTTGTAAAGTTGATAAAAACCCAATTTTAAATGATCTTTCTATGGTTTAGCATCTACCATGTAGTCTATTGGGGAGGACTGAAATGGGGAGGAATTTATAAGTGAGAAATTCGTCAATAAAGGTAGGGAACTGGGTTAAAGATTTTTTTAATATCAAGTGTGGCTAATATGAACTGACCGCTATATCATGCATTAACAGTGATATAACGAATATTTACCAAACGTTTTCAGATGTACGACACCAATGGTGCAAAAAAGTCACACAGTTCTATTCAGATGTACGACACCAATGGTGCAAAAAAGTCACACAGTTCAAAGATATGAATTACACAAATTCGATTTTGCCTCGGTTTAGTGCAGGCACCTGTAATGCGAACAATAATACTCAGTCATACATGCATGCATATGGTCGCCGACAATGCCTCCCAATAGGTTATAAATTATCAATGAGTAAACAAACATTGATTACACCCTTCGGTAAAGCAAAAGTGTGTATTTCATTGTTCCAGTTTTTTGGGTTTGTTTGTTAGTGGACATGTTCTCTAAATCAAGACTTAAAAATAATACCACACGGTCAAACTCTTGACGCACGCTTGTCTCGTATGTGCAATGGTATGTAAGTTCAAAAAAGTTGGAATATTTGTTAAAATTTAAGTTCGAAAAGTAAAAACGAAAGGTATTTCAAAAAAATAAAAATAATTTCGAGGCCCTTGTGTAATAATGTCGTTTGTTTAGCAACGAAACAGCTTTAACAAGTTGAACCAAATAAATGTGCAAGTAAAAGAAATTAGATCGTAGCTTCGAAGCACATTTAAAGACCAGTCGTTTCCACAAAAACAATAAACACACATAGTAAACCTCAATTGAACCGGATTCGGTTAACCCGGATCTTCGCCTAATCTAGACAAAATTTTGGGCCCAAACGGGTCCAGATTAACTGAGGTTTACTGCAGATAAATTTTTCACTCAAACCATACCTGAAAACCAAAAAAACGCAATCGATAAAAACTTACCGCAATTCGGTCCTTCATTCTGTTATCGAATCCGGTCGTCAGATCACGAACGCCTTCGATTTCGAATCGCCCTACCCGTTTCGGATAACGAATCCCCCGCGAATCATCCGTGATGACGTCATCACCCGGGTAGTGACGTAGTCGTTCGAACATGGCGTTGATCTTATCTGGTTCGTGGCTGATGTAGTAAGAGTTGTTGCTCACGTGATCGCCGTATCTGGTGAAAAATACAGTTCATATGACCCCTTAGTGATAGACACAACTGACTAAACGGAGCCAAGAGATTGTGCTTCAGAAATAAGAAAATTTCATTACAATAAGTTTTTAAGTCATGCTAATAAATGGTCTAAATCAGGCTTTCGTAAAATAGGTTAAAAGTTTGGTACTTATTATAGGGTAATAGAAATACGCAACATGCATTCAATGGGCAAAGGACACGTTCACAAGCAAAAAAGGCATTGTGTGTCAAAATAGCTTTAATCCAACTTCAATGGAGCCAATCAAACGTTTTTGGCCCTTTTCGATTTTTTTGTGGTTACGGCACCAGAAACAAAAAAATGTAGGATTACTTGTCGTAAATGCTTTGCAGCTGCTCATGCAGCGTGAGTCCATTCGATGCAAGATAACAAGCACATTCGGCCATTACAGAGAGCCCGCTGATGCCATCTTTGTCCAATACGTTTGTCCCATACATGAAACCTATGAAGAACAAACTACTTATCGGCATCATGTTTTCGTGATGAATACAAACTCTTTATCAGATAAATAAAAGTAATTGGGTCACATACATACCTATGGCTTCTTCAAAAGCGTACAATACTGTTTTGCCTTGGCTTCTTAGTTGATCCGCTCTGTTTCCCATCCATTTGAAACCAGTTAAAGTATCCTAAAAAAACGGTATTTGATTACAAACGCCGTTTTAGCGTCATTAGGATTAGCTCTTTGTCATCATCTAGTGAGATACATTATCTCAATAGATTTTTACCTCAAAAGAGAAACCTTCTACTTTGGCAATTGAGCGGAGGATAACGGAAGACACAGTGCTGCTGAGCATGTACACGTTGGCATGTGAACTTTGACCGGGATTCTTTGTTACGTGATTGTGCCACGCCCACCAGCCGAACAACGCCCCTAAAATATACAGAAGTTTAGTTATTTTGCGTAGTACTGTTTCAAAAAATATGACGAAAAAGGTTGTTCGCAAAATGCTATCTACCAGATGCCTCATCATTCAGAAACTACAGAGTTTTACGCGGGACCGAATAGTTTGAGATACGAGTTTGGCCCCAAGGTTTGCTTGACAGGCCTATAAAAAGACGTTGTGTACAATGAAAAATAATACATGGTTTAAATAGGACGTTTCGGGGCTGTTCGTCATTAGGTCAACTAGGTGCTTAGCTATGTATTTTTTTTAAATTACGGACACAGAATGTGAGGTCAGTCCCGAATTCAGCCCGTTTGTTAAAAATCCGAAGCCCGAGGCCCGACTTACAACTCTGCAGTGGCGTCAAAATATGAATAATTTGAGTATATTTGTGATATACAAGGTACAGCCGTTTCAGTAAGTTAAACGTACAAAAAAATAATAATACGTTTTTAAATTCGGCATGACTTGTTCAGGCAAGAACTCTTCTTCAAACGAACTCATCTAAACATAAGTTCAGCGGTGTTATAAACAGAATATAAAAATTATAAACTTTTGTGATTATTTTTAGGCCATTTCTGGTCGAAATAAAGCAGCCTTGCGTGTATTAGTAGTTGTTATTTCGTAACACGTAGTGTGATCAACAAGTCATTAATCAAAAGCATTAGATCAGTCGGAAATAGCTTCACATGATCATGCGTTGTATTTGTATTATCAGTCGCTTTGTCAGGGTGTTTGCACAAACGCACTTGCTTTAAAACAACATCAACGCAATCGACTGTTTGCTTAAATGGTCTTTCTGCACTTCGATCCAAAGTGCTATTTTTATATTTGCTAAGTTAAGTTTAATCGAGTCACAATTTAAGTCGAATTACATAGCGAGTATATTTCTTAGGAGAATCCTTGTTTTTGGTAATTTGATGTTATATCAAGATTTTCAGCGATAAAAAAATTTGACAATTTCTGTTTAAACAACATTTTTTTCGAAATTTTTAAGACTGGCGGCGCCCGTGGGGTTAAAGCAGGGGTCGGCAACCTTTTACGCGACGCGTGCCAATTTACTCGTTATTTCCTTGCGTTAATGACCTCGCGTGCCAACGTTTTTTCTAAATAATATAGGCTCGTGCCAGCAGATGTCAATAATAATGATAAAGCAGAGTGTTTTGTGCATGTAAGGCTGAATTTTAAGACACTGACATGACAAAAACTGAAAACAAGCAGTGTAACAGGTTATATTGTTACTTCAATATAAACACGCAAATCAGTTGGCGTGCCATGAAAAAACACCTCGCGTGCCAACCTTGGCACGCGTGCCAAGGGTTACCGACCCCTGGTTTAGAGTTGTCAGTCGGGCTGAACTTCTCAGAGCAAGCTCGGACTGAGTTTCAATCAACCGGGATATATTTGGGGCTGATTTTACTCTCAACTTTTGTGGCAAAATACCAATTTTAAGCCTGATTCGGGTCTCTTTTTAAATTAAATTTTAAGCCTGATTCAGGTCTTTTTAAACGTTCGGGGCCAAGTTTCAGGCCTGCTTAAAACTGTGCATGGGTCAAACCAAACCATTTCGTTCGGGCTGTGGGACTGTCGGACGTTTTTACTATTGACTTGACAATAGGAAATAATTAGTTACCGAGTTCGTTTCCAGTGAAAACTTTCCATGTCCCGTCCAACTTTTCCGCTACAGCGAGTCTGTCAGCGTCCGGATCATTAGCGAGAATAATCGTGCAACCGCTGTCGTCAGCCGTTCTCATTGCAAGTGACTGTGTAAAGAAACAAATTATTCCATGTATTCAATACAAAACATGCAATAAAGGGAACAAAAATCAATGTTAACATTTTGTACATATTCCATCCATCTTTAAATCTGTGTAAATATATATAATATAACAAGTGCTACATCACTATGATTTTATTCTGTTCATTTGTTTTAATGCTAGACAGATTGATTTTAGTCATGAAAGTCAAAACAAAATGCTGACAAACAGCAATGTGGACAGCCATTAAAAAGACATGTTATTGTTCATGTGACATCTAATGTAACATCCTCTTGTGTGTAACAATTTTGTAATAAATTAAGCTATGGTAAAATTAAAAAGCAAAAATAAATTTGTAAACAAATGTGTAACCATAAGCAATACTATTTGTCACCAAATTAGACTTTTTCTCCAAACATTAACATTTTTGCCAAACCAATCCCTTATACTTCTATTCATAGGAACTCTACACCCGTAGATTGATCAAAACGTTTTTTCTCTGATAACAGCAGCAGTTGAATTTGCAGCAAAATTTATTTACGACAAGCAAGTACTCTGGTTGGTTTATCTTCAAACAAATATTACATTAAAAGTAACATGACAAAGACACTAAAAATAGCCAATGACCCAAACATAAAACTCTGAAACAGAAAAAAACTCTCACCAGCACTCCTTTGCCCTCTTCTGGATTAGGATATTTCACAGTTGAGAATTCAGGGTCTGGGTGCATTTGTTCGGGCACATCCATAAACTCAGGAAGACCAAAGGTTTTGAACGATTGTTTGGCAAAGTTTAGACCGACACCATGTACAGGTGTATATGTGAAACGCAAACTTGTAGTCTCATTTAGGTTTCTAGGATAAAATAAATGTTTAGTGTTTGGTAGAAACATTAAAGAGCTGCAAATATGTATTGCGTTGTTATATGGGTTTAGAATGGAACGGCTGAGGCTATGGATACAAAGAGTTTTGACAACACACAATGTACAATTAAAAACAATATGTTTAACAAAACTGTACATTTGATGTCCCTTTCATATAACAGATGCAGATCTACAAATGAGCCAAGTTAAAAGGTACTGGCTAACAAATTTAAAATAGAAAATTAAAATTAAATAAAATAGTAAAAATATGTTGTGTATTTGTGAATTTTTTTTTTCGAAACTGCTAGCTGTCAAAAATACAGGGCAAAATATAGTACCTGTACTCATACTTTTGTACCTGTAGTTTGAATATTTGGCCAAGTCACTGTAATAAGATTGCATCACTTCATCGTACGGGTCAATGGTTGATTCGCAAGATTTCTCATCCCACACATCTTCCGACAGGGGAATAAGATTCTCTTTTATGGCTGAAGAAATACCTGGAAAATACATTCCAAGTAAGATATGAAAAACATCACAATAAAATATGAACAAACAACTAAATGAAAAATGCACAGTATAAAGGGCATACAGCTTAATAGAAGACTTGTAATATATATATACAACATTCAGCTGTTGTTATACTTTGTGAACATGAAAAATTAAGTCCTTAGGTATGCATACAAATTTAAAAGTGAGAAAAAAAGAAGGACTATTTTAAAAATATTTTTTTATTGGAAAGATAAAAAAGAGTCTATTCAGTTAACCTGAGTCATGGGGTGGAATAATTTGAGCTCCATTTTCCCAATACACTTTATATCCATTGTCTTGCTTTGGGTTGTGTGATGCAGTCACCATAATACCAGCACAGGTGTTGTATTTGTTGACACCATACGGCTATTGATACAAATTAATTCTTGTAAAATTTTAACTATGTACAAAAACACATGAAAATGTAAGTTGAAAACATCACTATATCACAGTGACCCTGATCACAAAATGGCAAACAGTATTTAAAAAAAGTGAAGTGGGTCAGTCAGTCATTTGCAAGTATGTTCTTATAATGGTAACATACATATGTAAATTGCACAAGTAGCACTTCTTTATCACAAAACATGTCCAATCTGAGGTTTAACATCACTACTACATTTGGACACTGATTTACAGACTGTTAATATTTAATCTAATTACCACAAATGGTGTCGGGACAATCTTGGAATAAAGGTAAACTTTAACTCCACTGAGAGCAAAACAATTGGCAGCAAGAGTAGCAAACCTGTGATGAAAATACATGATAAACTTATTGTGGTTTACTGTTTTGGATATTTTTGGTTCATTTATTATGTACCTTGTGCTGTTATGTCTGGAATCAAATCCAATTACAACCCCTCTAGACTTAAGAGATTCCCCAAACTCTTGGAAGAGGTACTGACAAAATCCCTGCATATAACATGTAAAGATATTGGCAAAATTATGCCTATAAGTAATAAGAAAAACCACATGAACAATTGTGAAAACAAACCTGTGTGGTTTGAATTATTGTCAAATCATTCATCCTAGAGTTTCCAGCTCCCATTTCAGCTCTTAATCCTTAAACACAAAATACGCATTATTAGAAAAAAGAATAATGAAAAAGAAATGCTTATTAAAACTATTGGGTAGCTTAGTACCCTGAGTGTGTAACTTAGTGCATACCTGCAGTATCATACATTGTCAACTTCAATAAAAAAAAACTAAAATCAGGTCACTACAAACAGGGTATAAAATACTTGATTCTCAATGACTGAACAAGGGTTCGGCATTCTAAAATTTTGTTGAGCTATCGGAGTCGAACTTTGGGAAAATTAGCCAATTCTAAATTGAACACCAGCTCCTTAATTTAATTTGATTAACTTGAACATTAAATATATTTTTCCTCATTTTATGGATTTTTATATGCCAAGATTTATAACCTCATTTCTTGGACTTATTTTTTAAACATTTATACTTTTTATATCAGTATGCCAAAAAAACACATTTAATATTATTATTAACGGGAGTCAGAGTTACAGCTGTCCTGTAAAATTTTTAGAATCCTATATCAGAGTTTTAGGTTTAGGACTCCCCAGCCCTGTATTGAATACAAAGTATCACAACAAAAGTGATACATACCTGCTGTTCCAAATTCCATTCTTTTAAGGAGATACTTTTTAAGCAAGTCATATTTTTTGTCTTTGTATAGTGTTTGAATTTCTTTTCTTGTGACACTGTTCTGTGTACAAAAAATACAGCTAATTATATTGTACTTGTACAAAGAGTACACCGAATCAATTTAAAAAAAAGCTAAATATCTAAGTAAGTCATAAACCATTACATTATATTGTCACAAAAATTATAAATATTAAATTTAAAAATCGTTCGCCAACATACTAATTTCACAGTGCAAGTATCCCACAAAACTAAAAGTTGGTAAAATTTACAATAAAACCTTTTAAACTGAGCAAGGTGCTTTTGCAAATTCAAACCTTGTCAAATTTCATCCATTTTTGAATAGCCTCGTCCAACGCAGAATTTCCAGTTTCAAAAATCTCCATACTGATTTCAACTTTTAACCACCCTAAACCCTTGTGACAAGATATTCTATACCACAAAAGAGGGCGACCGGTAAAAAACAAAACAAACAATACCGGTATGCAATTTATTCTTCGAAACCCGCCAACAGAGTTGCTATGTAAAAAATACCCTGGATGAGCCGAACACTGTAGTTCCTGAAAATGATTACATTTTGCAGCAAATTTCACCAATACCAAGGTCCACAATAACGGAAAAACACAAGCAAAAGACTACACACAGAATCAGTTTTACATCTGCATATATAGTCACATAAGAGGATGATGAAATAAGGGGTACATAATGTCCTAAATGACCATCCTAAGGAATCACAAAACAAATTCGTGTGGATTGCGTTTCTCTACTTCCACGTTGTAATTGCCACGCACAGGTTATAACGTTGGCAATTTGGTGAAGTTTTATTCTTTCTTTTGATAGTTTTTAGTCTTTTGGTCACTTTTTTCCCATGTCGACACACACACACCTATCTAGTCTAGTTTTTAACCTTTCCATTCCGCCAGAAAATACCCAAACGATCTGCATTTACCTCCTTCAAAAAAACTAAAGCTACCAAAAATGACGTCACGAATCTAAAGAACCATAATGTAGTTGGAACACTATACAGTATACACTATACACGGATCTGATCATAAGTTTAATGAGAAAAATAACTGCCCCAAAAGACTTTAAGCATGTTGCTTATTAGATGTAGTACCCCTGAAAAATGTCAAATTAGGCCTACCCATTTCGGTGTAATTATCTACAGGTTAAAAAACAATGTTATATATGACAAGTTGGAAAATGCTGTGCGCGTTTACCCATTTTACTGTGGGGCGCGTTTTTAGACTTTGATTATTCCAGCAGAGGGGTTCTTAAAGTGGGGTGCGAGGTCCCTTAGCAGCCAGCCAACCCATTAAGCTTATAGTATTTCTAGATCATAGGAATGAGAGTCAAAAAACAAAAAAGAGTCAAATAATTGTTTTTGTGATGTAATAAATTGACCTGGCAAAATTCCTATATACGAGAATCTTACAAAACTAAACTAAATTCATTCTACATCTAGTTGTGATCATGCTTTCGCAATGACTTTCTTAGCTTGGACCGCGTGTGCTCCAAAAATCTACAGTTGTGAACACGCGATAATGAATAGGAAGAAAATTTGCTGTGTACATTATCCTTTTGGAGCACACGCGGTCCAAGCTAAGAAAGTCATTGCGAAAGCATGATCACAACTAGATGTAGAATGAATTTAGTCTAGTTTTGTAAGATTATCTCGTATATAGTAATTTTGCAAGGTCAAACAGTCATATTTACATTATCCCTCACTTAAATGCAAGAGCTGCGCAGCAATCGCCAATCAGCAGTCCTTTTTTAGCTTTACAAAAGTCAACAATACCAATAAAACATTTTAGATTTCATTTTATTGGTTGGAAACCGGTGCTGATTAACTTTAAAATACGCAAATATTTTAAGCCTGTTTGAGACTTTTATTAGGTTAATCGGTGTTTTGTTTAAAACGCAAGAATACGCGGTTGTAATATAATTTTGTCACATGACGCATAGAGATTTCTTTGTCGACAGTCCGCGGGATATTGTGTGATTGGGAGTTTACATCCGGAGCTCGGCTGGTAGAGTTTGACACAATTAAATCACCCGTCGTAGTTCTGAAGCGAATTTATCTTTTATCCCAGTGAAAGGGAAATTACTTCAGATTAACTATCTCAAGGTTGTCGTTTTGGTTTTCTGACAAAGTTTTTCTGAGGACTTCTTTATTCAACGTACAAATTGTACGTTTGTACGGTGCAACGCAAGTAGGTCCCTATAATTTCGAGTGTTATGTTGAATTTCATTTCGTGTATGTCTTAGAATTCTACCTTCGCATTCAAATTGTTGCCCAACGCAGTTATTAATCAATTAGGTTGAGGAAATCTGAACCGCGTGCCAGCTGTCGAACTGTGCTACTAATCGGAAAATCGATTTCTGCTCACAAGTAACAGATTCCTCCACGCACAATTTGAAATTACTGTTGTTGCGCCTTGCTCAAAAGGCTGGTTACAACTTTCTACAACCCACTAGACTAGTAACACACGATTCTATCACCAAGTATAATAAACTTAGCTTTTTTATTTAACAACTATATGTAAAAGCTTTATGAAATCCCTAGGGCCTATATGTTACCCTACTTTACTAGTTTTGTTTTAGTTGAAAAGCTAATGAAGTGCTGATTTTCACGCCCAAAAGACTACAAACAACATGGGAATGGTATCAAGAACATCAAAAATGAAATAAAGCTGCTCTACCAACTGAAAGACCATCTTGATCAAGACCGACATTTACATGTACATAATAATTATGTGGAATGACATTTGATTTAAAACCTGAAATGTTGCAATTAGCACACAGGGTATCATGCTGCCTGGTTTTAATTGACATGAAATGAAGAGCACAGCAATTATTTTGGCGACAACTCTTTGTTTTTGTAACAGACGTTGTTTAATCGTACACATGAACTACAATGTATATACCAGTATCTACAAACAACCATTTAAAAGAAACAACAAGATTGCACAATTTCAGTAAGTTCTCAAGTAAGGTTTAAGTTTTTCAATTGATCTGTCGCTTAACGATATTTATAAGTATGTATATATATATCTATGACACTTTATTTCCACATTTTAGTTGCAATACATGGAAATAACAAAGAAGAAATATCTGCTTTATATTCATCATGGAATTTTGACAGACATTTATAAATAAAAACAGAGAGAGGTTGGTCCAGGTGTATACGAGAAATGAAAATTAGTTTTTTGTTTTTATGTTTGATTCCAGTTGGATTGGAAAAGTTTCCTTACTGAACGAAATAACAGAAAAAATGTGTCAACTTGTACTCATGGACCTTTCACAATAAGCACAAGCGCAGTAATAAGACCGTAAAGACCCAAGACTTCAGCGAAAATAAGAATGAGGATCATACCTAGAAAACAAAATAACATAGAGTAAGTTATTTAAGCCTTTTAAAGGGCAAAAACAGTTTGTTAAGGTTCATACCGACAAACAGCTTTGGTTGTTGAGCTGTACCCCGAACTCCTGCGTCACCCACTATTCCAATAGCAAAACCAGCAGCAAGACCTGACAACCCAACGCTCAAACCTGCTCCCAGATGAAGGAAAGCACTGTAACAAAGAAAAAATTAAAATGCCTGTGTAACAACTGAAACAGAAATCAAACTTACGTAAATAATGACATGGTTGCAGTCATTTTTTGTGAGATAAGCACTGCAATCACAACACCGTAAATGGCGATAATACCCGCCATGACAACTGGGACAACGGATTTCATGATCAACTCTGGCCTCATAACGCTCATCGCTGCAATACCAGTTCCTGATTTGGCTGTCCCATAAGCTGCACCAAGTGCTGAAATAAAAACAAATAATGCTTTAATAAAGCATTTTTTAACCTTAATTCTAGTAAATTATCAGTTAAACTATATTTCTTACAAGGAATATTGAAACAAAAATGAAAATGACAAGATTAACCAAAAACTATCGTGCTTTTAGTATATATTCAGCTGCAAATACACAAAATAGTCATAATCTATTTTCTAAATTGGCTTCATTTGCCCATGTCAAAACATTTAGTATAACTGGCAACAAATAATCAAATATTAGTTTTATACAAAACACACTTACCACTAAAAATCATAGCTGAAGCTGCTCCCATTGAGCTGAAAAAAGCTGCGTACGGGGGTCCGGCTGCCGCTGTTGCCATTGTTAATTTTAAATGTGGTTTTATTCGGGACTAAAACAAGTTTGACAATCAATCGAACAACACACAACTGCTTGTTTTCAAGAAATCTGAAACAATACTGATCAAAACTGCAACGCACTCGTAAGAATTCACGAAGAATGGAACTGTCACGGATCACATGATTGTAGTCTCAGGCGCAGTCGCTTTCAATATCATGTGATGGTTACAATCGAATCGCGACGAATATTTTTTACAAAAGGGGGGCTTGAGTCGACCACAAACTAATGAATATTTCTTACATAAGAGTATTTCTATCTTTTGGAATAGTTATACGCCAGGTAATCAATATTAAATTTTAAAAAGGTAACAAATTTATTAGTCGATTTACTTTCAATACGTGTTTAACCTGGTAAGTTATCTATGGTTTAACTGAGAAAAGCTTGAAAGAAAAATAAACCACCCGAAACAAATCATTCACACATTAAATCCTTAAAAAATATTCAATTTAAAAAGGTAAAATGTTTCGAGATAATACTGTCTATAAAATCACAGAATACTACACTAAATGTTTTCAAAATGTAGATACGGTACCCATTCCGAGATTTTTTTATGATTTCTCTGGGATATTTGAAAAAAATCAAATTTACTGTAAAAAAAGTCAAATTACGTGATAGAATTATATAGTTTGAACAGCGCCATGATATTTTTTTACTTTTTAGGTCATAGACAAACAAACGAACCTACCCTGTTGTATTAAATACGACCAAAACATTCTACCACTGACAATAATCAAGTAGACTTCAAAAGACTTGTCTTCAGGTAGTTGTAAAATTACTAGGAACGTTCTGTTTTTGGCAAAGATATAATAGGTTTCCTATACTAATCTATTGGAAACCAAGCACAATAAATTTATAATTTATTGAGTTCAAAATTCGCTGAACGCGAAAAATCGCAGCAAACGGGACTTATTTTCCAAATATCTGCTGCAGTTGGTTTCAACCGAAACAGGCTCAATTGCTAATCATACAACACACAAACGTTACAAGGCCAAAAACTACGTGTATGATAAAATATTTTAAACTTACAATGCATTTTTCATTTCCGCAAACTGTTAAAACTTGTGTGCAACACAAACAGTAATATTCACAACACAACGGCTGAAAAATAGCGCGAACTCGATTTATACAAACAAGTTGAAGTTGAAGCAGAGTGAGAGGGCGATAAAAGGAAAGAAATCAAAAAAGGCACCACAAAAACACAAAATTGAACGCAGAATGTAGGTTTTCACTGAAACTAAAATCATAGTCCGTATCATAGTAATATAATGCTTTACATAAATTAAATATTGTATGTCATAAATCATTTTTCAATATTTGTTCAAAATTAAAACCTTTAATTTTAAGGTAGTTTTAAAAAGAGTGGATATTTTACGTATTACGAGTGCTTTGACGAACAATGCACTACAAAAACAGTTGTATAAATATTGGAACGTACAAATATTCAGCAAAACACGGCAAAAACCCGATGAAAAATAATAAAAACGCTGCAGACTACACACTCGTATATATTGTAGGTTTGGTGTTTGGGAACAGGAGAGAAGCTGGGCACGCAGAATCACGTCTTGCTCCTGCATCTCTTCAATCTGTTTCTTATCCTCTTTTTCAATTTCTTGCTCCATTGCGTGATGTGAAGAAGCTCGACGTTTTTGCCACTTTCTCTACCCGCTACAAGGTACGAAGCTTTGTTGTTGTCTAACACGGGACAGGAGCAGAGAAATCCGTCTTTCATCCAAATAGCGAATTTCTTTGGCTTTTTTGTCGATTTGGGCCACTTGTAGGTCGTTTTTCTTCTCGCAACAATTTTCGTTTTTCCCCGTGCGTGTGTAACGCGTTTTACTCGGATTTTGACAACTGCACAATAAGCAACATAAAATGAAACAGAGAACATTCGAATTTGATAAAACTACTCAAAATATACTTCGAAAAAGAAGTTAGATTATTGAACTTCATTTTAATAATAGCTAAAAAGCAAACGTAAACAAAAATGGCAAAGTAACTTAAAAAAAGATAATTTCCTTTTTTGTTTCTATTTGATGATAATGATTAAATGTTAAATTATTGCACCAGCCTGTTGAAAGTTAGACTTGATTAGTTTGAATATAGTTTTTAAGTGATTGTTTCTTGCCCAAAATGACACGCAAAACATTTTTTCCCTATAAATGGATAAATATCATGAGCAAAATAAAAAGGATGTGGTCTTCCGTTTTAAAAGTGGCACAAAAATTAATTAAAATTGGTCGAACAAATATCGTGCGAGCCAGGTCAACACAGTTACGCCTCTTGGTGACACAAATGCGCGGTGCGTCATCTCCTAAAGTTACCGGCCAATGAAAACATTTGTCACGGCAATAGCAAAAGTGTCGCCGCCTTAACTCACATAAGAAGAAGAGGTTCTTTCAATGCAAAACTCCGCGAAGTGGTATGCTATACTCCCAAATCACTGTAATTTTAAAGCGAAGACTTTCAAAGCACTTGGTTTAAAGCAGCGCGCGTGCCGCCCCAAATGTTACGGTTCGTGTTGGGAAAGAGGAGGAAAACGCCACCAACGATGTCAGCGAAAGTGCACGTGCTGCCAATGAATAGTGGGAGTGCTGGTTCTCAATAAGTGCCGCTTTCGTGTTATACCAGTCCAAAAATTACATCTATGTTTTTATGAATGAAAACACATCACATGCAAACTTAAAATGCATTAACGCACAAAAATTAAACATTGGCTTTAAATCAAATTAAAATACAAAATTCTGAAACCGTAAAGTTCTCATATTCTCTTGATGTAGTTTATACGCCCAACGCGCCTAGAACAGCAACAAGAGTTAACACAAAAGTAAAAGTCATTTTTGTAGCTAATCCTTTCGTTTTAATGACGCATTGTGAGGTACGATTTGCCTAAAGTTGGGATACGGTTCATTTCATCAAAGCCGGCACGTAAGAGCAAGAAGGGCACTGCGGTTTACTTACTAAAGTCAAAACTACAAATCTTCCTTCGTAAAGCCTCCTTAACTCTTCTTTGTTGACAGGGATCACATACTGGTGACTCTGAAAAAAGTATCTTTATTATAGATTTGTGCTCAGATAGGTTACCCTACTAAGTCATAAAAATCGGGCTATCGCCTGTTGATATGAGTTGCCTAAAAGTCGGTAGACAGGATAGTGTAGGCTACTAATCGGTTTCCGTCAGCGAGGAAAGCTGCCATTTATGGAATACCAATGGAATCAGGCAATCGTTACGGAAATGCCTGTGACTCGAAAGGGTGGGTACCAGTAGCGTATTTCCAAACGTAACGTGTTCCGAGATTATTGTTAAGCTTTACTGAACCTTAAAACGGATCACCATTTGGAAATATGCCACCCATTGGAATCGTGACTTTGGGCCTGGACTGGCAGGGCGGTGAGTTCCGAAAGTTAACGTCACTCACTTTCGTTTGTTTTGATGTGACACACCCCACACACGTCCTTGAGAGCCTCACATGCGAATAATACCACAAATCTGTGGGTTTTAATATTCTTGCTACAGGGTAGTGGGTCTGAATGATCGCACGCGACAAGAGTTGACCCTGTGCCGGTGTTGGCGTGCCAAGGAAGCCAAGCTCGTGAGCAATTAATCACCAGCTCGCATGCAACGTTTCCGCAGTGCGGCAGGGTTCGGTTTTCGCGCGACTTTTTGAAGGTCACGTGTCATTTATGGAGTGTTGTCATGTTAAGGTGTGGTGTGTTGCTTCAAACCACATGAAATTATATAACTACTTTATAACTACTAGTTTTTGGGCCTACAAGTAAAAAAAACAATACGAAATCCTGGTTTCAGCAAAAATTTTAACAGTATTATTATTGGCATTCCAAGCAAGTCTGTAGTTTGTACTTATTTGTAAGTCAGATGGTGTCGTTTAAGAACTACAGCTTATGCTAATCTGAGTCAATGCAACTAAATGCATCACAGTGCAACTTCTAGAGCAGTGGTCTTCAACCTGTGGGTCGCGACCCCAAGTGGGGTCGCCTTAACTTTTTCTGGGGTCGCTATAAATTCAATCTATCGGCTTTTAAGTTCGTTACCAAAAAATGACACGTTTTTGTCCCAGTTCGCAACCTTTGCTCAAGTTTTGCAGTACATCTTAGTACCTCGTGTCACAATCTAATCATTGTGATGCAATAGTCTGCATAAAAAAACGTTATCCAACCCAATGCTAATATTTGAAGTCTACTTGAAAATTAAGCGGGCATATTTACATGAAAATAGTTTCAATTTCATGTAAATAGCATTCAGTGTGCACTATTACGTTCAAATGTTAAAACCCAAAAGTTTTATTGAATTTGGCCTTACCAGTTTTTGGCCTAATCAGTTAATTTATGTATTTTTCCCTTTTCCCACTGTGTTATTTTGGATACAATATGCCATTCATGGGCCTTAATCGCGTAACAATGGGTTGGATAACGTTTTTTTTATACAGACTATTGCATCACAATGATTAGATTGTGACACGAGGTACTAAGATGTACTGCAAAACTTGAGCAAAGGTTGCGAACTGGGACAAAAACGTGTCATTTTTTTGGTAACGAACTTAAAAGCCGATAGATTTTTTTTAAAAAAAGCCGATAGATTGAATTTATAGCGACCCCAGAAAAAGTTAAGGCGACCCCACTTGGGGTCGCGACCCACAGGTTGAAGACCACTGTTCTAGAGAACAAATACTATTTTTCTGGCACAAAAGCCATTGTTAGACACAATACGTGCTGAACTGACCTTGTGGCGGTGGTGGGTTTTCAGGGATGCATAATTTTGAGCCGTCGTTGACTGGAAAACTGCTGCAGTTGAGCATTGGAGGCCAACTATAGCCGAAGTTTCGCATCTTTTCATTGCAACTGTCTCTTACAGCAGTACATAAAGATCGACAGGGAGGTATCGCTTTCTGATAATCTGAACGTTAAGAAAAGTGATAAATTGGTGGTACGAATTTTCAGGACAACTCGCCCGTTTTGGTTTACATTTTAGGCTGGATGGGCTAGGGGAGCTTTCTGCAGTCCATAGTGACAACATATTAAACCAATGATACACTTAAAACAGCCTATCTTCATGGAAAATATTTTTGTACAAAGTAACGCCCAATAGAACTGAGTATATATGTATGATTTGTAATTCGTATAACCTTGTGACATTAGAAAACCCTCTGACACACAAAATATCGTGCAGAAGATCTCTACAATTTTAAGTTAGTTTTGTTTCACTTCTTAGACTTTGCAAGGTGCAACATCCAACATATTTAGGCAAAACAACTTTGTAGTGTGAAAAATACCTTTTGAATGATTGTTTGAAAAGCATATTTTTCTTTTACTTTTTATGGTTTTGGGACCTGATTGTATAATTTTCAAATTTTTCGGAAAAGTCCAAGATATAATTTACAACTGATGTAGCCTATTCGGATATAGGCAGCTATTCAACTTGGCTTCAGGCAATGCATTTTTATTGCTTTTTAAACCAAAGCAAATTTTTTAACATTTAGTTCTACCGCAATGAATATTTTTAATTAAAATTTATCGTTGAAGATTGGGTCGCTAAAAAGGTCAGGACATTTAAACACTGTCATTTTAAATGTCAATTTCTGAGGTTTGGAAGAAACATTTACCAAATTAGTCGGTAGGTTTTTATTTATCATCGCAAGAAACATAATTATTTTGTCAAATTATGCCAAAAATGAGATTCGTGTGTTAAAAAAGTGAAGCCGTCCGCAAAAATGATGTCATGGCACGGTTGATTTAGCGCGACGAGACGGTGATTCAGAGAAAGTCAAAGTTTCCGCTGTGTGGCAATTGTGTTAATCACAAGAGAAATATCAACAGAAATTTGACACCTAGTCGCATGACGTGATTGGACAGGTAGCATCTGCTGCACGCTATTAAATTTCCTTTGAAAATTTTGAGAAGAATCGTTTTAGTTTTTAAAAATTGGGATACGGAAATGATCCCAAATAAAGTTATTATACAGCGAAAAATTTGCTGGATTACCTGGGATAAAAAATAAAAATGCATTCACATGTTTACAATAATGTTTGTGACAGACAATGATTTTGCTACGAACTTTGACCAACACGAGTTTTATTTACATGATTAGAAAAAAACGAACATACCTTTCATGCACACAGGCGCGAAAAGGGTGCAAAGAAACTTTCTCGTTTCGGGGTGGCACCTCGCCGCCACTAGAGGGGGCCAGTCGCTCGCCTGCTGCAGCACCTCCTGCATGGTTTCGTGGCCGAGGAGATTGGGAAAACGCATCCTACGAGTGAAAGACAAGTCGTTTAGATCAGTCGACCGCCGAGCTTGTCACATGCGCAAGCCAGCGAAGCCCTTAAGTCGTAATAAGGGTGCTGACGTTGGTTCGTGGGGCCTGTGCGGCAATTTCACGACCGTTGATAGACGCTAGATAGGTTATGTATGCGAAACAAAAACCGAAAAGAGACCGAAACACAGGATGTTTTGTTTAAGCTCGGAATGGCGGATCTCCTTGCGCTGACATCAGGCTTGTCATTGGGCCGTATCAAGCCACGCAGCTGCATACACAAATAATACGTGACCCTGCTACGAGACATTGTACATTTAAATAAATTTCTTACCATTGAATTTTAGAAATTTAAACTTATTACGCCTGCACGCCACTTGCAAAAATTTAAAAAGGGTGATTTCTTTAAATGTCACAGGAAACACCAATAACAAAAACAATAGGATGAAATAACTTGTTTTCCTTTACGACTGCTTGATTTTTTGCGAAAAACACGTTGTGTTCTGCAATTGCGGAGACTAAAACAACGCGATTGTTTTGCTTCTCTTTGCAGAATGTTTCGTTATATAATTGGCAGGTGCGGATGACAATAGGATGATTGTGTTCGTATCCGAAGTGTTGTCGACCGCTTAAATTGCCACAGCGAATTGCATATAGTCAGCACAAGTGAATGTGAAAATTACACATTGTTTGACCTTTACGAAAGCGCTCCCCCGTGCCTATTTAAAGGCATCAAAAATGCGTGCAATTTAGCAATGGCACCGAAAGCGACAATTGTAGCCTATGTAGCTTAAAAGCAAATTTTTGTCACTTATCACTTATGGCTTCAACATCATTTGGCATTATAAAAAACCAGCAAACAGGAAGATTTGAAACCACGTTTTGTCAGTTAGCGGTGTTTGGGACGTTCAGAGATGTCGGCGGTTTTCCTACTTACACAGCACTATGATTTTATCAAACTGCGTAGCAACGTTAAAAATAAATTGCTGTGCTTTTTAACCTTTACGAACCCCTATGCTATGCCATCAGTTTTTTTTGAAACATTTTATAATTTGCAACATTTTTTTGAAACATTTTATAATTTACAGCATATTCAAGCCAAGGACCCTGAAGAAAATTTGTGCAGATGTTTTTAGCACCGACATCATATGGGAACGGACCCTTTAAAGCACGTTTGCTGACCCCTTGAGAGTTCATAGGCCCAACGTTAAAAGACTTATGATTTCTGTTTAAACCAGTGTTTCTTCATCACAAAATAATGGGATCAAATGAGTCCGTAAAACTTTTGTTGAGTTAGCGTAAAACAAATTGCAAAATTTTTCACTTTCATAGGGTTTTTATCCCTTTACATTTCATTATGGCGTACAGGGGCAATAAAATTTGGGACGTAAAATAATGAGAAGCAATGGTTTAATTAAACCAGGAGTTGGCAACCTTTTTTCTACTGCGGACCATTTTTGAAACTAAAATTTTATCGCGGATATGCTTTCAAAAAACTAATATTTAGCAATGAAAACACAGAAACATCCCTGAGATACATGGGCGAAATGTTTTGGAGCATTTAACCTGAAAAATTGTACGGCCCGGTAACGAACTCGTCGCGGACCGGCGGTTGCCGAACACTGGTTTAAAGTACTGGTTCTCTGCTAGTAGTCCATGATGACTTTTTGGTTGGTCCACTACATTCAGTAAAAAAACTGGTAACTTAATAGCACATTAGTTATTGGTATTTGTTTTTTTATCGACTATTTACATCACTTTTTAAAATTCAGTTTTGAAAAATGGATATGAAATCAAAATGCTTGTTGTGTGTGCTTTTTTATCTTACAACCGGTCCTTGACATAGGTTTTTGTAAAATGGTGATTCATGGCATAAAACAAGTTGACAGCAATAGGTTTAAAACTGTGATGCAACATCAGTAAACTCCGGTTCATACCACCAAATATGAAACCGGTAAATACTGGAAATTCCTAAGCTTATAAGCCGCAAATGTTGATCCTTCAGAACAATTTGAAACAACAAACTTTAGAAAATCGCTCGTGGAAGAGACAAAATACACAAATAGAAGACCAGAGACCACAAGTAGCAGCAAATACCCCCTCCTCCTTCACATCGGAGCTAATCTCAAAACACGGCGGTGTATTAAAGAGCGCGTAACCGCACACTCTAAACTCGCTTTGATCAATAACGACAAACGTGATATTCTTGGCAGGAACAAGAAAACTGCGCGGCTCGGCGGCCTTTCAACCACACGGGGGAGTCAAACGAAGACTTGACAGGCCGGTGTGGCTTTTCTACTGGTAGATAGAGCTAACGCAAGCTTATCATCACGGTTTTTGTTGTGGTGCAAACACTAGTAAAATGTTTTTGATCACAATTTGAATTAATAGCCAATTTTATTCGGTTTAATGAGATGCGATTTGGACCGCTAAATATTTGACGCCCAGTTTGATGATTTTCGAGACGATTGCATCAAAATTGAAGTTTCAAAAACGTTATGATATCTTTGGTACCACTACCAAAGGCATTTTTAAACATATATTGCATACTTTTTATAGGTATTTGGTTTGTTGTGAAGTTAAAACGTCAGAAAACAATCAGTTTTCGCGTAGCGGTCAAAAATGCTTTATAGAACTTTTTCTGACTTGACATAATTTGGGAGGTACAATCAAAGAAATTAGTGGCTGTTTGACAAGGGAATCACGGATCCTGATGCCTCTTAAGTATCTTGCTCGGTTAGTGAAAACCGCCAGTACTAAAGATCATAGCAGGATTAATTTGAATTACGGCTTGCGATCTAAAATGGAACCGACTTGAACCGGAAACTGGAAAGTTTACTTTTAGAAATCGAAAGTTTGTAGCCTAATCCCGCACGATACATTGGGAAAATCTATTTTTTTACATTGGACACATTTAATTGCCCAAATCTGATTAAACAATATGCAAAACATACTATTTTTAAACAAGAGTGTATTAAAACTTATTGGTGCTTTTAGGGACCTAAAATTCTGCTGTTGTTTTTGTCAAAACAAAATTAGGAATATTCAGAGAGCGTTTTGGAAGTTTCAACTTTTCTCGGGGTCAAGACTTTTATGAAACATTTTCCTCGGCAATAAACTGTTCAACAAGTCTATTCAACAAATGAAAACACAGCCTGACGTATACAACATCATACAAGCAGCTACGAATGCCGCTAGGCCCCATGCGTCAAGTTTTCAACAAAGGTTTGGAACGCGCGCTGTAGATTTAGGCACAATAACAGTGCAGAGTTCCAGTTTCCGACAAACGGATCAAGGCGGTCTGGTGAGGGAAACCTTAACATAACTCGAAAAGAACTGTATGTGTCCTGTGTAGGTTTCAACTCATGTGGCCTCTCTGCCAAGGACCTTATTTTCCATCGGCGGAACGTGGTTTGATGTTGTCGACCTGCTGGCTACAGGGAATCAAATCCCCGAGGACTTTTGGACGCATTATGCTTAACTTGGGCCGATCTGCTATGCCTGTTGGAATCTGCCTTGTATAAGACCCGGTGTAGGTCGTGTTAAGTGTCCGGCTCACCGATATCGAAGCGCTAATTGCGTCAGTGACTAATGTACAAATGAGGTTACTTGTTCGTGTGGTCTGCGCGGTCTCCCAAATTGGCCGCGACTTTTGAACACACGTGTTATAGTAGGAGGGGCTAGGTATATACATACGCACACCCTCTGTAAATTTGAAGCAATAACATGTACTTTTTATCAAATTAAATATTTTGTGGAACTTTACCAAAGAGCACGTTAAAGTTGAGAACATTGGACACGGACTTCAAAAGAAGGCTCTATCAAACACAAAACCGCAAAAAATACATATAGTCTCGTTAATAAGTTGAAATCCATAAGAGGTTTCTTCAGTCTTTATCCTTATTCAAGGAATGTAGCCTACGCATTAAATATAATCTCCCTGGCTGTTATGTTTTTTATCACCCACACAAAAGTGTAGTGAAAAGTGCATTAATAATAATAATAATAATAATAATAATAGTATCATACACAAAAAAGGTGTTGACATTATTTTGACAGATAATGTTTTATTTTATTAAACATTGGGACGGCTATTTATTTCAAGCCTAATTGTTCTAAGACGCAAACGAAAATATTCAAATTTCAAGTAATGCAACACCCTTTCCGATTTCTTTCTGAATTGAAGCAGGAAATGTAATTTCTTTCAATTATTTTGTATTGATTTTCCGTTAAAATAAAAAAATCCTTTAAAACAAAGCAAATAAATTCTAACCTGTTGTATTCCATGCCATAGCAGAGATCAAAATCGACGGGAATCAACATGCACTGGGTCTGGTGGACATCGAGGTCAGGAAGCAAAAACGACGGGTTTGTGGCGATCGATTTGATGGCGGGAGGCTGGCGATTCACGGTGTCAGTGTCGGGTTTCACTGGTTTCTTTCCGTCGCACGATTTCGAAACAGCAAACAAAATACACAAAACAAACCGAGCTATATCATTATGCATGGTGGAGAAATTAATACAAACGCTGTAAGAAAAAGTAAAGACTGCTCCGTTAGAACAGCGTATTGTATAACCGGTCAGGCAATTTGACAGACAAACCGCGATGTAGAAATGTATTTTTCTTTTACTAGCTTTACAAACTATCCTGATGTTCTTGCCTACGTCCCTGGACAATAACTTAGCAACAGTACACCTATTTCACATAGACTACCGTTTACAATTTAAGACAACAGAATCCATAACATTTGTCACTATTTCTATCTTAAAGCTATAAAGTGAAACGACACCGGTAAAGATTCGAAATTAGTTAAAGCATAAAAAAGCACATTAGTTAAAGCTCTGAGCACAAAACACTGCAATTTTTTGCCTAGCAAGATTTCTTCTAAAAAATTATTAATGCTGATTTAATACACTTCGGTAATAATCTACGCCGCGGGAATAAACATATCACATTAATTTGCGTTGATGCTTTATCTTTCTGGTCAACGCAAAGGCTTTAACACACGCCTGCACGACAAGGGTGAATTCAAAATCTCGCGTGTCCGAACAACACAACAGCCCAACTCTGAACTGATCATTTCGTCGTGTTGCCTGCGCACAAATTGCGACTTGCGTTGATCTGAAAATATGCAGAGCCCAGATGTCGAGCAAATGCGCCGTAATTATTTCGCCTCAGCGCTTTCCCGTGGAGGCAGCGGAAACACTAAATTCCCAAAACCTGGAACTAAATCTCGAGAGCCGAATTCTTAAGCCGCACAGTCAACAATGATGTGACTTGGATCTTACACCAGTGAGGCACGTTACTTTTCTTATCCCAGCGCCGGGGACGTCGCACGAAAAACGCCCTGGCGCCTTCTATCAAGCCGCGGCGCAGGCCTCGAATTCGTTTCAGAAGTAAAAACCGGGATAAAAGCACACCGATGTGTCCCCTTTCGCCCCTAAAATATTTACCATTATATTCAAGTGCGGTCGGATAAGCGAATAGTTTCCGGTCCTAAGCGAAACCAAAGCCTCCATTCGTTTATGACGTTAGGAGTAAAAGTTATTTTATATCATTTTTAGCATGAAATGCCCCAGTTTCTGTTTCCTTTTTTGAGTTAAAGCAAAACCCAAAGCAAACAATCTGACTCGGAGCAAACAAAACCAACCTTTGCATGCAGCACTGTGAAGTCAGATCCGATTACACGCTACATCAGGCCTGGTTGAAACAGCATCATTTACCTTCACTTGCAGTTCATTAAGGGTGGTATGCTTAAACGGTGCGGGTGGCAAACAGTTGCAGAGAAAAGACTCTGGAATTTGCGGTGGCATGAACAAATACAGCCTTCTCCACCGCGTAGCAAAAGTTTCCGTCAAGCGTCAGCTTTGTTTTCTCAACCTAAACAGGGGCGCGGGCGCGTTGCTTTGCACAGCACCGGTTGTTTATAAACACTTGGCTTCGGTTTTCTCCATGGACTCGAGTACCCGCCCTTGCTCCCGGCAGCAATGTTCAAACACTGCAGTAATCCCCAGTCCCACCACTACATCACAGCAACGCCGAGACAAGGAAGGCATTGTTTTCGTAAAGACACGGTTCGTAACGGTTCCGCGCAAATGCAAGTGAAACCTTTCAGTTTCGCGCAAGCCATCGCGTGTTTTTCTTTGTGCTGTCACAGTGATGCGCCCGTGCCGCCCTTGTTCGGTCTTTTACTGATCTCAGATCGGACCACTGATAGAGCGCGGCTTAGTGTTTTCAATACGCGCCATAAGCACAAAATGCTGTGTTTACATTGACTGCCAACGGGCAAGGCATTGCCACGCGAACGCACTTCATTTCTTCAAGGGTTAGCCGAAGGCCTTGAGACCCTGTTTGCGAACCTGCGTGTCGCATGTCGCCTTATGTTTGCGCAGACGCACCCTGGGAACGAATTAAGTGCGTTGACAAACAAACAACAACTGGTGGGTGAAATCGACACGGTGATGCTGCAAAAAAACTTAATTTCGAAAACAATTATAAGAGCCTGTTTCGATCGGAAGCCAACATCAAGTGTCAGGCGCATTATCTGCGCGGAAGCAACGATAAGCTAGGGGAGCACTCGAGTAGGGGTAGCGCCCCCACTTGAAGTGGTGTGTACAAAACACGTTTAACAACACCCCCTTTTCACCCACGAATCGAGGTGGCGCGCATTTCACTTCTGAATTTTCCCACAAGGTCACCCATGTTAGGGGCCCAGAAAGTCGCGTGCGCTGTCTCCCCTTGGGGCACTCGTCATTCTCGGTACAATAGGGAGTACTCGAGTGGCCCCCGGTTGGCGATAAGAAAGGATCAATGAACTAAATGCATTAGATACGATTTCCGTTTTGTATTGTCGTTTGATCGGCCGAGCGTCGTCGCCGACGTTCGCTTGTAGTCACTTGATCACAGGAAACGGCTGACTTGGTTTTGTTTACGTAACGTCTTCCCATCAGTAGTACAAGTTCAAAGCTTCGACCGCAGCCCGGTGCCCTTCTGTTTGACGCCATTTCCTCGTACCCGATGCATCCTGGGGCCAAATCATTTTTTTATCGTCCGAAACCGAAAAAAATATTTCCTAAGCTCGCTCTACTGACTTAATGGATTTGGTATTTACGGATGCACAAGGGATTTTTAAAATGACAACAAAGACACTGTTGTGGCGGGTTGCCTGTAATTTTTACCCACATATTAAGGTAGGTTAGATACTTCCGTAATATCAATAAACATACACGCGTACAAGGAGGCTTGTTAAAATAAGTAGGCTACTTTAGCCGAAATAGAGTCTTTTTTGTAGCAAGTTTAAAACAGTAGCAACTCTAATGATACTGATGTATCTTATATAAAAAAAAACTAGAGAAAAGCTGGTGTTTTTCAAACCGAGCAAGTAAAATAACGGGTCCACTCGATTGCCGGGTTGTCTTTCACGTAAAACTACAATGGGCCACGTTAAAATGCTTTGGGGTTTTCGGAACAATTTTGTCGCCACAGCAAAGGGCCAGGTAAACCAGAGCTTTGTGCTTTGCCAAAAAGGTGCATTAAACTCACTATGCCTTGAGCTCGTTTTTATGTTGCATCACCTGCAAAACCTAAGTGACCATACGCTTTTTACGTTTTTGCGTTTGTAAGTCAACTCTCTTTGCATCAAACGAATAACAAAGGCCCCTTCTCGCCACGCACAATTGGCGTCCACACGATCCCACGCCCTCTTGACAAATGCCAACCTTGTGAAGGGGCAAAGGCCATTAACGAAGGCAGGTGCACCCCGTAATGGGGCTCAGTGGGTACAAGCTAGGGGTAATGTAACACTTGTAAATTTCACTCACCCATAGGTTTTGTTTACAAAAGCTTAGGAGTTTTAAACATTGCCCTTCGACTTGAAAAGGTCTAATTTTAGCTGTCAAGCATCCATCGATGCTTGTGTCCTTCTGAAGTGTAACAACAGGTTTGCGCTGAGAAATTCGTCGCTTGCGTCATTTGTCATGTGAAAAAACAAGACTGTTAGCGACTTTTTCACCTTTTTAAAGACTGTATGCCTAAATGCAATTTTTGCAAGTTTAGCACATTGACTTTTGTTTAGCATTACACCAATTGAACGACAAATTTGTTAATGCAACCTGGTGGACAAAACGCTTGTTCAGATGGTTGTTTATTAGTAGCCTGATATTACAGTTTTTCATTTGAAAGCGTGATCTATTACAACTAAGCCTAATTAGCCTAGTTGGAACCCAGTAGCCTCATTTATGTGATCTGCTGTTATAAATTTTTGCTGTTCTTGATACAGAGCGAATGGAATTTGCCTTTCAGATTTAAAACTACGCCGATGGTGAATTACAATTTTTAGGAATTCGGAAACATCACCAGGCTTAGCCTTGGTCGATTTGACAGGTATGCGATCGCATGTAGCGCTTTGTTGCGGTGCGATCATCCTTGCGACATGTTTTTCCGAAACACCTGTTATCACAACATGCTACTTTGAGCGCATTTTCCGCAACGTTTGCCTTTATCCATTATCAAAAAAAAAACTGCAAAGAAAATTCCTGAATTGTTTGTATCTGTGAAAATATATAAAACCTAGGCTAATTTTATTGAAAACAACATTTATGTGCTTTTGTATGTCGGAAGCTTAAAACCGTTTCGCCAGTACTGGCTCAATGCCGTAGAGACGAACATCTGGTTGAATACCAACAGCGTTAGATAGGCCTAGTGGTTAAGTTTTCAAATATATTTTCCACACTAGGTGACAGCAGAAGTTGTCTGGATTTGCTGGTAACCGTGTCATATGACAGCAGAAGCAGAACGGTGAAAACTGTTTTCTGTTAATGAAAGCGTTGATTTTGTTTGTCTTCTGTTTACGGCTGCAGAGGTTTTTGCTCTTGCAAGCAATGATTTGCTAGTTTGGCATTGGCTGTGTCAGTTTGAAGTTTTACACATAATTATACTGCCATGGTTGCTTTGTAAGTCATTTTTTTACCTTTTTTTTGAGAAAACGAATACAAGTTTTACTGTGTGTTACTTGTTTTTAATTTAACTTATTTGAAACTAATTGTATCTAATATGGTTCTTTACTTCTTCATGTTTTTGCAGATAATTAACCTAAATATCATTGGCGACGAAAGTAGTAACACAACATTTGCAGATACTGCTTTTGAAAGACTCTTTCTAGTGTTGAAAAAGTTTTTTCATCATGGCAAGGTAAGGCCCAAAATGATTCTAATTTTTCTGTAAAAGTTTGACATTTTGAATCCATATGAAAATCTTTAATTAGATTATAAAGTTGGGAAAAATTATTTGGATTTTGTTCAAAACAGATTTATTGTTTGTTTTTAGCATGGACCCCCATGAAGGGTTTGCTGTGGGATCATATTCAAAACCATTATACCCAGGATTAGAAGATGACAGCATAGTTGCTGTATCATCTGGTGATGTGAAACCAAGGATTTTAATTATGGGTCTGCGAAGAAGTGGCAAATCTTCCATTCAGAAGGTATGGTATACCTTTAAGGGCCAAAAAAATGATTACTCTATTTGCTACAAACAACCCAAACAGGACCTTTGTTTCAAAATTGTCACATGTTACCAGTGTTCAAAGTGCAACTTTTTTTCTACTTGCCTATTAAATAATGTAGCTTGATTCATGAAGTACCAGCAAAATATGCATCCATCATTGTCTTTAACCATATGGAGAGTTTAAGTGAAATGTACACATAAAAATAGCTGACTGATATTGGATTTTAGACTTTTGAGGTCATATACTAAACACAGCAAAAAACACTTACCGTATTTATTGTTTTACAGGTTGTTTTTCACAAGATGTCTCCAAATGAAACCCTATTTTTAGAGAGCACTGCCAAAATCAGCAAAGACGATGTTTCAAATAATTCCTTCATTAACTTCCAAATTTGGGACATTCCAGGCCAAATTGATTTATTTGAGCCAACCTACGACTTGGGAATGATTTTAAGTGGAACTGGAGCCCTTATATTTGTAGTTGATGCGCAGGTGAGGAAACTACAAATTAATTTCGTGTAACATAAGTTCCATATAGAAAACTTAAATTCGTTACCTTTTGTTGGTAGAACAATTGCAAAGATTTAGACTTGCAGTTTTTGTTTAACTATCACTTATATTATTATACAGGACGACTATATGGAGGCTCTTACATGTTTACACAGGATTGTCTCCAAAGCCTACTCAGTAAGTGAAAATTTACATTTGCTTTTAAGAAACCTTCGCATGTGTGGCATTGAAATATTATTATTCTTTAAAAAAATGTTCATCAATTTTAAGGTAAATCCCCACATTCGGTTTGAGATATTTATTCACAAAGTTGATGGTCTGTCGGATGACCACAAAATTGAAACACAGCGCGACATTTCCCAAAGAGCAAATGAGGAGCTGCATGAATCTGGATTGAATGATCTTCATTTAAGGTAAATAACAAATAAAAAAGTGTTCTAAAAACATATTGAAATGAAAACGCTAAGTAAAATTTATGTTGTGAGTTTTTTTGTGTTCAAAATATATTTAACGGTTTAAAATGGAAGTGTTTATCATTTGTTTAAATATTAGTAAAATATTGTTTAGTTTTTACCTGACTTCAATTTATGATCATTCCATCTTTGAGGCATTCAGCAAAGTGGTGCAAAAACTAATTCCTCAACTGTCCACGCTAGAAAATCTGCTCAGTATATTTGTACAGGTTAGTTTTGTTTGTGTTCTTAACAGTTTTTCTCCATGGTCTTTAAATTACTCACTTATTGCAACCCTCACTTTAAAATCTTATTGTTTATTGACATAAAAGTCTTTGGTCTCATTGAAAGCATTGCTGAAATACTTTTTTAACTTTTACCCAAAGCAGTGTATTTTAAGCTTCTAATTTTTTATGCTTTGCTGGCAATAAACACAAAACATTGTTGCAAGAAATATGTTTGCAACTTCAATGTGATTTAAGAATGCTTTAGGTAAAAATAATAAATGGGTTAAAAACACCAAATATAATTTGATTTAATCATTTTATGACTGTTTCTGTTTTTACAGAATTCTGGGGTGGAAAAAACATTCCTGTTCGATATCACCAGTAAAATATATGTTGCTACTGATGGTTCACCTGTTGACATGCAATCATATGAGTTATGTTGTGAAATGATTGATGTTATGATGGACATGACATGCATTTACGGGTAATAATGTTGTATTAATTTTATGACTTAATTGGTTATTCTTCAAATCTTTGCATATTAGTGTTAGGATATAATGATGTTTAAATCTTTTCAATTTTTTTTGCTCAGAGATGAATCTGAAAGTACAAGTGAACAAGATTCCACATGCATCATTCGTTTGAACAATTCCAGTATCCTATACCTGCGTGAGATTACAAGGTTTCTCGTACTAGTGTGTATTCTTCGTGATGAGGCCTTTACCAAAAGAGGTGATGAAGGCTAATTTGCAGTAGTACAACTACAAACAAATATTTTCTATTTTGTAAACACAATACAAAAGAAACCAGTGTTTTGACCACTACCCAAATTAATAAACTAAAAATTGTTATGTCCACCAAGTGCAAATAAATAAACTTTATGAACAACAAAAACAAACAGTAAAAGCCTGAATGCTGTTTAAAGAAGCTACCAAAAACATCTACAAAAATAAAATAAAAAAACAACAGATAAAGCTACGATCCACTTCTTAATTTTCAATTTTTAAAAACAAATTGCATTACATTGGGAAACAGTGCTTTTAAGTCCCCCAGTGAATAGAATAAAAATGTTGTCTAAGGTTCCATTTTCTCACACCCTATTACAGATTCTTTGGAAGCTTACATTTAATAACTTCTCAATAATATTTATAACACATAACTTTTTCCTTTAGGTATCATCAATTACAATATCTTGTGCTTGCAAAACGCCATCCACAGTGTGTTCGATGTGAGAAGGACAGCAAAACTGAATGGACAGCTTCCGATTGAAGGACCAAGCAGTTTAAAACAACTTTCAACTTCCGCTCATGCCTAACAGAAGCAAGACGGTCAAAAAACTGACAACTAGTTCTGCACTTACTGCTTGGGCAAAAAGCCTGTTATTTCAGTACAGAATGTATTCCTTACACCTCACCCACTGTTTGCAATTCAAATGACTGGACACATTTGGTACTGGGTGAAATTTAATTGTTTGTTCAAACTACAACGTTAACGAGGTAGAAAAAAAGGTAAAAAAACAACAAAATTCTGCAATTTGATTGCTTTACATGCATATCATGGTTGGAGGTTTAAGTTGCTATATCTTCGGAGATTTTGTTGGACTCTCAAATAACATTTCACCATTTCTCTTAAAAGAGAATTTTTGTTTTCGTCTGCCGTCGTGAGATGGTGATGGCACATTAGTGGATGATGCTGTTGCCTGGCCCTGAGCATAAATACAAACAAATGCTTTAAAATTCTCCAACATAATCTATGTTTTTAGTCAACATTTAAGCAGTTCCACTAAAAAGGGCATATCACACAAATTAAAATACACAATTTTAACAGAAGTAGTTCAACTTTACACTGTCAATATCATTGTTGATTTTTCAAAGCGTTTTAACTTAAATCCTGACATTTGCATTACTTTTATTGGCCGTTCAAAAAGTCATCACCACGAACCTTTGTGTATGCTGCACGTTTAAGTATGTTGACTCGCGACAAAATATCTTTGCTTCGTGGTTCTTCCTCGCTCTTGACACCACCATGCGGCAACGATTCGTCACTGTTGGAGGCTCGTGCCCTGCTGTTCAAATTTCGCAGAAAATGTCATTTTTAAATTCATTTTATTTGTGGCATGCGCGTGCACCAATGTTTTCATTAAAGTATGCAATAATATGAATTACTATTGCTATTTTTTTCGAACAAAGAAAAGTTAAGACGGAGGTGTGGGATAGATTAGACTAGGGCCGCGTGAAAACTATGTTCTATGGAACAGGACATAAAACTTGCGCTTTTGGCAGAGCAAGACGGCAAGTCTCAAAGTTAAATATGTTTTCTAAGTGGACGATTTCTGAATTGTGTTTTAAAATTTATTTCTAAATTTATTTTTCATCCGACTTGGACTTCGCCGAAACGTGGTACGTCCACTAATATCACGCTAATGCGCCAAACGAACCCGCTCAAATTTGCCAGCATCGAACATTCGTTATTTCCAGGCTCGCGCAAAAAACCTCACTGAAATACGAGCAAAAGTTTACTACACAAAGATCATAAAGACCTCGTTGGCAGCAAAATTTAGAAAATTAAAAAAATACCTTCTGTCATCTTCAGTGAACGACTTGCTGGCCATGTGCATGGGGGAAATGCTAAAATAAACGAAATATAATTAACGAAAAATGACACCAGAAATTATTGGTTTGACTATGATAGCAATGGGTAAAAAACATGTACACCGTTGTGAATAAACAAACCAACCGAAACACGTATACTTTATCGAATAAAGATAAAAAGCCTGTTACGACTTGCAAAGGTTTAAACAACTTACGACGAAATTAACAAAACGATATTTTTGTCAGTCGTTGAATTTTACCAAACGAAGTCACCGTATGCTTAAAAGCAAAAATAGTTTAAAGGCCGTCGATTGATAGGCCATGTATACATGAATCATACGTAAATGCCAATGCGGTCCGGTACGACAACGGTTTTCCCAAATCGTGATCGTACCATGCGCAAACCGCTGATGACAGCTTAGCAACAGCACAACATAATTTTACTACCAATTGTGAAATACCTTTCTATCCTGTCGCAATATTAAAACGAAGTTGCAGGGATAAAGCTAGCCCACGCTTAACATTACAGCATTGATTGTCCGCCCTTTTTAATGCGAACCACATATTACCACACGAACTTAGCGAATGACCTTCCACTTCAGTTGTACAAGGTCAGGTGCACAAGTGGATGATTGTGAAGAGGATTAGTCGTCTTTACATGTGATATATAACAAGTGAAATTGGTAACATTTGTTTACTTTAGGTCTTGCTCACTGCTCCTAATATCCTAATTATATCCCCACCAATGACAGTCACCAAATTTCCGAAATAAAGTAACAAACTTTTTTTATAAGCAACCATTAAGCTACATTATAACTCCTATTTTCTGAATTTATTCAAGGCCTTTCATATTCCTGGCAGTGCATTACTTAGCTGACCTACTGAAAGTATGTTGGCAAAATAAAATTTGACAAATCCAACATATTGATGTAAATGCAAAAACATAAAATCTGCATTTGCTAGCAAGTTTTTCTGAAAGAAACTAACTGACAAAAGTGTTCTTACACTTGTTGTTGAAAACAACTCACCATTTCACAGGTTGAAATCCATCTAGTGGTGGACTGTTGTCATATGATGGGTCAACAGGTCGAAGAGCAGAAAATTTTGATCCACTGAGTAAAAAAGTGCGACTTGGGGCAGAACTCGGTCGTCCAAAGTGGGCTTGTTCATCTGCGCTCAACTGTGACATTGTGATTCTGGCCCCTCCTGCATTGATTGTTGTTTTCATGCCTGAAAATTGAAAAAAAAACACAGATAACTATGAGTTAAATGTAAGACTGATTTTAAAAGTTTTTGAAAAATACATGAATTTGGGGTTAACTCAATTTTGCCAATTAAGTTTTTTGGTGTAAAAATGTTGCATCTGATTGAGTGTGGTCTGGTTTTATTGGGAAAAAAACACAATTCCAGCCTGCATAGTTTTGCCAAATTTGTTAATAAAGACAGATTTTTGTTGTGAAAAGATTGCATCATTTGAATTTACCTGTAGAAGGACTTCCTTGACAGTATGTCTGTCTGTCCGAGTTGGATCTCACAAGATTTACATTGTTCACCATATTAAGAGTAGTTTCTGATGTAATGCTAAATTGGCTACTGCTGTCAACAAAGTCTGAATGCATTTCAGAAGTAGAAGCTTGAGTTGATAAATCCAAACAAAACTCATTGGCATCTGAAAAAGGTTTTCCGAAAATAGTAAGCAGTGCAAAAAACTTTAAGGGTGGCTGTTTCAGTTTTTACATTTGAAATATTGCGCCTTCTTGATTAAAAAAGAACCTAAATCATAATTTTGACAAAAAAGTCAATACAATCAAGTCATGCCAAAATTTTCTGTTTGTTTGCTTAATTCATTTTAATTTTTTACTTCCTTTTTACGATTTGTTCTAAATCAGTTTCATATCTAAATATGTTTGTCAACATGCAGTTGCAAGTCATTTGATGCCAGAAAGACATAAAGGCTACAGTAAAAAAGAAACAAAAACAAGAGTGCAATTGAATATTCATTGCACATAGTTTTAGATAAATTTGATTACCATAAACAATCCTTTCACGAAGTTAGACTTACTTTCAAAGTCATAGTAGCTTCCAACAGTGCTTTCCTCAGTGTTCAAATTCTCGTCAAATTTCAGACGACGACTAAAAGTTGATTTGTCTGTTGCTGGTGATAATGGTGAAGGTGCAGGGACAGTGAATCCATCAATAGTGTAATCATAACCTGGAAATTGGTCCGTAGGCATTGCTAACGGTGTTTCTTCTGTTTTTACATGTGCTTTTGTTTCCTTGTTTTCAACAGTCTGTGGTTGCAGCGTGGGTGTGTTCAGGGTCAATTGATTAAATTTGGTTGATGGTGTTTGCATGGAAGATTGAAATGCTTGTTTTATTAAATCGCTATCTGCTTCTGATGAATTTAAAATTGATGCTAGGATACTGGATTCCTGGCCTGTGTCAGTCGTTTTTGTTTCCTGATTGAAATAGGAAATGCTCTTTCCCCTGTGTGTTTTTAGTTCTGCTTCAAGCTGCTCAGTGTAGTGGTCATTTTTTTCCAATGCCTTCTGCAGTTGGGCAACCTGCTTTTCTGCAGCATCCAACCGGGATTGCAAAGTCGCTACTGTCAGTCGTCCAAATCTACAAATAATAAACCGTCAAAGCTTTAAAAAACAAAAACAATAAAATAATGCCCGGGTATAGAGCCCAAACTTTCAAGTTGTAGCTACACCCTCTCATTCAAATTAAAAAATGTTAACGTGCCCTAATTTACGAAATACTGATTGGAAAACTCTCACTACCCAACTTTTCCAGTCATGCCCAGAAAATATTATGAATTTTTTTCATTTTTTTTTTCTTTTTTGAAGGCAAGAAACAGAAACTACAATTGACATAAAAAACTCATAAAGGTCTTTATACTTCATTGGAGATCTGGTGGAAATTTCCTCTCGAATTCGTCGATTTTCTATCTTCAAATCTTGATTTCCTTTTCTTAAAATCTCATTTTCCTGATCACAATAAAAGCAACTAGTTACCAAAAGAACAAAAATAAACAATATTGCAACTAAAATTACTTTTTTCGCATCTGACAGATCCTTTTTTGTTTTACTGAAGGTCTTTGTTGCATCTTGAAGCTTTTTTGTTAAGCTCAACATGGCATCCACAGACTTTTGTCCTCCACATGTGTGACATTTTGTTGTGGAACCAGATGGCTCGGCAGATGTTTTTGGGCAAGAATCAAGCTGCTCTTTTAATCGCTTGTTTTCCTTCTTTTGTTCATTGACAATCTTTTCAAGCTCAAAAATGTCATCCTGAAAACAATATTAAAAACGTTGAAAAAGCACACTTTCGAATTACACAAAGGTGGCAAAGAATGAAAAACAATAATTTGCATGGGGTCTTTGAAAGTCAATTGCACTCAGATTGTTACCTCATATTCTTTTCGTATGAGCTCATGTCTTGCTCTCCTTAATTCCCTACTTGTTAATCTATCAACAGGAGTATCTGTGTTCTGGGACAGATCCCCACCTACAAACCAAAAACCTTTTTTGAAAACTTAGGGTCCACAAAGGGATAGAGACAATGTGAAAGAAAATTCACTTACCTATTATAGGTCGGATGGGGCTTTGTGTTGTGATTTCAACACGACAGGTAGGACACTGACTGTTCCTGTCCAGCCAAACATTCATACATGAACTGCAGAACACATGATGGTTGCTGCAAGTGACTGGTTCCTTTACCTGACAAAATCAAACCGTTCTTTACTACAGAATTTAATTGCTAATGCTTTGCTAGTGACATGAATTATGGGTTTCTTACACATTTTAGTTATTCAAGTCAAACACTTAAGGCTATGTGGCTGGAAAAGGTAGTTGTTTATGCTTCACACCCACAATGTAAAATACACCAGAAAACATGACATATTTACATTGTCCAGGCGTTATATTATTAACATTTAGAGACTACTCAGAAAAAAAATGCAATAAACAATTTTTACGACAATAATAAGACACCGTTTGCCCCAAACATTTAACACGTTTTTAAAGCAAAAATGTAGGAAATTTTACGTTTTAGTTGAACAACAAATCCATGTAATCGCCTGTTATTGATTAAATACAATATTCTGCAATCTAAGCAAATAAAATCCCAAAAAAGAAAGTCGAAATGGTCAGACAAAGAAGTTTTTTCTTGGTAATTTTACGAATAAAGCGGCGCCGAGAAAATGCGTAACATAGCACGAAAAACACCAAGTAAAAATACAAAAATCAGCACATGGCATCTACTTGGCCTAAAGAATACGTGTATTAGAAAACAAGTCGCAAAACTTACCTTTCCGAGGCATATTTGGCATGACATAGGCAGTGTAAAAGACACAGAGGAACGCATCACCTCTTTCCCGCCAGACATCTTGAAAACTGGCGTATAGTGGGCTGGGAAGCGTCACAATGAAGTGTTACGCTTCGCTGAATCCACGCTAAAATGAAAAAAGTCTTTTTGTGGCAGAAAATAATTTATTTCTATGATTTATTTTTCACATAATAAACATTTTATAAATAGAGTCTTAGATCGGCTTGAATCTTGTTTACCGCATACAATAATTTTAAGCGCAAGGTCATTGGCAAATTTGTGAATAGTTTGTTTACATTTGACCAATGACGTCATAAACGGTGGAATCCGGCGAGGAATTGTGACGTGTTCACTGGATCAGCTGTTGAGAGCAACTCGCGTATCGCGGCTTCTTGTTTCCAACACAACGACGCTGATTGAAGACCCAGCAGGTAATCTCGTGTTTTAAAGATAAAATTATCGTATATTTTAATGTTTTTATCGTTGATCGATTGTATTTATTCTAGTCTGTTGATCTGTTTTGCATTTTGGCAAATTGTACTGCAAATTACTTAGTAGGGAATGGGGCAGTTATTAGGTATTAAAATAGGTTGAAAAGTTTTGTATTCTTTATCATGCATTCTGATTTCCTAAACCAGTTTTTTGCACCAGAGTTATGCAAATAATTTGATTGAAGATCTACTTATAGTTAACTTGCAATAGAATTACCCAGTTTGTTGTGTGCCTGGTACGTGAATACAAATGAATGTCATAAACATATATTTAGGTTTAGATAAAACATAAAGTCATTTGTTTTCTTGTTTTTACTTAACAACATTGTTCAGGTTCTATTATACATGGATTGGAAATTATACCATAAAAAGAGAATATATAATTATGTAATTTATTTTAGCTTTGCTTGTCAGTGAACACCATTAATCATGCTACAGTTGTGTGGCCTTACTTTCATGAGCCAGGAACGAAAAGCAAGGAAGTGTGTGGCATTTGCTTCCATACTTATAAATCTTTGCTTTACTGTATGACACCTTCCTTTTTTCGTTTGTTGGAAAATTAGTTGCAAAGTAACTGATGAAAATGGCTCTCTGCGTTTTTGACTTAACCAATGTAAAAGACAAGATAGAAAAAGCAGTTTATTACGAGCATATTCTAATAGTTTTAGTAGACAATTGTAACAGAGTGTTGACTGAAGTATTATTTAATTCTTTTTTAACACAAAACATTTCATCTGATTCAGATATTTTTTCTGTGTGCGGAAAATAATAACTATTATTTTGTACAGGTAAATTTGGTTTTATTTGGAAATGGTCAATAGATGATTTGGACTAAATCAAAAGCATACAACAGAGATATGGCTGCCAGTGTGGGATTCTTGTCTTCTGTGAAGGAGAAGTTGTTGAAGAACTGGTTTGTAATTGGAATCGTTTCTGTGATCTTGCTAGCAAAATCTAACCCAGGATTTGGAGCCAAAGGAGGTGCTTATTTTTTTTGTTTCTTGCTCTGTTTGTTTTAGCTCTTGATTATGTGGTTTGTATTTTATTTGTTTCGGACAATTCTGTCGTTAAAATTTAAACAGAAACATAGTTCACATTAGACAAAAAAGTATATCATGGGTTAAATCACTTAAAGATTTCTAATGTCTGTAGGAGTAAATGTTCAGTGATTAGAAAAAAAAATCCAGGATCATCTTGTCATGTGATCAGGTTATTATCCATGCCAAAACTGCGTTATGCCTTGATTGATGATATCCTGACAGTCTATTTGCAACACTTCCCCTATAAATTCATTTCTCACTCTTATCCAATGTTGCGCAACCTAGCAATAAAGTGTGAAATATTTTTATCACTGCAAGCTTTTTTCTTTTATGTTTAATCTCAATATAGGAGTTTTTTTTATTTTTATGTTACCTTTTCAGGTCCTCTTATGCCAGAAATCACTGTGAAATACATTGCTGTGTCTGTTATTTTCTTCAATAGTGGTCTGTCACTTAAAACTGAAGAGCTTAAGAAAGCTCTTATGATGGTAAGCATTTTTACCAATTAACCCACTACTTTATATTTGGATTTTACATGTAAAAATGAATTTACTTTCAGGTTCAATTACATGTTTTTATTCAATCCTTCACGTTACTTTTCACACCTTGCTTTATGTGGGCACTGCTACACTTTGTCCTGTCCAAAACTGCCATCAATGTATTTCTTTTACAAGGGTATGTCATGTTTTTAAACTACAAGGCATGCATAGTGCCAAAAATAGATGATTTGTTTACTTTTCTAGTTCGTTAAATGTATTTTTTTGTTAAACACAGCCAACATCCATGTTTACATATTTTTCGTAACTGTAATTAGGTTTTACACACATTACTGCAACAAGCTAGAGGCAAAATGTGTCTTTATAACTCTACAAATTCAGAAAAAGCTGACAGTTTTATTTTATGTTATGTAGACTGCAGGTTGTTAGCTGCATGCCGCCACCAGTATCATCTGCTGTGATCTTTACGAAAGCTGTTGGTGGTAATGATGCAGCAGCAATTTTCAATTCAGCTTTTGGTAGCTTTCTGGGAATTGTGGTTTCTCCAGTACTTGTTTTCACTTTTGTAAGTCAATTAATTTGGTTGGAGCAACTTTTTGCGTGGACAAACACAATTTGGAGAAACATAAAAATTTGGCCAATGTGTAAAAGATTTTATGCAACAATGTATACACCAACATATGTTATTGTTTTTTCAAACAATTATTTGCATATTCTTGTGTTACTAGATTTTAATTTAATGCTTATTTTGACCAAAAGTGACATTTTTTCTCGTTTGCAGATGGGTTCATCCTCAACTGTTCCATTCATGGACATATTTTCCAGTCTTTTTGTAACTGTCGTGGTGCCAATACTTTGTGGACAGGTAGGTGAATCTTCTCTTGAGTGAGCAGACAAAACTTTGAAATTTACAAAGAAAACATGTTTCCACACTGACACCCTGAACCAGTCTGTGATATTTGCCAATAACTACTATTAGTTTGTTAACTGGGCGTGGTCAGAGAACAAGAAGCTGCTAGGGTGGGAACTTATTCTTTGGTGTGCAGAAGATTGTTTTGTAGATATTTTATTAGTTTCAACAGACCTTTTAAAATTCTTTAAAGTGCAGTATTGGTTAAAAAACGTTGTTGCATTCTAACTAATAAATAAAGAAAACAAAAACAGTTTTAAGGCAGGTTTTCGTTTGACAATAATTTTGTACATTACACCCAACTTTCTTATTTTTTATTCTGTAGATTGCTCGCCAATTTATCAAATTGTGGTTGGACCGGGTGCAGCCACCTTTTGGAACAATTGGCAGTTTTATCTTGCTGCTTATTATCTACACAACATTTTGTGACACGTTCTCAAACTCAGCATTGGCTATTGACAAATTCAGCTTAGTTGGAGTTGCAGTGACTGGTAAGTTCCAACAATTGTTTTTCTAAAATGAATTACTTTAACTTATGGTGGCCAAAATAAATACATGTCAAAATGGGATAAATAAACGGTCATTTGATAGGTTGATACTGTAAAAGGAGCGTGGTTTCTCAAAGAGTTGTATAAAACTGGTCAAAGTGACTTGACTTGGTTTTTGTTAGTGACAGCTATATACTGTCACACGTTTTTTTGAAAAAAACAACGCCATTTCGGTGTTAAAACACCTAAAAACGAAAAATTCCTTTTGATTTGGAGGTGGATACACTTGTTTGTGCTGAAGAGTCCAGTCCAGACCCTTAAACTACCCAACGTTGTTTGTTTTGTCCATGTCATAAAAGTGCTAACGTTGTTCGTAAAAATTAGCTGATGCCAACTTTGTTCACGCACAAACAGCGAGTTTGGGATTTGTTTGGCAAAGCGGTACTCTTGTCACATGACAAAATGCGCGGGAGATTTTCAAAAGAACAAACGCAGAGCAGCTCAAGTGCTTTGATGTCATGCGGCACTGCTTGTGGTCACGTGCTGACAGCTTATTACGTCACAACAAGAACATGGCGATTAAAAACAGCATCCGAACTTTTATTTTGAATTTTGAAGTAATTGTTCCTAATATTTCCACAAGATTTTTTTGATTTAATACCGTTACTGTTCTGAAACATCGATTTTAATGCATCATTAGCGTAGGTTTTGTTGTCGAGAATATTTTAACAAACCGTGTTTTATTTCAGTATTCCTCGTGCAAGCTACCCTAATCACCACAGTCTTTTTGGTCACAACCCGATTTAAGTGGCTCGGTTTCCAACCACGTGACACAGTGGCAGCCATGTTCTGTTCTACGCACAAGTCGCTGACTTTGGGTAAGTTTCTCTTGGATTTCCGCTAGGGGGCGATCACGATTGTTGATTTTTAGGAATACGTTTAACAATGTCCAAGTTTTTAGGTCGATATCTGAAAAGTATGTAATTTTGTTCGCCACACTCCTACATTTACCACATAACCTTTGCGTGTAGATCCGCAATACAGAGTAAGGCATTTTTAGTGGGGGTAATGTTGGGAAATAGTATAAATAGTGGGACATGTATCTTTTCTTATGATAAATAAATACACAAGCCCATGTGATATTTCATATCTCATTTTCCATACGGGGCAATCATTTGGGTCCACACAACAGTGTCTTAAAGATTACTTTGATGTGTTCAGGCATACCGATGATCAAGGTGATCTACCAGGGCTCCGAATATCTATCCCTTCTTACAATCCCTCTACTCATTTACCACCCAACGCAAATGTTGCTTGGAGGATTCCTGGTACAAACAGTCCGTGGTTGGATGCACAGAGCGCAGAAAACCGTAGACCTTCCAGCGCCAACGTAAGTCGTGTGAATACCATTTTGATTTCCGTTGTCGGAGGAGGGCGGCGTTATGTGTACGGCAAGTAAAGAAGCCACATCATCAATTCGAAGCATAAGTTGTCGTTGATGCGTTTTAATTCGTGACTTTTTTGTCATGGTGCCTTATATGTATTTTATGTAGCGCGTAGTTTTAATTATTATATTTCTATGGCGGTGTGTTCGAAAAGTTGTGAAGCGACCTACAAGTGGTCAAACTTTTAGATTATGTAACAATGCATGCAGTATGTAGCAACAACAATTACCCATCATTGTGTCTCGTTTATATCTTTTTGCAGCAGCTGTCGGTAATTTTAAAATTTAGATTATAAATTAAACATTTACATTTTTGCAGTTTCGGTATTTGAAGGAAGCGTGTTTTAATGAAATTACTTGTAACGTATGCTTGGCGACAGTTTGCAGTAAACCAGTAAAGAAAGAATTTTAGCTATTGTTTTTTGTCCCTAATAAACCATAACAAAGAAAAATATTTTGTTGTTGTTGGAAGTGCGTTGGAAACTGCACCAATATTACCTCTAAACGCAATGCTATATGGTTAGTTTTACTGATGACAATCTAAAAAGAACCCCCTATTTTGCACAACCTAATATAACAGATGTGGCGTTGTTTTATTTTTGTGGATATTTTACTATCAACACCAACAAAACGCAATAATATGTACATTTTTGTTTATAGACCCCACCGAATTAGAATTTAAAAATTCTATTGTAAAAGTTAGTTTACATTCCAGGAAGCCATTCACATTTGTTTTCGCTTTTCTCGATGTATTTTATTAGTCAACATTGTGCTAATGTTCTGTAGCAAGTCGCTCGTTCAAGTTAAAATGCAGTGGTCATGTCTCGTAATAGTTCATGTATTTTGTACTCAGACTTATGATTGTATTGTTTTATATTGTCTTATTCGCACCTGGCTATTTATATCGAAAATAAATATATTCGGCTACACAAAACCGCTGTGTCAGTTTATATCAGGCTAAATAAGTCTATAAAATGCTGATTTTGAACCTTAAATTTGTGATCACTCGTCGCCACCAAGATGGCCGAGTGGTTGGCGCAACGCCCCTGTGCTCACTGAGTTGTTGATTCTAATCCCATCTCGTCAACTTGTGAAAAGCAAGAAGCTTAAGCAGTGCTTTTAACCCAATGGAACCTAATAGGTTGTACCTATTTCAAGTTACCAAATCCACTATAAGTCAAAACCACACAAGTAAAATCCAACGGACTTAGAATGAGGCAGCTCAGCGGCGGACGCACTTAGGGTTCCATCGCCAAAAATGAAAGAACCTCATCACAGACTGACTTCATAATCGCACCAAACCACGATTTAACAAAAACATGTTAGAACCGTATGTATATATTTCCATAGAGTCACAGTGAAATGGCACAACACAATATAAAGTACTTTACTCTTTGCCGACAATATTGCAGTACGAAACAATGTAGTACGTGTAATGCACAAGGCTGTACTTGCAGTCTTTGCAAAATCCACTTTTCTGCTACCAACTTCTTTAAAATTGTTTCATATGGTTGAATCAGGTTAAATGATGGCACGGGACATTTGAAACAATTGTCATGCACTATAGAAAAGTTTAACAGCAAAAATATGTGCCATTGTCGAAACGACCAAACACCTCAATGTTAATAGTCCTCTTTGCTTTTCAATTTTCTATTGGCAACACAACATAAACATGCTCTATATAGGCTTATGAATAAAAAGTAATACAAAAAACCGTTTGCAGTGACATTTTCGCCATCTTTACACGATAAAATGTCTGTTGAATCACTTTGCTTCCATCACGTACGGTTTAACACTGATTTGAGGTCACCGAGTAACTATCAAGAGGTATGATGTCACGACACTTGTTCGTCACGGTTGTCAATCGACCCAAAAAGCAAATCCCGCTGTTCGTGAATTTGGTCGCTGTTTATACAACTGCTTGTGTAGAGTTGGGAAGAGGCGTCTTGGCCAGATTTCTGAATAAATAAATTGTTTAACTTAATATTTGTAAACCAAAAATCCAGCACATCAAAATGATTACAGTGGGGCAAAATTAAATGATCACTAGGTTTGGAAACGCGTACGCTGTATTCGTCACTAAATTGTATGAAAATAAAATAAAATAAATGAAAGTTTCGTTTAAAACAACCATCAATGTCCTTGGTTCTGTTCCAAAGACTGGCCCCTACAAACATTTAGGCAGGATTAACCAACCTTTATATGCAATGGTTGACTAAAATTAAGGTATGTCAAATATATTCAATACTTAAACGCCACTGTAGGCGGCAAAATATATGAAATGCTATTTTAGCAATACTTGACCCACTTTCATGAGTTGTAGTTGTCTCTGGGCAAGATAATATGCAGCTCGTGGTTTTGGGGATTGCAGCAAATCAACATCAATCTTTGCAGTTTCGCCCAAAGGCTGTGGGCGGTCTGTGTATAACAAAAAAAGATCTCGCTTTTGCTTGTAAAATTTCTGCGTATCTGCTTTTGCTTCAACAAAATTAAGTACAATTGGTTAAGATTCGAATTTCTTAGTACAATACTGTTTATATGTTTTAATAATTTTTGGAATGTTATGTATAACAAGCACTTGTTTGGTCTTTCTCGCAGATGCTGCTTTGCGTAAATTAAGGTTGTTTTGTCGTTTGAAAATTTCTTTTTGAAACGGTGTATGATACCTGACTCAGTGTCAATGTTGCTGCAACTTTTTCCGTCTGGTGGCGTAGTGAGTCGACACTTGGTGGAGACGACGAGTTTTCGAGAACGACTTTCTGCAAAATAGGCAACACAACGTAAACTTACTCGGTCAAGTCAACATTGACTGTTGCAACAATCCTATTGTAATGTGTGAATTAACCAGGCACGAAAGATTTATTTAACTTGCTTTATGACTGTTTAAATAAACCGAAGTTGTGTTGAACAATATAACATTCCTGATGAAGGCGGCTCGTATGGGACGTCGTCGAGAGGTTATTTCACCAATAAAAAAAGTGTAACAATTTGAGCAGCTCATTGAAATGTTGCGAGTAAAATCGGCAAATTATCAGACACCGTACAGCTATATAAGTTCAAAGTAAATTGTTATCAACCACATGAAAGTATCGACGTCGCTTGTCAGACGCGACTTCGCCGATAAACACTTGACAAATACCACATCTAACGCAACAACAAATAGAAGGAGATCGGCCATGGCTAGAAATAACTTTTGTGTGGTGATAGACGAAATGTAGCCAGCCTCTTAAACCTGACAGCACACAACTGAGCATAAGATGCGTTTTCAAAGCTGGTTTTCAAACAAGGTTCATGTAGTTAGTGTTGGCAAAACGTTCCATACGTAGGCAAACTGGCACTCTTTTCTTACTGGCAAACTTACACACACACATAAATAAGTTAATGTCTTGACCTGCTACGCTAGTGATTATTAAACTGCGTGCCTGGGCACTCTAGTAGTTCCAAGTACGTCGCGAAAAATACGCTATTTTAAAGTTTAAACATTGGTGTTTTAGGACGAAATGCAGGCGTACATGACAACGTTTCAAAGCTCACATTTTTCATATTGACCAGTGGCCACAAAAGGTAACCTTTCGTTCAACAACTTTGTTATGTTGGCCTGGGGCTTTATGCGTGAAAACAATATGCACTTTCTCCAGATTAATTTTCATGTAAGGGCTCCATACATTTAATTTTACACAAACACTTATTGTGGTGTAAATTAGCCCAACACAACGACGTACCTTTATAACGTTTGCACCGGTAGCGTGCGATGACGAAACATAGAATGAAGATAATCACCACGCAACCACCGATGGCGCTAACGAGCACAGGGTTTTTCACAATCGAATTGGACCAGGTTTCGTCTTGAGGTTGGGGTAGGGGTGCGGTTGTTACATCCTGATTTGCAATGATTGGATATGTCAGCAAACTCGACCGTGCTGAAAAAAAAATACAAAAATGAAACATTTTGGGAATAAAACATTAGGAATAATTACAAACAAAAAAATAAATTTTTACCTCCTAAAAAATTGTAAGGTTACTTTTTAAAATTGTTGCCACCTATGAATAGTTAACACTGACACAATAGTTTTCAAATAATTGGTTATGCACACATACGAAAAACAATAAACGCTCGTTTTGAATTTTTGTTACATTGCCAACAAAAAAGACGCGAACAAACAAAGTTGTGTAAACCACGTTCAAAAAGTATCAGAATTAAATCAAAAACGTATAACTTTAAACAAGCCTTAAAAGGCATGGGCGTCAGAGGCCAAAGCACTTAACGTGTTGCATGCATTTCGATGACAATACCACATTAAGTTCGTTAAGTACAGCCAATATAACAAACCACAAAATGTCTTGCAGCTTTGCGGTAAGGTAACGTTGACCACACACGTTGTAACACACAATTATTTCCAAAGGCTGATTACATTTAACAAAAAACAAAATACAGTTTGGTATATAAACGTAGTAATTTACGATTTATGCCCCTAAAGCATGCAGATTTTTGAGAAACGTGTTGCCTGTTATTAATTCTGTGACTTAAACTCAATAGCGTTTTAGCTCCAACTTTAAGCGCCGTAGATTACGCGAGTCTGTTTCCATTTTCTAACATTGGTCTTTAATCCAAACCCTATTAACTAAAAAGTGAACTTCTGTCGTGATGAGAAAAAGTCAACTCGACTTTTTAACTGCCCCGGTTGTAACGTTTACAAAAAAAAACATGTTTCATTCCAAGCAAAATCTAGACTTCGCAGAATATCCGTAACTTCACTGCTATGTGAGAATACCACGATAAACAGCCACGCAGTAAAAAGTAGCAGCACTGCTTACCTATGCTCTTATAGGACAAGACAAACCCACAGGAATCGATGGAAGTGGCTTCTGGGGTGAGTAGGTATCTTACAGTTGCTAGGTGGGAATCTGTCGTTATGGTTTGGTTTACAAATGAAACAGTCACAGTTCCTCGAGCTTCGGAAATCGTCACCGCTTCACCATAGAAGGTTTGAAAGTCGGTGACGCGGAACCGGATCACGTGATCAGGTGACGTAAAAACGTTCCAAACCTAAAATCAACAGGTTGTCAAAAATAAACTTATCTTTATGACGTCGTGGGTTTCTGGCGTCATAGCACTGTTGCAACTTTCATGGCAACAAATAACATGTTTCAAACTGTAGGATATTTCAATTAATTTTGTTTAACTCAATTGTAATTCTGTTTTATTTTCAGCTTGGTCTTTGCCAAAGTTAATTTAGGGTCAACTACGTCATCGCTTTGCTTAAAAACTGGCTCATAAAAAAGGAAGACTTCGCGATCGCTAGAAGCAGAACTTACTATTTCTTTGTGGCCGCTGCATTGGCCTGATAGCGGAGATGCAAAGGAGAATTCCGAGTTTTCCGCATGTACAAAGCAACCGCAAGTACATACAGTGGTGGTCGTGTTGTCTTGTGGAGGTTGAGAACAGAAATCGTCTGCTGTGTGATCTGGCTGAAACTGCCGTTCGACTTGGACATCTGCCATAAAATATGGATATTGTTTTATGTTGTGACATGGAATTTCTCCACTTAACATCGGTCTTTCTGTACTATTTAATTGCGACCTTGTGAAATCAGGAAAAAGCTATACGCCAAGGTTTAAAGTATTGATTTTTTTTAAGTTACGGCTTTTTTGAGGATTTTAATAGTGTTTAGTGTTTTCTTTGTTGACAAAACAATTTCTTTGTTAAGTGCGAAGTTTTTTGAAATAGAATTTTCTATATTTGGCGGAAAATTGTTGACAAGTTACCTCCATATCCAGTACTTGATCCGTTTCCACCGCAAATGCGACCGGATCCAAATGGTTCAGGATTGTCACAACTTCGCATTCGTTTCCACATCGCATGTGGACAGGGTCGCTGGCACTTCGACCAATCGCTCCACCGGCTCCAGGCTCCGTTAATGTTAAACGCTGCCACAACATTAACGTATCATGTACAGGTACAAGCATTTAAATCTTCACACAACGATAAGTTCAAAATGTGACCTAAAAATAAGAATGATTTAGTTTTTGGAAATACTTTATCGCTTTGTGACGTCATGCATAGTACTCAATGACGTCACTCAGTCGCAATGACGTTATTAATAAGTTGTTGTTTATCCAACTTTTAAAGACTCATTTTTTTTTGTTTTTTACAAGTACAAACCAGTCGTGGAGCTTCCTCTCATCGGACGGCAAGCAGTCTTGGTGATCACACCGGATGAGAGGTAATGAAAACACACGCCTGATGTGTTGGCGCGTTGGAGCAGCGAGCGACAGGAAAACGTGACCTGATCTATAAAAATGTTAACGCATAATCAGCGGAAAATTTGTTGTCAACTGCATAAGAGTAGGGAGAAATCCACACAAAGTGGAATAACAGTCGCAAATACTAGTAAACCTTGACACTAAATACTCGTTTAATTCTTATCTCGAGGAGTAAAAAACGTCTAGAGTAAATTTTATCAAACAACGGTTATTGGATTAACGCGGATTTTATGATCGCTTTTTACACTTTAATTTACACTGTAAGTCGATGTGTTAAACCCTCTTTTAATTCACAATCTTTTACAAACACTAGAAAAAATACCAGCACTTGGACAGGTAAAACAAATACTTTTACGACTTTTAACAATACGGTTGTAAAACCAACTTGAAAAACAGTTTTTAAAGTAACTGACTGAAGACGTTTTTTTACCTTTTCGTCCGATCCGCCTTCTGGCTAAAAACATTTCAGTTCCGTTATCCAGTGGAGCGACAGCAATAATCGCATCTTGTTCCCGAATACACGCCGGACGTCGAATCCTTACTTCAATGGCTTGGTCTAAAACAACAGCAAAAGTAGAAAAGCATTGAAATGTAAACTACGATGAAAAACTAATCATTACCGGAATCAACCCTGAATCCCTTATGCCAGTGGTTCTTAACCAGGGGTACGTGTACCCCTTGGGGGTACGAAGCATCAAAGCAAGGAGTACGACATGCAGGGTGAAATTTTATGCTATTTAGGCATATTTGTGAAGCATGTGTAACAAGTTACTTTGTTATATATCTAGAACGGGTTAGTTTTGTCCTACTTACAATACTGTTTTCATGCATGCATTCAACACCCAAGTTATAAATACACTAAGTTTCATTCCTATTATTACAATTCTATTTACATCCGTCGGCCATTGTAGACAGGGGGTACGAGAAAATTTTATGAAAGCTCAAAGGGTACGAGCGCAAAAAAAGGTTAAAAAACACTGCCTTATGCAGACCAGCAATCACGACAAACTTATACAGAAATCACATACACTAGTCATATTATACAGGCGTTTATCGAATCAAGCAACTTACAGTAGGTGATGGGCTGAACATGTTGGAAAACATTTAAAAAATGCGATGTAATAGCTAGGGTTGTGGAATCGCACTTTGTAAGGTGGAGTCGGAGTCGTTTTTTTAACTTTGTAGAGTCGAAGTATAGCGATGTTTAAGTGACTCCAACCTTCGCAAATTTATTGAATAGCAGGAATAAATTATGCAGGAGCGAAACAAAGGCTTTGTTTTAGTTAAGAGTTGGAGTAGGTTTACTCAAAGTTAGTGGATTCTGAGTTTTTTGAACCAAGTCCACTACCCCCTTCAGTGTATGCTGTTGTGGCCTTTCAAAGTAACAACAATGTCGAGATATCATCACTTTTTTCAAGTCTAGTGTTCCGAAACCTGTATATCAGGGGTCGGCAACCTTTTAGGCAACGCGTGCCAATTTACTTGCTGTTTCCATGTATCAATGACCTCGCGTGCCAACCTTTTTCTAAATAATAGTGGTTCGTGCCAGCAGATATCAATAATAAAGAGAAAGCAGAGTATTTTGTGCATGTAAGGCTGAATTTTAAGACAATGTCATGAGAAAAAACTGTAAACAAGCAGTGTAACAGATTAAATTGTTACTTCAATATTAACACGCAAATCGGTTGGCGTGCCATGAAAAACCACCTAGCGTACCAACCTTGGCACGCGTACCAGGGGTTGCCGACCCCTGCTGTATATTATATGGGAAGTTCTGTAACTTTTTACCTTTTTCATCGGTGCAATCAATTTGATTTTTGTCCAGTTCTAAATCGTATTCTGTACTCCAATCAACTTTCATAATTCCACTTTCAGCAACTTTTACGGTCTCATTCTTGTTGCTGATGACCAGTGAAACACTGTAGTGACCCGGACGAGAGAAAGTCTGGCAAGTAAATATGGAAGATTTGGGCGGGAAACTGGATTCCAGGACTGTAGAATCTGCAACAATGCATAGAATTTAGATTTGACTTAAATGTAGAAGGTACAGAAAAGCACAGACACAAACAAACAACCCTAATGAACATTCGATTAAACACAACATAGTTTAGTCGAATTACAAACGGTTGGATGCAGTTTGCAAATTGGTACAAAGAATAATATAAGTGGATCCAACAACAAAAATATGAACAAAAAGGAATATACAAACAAGTATTCCCTTTTTTGTTTATAGTTTTTCATTTTCAATTGTATATTTAGGTTTGATTATACAACAATTAACTAGAATAGTGGTTTTCCTATATATTGCCGGGTTATATATACTATCATATTTAATGATGTATCACATATTTCATTTACTATATTTATAATGGATATATATTTGGCACCAACATTTCATTGGGTCCCTATCTTTTTCCTGGCACTTTATAACATAATTGTTTCTGCAAGCATAATCTAATGGGTCCCCTCACATATGCATATGCGATTTGGTAACAGTAAAAATAGGACACAATCACTGTTAGATATTTACCAATTTACTATACACATTATTTGATCTACACATATGATTGTTTTTGCAAGCAAAAACGAATGGGTCCCCACACGCACGTTTGTGCGGATTTATGGTAAACAAACATCCTGGTTATTTTTAGATTCTTAAGGACAAGCTTAACCAACTTTAGCCTTAACCCAAAAAGGTTTGTCCGTATTGTTTTTGCATCATTATTGTCATATACAAAAAAAACAGTAAATAGGAACAGAAAAACTACTTTCAATTTATTCTCATGCTTTGACCTTGATATTGTCATTCAAGGTCAGTTTTGAAACACAATTTTCCAAAACTTAAAATGTGCTTGATAACTTATTAAAAAGACATAGCATAGCTGCGCAAAAACAGTTGATTTCTAATCACCGACACGTCTGCCTCATAAAACGTCGGTCCGGACGTCAAGCTGAGCACTCCCGCTGCATTCACCCGCCTTAATCGTAAACAAGTGAATTACTCCCTTGAGAGTTGAGACTTCTATCTGACTGAGGAAATGGTCACGTAACGAACGTGTCATGCGTGAAGCAGAGGCATTTTTTTCTATGCGCCACTATGGTCAATCACTCCCATTGCGTCAGCTGTGCACTGAGCGACAGGCAAATACGGTCATGACGTCATACGCATCGCCTGTCCGTGCCGTGACCCCGCAGCGTTAACGTTTACAGCGCAATATCACTAACACCGTATCATCTTAATTCCAACCAATGAGAAAATGGTCAAGTGACGGCTGCATTCATGCGTGAAGCATAGGCATTTTTTCCATGTGCCACTATCGTTAATCACTCCCATTGCGTCAGCTGTGCACTGAGCGTCAGCTGTGCACTAAGTCCTGTATTTCTGGCCTCAATAACATGTGAACAAACAAACAAATATTTGGGGGTAAAGGGGTGAAAATGGATATATACAACTTCAAGTTACAAAATAGTTTAAAATAGGCTGCAATGTACCAATCAAAACGTATGAAACTCCAGAAACATCTGCTTTAGCAAGTATAGCCATTTTAAAAATTTCACGTTTTGGGGGGCTGTGGGTGAACCGAGGGGTCAAACGGGGTCAAAATTCACATGGACCATCTTTTGACCAATATCTATAATAAGTGTAAATTTGAAAGAGTTTGAACCATTCTTTCTTGACCAAAACGTGGGAACAAATCTGCGTTAAAAAATCACGTTTTGGGGGACTGTGGATGAACTGAGGGATCAAATGGGGTCAAAATTCAGATGGACCATCTTTAGACCAATATCTATAATGTGTGTAAATATAAAAGGGTTGAACCATTCTTTCTTGACCAAAACGTGGGAACAAATCCGCGTTAGAAAAAAAAAGAAAAAAATATAGACAAAAACAATATGTGTCCCCTTCAGGGAAGGGGACCCATAATTAACCGCTTTCATATATGTATTGTGGCATTACGTGTACAGTAAACAGTAAACCACAACAAAAACAGTCGTTATCTTAAGCGAGTACCAACTGGGTTAATATCAGATATTATGTAAAGACAAAATTGCGCTTGTACCTGCTGTGTTGTGGTTGGTCATCACAAGCTGAGTTTTGTATTGACCCACGATTGTCGACTGACATATGTGACCAGAAGTGACGACAGTTGCCTGTTAAAATAAGTTATTCCAAAATAAATACAAAAAGGCTGCAATTTTTCACAATCATGTAGACTGGAAAAGTAAATCGGTTTTGACATTAACATTCGACAATAAAGTGATTGAACATACCTGAACGTCTGTGGTTTGAACCTTGTGAAAGCTTTTTAAGTTTAGTTCGATGCTTGGATACCTCGTTGCTGTGACGTTGACCATTGTGACGTAAATTGAAATATCTGTGACGTAAATTTTAAAATGATATTTATTACAAACGAGAAATTTAACACTGTACGAAATTTGTGCGGTTATATACATTTTCGCACGTTGAAAAAACATATTGAATAATGGATATGGCATTAAGTTTATTTGCATTATATTTCAATAGCGTGTTTGCGAAGCCATTAACTCACGATGTGGCTTTAAATTTATTTCGCAAGCCCAAACCACATTTCAAGTGCACTCTTGAATAAGAATCCTTAAATTATACCAATATATCCAGGCCCAGCACTGGCTACCCATACAATTTCACTTAAAACCAGGCAATGCATACAGCCTGCAATCATGGCATTCTTGTGGCTACGTTTGTTTTGTTCTTAGCGTCGAAAATTGACTGTTACACGTTAGTGGAGAAAATGGACCCTGTGTATTGATATACGCTCTGCGAGAGGCCCAAGCGAGGCCTAAGGTTCCATGGTATATAATGAGCAAATGCGATGGTTGATCAATAACCAAGATAGCACACGATCTGTGACCGCCCAATGCTGATAAGCACCAAGGTGAATACACACTCTGGACCATTAGAGGGTATTTTCAAGCGAAGAGGGTAAATACGCAATTTATACGCTTTCTATTTTCGGATAAAAAATGTTCACTGCACCTATAAATAAAATGTTTTGCTAGATTCCATTTATTGCCAGATTTGCGTTATTTACTGTCGCAGTTATTTAGTTTCCAGCTCAAAGGTATGCGTTTATAGTACACTGCACTACAGTATGCGTTTAGCATGGAACTTATTAGGCCAATAATTTGCCATATGTATTCCATTTCGACGATCTAATGTTTTTTTGGTAGTATCCTGCCAATAAGACAAGTTTATTCATTGTTTATTTTGAAAATGTACCTTATTATTAGTATTGCCACAAAATAGTCATTACAAATTTACTCAAAAGCTTTTCATGTTGTTACTGCAAAAATCTATTTCAACAAGACTCAAAAAAGCGTGATTGTATGAAATCATTATTCTAGCTATTGACGCGTCGTGTACGCTACAGGCGACAATTTACAATCAACTGACAAATCTTGGTCTATTCTCCCGTCTGCAGTATGTTGGACTCACCCGATGAATTAGTCAGCGTGACTCTGTACTCCCCTAGTCTCCAAAAATATCCACAGTCAAAGGCCAAGGCGACCGTTTTCTGCCGAAACAAAGTTAGGTAATCGTTATGCATGTTTAAAAGATGGATTATATCAGTTGGGTTCCGTTTTATTTGGTTTCAAATGTAGTTTTTCAATGACAATTTCAATGAAATATTTAAAGCTTGATGGTATGTTTGGAAATAGTATTGCCTTTTTACTTACACTAAGCATTGTTCACAACTTTTTGGAAAAAGAAACCACGAATCGATTTTAACCATGTAAACAAAAGGCATTTCTGACTAGTAAATTGATAATGCTATATTATATTAAATTTACACGAGTGACCCAAAATATACCATGTCCTACTTCTGTCACTTCACCAATAAAGTGATAATAAATACCACATTTGCCGACATAAGGAATTCACCCCTGATGCGTCTACAAACAGATACCGTACACATTGTGTCTAATAAATAACCCACATACACTTCAATACACATGTTAAGTTACCAACCTGTCCACTTCGTGTAATAATTTGCGCTGTAAGAGGAAAGGTGTCGTATTCATATTGCAGAACAACAACCGAACCCTCACTGGCTCCGGTTACTGTCACTGCGAGGTCATCAGCCAAAGCCGTAAATGGTTTTGATGTCGTCACTTTTATTTCTGGTCGATCAGAAACTAGAAGACGTTGTAAACGGAAAACGTCAAACTTTGTTTTTTAAATGTCAATCTCACTTCAAAGTAAAAGATATTCAAAACAAATATTTTCAAAATCGTGATCAAAGCATGGGCCTCTAGGTCATGTTTTTACCAAGGTAGACGTAGCCACTAGCTTACTTACTCATTTAGTCTACATCAGGGGTGGCCAACCTTCTACATACCATTCGCCAACTTTTTAACATACTGCGTTGGATGCGCCATAAATGTCTCGTAACCCCACCTTCTATGACTACTTTTTGTATATAGAGAGAAAGAGAAAGAAACAACTTTTGCATGAGAAGGATAGTAATACGAAATAAGAACTAATATATACATATACATATAGTTAATAGGGCTGGCTTACTTTATTTATTTATTAGTTTAATAATTTGATTTTCATGATTATCAAAAGAAGGCAATGCGCCCTTTCTAATCATGCAATGCATCCGAGTTTTTAATTAATTCATTAATTTGCATGATCAAATTCTGCAGCATATTTTTGCATTTTGCTCTAAAAAATGCGTTTCTTGTTGCTATTTGGAAGCAGAAACAAAATGTTTGTCTAGTATGTTCTGCTTAGTAAATGTTATAGTAAAAAACATGGTAAAAAAAGCAAGGTAAAAAACATTTTTTAAGATGGTTTGCGATTTTCTTGTAAGATCGAACAGTGTTGAAGCTGATGACTAACATACAATTATATATTTGCGGCTACACGGCATTTTTACACACAATCATGATGAAATGTACACAATTAAAGCCAAATATAATTTAGGAACAACATCAAAAACACGTCATTTTTGTCAAACATTACCAAACGCTAAATACAACATTATCTATTTTTGATGTCAACATTATCGTAATATTTACAGTAAACAGCGCAAAGTGCAGTATAATGGTGGAGTGTTACCCAAATGTTATCAACAATTAGACAAAAAATGCTCAAACTGAAAGGTAGAAGCCCGTTTTTTTTTAGTTGTAAAAACGCATGGATAGTTCGTCTTCCAACTCTAATGTCACAAAACTTGGAATCTCAATGTTTGCATTGGCGGGGTGAAATTGTGGTCAAACAGATGCCAGCGCCTTCTACTTAAGTATCAGTTAAGGAGGTCGTGGGTGGCTGAACAAAGAAAACCAAAACGGCGGGGTTTTGGGTGCATATTAGGCGCCTATAGGACCACAACACAGAAACTCTGTTGATTTTGTTCAGTAGGCGTAGAATTAATAATAGTGTTATCACAGTATGACATCTGAAAGCTGAATGGGCGAGCGATTTCGGGGACAGATAACGGTCACTGCGCCGCATGGTGCTTACCTGAACGGTGAACAAACAGAAGAACATGAAAACCGATGATAAAGCTCCGGAGACGCATAGTTTGTGATGGCGACTGATAGCTTTTTGTCCAACAAAAGATAGTTCTTCAGAGTGGCGTCGATATTTTCTGACGCAGGGCCCAAAGCATCACATCACTGTCTCAGACAATGTTTTTTACGAGTTTGACCTCAAATTTTAATGTGACTGATAGTCTGCACTTCAACTGCAAATGAAATCATCAACAAGATGTAAGATATGATTACGAGTCAAGTGTTCGGACACGTTCTTCCACTTGAACATCCAACGACATAACACTTCTTAAATAAGTCCTTACATTCTCATAAACTGGTTACATATCACAAACTAAACTATGTTAGGACGGAGTACACGCAATTTTGCCCAAAATTGAAAAGTAACTAAAACCCGATTTATTGCCTTTGTATCCACATTCACAGCATTCCAAACAACATTTTAGCTTAAGGTTTTAATAATAACACCACTAAGGCGCCTGGGCTGGTTTGTGTTAAGATTACCTTGTGTTAAACTACACTACAACGGTTCTGCGCTGCCGCTAACGTATACGTGTGCCTTTGTTCCAGCAAAGTGAAGTGTTTTGGGACAGGGAGAAAATAAACAAGCGGCTTTGTTACGACACAGAAAAGTTTTAAACGGACAATTCGTTACTGGCGGGAACAGATGTCTAACTAAAACCGTTTTTCAAGTTTTCGTGTTTGAAAAACGAAAGTAATGCACAAATTTTGTAACTGAAGGGCTCAATATTTTTATGACATAATATAGAATGTAATGCATTATAAATTTCTGGCCGTGACTTTATGAAATTTTTATGAATGCTGTCTGTGTCAACGGTCGTATACGTCGCTTTTTAAAACCGTTAATAAAATCTGCAAACAGTAAGTTCTTTAACAGGCGTGACCAGCAACAATAAAAGCATTCAAAATGTATCGGAGACAACTGTAAAATCTTGTAACCTGAAACAGGCCCCGAAGCCAAGTCGCTAAATACCTACATTGCGAAAGTATCCGCCTAATATTAGCATCTGCTGCAGCTAAATAGGTTTGTCTTCTTCTGTACTTTTACATTAGGCACATAATTTAAACCAAAACATCCGTGACCTACTTTTATTAAACTGTTCAACGGTCACACATTATTACTGATCGTCGATTGTGACGCACTCGTAAAACAACATTTTTTTATTTTGTTTTACAACCACCCCTGCAGGGCGGATGCAAACAGTTAGAAATTACTGATATCTTAACAACCCTTAAAGCAGAAGTGTGAATGCCTTGAATTATTGACTTCAGCAGCAACAGTTAACTGACACTGAACTGTCATTGCGTGTTGTTTGCCTTGTTGTTTAATGACCAGAGACGCTGTTCAAATATGGCAGTTGCCTTTAATATAAACCGCCCACGTTTGTATGAACAAATACGCTTAAAAGAATGATGTATGTCTGCGAAGATGGACATACGCGTCTACTGTTAACTCAGCTCATCTCTTGAAAAGATGCTGTTGATTTAGCTTGTTAGCCTAACAATTATATTCCAAATTTAAGCAACTCCAACAGATTTATACTTATTTGTCAAGTTGTTATTCTTGCAAACTACTTCAGTGAACTATCTCAAACCTGGCAACTTTTCTCGTAAATTGTGTAACCACCTGTAGTTTCACAATAAGGTACAGAAGATAATAAATGCAGTTTAAACTTGTGCTATGCAAAGAACAAGGGTCCTGAATCTTGTCCTATTTAATTACAGCTGCTGGCACATAACGCCTGTAATGTTGTTTCAGGCAGTAAGTGATTTGCTAATAAATTCCTGTCTTGACAGCTGAAAGCTCTCTAGCGCTACCTCGCGTTTATGCTTGTTTTCAATCCAAAGTATGGTTACATGGTAATATTTTTATTTCGATTTTTTACACGACCATTTGCATGTTTTAATTCCAATTAGTCTACTCGGTCTAATAAGTTTTAACTTTTTTTTAAATTTGCTGTTTGGCGATTTCATTTTTGTTTGATGTAATAAATACAACTGGTATTGAGCAATGTACAATATAATTCGTAAAAGCACAATGAAGTCCAACCAATTCCAATGTAACAGCATTATAAACATGGATACTTAAAATCGCGTACAGGTATTACAACCAACACAAAGCAAAAGTACTACAAATGCAATTGAAGACATTTTGGAAAACGCATTAAAATTGGAATTAATGCACTAATTTAAAGATGACATCAAAACAAAATTACAAAAAACAACAACATATAGGCACCAAAAGGTAAAAGGTTATTTTAAACATTTAAATGATGTTTATTTGACCTAGACACAGTTTTCAACTCAAAAGGATTAGTAACGTAATACTCAAGAATTTTTTTGCAAAACAACTAAACGCTTTAATTGTACATATCGGGGACTGCGAATGCTATAGATAAGGCAGCATTACATCTAATTCTACAAAATGGTTAGTTACAGACATAAACAGTTCAGCAGTAAAAAAGTTTGAATGCTAACAACTACTTGCACAGTATATTGCAGTCTATACATATCACTACAGCTCTTTACTGTCATCTAGCGGTTTACTTTTTTGCCTTTTTTACGTTAGTCTCGAATTTCCCACGGAAATTGCCAGCTGGGGAGTAGTTTGCTACGGCATATGTAGTTCCGTGTCCATCAGAAGCAACACCAACACCTATTTCTTTGCTTTCCTCCCATACGACTTGAGTAAAATGGCCTGTGACCATACCGGTATTTAAGAATTTGAATTATTTTAAGGTTAAGAATGTTAAAAATAAGAGCAAGAAATCAGTTATATAAACCTAGGACAGATGTCACTGATGCTACAAAAGCGGATAGGCCTTTAAAAGCTCTGTAATTATAAGTTATTCAACTGATACTGACCACAGATTTCTAACGACGGTTGAATAATAAAAAATACTACTGTTTGTGTCTCTAGAAAGGCACTGTTTTTAGTAAATTAAATCAGAACAAACGCTTATTTTAAATAAAAAAAGATTTTGAAAGTATATTAAACCAAATGGAAAACAAGACTTATGATAAAGGCGTTGGAAACCTCTGCTTACGACGACCTGAATTTTAATTTCAGTTGCCGTTTCCAAATGTCCGATTTATACGATATGGTCCATAAAATTGCCTACATTAAATTTTACGTTTTTGTTTGCATTCAATAAACACCTGTGTTTTGGCCGAATCCTGGTTTGTTAAAGTTGTAGTTCTTAATCTCGTCATACCACATATCGCATATTTCATCACCTGAATAAAGATTTTTGCTTATAATTTGTAAAATAAAATTGGTTTAAATATATTTGATAGCAAAACCTGTCCATATTTAGCAAATTCTTGTACAAATGCGACTTATGGGGTTAGCGTGTATTTTAAATATTCATGTTTATGTTCAACTCCTGCTGTTTTAAGTGCAGTAAAAAGTTTAGCCGTTCCAAAAACTGCTTAAACGCATAATTTAGTTTAACTTTTTTGCGTTTGTTGTTTCTTCTCTGTGCGCTAAAGTTCGTAGACTTGCCTCTAAACTTTCTTTTGTCGGACGAATATTTGTAAGCCACGTTCTCTCCAAGGTCAGTCTCGTTGCTATGTGCGAGACGGCGCGTTTTCAACAGATGTTCCGCCCACTTCTGCGCTTTTTCGTGTAGAGAAGAGCTTCTTTTTAAGCTGAATACACAAAAATTCAAGCTAACTGTCTATTGGTATCCAGTAGACCGGCTAAAATGTTGGCGGGTCCGACATGGAATCCAAACTCGAAAGGACAAGCCCGAATTCCCGCCCGAATCCGATATTTATTAAAACAAGGCCCGGACGTGGCCTGAAAGTTGGTAAAATTATAATCGAAATGAGCCCGAGTGTGTAGGATCACAAAGACAGACACTTATATGACGGCACAAAATGATACTTACTTGGGAACACCGTGTTTTGATCTAAACTCGTTATGTCGCTTGATGCATTCTTCTTCAAATTTCTTGATATCACTTCTGCTCATCTTTTGCTCTCCTTTATCGCCGCCTTTAATCTCCAACTTGCCCATGTCGCTGTCCATTTTGCTTGCTCCATCTGTTATGTATTTAGGTATTGGTACTAGTTCACGAAATAATACTAACTGCAGCAAAAACTACATAGGCTATATCTAATGCTTCCTGTCTCAAATGTTTTGACTAACGTGATACATTGCCTCCAGAGTAGTGATAGCAGTATATAGATGCAACGTTTTATGGGAATCAATTGAAATGTCTTTTTCAGATACAAATCAGCTGTTACGATTGTCGTATCATTTTCAAGGTTTTTAAAATGTTTAAACACAGCTGTTTTTCTAAGTAGCTTGATTTTTGTTTGTCGTAATTTTACAAATTGCTTAATGTCGATTTCGTTTATAATTTGTTACCACTGTAACAAAAGTTATATGGTGCGGCCCTCGAGTTAGCTTAAAGTTCTTGTTTAATTTTTAACAAAAAGATTTCACTACAAACTTTAGTCAAAATGCAAAATTTGCTTTACCTAAAGCATCTGATTAACAACGTTTCTGATCAAATTCACACCTAACAAGTTATAAAGCATTGCATCGACTCCATGCCATTGCATTTAGTCTTCAAATGCAGTGGGACATTTCTGTCGGTGCAGAATAATAACGAAGCGTAATTGCCTTTGGGAAGCTATCACAACCGGCCTGTTTAATCCCTAAGGACAATATTAAGACGAATGACACCACTGACGTTAAAAACCGATTAGTGGCTTACTGGAAGGTTCACATTTCATAACAATTACTTGTGGTTGTGGCTAACCAACAATGACCGCAAGTAATTTGTTTTTCCTATCTTTTTGTAAAAGATGTTTGTAGTCTGCCTCCAAAATTGCACAAATGGTCAGGTTTTTTTTAATAAATGGTTTGTATAAATAAAGTTGTTGCTAGTTAAATCTTGGTGTGTCCGATCTGAGTTGTAATTCAGCCGGGCTTTTTGGGCCAGTTTTGGGTTCATGTTAAGGTTCATTCTGTATGCGTAATTTTTTTAATATAAATTACCTAGATAAGTAGTTGCTGGACTTAACCTAATGCCAAACAGCCCCAAACCGTCCTATTTATGCCTGTCTATTGTTCATTGTGTATGTCTTTATTATAGACCTGTTAACCAACATTTTGGGCCTAAACAGGCTTCTCAAAAACAATTCGGGTTTGGGCCAGGCTTCGGACATATACTTTTGGGTTTGGGCTTAAATTTCAAACCCGCTCACAACTTTGGTGTCAATTGATTTCTTAACTAAAAAATCTGCCCATACATGCCTGTGGACAAACAGTCCTCGTCACACGTTGTTAATACAATCCCAAAATTATAATCAATAATCCAAAACTTTGTGCGGCGGTAAAAAATGCAACAATATAACACTCACCTCGCCCTGATGACGAATCTTTCAAATACTCAGTGCTAGTTTCCGTCTTAGTCTTTGTCGATTTCGATCCTCCTTTGGTGGTTGTTGTGATTGTGGTCTTGGTGATCTCGCGAACACGACGCCCTACACATTGTTACGCATACAACACATTGTTACGTCACTGTGATCATAATCCATAATGCACAAAGCAGGTTACATATAAGAAACAAAATCACCGATGACTTGGCATTAAATGATGCTTCAAAGAAAATTATGACGTCATTTTTATGACAAAATTTTCTGATATCTTTGTCAAGTGTAAGTTTTGTCGTCACCTTCTTTGTCGGTAAATTCGCGTGTTGCCGTTTTAACTTCAGTTTTGGTGCCATCTCTTTCATCGTCAGGTCCGTTATCGTGTCGTTTGACTAAAAAAACAATAAAAAATACGCTCTCATTAAATAAGAAACGTTGAGATGGCTAGTAGTCAGGCATAGATGCGAGATATAATATAAATGCACAATAGTACTCCCGTTTTATTGAGGATAAAATTCGCAGCTAAATTACCTGTTAGCTGAAGTGAGTTTTATATGTTAGCTAAAGTAATCAAAAGTGGTTATAGGGCATCAAGGAAATACACCACAAAACATTTTCTATGTCTTTAAATGTTCAGCCAAGTCGAATATACCATTTGATACTGTGTCTCCGCATAAAAAGATTAATATAACAACAGTACAACAATTTCAGCCTTGGTACATTATAAGCCTAAAAGCCCCTTCAGGTCAAAACTCATTTTGCACGGAATAATGTGGCATAGGAGACCAGTGAATTGGTCGATATTTTCTTTTGTACTCCAAGGACAAGAAACAGTGAAATCAACACGCATCTATTTTTAATCAAGTTAATTACCAATCCTCCTTGATCCCTCGTCATCAGAAGACGAAGAAGATGATGAAGAAGAGGAGGAATCTCTTCTTTTCAGTTTTCCAGTGTGAGCTTTCGACTTTCGAGCAACATTCTTTTCGAAGTATCCGGGATTGGAAATATTTCCCGCCGGTTCGTAATTGGCAACTACGTATGTTCCTTTGCGCCCTCTACCGATTCCGATTCCGACATATTTTGATGAATTCCAAACCACTTGTGTAAAGTGACCTACAACAGCGGTTTGTTCAAAATTTCTAACTCTTTTCTATAATACAGTAACAGCTGTAAGTTTGTGCCAAAACGCGATATTCAAATTGGTCTAAAAGTGCTAAAAAAATTGTCCCTCAAAATAGAGTTTTGCGCTTTGACACGTATTTTTCATAGCAACTTCGCTTAGGTTTGTTTTATTGATTACCAATATATGCTTCTTCTATTAGGCTAAGTTGGCATGGTTTTATAGTGCACAAACAATGTATACTGCGCTTAAACTGGTACCACTTGGCCACAGAGTTAACACATAAATTGTTTAATTTTGGTCTCATGCTGGTTTTCGGTGTTATACTAAGAGATCTATTTGCGTAGGTGAAATAATAAAAATAGAAAGAGCATTGTTGCCAATACAAAATCAACCCGAACCTTGACCACCGTTCGGCAAAGCGTTTTTGTGTACATAACCTATAGCCATACAAACCTGTTCCTGAGGTGAAGCCAGGAGAGCCAAAGTTATACTTCTTAATTTCATCATACCACATAGCAGTGATCTCGTCCGCTGCGAAACAAAATTACGAGTAAATATTTGCAATCAGCTATAGCACAGATAAGCAAGAAAAAAGAAAACAAGAAGTCGGAAACTTTGGTGCAAAGTTCATTATTATTAGCTACTAATTAGTGATTATATTTAAATGAAGTAAATACACTTAAAGATAAAAAGATAAAAAAAGATAAAAAAAATAAACGGTCAAATTTTATACAGACCGCAGTTTAAATGCGTTTACTGCGAAGTAAAACTTCCTGATATAAAGCTGAAATTGAATACTTGCAATTTGAGTTTAAATCAAAGATGCGCACTGACTAAATAGAGCTTTAAATTAATCAAACAACTTTGGTTAAAGCATGCCGAAAGTAATCAGGTATCGCTATTAAAATTTTCGTCCGATTTATATTCGATCATATACATTCGAATTTTCTTCGAATATCATTGACAAACCACTTGTAAGTAATGGGCGCATATACTGTACATGTATTTACGAAAAAGCATCGCATGAGCAATGATTTTTACATGCCGAGAAAGAAACATTATTGGGTTATAATACAATAAACTTCGGTCATGTACTATCAGTGTACCATGCAGAGGCCAAACAGTTTGCCACGGTTATGACACTGTTTGACTTTACGCCGTCTGCAAACATGTTTCCCCTGCTGTGTTTGCACTGTTTGGTCGAATTAGCTACTGGCAGTTTACCTGGCGCGTTTGATTGACAAGTGTATGCTTTACGTGGCAGACAACAATGAATTTATGATGTACAACGCATGCATTGCACACATGACCAAAGTCAATGCGTTTTATTGTCTACATTTAATGCGTCCGTCGTGGGTCGTCTAATGCAGCGCTTCCCAACCGGTGGGCCGCGGCCCACTGGTGGTCCGCGACGTTCTTTCTGGTGGGCCGCGAAGCTTTTCAAACTATACCATACCAATATAGAGGTTAAAAAAAGTTACACAGTTTGTGTGAAAGTACTTTCAAATTCAACCATTTTCCTCAAAAATATGATACGACTCACTATGAAAGCCGCATGTCGCATAGGATTTTACGTTAAACAAAGCTTTATTACACAAACAAACTGCGATTGTAGCGTCACAACAGTACTTGAACTAGTTGTAAAATCTTGATGCTGGAACTCTCTTTGTTGACTTTATTTGGTCTTTGTGTAGCTACAAAATGGATAGTTTTTTTTATTGTGGTTTTCTCGCAATATTATACGGTGGTCCGCCAAAAAAAAAATTTTTTTTTGAGTGGGCCACGAGCTGGAAAAGGTTGGGAAGCACTGGTCTAATGAACGTTGTTAAATACTGAAGGTTCGAACGCCACTGGCAAAATATGCAAGAAATAATTATGTTCGACCTTGAGGTGTGCTGTCAAACACACAAATCTGAAAGTTTGCAGTTCAAAAAGATGAACATAAATTCTTTGCGCCTTCAATGGCCCAGGCGTACTGTGATTTACAGTTCAAAAAGCGTTTGTTCATTACTTCTTTTTTGTTTAAGTGTCAAAATTAACAGCAACAAAGGGTACCGATATAACAAGTTTTCAACAAATAATGATGATGAAATATAGTGGAAATAAAACGGATTTGACTCGTTTTAGACTTAAATCTTTTTGCGGATGTTTACTTTAAAATCTTTGCCGTGTAAAAATTTTAGCCAATTTTCCATCTGATCGTTGATCATGCGAAAATAAACAAGCTCTGGTGCAGAAGGTTTTGCATCGGCAGCAACCATTTAAACAAATAAAAATAGCACAAAAATGAGCCAACCTGTTGGGTTCTCTTTGCTAGTCATCGCAACGTTTTCACCATAATCTCTTTTACCGGAGTGCTCAAGTTTATCCTTGGCTGCGAGACGCTCCGCCCATTGTTGCGCGTGTTTCGTGAGTTCACTTTTCTGTGTCAGAGGTGGAGCTCCATGGTTATCTCTATATTGGTTATGAACATGGATGCATTCCTTCTCAAACTTCTTCGGGTTCATTCTTGGTCTTGGGGGCGGCGTGTGGTTCTTTTTCGATCTAACGTAGTCTTCAAAATTGTCAACACTTAATTCGTCGTTCGATGCCGATTTGTAAAGTCTGGCTTTTCGTTCTTCGACACTAGGGGCTGTGGCAAGCTCTCTGCTTTCAGCGGTGAATACTTGAAACTCGGCGCCTTTGCGCTTAGTTTTTACTTTAGATTTTCTGCGTGAGGAAAAGATTCCACCCATTTTGACTAGTGGCACTTCACTGATGCGACTAAATTCGCAACTGAATCGGGCTACCTGGCCGCGTAAGCTTCTTATGCAAGGCTCGCCGATTGAAATAGGGCCAGAGGCGGAAGTCTACGTCGATTGGTCACGTGACTTGGCCATAGAATTTGCGATTTCTCGAACAGACACTGTTTACACCATGTTAACACGAGTGGCGCGCCCTGAACACCAATCCACATTCGCTTGGATAAGTATTCGAACTTGGTACGCGATGTAGGTGCCCTCACGTAAGACGATTCGAAAAATACAAAACCTCAACTGAAAGAGGTAGAAACGCGCTTTTCCTTTTTCCTTTTACCAATTCATAAATACGCATTTCAAAATGTACGTTTTTATAAACTGATGGAAAACAATGACTTTGCGTTTGTTGGGCTGGTTCGAACAAACCAACGGTATTTAGTATACAAGAGCCGGACTATTACATTGCGCTAAGACGGCTCCAACGTAGCGTTAAAGTGTTTTACGTTTAGTAAACTTTACCCCATTCAAATGCAAATATTTCATTTACATCTTAGTTGAAGTGTTTTATGGAGAGTACCCTACACAATTGAAAACTCGACTATGTAAAGAGTTTATATTTTCTCTACGCTAAAGCCGCAATTACGTGATTTAAACAAGCTGCCAAAGAACATGAGACCGACTAAAGGTAAACACAGTCAACGTTTTAAGCAGGGCCGCAATTGCCCTTTATGTGGACCGTATATACTCAAGTTTAAAAACACTTTGGAAACCAGGGGTGCACAACCGCCCGCAAATGTCTGCTTGTTTTGTTGAAAAATTACTGACGCAAAGAAATAGTTTTTTACATATCATATATGTATAACATCTAATGTCGAGGCCAATAAAACAGGTTGGTTTTTCACTTGATGCACAGATGGAGTTCAGTCTTACGATCAGTCTTTACTGTTTGTGACGTCATGATCTATATTGTGGTGCCCGTTTTTTTTCGCTTTGTTTGCACACAATAGGAATACAGAAAAGTCTGACGCATATGGCTTTTAGGCTGGTAGTTCTACTCTTTCCAACCCCATAAACTCTATTTAAAGCAGTTTTAAAATCCAAATATTTAGCAAAGGAGTATTTTAATATCCATGTTCACGGCCGCATGAACTCGTCTCTACGGCCGCATACGAAAGCAGTTTTTGCACCCCTGCTTAGAGATTAAATAATAGTCTCACGGCTATTGCAAAATTTTATGCTATTTAATAGATTTATTATCATCTAATGTTTATTTTAGTAAACCACAATTTAGTTTGAAAATTTTTCATTTCGAGGAAATGATTTCGGGTCAGTTTCGCAACGATGACTTTGTATACGTTTCCAACGTGACGCGTCGACAGATGGTCAATATACTGGAACTGATCAACCAACACCTGCAATGTTCGCTTCTGGCAAATCTTCTACGTCAGGGGTGGCCAAACTTTTTTACCAGAGGGCCAAATTTGCAACTGTCTTGCCACTGGAGGGCCGGATTAAATGTGATTTACGTAAAATTTGTCGTAACTGGTTGCCATCTTTATTAAAATATATATTATTGTAGTAGAATAACAATAAATAACACCATCTTGTTTACACTTGTATTTAATAAAAGGTTTATATATGTTCACAGTGGTAAATATGGTGCTTGGAAAAAAACCAGGCAAGGTGTTTGGCGGGCCGGATGAAACAGGACTGGGGGCCGGATGCGGCCCGCGGGTCGTAGTTTGGCCACCACTGTTCTACGGTCATACACGATTGCGACTGGTGATAAAAAAGCTAATTACCAGCAAAATAGGGCTTTCACGGAACAAAAAACGCCCGAAAACACTATATACAATGTCAGAAAAATGATACAGTAAATCTCGATTAATCCCGACCCGTTTAGACCAAAAATTTATCCAGATTAGGCAAAGGTCGGGATTAACCGATTTCGATTAGTTGTATACAACTAGCCTCACCACGGCTATAGCCTCACCACATTACAAATAATTTGTACCGCAATTGGGCAAAGATCTGACTTAACCGATTTCGGTTTACCCGAGGGTTGCTGTATATGTTATTCTAAAGTGCTTTCCACGTGCATAAGTAACCCAAGGTGTTCATTGCGTATCACTGTTGCCGACTGCTGTGTTGTAACAACATAAGTAGTACTAGTAGCTGCCTACAATCACGTTATAAGCTAACATTGCTGGTGAATGGCGGATTTCTTCAGGGGGTTCGCTATTTCATAGAAAACTGTCAGAGTCATGTTCAAGTTACCGTGTAGTTTCTATGCCAACACATATAGTCACAGTGGATAAAGTACAATATTACCTATCCAGAACACCAAATACGAACTCCTCAAGGAAACCAGAATCGGTTTCGGCGTTTTGAACACTACCCGTAACCCAAATTCGGTGTTTGCTTTCGATAGACACACAAAAACCTTTGTCAACAAACCAGTTGTAAAAAACCTTTACTTTCATATCTTCTGGATATCCAAAAATCTACATGCCCTAAAAATTCTTTTGTGGGTTCACCGTACTCCTGTTCTATGGACGTTACATCAAAGCTATGAAATGACAGAAAATTCAATGACGTTTTGTTGCGGTTAAATATTAACATACATTTACCATCAGTCGAGCTATAGGGTTCTGGACCAACCCAACGACAATACGGACGTAGTTTGTTAGCTCTTGTCTCAATTTGTGTCCATATGGCAAACACCAGGGCAGATAAATGACCTGTCGAAACCTGTCGAAGTCACGCAAGGCTGTCAAACAAAATCGTTTGGACACCGATAACGAGTTATGCCGACAATTTTACGACTTTTATTACTCGTTTTCGCACATTAGGCAAACTTATCAGAAGTGCAATGTATATTTTTTAAACTCGTTTTTAACCGAGCTGATACTAGCTAGGACCTTATTATATGTCCGGTCATGATCAAACGCTGTAGCTTCATCAAAAACAGCACTCACCAGCTTTCGTTTAAGCCTCATTGAAAACATAATTTAAATTATCAACTTCAGCACATTACAATTGTTATCAGAAGGTTTTCCATATTAGCACTTAGATTCTTTATATAACGTTGCCATCATAACAAACATGATTAGAATATTACAACGAATAAGTCAACATTCTTTATGTTTTTGATGTTATTTCACTACAAAACTGCTCTTCCATTCTAATCAATTTTGGGCAAGTTTAAACGAAAACATTGATCAATTTTCGAATCGAACTTTCTCCAATCAATTGCAATTCCATTAAACACAACACTCCCAGCACTTTGATCTCATGCAAAATTAAAAAAAAACGCTTTTAGTATTTCCATACCAAGGTATATGTGCTCGTATACGAACTCAACCAATACACTTTGATGCCTTCTGTTACTATAGTTTGAAATAGTGACTATTGCTGTCGAAGTGACCTCCTATCAGAAACTGACCGAATGGCTTTATACCAAACCAGCATAAGTTGCGAAGTAATTAGCTGTGCGGTTTGTTGATAGGCAACGTGAATGACGTAACTTCTTCCGATGGCTGCAGCAAGCGAGGTTGCACGCACAAACTTCCTATTATTTAACCGACTCCAGTCATAACTCAGTTCCTGGAATTTTATGCGCAACAATAGTGAAAAAACAGTTTCGACAGTTTATATAGACCTGCAAACAGTGAATTTACGTTTACGAAGCTCATATTTTAGTAGTACGACTATTTTTAACAGTGCGTTAATTTTTAAACCGCCCCACATTTTTAAACCATGACTGTGTATGCTTGATAAGCCAACGCGGCTGTATTTACGTGCTCTGTGTAACGTGAAATCAAATATGCCAACATGAAGTTCTGCCTGATTTTTTTTGGACCATCTTTACGCACGACGGCGTGACACAGCCCACTATGAGCAATGATCTACTGATCAAACAAGACCTTTTGCGTAACAGGTGCGACGTAACAAAATTCCTCCACCAACGCAACATCGCATGATTTCACTTCCAAAACGTCGTAGGAAACTTTATACTCTTTCTATATATCCTAGCGTTTCTGCACCCCGAATTTATGGACAGGAGTGTTTTCACAAAAAGAAGCCGAAAAAAAAAAAGAATACATACACCTAAAGTCGCTTTTACTAATATTTAAATTTTAAGAGTCGTCTAGTAGTTATGCTATAACGGCAAAAATAGTCTGACCCCTAAACACTAAGAAACACTGCTCTGGTTGTGCTTGCTGCAGGGTACCTGGGCTTTAACCCTATACCTCCTCTCTGCACCCCCTACTTTATTAAGCCCCGAATTGAGCTCACTTTTGTTACGATACAAAACGTTTGGTTCCATTGAAAGCATCGGTTACAGGGTTTTAACCCGCGCGAAAAGCGTCGACGCCCTTTGTGAGGTTTAATATTATATTTATCGCCATTCATGCGACTCGCGGCACAGCACGGGTGATGCTTCTTCACACGACAAACATCACGGACCAATCCAAATAGGAATGAAAGGCATAAGGCGTTGTCAGCGTCCATGTGAAGGCGGCGTGACCGGTGGTTATTTGTGCTCGTGCGTACACTCTCTTTGTACCACGTAAGGTCGTCCATTGTTTGCTCGTAAACTGTGGGCAAGAAGCACACACACACACACATCTAAAGCCTGATGTCCATGAGATGAGGATAAACGTACGACAAAAACACAACGGTCCCTATGCACTTTTGAGTGGTTCGCACTCTTAAGAACTTTTCTAAGCAGTTTCAGGCCATTCAGTAAAATGATCCAGCAATGGTCTGGGACTGTAAACATAATTCCAACGTAACGTTTACAACTTACTCGCAGACAGTGCCCACTACTTCAATTAAGTCTCATCAGTGCATCTGGTGACAAGACATTGGTGACATAGGCCAGCGTTAATAATACAGTACATTTGTCTGTCTGTTTATTTTAAGATCAGAAAACAAAACCGTTGTTTTTATTCCACAAGGGTCTTATTATCAAAAATATGTGGCCCTTTTTTTAAGTTACCCAACACATCATCGATGAAAATCGGCCTAAATCCCTTCGTAGTTCAGAAGAAACTACATCTCAAATCATTGCGGCATCTTACATTGTATGGAAATGTATGTTATAAAGGTTGGAAAGGCAGCAAAAATAGATGTAAAACCGGTCTGCAACCATTTTTGACTTATATTGACCTTTCGGCAATTTATTCCTGTCTCCACAATAGACTAATATTACTCTTCTTATTTCTTATGTCAATAAAGTAAAATTGGTCAGGGACAACTTTGTTTGTTCTTAAAAATGTTTGTTTGTCCAAGTAAAAACGCAATTCTGCACAGCAATTGCTCATGGTCATGTGGTAAAATAGGCTATTTAGTTGGCTGATATTATATTCGTCTTTTTTACAGTGCAACTCAGACAATAGTTTATCTTTTCAAAATTTACCTAGTTTCTTGCAATTAACTGCATTAGCTGAACGATGTGGTTCCGACAGAGAATACTGACCTGCGGCGGACGCGTGTAAATATTTTTGCCACAAGATGTCAACCAAGAGCTAATGATGTACATGTCTGACTGCCAGGGTTTTGTTTAAAGTTTGGTTTGGGTGACCGCTAAGTAGTTTTAAGAGACCGCAAGTGTTTCATTTAAATACCAAAAAATAGCCATTTCCAAATTTTGGGAAACCGCTGGAGAAATTTGTTTGCATAGTCCCTTTCTCATCACGTTTTTATTGTTGAACGATTACGTAAACAGCAAGGACGCCGAAAAAAACATGAATTATCTAATCAAGTGTCCTGTTTTTTTAAAATAGTGCTTGAATTCCCTGTTCTGGTTGTACGTTCGATTGCATAAGACGGTGGTTGAACCCGCAGGTTCTGCTGGCCAAATGAAACCCGCCTAAACGGAAACACCAGCGCGGTTCCTTGGACCGTTTCTAGTGATCCCGTAGGCAGACCTGGGTGTCCCGAGGACAGTCCTTTGCGACGATGAGAATGTTGCCGTTGAGCTTTTCTTTTGTCGTGATTTTGTAAGATCGATGGCGAGATCTCACATGTTGTACGCTGTGGAAGGTCTTCGACCCGGATGGTTGATCTGAAAAAGACCAAATCCTACGGCAAATTTTCCCCACCGTTGTATATAACTATAACAAAAACTTTCTTTTTTGCCGCAAATAGTGATGTATGCACCAAAACACGTTAACACCAACTTGCAAGGTTTGTAAAGTGACATCAGGCTTTTATATAAACTCGTACGAACACTAGATATCGTTGCCGCCTACAAATTAATTAAAACGCCAAAAGCCCACAGCCAATGCATTTCCAGTCCTTGAGCGGTATTTTATCAGTATCAGAACCAGGGTTCAAAAACACAGTCCGTTAATCCAAGTGATTTGTTGTGGATTGTAGCCTCAAATTTGAAGCTATATTGGTCTTTTACATGTACGCTGGTGTTCACCTTGGCTGTTTTGAAAGGACAGCTGAAATTGAATTAATACATTGGAGGTCATGTTAGTTGTTTTTCGACCCAAGACCGAAAACCAAAATCGAATTATTTGTTACCAAATTCTCAGTGCTTGGTGCTCACCGTTGTATTCGCTGCTTTTCCTTTGGTACGACCTGACGAAAATCATGTAAATTGGAAATTGATTAAAATAAATCGAGTTGAAGAAAAACAAACAGCGCCAGCCCATCTAGCATTGTCGGAAATCAATCGCAATACCAACATTATTTCTGGTAAAAATTGTTTTGCTGCAAATGGAATCCAAAAATTCAACATATACTATGGTTCAAACAAAATCCATTGAAATACATTTCTGTTCACAGATTATTTTAGGTTTTTGGCAACATTCATGTTCATATAGTTCTGTTAAGCGTTTTGTACACTGTGTTTTTACTTTAACCTTTAGATTTAACGTTCTAAGTCATGTTTTTGAACGGTCATATGACAATGTTATGTCTTGTCCTTAATGGATCTGGAATACAATAAGTGGGATAAAAACGTTTTCCATTACAAAAGGTTACTTGAGTGAAAGAATAAATAAAAGAAAGACCAATATTAATAAAATTTTGTTTCGCTTACCAAAATTGAGTTAATAGTAAAAGTAAAGCAAGAAAAAATTCCATCTACTTTTTTTCAGTATTGTTACTCTTTTTAGTAGAGAACTATTAGACTGGGCCACAGCAACTCGTAACATACAGGGACTTTCTACGCCAAAAGTTTTCCTTTTTTAACTTCCAGCCGTCCTCACACCGCCTTGCGATTTTGGTTTGCAGTCACGTGATCTATGAATAATTAATCGCGATCGAAATAAATTTAAGCCCCAGTTCGCGTGTCCCTATGTCGTCATAATCCAAAGAAAAAAACTACCCCCTTTTCGACGATATAATGCCTAGTGACTGTAGGTGTAGTTTTTTGGTATAATAGCAACCAAGGTGATAGTTGAACGTTTTCTTTTGTTGTTGTATTCATTGAGCTTTCCTGTTTGTCCTCATCTTGCGCCGGTAATTGAAGCCTTTTTACAAAAAAGTAAATTTCAAAGATTCGAAATTACATTGGAATGCTGCGACATTTGTATTTATTTGGTAAAGTTCTACTACATATTCCGTTTCTAAAATCTTTTTGATTATACTTTTTTAACCTTTAAAAGTTTAAAGGATTGACATACCATTATTGCGAAAAACAATACAGATTTATTAACAATCTATACACTATAACAGGGATGGCGAACCTTGTTAGTTGAATGGGTCAAACATGATATCAAAATTCGAAAAGAAAACGAAGTGGGTCACATATTTTTTTACATGTCAATGTCAAGATGCTTGTTGCTGCATCTTTTCTGCAAGTCTTGTAATCCTAGGTAGTTTTCAGTTTAATACACGCAGCAGTCATATCTGAGCTGAGACGATTCCTGGCACTTGATTTTATGAAATTCATGTGTGGAACCGAACAGCGTCAACAAAGGCACAACAAATCGTTTCAAGTTCTACGTTTAAATAAACATATCTGTTGCCTCACAATTGACTCAACAATCTGTATATTGAGAAAATAGGCAATCTGGCAAAGGACTTAAAGTTAACTGTTGCGTTGGTTTTTAATCTTGGAAATCTGGTAACCCTACCTATAGTAATCAGTATAAATTTTTGAAACTACAAGTGGGTCACTGGAATTTATGTGGTGGGTCACTTTTTGACCCGCGGGTCAGTGGTTCGCCATCCCTGCACTATAACAAAGCAAAAAGACCGCACAAAATTATAATTTAATTTTGGTAAATTTAAAACAAATTACTGTGGATTTGATCTTGTGTTTTTTTCTGTTAAAACTCTACTCAGTCCATATCATTTTATTTATTTTTTACAATTTATTTTTATATTTTTAAGCGTGTTTGTTGTGTTGGTAATAATACTGCCTATTTATAAGCTTAAACCGATGTTTTGGAACATGAATTGATGACAGTTCAGTTTGCTGCAAATTTCTAAAATTTTAAGTTCGCAATTAACGACTTCCGTTTCAGGGCGCGAATTTGTAAACAAACGGAATAAACCATATCAAAAATCGGTGTGAGTAAAATTAAATATTTAATGAATGAAGCTATTAAATATTCACAATTTTCTCACGGTCGTTCATATTTAATGAACCAGGCTAGAGGTTGTGGAAGGAAAAGGTGGCAAAAGGCTTGAGGTAAAAAAAACGACGAAATTTCTCTCTTAATATACAAATCAGTCATTTCCCACAAGCACGACACAAAAAGCGAATTTGTCATTGACACTGACGCGACAGCACGATCCGGATCACGTCACGGTAATCTTATCACGTCATCAGAGAGCGACGTCATAATGCAGGATAACAAAACGCATCTGTTACTTTGAGCAAAAGTCAGGAATCGATTTTTTATTACTGGCGCTCGGCCATTAAAGTGCCTTCTTTTTGTAATTAGCTGTTCGCTGTATGCATAATATTTCCATCGCAGTGCTGACATCTGTCGCGCTTTTTTCGGTTTCTCGGCGGCCCGAGCGCTGTGTGCGGAAGAGTTATAATGCGCGCTGGGACCGTTTCACGTACAGCTAGATACAGTTTGACGGATATAGATACGTATATAAGTCCAGCAGAAGCAAGTACAGATGTTTTCCGGTCAGGTGCAAAACAACGTGTAAATCTTTTCCTGCTCGCAAACGCCGCCCTTCCGCCTATAGTTTTTCGCCCATTTGCAGCAGCAGCACAACAACAACAACAGCAGCAGCAGGAGCCGGGGATCAATTACGTCACATATTCCACCTGTCCGCCATAGACCACGTGACCGCCCCGAGTGACGTGCGCGAGGCACAAATAGGAGAGAGGAAAAAGGTTGGACGATCAGACGCGGTGCGGGTTCACATTGGGAGGGTTCATTTCGGGCAGAGGTCCGTGGAACCCAAGGACACCCCGGCGGAGCCTATAGGGGTGAATTATTTATTAATCGTTCTAGGTCCGTTGAGAATTTGCAGATTTTATAAAATATTCATAGTTGGTGTGAGACAGCAAGATTCTTCAATGAGTGTTAATTTGTCGCCTTCCGATTAAATAAACTTATTGGACGCGAAATTATTAGTTGATTTAGATCGTTAAGGCAGCTTCAATTATATTCCGGGAACGCAAGAGTTGAGGTGCAAGTTAGAAATGTATAATATTTAAGAAGTTTTTTTATGTGTTTGCATTGTTGTTAAGGGATTTATTTTTATCGCCAACTTAACATATCTTTTTAATATTTTACAGCGTTTGACTTTCATTTCTTAGTGACTTGTTTGACAAGCAAAAATCTTCAAGATGTTTACCAATATGTTAGCCCCCCATCATCACCGACCCCCTTCACCTGTCTGCACAGTGACGTCACTGAACACCAACAATTATTCAACTGAACAAAAATACACACCTTTACACAACGCCGCTGACGCAATGAGACGTCACTGCATGACATCCCCAGTTGCATATTCGGTGAGCAATATTTTTATTTTTATTTTTTATTTAATTCTTGTTGTCACCTGTCATAAAATTAAGTATGTTTTGCGCTGATTTTGTGTTTTCATAAAGAATGGTTAATACAGTAACAAAAAACAAAATTTTATTTTTAGTCTTTTTTTACACTTATGCAAAAATTGAGTTTTTGAAAACTGACAGATGATCAATCAGTTTTTATGTGTCGAAAACCGTCACAGATAAATGGTTTGCGTGCTGCGTCGCGATGCACTCACATCGTAATTACGCAATACTGTGAAGCGTGGCCGTAAATTTTTCGCCGACATCTGCAAATTTCACGACTGACAAAATGGCGTCGCGGCTCACACCATACTCTTCTCTCTCATAAGCCCCCCATCGCTTTTTAATCGGGGTCAAATCCCATTGTAAACACCAAAGTCGCACGGGTAGCGAATCGGAAACATATGCTTCGGATGATGGGATTTATTAAACTTACAAAACATTGACTTTTTCAGGGCAACTTATTCGCTGGTTTCGACGAATCTTTTCTCGCGCGAGCGGAGGCTCTGGCCGCTGTGGATTACACCGGAAAGAACCAGTTTAAACCGGAACCGACAAACCACTCATATTATGCCCCATCAGCTACACATTATGTTACGCAGCAGCATACAGCCCCAGCTATGCCACCGCCAGGTAACTTGGCAACCTGATCGGTTGGTTAGCAACAGACGAACGTATATTTGACCGTTTCAACTTTCGCAGTGTACAGTTCAATGCATCCGCCGTCAGCTTTTCACCACACAGCCGCTCTACAATCCACCCTCGAAACAAATGACGTCATCGATCAGCTGGGCTCCTCTCACGGGTAATTTTTTAAATCCGCACATTTAAAAAAAACTCTAACTTTCATGTTTCTTAACGCTCAACTTTTGTTTTAGGGCATTTCCCACATACCAGCATCCCACCTTTAACACGTCATCAGTAATGATGTCATCCGCCGACCCAGTGTCACAACCGCACTACATCAGCCACACTGCGCCCCCATACAACCCCACCAGCCACTTTCACCCAGTGTCGTCATCGATTCACCCCTCCATACCCCCACCATCCAGTACGACGGCAACAACAACACAGCCAGGTAAGAACCTCAAAATTATCTTGTGTTTTGTTCTCAGGTTGTGTGAAAGTTACCTTGGTCTAATACAAGAAATGTTAGTTGGTCTGAAAAAGCGGCAAGATTTGCTTGAATTTTAAACCTTTGTTTTCTGTCTGTAGCGTCTCCTAACACAATCGTGGCAAACTTCCCCGCCAGTGAGTACGACGCAGACCCACGAGAATTGGAAGCATTTGCTGAAAGGTCGGTGTTAATATTGACGAGAAAGTTTAAACTTGGTAAAAGGCACAAACTAAACCTCGATTGTTATGTGTTCAAATAGATTCAAGCAACGACGTATTAAGCTTGGAGTTACACAAAACGACGTGGGCAGAGCACTTGCCAACCTTAAGTTACCTGGAGTTGGCTCCTTAAGTCAAAGCACAATTTGCAGGTAAGATAATGTCTAGTTTTCCAAACACAAACTGCTAAACTAAAAACTACCAAATATTTTAATAAAAAAGAAATAATTATAATTATTAAAAAGAAATAATTATAACGATCTATAGATCGTTTGTTGGTGGTATCAAGTTTACAACAATGAAATTCTGTTTTTAAATTAATGTTTAAAAGCTTATTTAAGTTTCAACAAACTTTCTTTTTTAGGTTTGAATCGCTCACCCTTAGTCACAACAACATGGTGGCTCTTAAGCCAATCCTTATCGCCTGGTTGGAAAAGGCTGAAGAGGAACATAGAAGAAAGATGGAAAGTGCAGGACTAGGAGACAAAAAGAGGAAAAGAACTTCAATTGCTGCTCCAGAAAAACGGTCCCTCGAAGCCTACTTTGCAGTTCAGGTAAAAATTTACATCTAAAAATATTCTGACCAACTGTAAACAAGATAATGGCTTGTGTAAAATCAATAAAATTGTATTTAATTTTTGCAGCCACGGCCTTCATCCGAGAAAATAGCAGCCATTGCTGAAAAGCTTGACCTCAAGAAAAACGTTGTGAGAGTTTGGTTTTGCAATCAAAGGCAAAAACAAAAAAGAATGAAATTTTCAGCTTTTAATGCGGTAAGAACCTATATAATAGTTAAACAATGAAATTGACATTTTATATCAATGTTTGTTGTTTGAAGTGATTTTAAGCAACGTTTATTGTATTTTGTAACAAAGATAGTTTTTAACTGAGCTACAAGCATCAAATGAGCAAGGGTCATTCTGAACTAGACAAGGTCAATAATCTAATATACTTGTTTTATTTCGCAGGAAGCAATGCTTTAATTTGTCGATCACCATCTCTGCAGTGTGCACTGTGCATCAAAACGAAATCACATGTACTCTTTGTACAATACTTCGCTGCTCATTGCCAGTCGATAAGCTGTCAACTGTGATCAAACTATTGGATATCTCTGTGACTTCAAAAATTGGTGCAATCTCACAAATAGCTGCTGGTCACAACAGCTTTGCACCTCATTTAGTCTGCTTTGTGACGAAGTATTGCCCTGTGAACATTTTACTCCCCATATTGTTGTTATTCTTCAAGCTTTCCTAAACGCATGGGATGTAAATGCACCTTGCTGCTCGGGATTCTAGAGGCTTCAAAGTTTCTGTTTTGTTTTTCACGCTTTTCAGTTTGTTTCGTTTTATTTTTGAGTTCCTCTATCGTCGCACGTTGCAATACATTGCTTGGAAAAATACAAGTCGACTTAATATATTTGTAGTTTCAGAATGTGTTATATTGTAGGCAGATTTTTTTGGAACACTTGGATTCAGCTCAGCAATTGTTTTTGGTCTCAATTAAACGATTAGCTTTTGTTGTTGATATTTTAGTATTTGGTCGGGTAACATTTTAATTAGACATATTTTCAACATTTAATGTTAGTTTAATAAAATGCATGGTTCCTTTGCAGAAAACAAACAATAAGAGATAAATTCGACAGTGATTATGTGTAAATAAACAATCAACAAACGGCAATTGTTTTGTTTCGCATACACTCGCTTTGTGATTTGATCGAATTGAACACATTCGACTCGGATTAAACCAAGTTTTAGAAAGCAGAGTGACTGATACATGACAGATGCTTGACAATTGTTAGATGACTGCTTGTGTCCCTGGTGATTGCCTCTTCAGGTAGATATGCGAAGGGCGTCCATTACATGCCGTGCCCATGCCAGACGCCATTTCTTGATTTGCCACATTTGCCTTGGGCTATTTTACCAGCAGGTGGTCTTTGGATTCAAACACTTTGCTGGCACGCGTTTTGTGGTCGAACCTGCATACACAAATGCTATTTCATGTTTGAAAGGTAAATCTTTAATTTTACACGAATTAGTTTTAAAGTAAGCGGTGTATATTAATGCATATTTTCTCTGCAAGCCCTGGGGCTGTTGTAAATAATAACAAATGTTTGAAAAAAGGTATTAATTTTCATTAGTTCTGCAAAAACAAGAGATTTACAAGAACATGAATGGTTTAAAGACAATTTATCGCTTATTCAAGATCTGCATTATATGCTTATAATTACAGCAAAATAGGCAACCACGTATTATGTAAGCATGACTATGGCTCAATTAACAAACGGAAAATTGTGTTTTTGGTGACAAACTTTGAAAATGTAACTTCGGTTGGGATGGGACCAATACGGTACGAACGCCGTGCTTGTTACGGAAGGTGTAGGCTCAGCCTCATCGGAAACACGACCATGGCGGCCTAATAAAATATTAAAAGCAGCAATTGACTAAAGTAGTTCATTAATATTCAGACATAGGCAAATTATCGCCACTTGCACTGGTTGAATAATTCATCAAAGGATAAAATATTCAGGAGTTTACCTTCTCGCTTCTCATTACTAATTTATTTCCTGTCGCACGTCCGACGGCTAACATCGGGGAAACAGCAGGCTACCGGCCGCAATTCGGTGTCCTGCTGGCCGCAAAGAACTTGCCTTACGCTTCGAAGTGCGTGACCATATCAACGCGCTCACTTCAAAATTATTGCCCAGTCAAAAACACAATTTCGCTTTTAATCTTGGAAAGCAAAGCCAATGTGTGGAATTTAAACAGCAACGATGTGAATTTTAAAATTGCAGTATCAATTACCATTATGTAAATTTCAGTAATGAATGATTTGTTTTTAGAGGTGTTAAGTCAACGTTAAATTGATCAAGCATCAAAAGTTAATTCGAACTGCTAGGAAAATCACACTTTCAAAGAGATATGGGGTCGGTAAAAATCTTATGGTTTAAAAAAAATTGACATTGAAAACATATGCTTCATTTTTTGAAGCCGAAAAATCTGTCATTGGGTCGCGCAGAATCGATTAGCGTCATCACATTAGTACCGATCTGAACCATTACAGAGCGTGCTGCGCATTAGGCCGAGGAGGCAACCCGTCGGGAATTTTAGTTATTGGTCGACGCACACATTGCGACTGGAAAAGATAAAACACGAATTGACATTCAACCGTTTATTCGCTCAGTGTGCACACTTTTCTGCGCTTTCTGGCTTGTCAGTTGTCTAACGCAATCACAGTGGATTGAACTTCGGTTAACCTCAATACTGCGCCGGCCAATCTGTCATCTATACATTATTGCAAATGCGGTATTCACGTAAAAAAAGCTTGCATTTTGTTGATAACTTTTCAATAATTTTATTGTAATCAGACGTTTTATTAAATTCGGCGATAGTGGTGAAAACTGATACCCGAGAACCTGTATATTGTAGCTAATAAACATTGTTTTTCTTAGTGATCTACTTCGGGCGTGTCTGATGATATTAGCATTTTCCATAAATATCTGTATTTGAAACAGGTACCCGGTTAAGTGCGGCAAGGTTAAATAATTCCGAGTATAAGCATATAGAAAACCGTCACAACCTATGACTTTCACATCACTACCCAAATGTACCGGTATACCTGAAATCCCCGGTTGCGTACATTTCTAGTTGTGCCGATGGTTTGTTAAAATTCGTTACCCAAACTTGACAGCAAAAATTTTTTTTCATTCACTTGCAGTTGATGATTTTCTAAAATAACCAAAAATAACGCAACCAAATAGTAACCGCATAAAAATTCTCTAGTTGTGTTTTGGGCTTTTTATGGCGACATGACATTCCTGGAAATGGCCCTAATTCAATTTCAATTAAACATAACAAGGTTTGTTTTCGAAAACGTTCGATAATTAAATTTCAATTAAACATAACAATTCTACAACAGTCGGATTTTTCGATTTTATTACACAGCAACGGTTATCTCACTTGTAGTTTGTTGTAATAACGCCCAGAAAAAAACATTTGTTACCATTATTAGGTGCGATTTTTGACCAAAATGTTTGAAGAAAACATCATATTTAACAACACGCAATTGACAATAGGTCGCCAATCAAAAGCCCAAAATTACAAAATGCCCACGCGCGTTCTTTTGATGGCGAATTAGTACCCGGATTTTGATTCCATTGAAGTCGTAGCAATTTGCTGGTAATTTCATTTGTCGTTTTTTTCGTCTCTTTATTTCACGCTTTGGCAACTTTGCGAACAATTTGACGCGTTCTATCGGTAAAAAAAACGTATCATTGTTGTCAGCGCTCGTCACAATCACAAAGGAACAATGGGTAGCGAGTGGCCGGAAAGTTAGTTTTCTTCCACATTTATTGATCAAATTGAGACGACGTGCGCGCGTGCCGTCCTCCGAATATTAACTGGGATTTGTTACCAAAGGACAGGACGAAGTAAATTACATTCCCTCATTTTACATCAAAAATATTGTGTAGTTCCATTTTCCAGCTATTTTTACGAAGGTAACGTTAACCATGCCGTAATTTTTACAGCGAAGAAAGTTGTGTATCACAGGCATCTTTTAACAATGTCAAACGACCATTTTCGCTTTAGGCCAATGATCCTGAGTTTTTATCTCACCGCGTAATACATTTTCTTTGTGAATTCCCTGTCTGTGCCAAAAATAGTTATCTAAGGGCCAATTTGGTAATATATATTTTGACATATTATTGTGGTGTTATGCGGGTACGGTTTATCTGAAACACGTGTTATACTCGTTTTTTTAATCGCTACTTTTTGCAATGTTTTAAAAAGTTATTTAGTCAGAATCTGTGACCACGGGTTCAATTCCTCGCTATTGTATTTTACATTGCGCGTGTTTGGATGTTAAAGAGCATTTAGGTGGGGGAATCAAATGTATGGCTTCTTGTGCATATTATAGCGTTTACTTTATTGCTGCTATTGCGTGCAAGCTGCCAAAGTTTGAATTGGTTGTCGCAGTGCACAAATTGCACCCAATCACAAAAAATCTCGATGCATAAGATTTCCATGCAGTTTTGCGATCAACAGGTGCCTTTGAACACGTGACTCACGTTGCTGCGGTAGCATGAGGGGGTGACGTCCGATTTAAATGCCCATCCCGACACAAGGAGTCTGTCGCGCGTTTGCACCCCCGGGGCGCATCGTGGCAGACGGCACGCGTACAGGTCACGTGGTTTACCATCCTCGACTGGATCATGCGTTGCCGGTTTTGAGGTAATCCAGTTTCCGTTTGCCTTTGTCGCTGGCTTGTTCGTTATGCAACATCGTATTTTTACATCCGAGTTCTTTGTTCTTAAAACTTCCGATACATAAATCCACAAAAGGTAATCCACGTTATGCAAGCGTCTCGTTCACGCGTGTAGAGCTTGATACTTGTCTACCTTGTTCACAGATCTGCTATCCTAGATTGTTCTCTCGGTGTCACAAGTAACATCGAACACAGAAGTGATCAGAAAAATGTGACTGGCTTTTTCCTGGTGCTTTCAATATTTTATCAAGCGAATGTTTTATAAAATATTCAGACCTTCATTGCGAATGCATGACCAACTTCAATAAATATTAAATGCTCGTTGCGTCTCTTCAATTTGTGTTTCACGACTGCGATTAATGTGATCAATTAGTGGTGAGCGATGAAGGCAAACTGGTGAAGGGCCAAATCACTTGCCGGGATTTTCTATTAAATCGCTATTTTGGGTGCCGAGCTTCATACAACGTCGCGTCTTTCGATCTACGAAGATATATCAATCGGGATTTTCGTAGTTATACACAAACGTGTTGTTATTGTTTAACTAGAGGCGTTGTATGAAAGCGTAGAAAATATATTTTTCAGGATTTTGTCTTTTTTATTTGACCAAATCGTATTCCAAACATAAAAGCAGTTTCGTAGTCGAAAGCATTTTTCAGACGAGGTTTCATCGCGCTTAAGCAAGAACGACCTAAAAAGAATGAAATTTTACGACTTCGTTACCCCTAAACGAACTCAAATTTAGATTCTTAAAAAACGATGATTTGAGCGAAAGATGTTACTGCTAAATGCTGTTTAAATAGTAGGCTACATTGCTACTAATCGTAAAAATTGAATGTATTATGGAAAAAATACAATAACTAAATTTGATCTGAATTTGAAATTTTTGAACGTATGTCGTATTGTGTATGCACATGTATAAGCAACTAGTAGATGAAAAAATGAAACACGCATGCGGTTTACAGACAGGGTTGTGGTCGTAATTGCATGCGCAAATTTGCGGTCAAATAACAGTGAGAAAACTTAGTCAGCGGCCGATCCGGCAAATTTTCTCTCTACGCCGTGTCTCGCGAATTGATGAACGAGTTTCGCATCTCGAAACGTTAATGGCCGTTACTGGTAGCGGGAGAGCTCCAGTTGTGATTAACAGCAGCTTGGGGATTCGCCAGCCAGCTAGGCTATGTATTTGCATGGAGCTTGGCCTTGGGTGTTTACGCTGGTTGCCTTCTGTATTTTGCCACGACTCGGGCTTGAATGCGATCGACGATTCAAAGCGGACGCCACACACCCCCAGTCATTAATAATTGAGGATAATCGATCGACATGCAATGCACAAGGCCTGAGACGCAGGACCCTGAATCCGCACAAACCAAACATGATACCTCGTTTTTTGCTTATGCTTATGCTGTGACGAAAACACGAATTTTAATCTATCTTCTCTCCTGTTTCTCGTTCAGGCCGCGTAAGCATCATGCGCTTTGCACAATGAATTTTTGATGCAGGGAACAGGTGCGTACGACTATCGCACGAAAGTTGTATGAAATATTCATCGTTTTGTGGAAGGTGAATGGCATTGTCCGCTTTGCACCTTGCGTTGCCAATGAATTTACCACATGTTCTCGCTATACGACAGGCCGGCTTAAATTGTACAAGCCATAATGGGGTTGGTTTTACTTGCCTGGACGCTTTCCAATCATTGGACCAATTTGTCCAAATGTCGTGTTTGATGACGCAACAAGGTCGATTGTATTTTGAAAATGGAAAAAGTTTAATTTTTACCAAAATAAACAGCGTAATTGACTATTAAGTAAACAATTTTCACATTTTAGCCGATGTTCAAAAAACACTCCAGAAGCGGGGTCAAAAATTTTGTTTCATAACCATGATATAAAATTTTGCAAGTAAAAATGAAAACAATATGTAAATGACAATGTAACAACGTTACTGTGGTTGATCAGATTTTGGCAATAAACTAACATCATTTGATAAGAACCATTGCTTATGTAGTGTTTATCATAACAGTTATTAACGGTTTGTGGCATAGTTAGATATGTCTGAACATGGCTGACACTTTATTAGGGTTTGTACCGTTGCTTTTCATGGTAATTTTAACTGAAGGTGCTTTTCAAACAGTGTTTTTCGTGAGGGTGTGGCAAGCTTTATAGGGGACCCGAAATTGTGCATAACACTACGACCACCAACCAATCAATAACGTCGTGGAAAAGTTTAATGGCCCAAAGCCCAGCATCGCCATCTAGCGCATGAAGCATTTTTTTATTCCACTGGTCCTTAACTTTACGGTTTCAAATTTGCATTTCCTAACCAACGACGTTATTATAACATATTTTCTGTAGTCGTTGCGTTGAGCTGTACTAATGTAAAATGTTGTGAATTCAAAAAAATATGCATCGTATGTTTTTATTAGGTGATAAACTCAGGGGCATTACACCTGGATTGACAACGTCGTGTAGGAGATACATAAATAATATAACACAAAATCAATAATAAAAAACATAAAGCATAAAAATCAATACCGGAGTGAGATGTGTGGTTAGCAATTTTTACTCCAAGACTTTTTATGACCCCTAAAAATAAAACTCTGATTTGAAAAAGCGTGTTTCCAACCATTTTACTCAACAGCGACATCATGCGGATAAACATTTTTTTTCACAGTTTTATGACAAAGTTACCGAACACACGAAGTAAGATAGGAAGACGGAGTATGCGGCCGTGGAGGTCACGTCTGCATCCTTTCTACCTCCCGGAATGGTTCCGTGGGATCAGGGATTTTCTCCGGAGTCTTAGGAGGAGTTTCGTACTCTGAAAAAGAAACTAGAGCATAACGTAAGACGTTGTATTGGGCCTGACAATAGTAGTTTAAGGCTTAAAAAGAGGTAGGGAGAATTAAAATCGTTGAATACGCACAGCGGCTTTGTTGGGAATCTATGCAAACTCAGTGATACGACATTAATGTGTTTTGTGTAACTTTCAGAGTTGGTTGAAGTTGATGACAGCTTATGTACACTGCAATCAACTCATGGAAAATAGTTAGGATTCAGTGTTTCGTGAAACTTTACATAATGCTAGTTAAGTGGACAATTGTTCCATCAAAACTGTTTTCCATCGGATCCAGGGTTTCTCATCTTTTAAATGCCAGCGGCTACTTTTGCACTATTTTTTACAACAAGAAGCCGTTTTGACCACAGACGTGACCTAATGAAGAATTGTTAATCTCTCGGGGATAAACGGGTTGCTCAAAAACGATTTGGGTTTGGACCAGGTTCGGGTTCGAATTTCGGGCCCGCTTACAACTCTGAGCCAATGTGTCACATGACTAACGCGCTTTCGCCACCTAATTATACATAACCTCGAAAGGTAGACGGTTTCACCAAGGATAAGAAGGCCTGGTTTAATATAACTGAACAAAGTAATTTCTTACTTGTTGGTAATGGTTGCCCAAATTCGTTTGCTCGTTCGTCTTTCCAAATCGATATTCGGTCAAGCATGAAGCGTGACGGAATCTCCATGTTCTGCTTGAATGCATTTAGCAGCTGGTTGCCCTTGGCGATTCCCAATTGTACTCCGGACTCTTCCACATCTTGCTGTAACTCCGTCGCCACTCCGTAAGCCGAGTCAAAGTGGTTCACAGCTTTGTCGTAGTGACCCTGCGTTTTTGTGAAGAATTAAAGATCGCTTGTGCTACTTTGGGGATGCGTGTTAAAACATGGTTGTATGTTGCTTAGTTTCCAAACCCAAGTCCGTAAAAAGGTTTCGATGCAAAAATAAGTTTAACTATACATACTGTTTTATTAGCTGAGTGGTAGCTCTTAGCTGTTAAGATGCATACAATCATACTGGGATCAGCCCTGAAGCGTCCACCCAGACGAGCGATCACGGCATACATATCGATAAATTATGGTAGGCCAGGCCCGTTGAAAGCAAGGCACCATATGGGAATGCTTGGGAGACTGGCTTGATTCGGTGTAACGCGTATTCAATCAAATTGATTCGGTATTCAATTCGCGTGACGTAATATGATTTACTGTTTCATTATTCACATTTTAGTCCGCAAAAAATTTGTTAAGGCAAAATATTCCCAGACCTAAAATGATTATGAAACACTGCCATAACGACCGACAACGATCAGTAAATGCGCTTTAAAACTCGCATAAATAGAATGCACAATTATATTTTTTTTCTTCAAAGAGATCGGAAATCTGACTGATCTGCCAGAGATCTTGTGCAGTAAAACACTTATAAGTAAATTAAAACAATTCGTGTGGTCACCAAACTTTCTATGTTTTTAAACGATTCACCGCATTTTATCAAGCTAATCCTTGTGCTCTTAGGCACCAAAATAATAGCACAAATACTTGATAATATTAAAACTCGTTGTCAGGCGAGTTTGGTCGTTAGTTGGCGCTACGAGTCAACACTGCGACTGAGATTTAGACTGCAATAGGAATAACATGAATTGTCACTTTTTGATGTGTAACGGTTTGTTTTGCTGCGTCACGGTAATATGTGCATCGAATGACGTAACACGTGACGTCACCTGGAATTCCCACGTACCCACTTGTTTTTTGATGAATAAAATTCTTTTTTTCGGGTAAAACCCCGGACGAGTAATGACTCACTCGGTTTTGTGGGAACCCACCTGTTTTTGTCAATGCAAACGTTACTAATTGCTGACAAACTTGTTGTTGGGTTGAAAGTTTAGAAACCGAATTCGGCGAAAACAACACCGGTGTATAATAACATCAAGGTTATCTAAGAACGTGAAAATTTTTCAGATGCTTTTAAATGCAATTTTAAATAATAGAACCGAGGTTCTTATAAAACATTATCTAATCTTTGTGCTAAATTTCGTGCAACATGTCAATTTTGAATCTCACATTTGTCGTAAACACGAACACTCGATCAAACATACAACCTCTTTATAGATTTTTGAGCAATATGATACACTGTACATGCCAAAATCGCTTTAGACTGGTCATAACAATGGCGATTTTTGAACGTTTACAATATAATGCATTCACTATCTGCAAAAGCTTACTGCAGTTTTGCTTTTGATCAAGCTACTTTCCAAGTTCTTGTCAATAATATTTCTAAAACAAACATTCGTTTGTACAACATCCCCTACTCAAAATCACATCCTAATGAACAAATTATTAAGTATGCCCAAAAATATGAGGACATATATAAAGCTAATACGTACCAGCGTGTTATAAACAACTCCGAGGCAATTGCACGCATCAACGAGTTTTCGTTTGTGGTTATTGGTGCGTGATGTTTCGGCGAAGAGTTCCAGGCACTCGATAGATCGTCCCACATTACCCTGAGTCTGGTGGGACTTGGCCAGTGCCTCACACACTTCACCAATAAGCTCGCTGTCTCCAAGGTCCTGGGCTCCCTCCAGGCATCGGCCTAAATGCTGTACAAAATTGAGATTAAATTAAGATGATTGTCCATTCGTTTTTGACAAGCGCATCGTGTTTTTTTTGTGTAGTTAGGTAAATTTCGGTTCAGATATAAGATTTTATGAAACTATATTTGCAAGATCATTGTATATACCTCACGATCATTTTGTTGCATGGAAACTGCATTTTGACCGCATTATTTGTACCTTGCAATGAACCCTAACCCACTCTCTGCAATCATGTGCTTTGTAAATGCCCGTGATACAATGCTGCAGAAATGCACGATAAATGAACAGGATCAAATTTCTTGCAATGTTTACCCATAAAAATACGTTTATAGACATAATGTGTTATCAATGTCCCTCAGATTTTCCTGTTCATTCACAAAATATGTTGCATTTAAGATGCTCATGTGGTTGCGCTAAACACGTAACTTTTCAGGGCATATTCTTTTCTGTCCATAATCTTAAAAGCAACTCTGACTAAGCTATAAGTCGTCATTTACTACAAACCAACCCGGGAGTACAAGTCGATTAAAAAAAAAAACGCTTCATCAACTAGGCGACGTTGAGTAAGCGTTTCGTTTGGATGGGACTTTGCCTTGTCAAGTTGGGCAGCGGTCAAGCGAGGTAAGTGAAGACCTATATTAAGTGAAGAGTTTCTGACGAGGGCTTTATTAACTAATCGCTGCGTACATAGGCAAGCCTAAAGTATCCGCATAGTCGGGAAAAAGTGGGGTAATTGGTAGGCTTTGACGTAAGGATAATTTAGTGTAATTGCTCCGTTTGCACACAGATTGGTACGGAGCCAAATGGGTTGATAGGCGGTTTTTACAGCGTGGGTGCATTGCTGGGTAATTTTCATGCATGTAAAACCATTTTACTCTAATCCAATCTGTCAAATAAAATCTTACATGTAAATTATTTTGTCATGCTAATGCAGTGGTTCCCAACTAGGGAGGAATTTACTTAAATTCGTACATGTGGTTTGTAAATGGACACTTCATCTCTGAAAATATACCCAATGAGGTTGATAAAAGACCCAATAAATGATATTTGAACAGTTTGGCATCTACTATGTAGTTTATTGGGGAGAAATGAAAAAGTGTTTTTTTAATCTTGATTAAGGGTTTTTGAATTCGTGGACAAAGGTTAGGAGCCACTGTGCTAAAGTATTTTAAAGGCAAAATTTCGCTTTTGAAACATATACTCGTTCTTTTAAAAGTATTTTTTTCTACGAGGCAATCATTTAAAATTTGTTACAAACATTTTTTGGCGCATCATGCAACAATTTCAATCTATATTAAAAATCTCGGTTCTTTATCTTACGGATGTACTTCAAACGGTTACAAAGTATCTTGCCCCAAAAACCGAATCAAAAGTGAGTCAGCAAGCCACAACTGACTAAAAAACGACGTTTATCTTTGCACCACTTCTTATGCGGCAACAGTTTATCAGTGACGATCATGAAAGAGAAACGTAACTTTGCTATCCATGAGATATCATGTACAAGCCACATCACATAGTGCTTTAGTACGCGCCAGTCATCCCCTAAGTATGGCGGTCAGACCTTTGCGTAAATTCAGTGCCAAATATAGACAGGCGTTTAGTAGAAGCAAGCCAAGTTCACACGCTGTATGAGAAGAGTATTGGCTATTGTGATGATTGAATGGCATTTTTGGAATGCATGGGGAAAAGTTATTTGTGACCACGTAATATGGGTTAATATGTGTGCTACAAAGGGCAAATTTTGCCTAAAAAATAATAAACAATCTTTTCCGTACTTATTTTTCATTAGTACTACTATTTCGACTTATAAATACAACCAACAAGGCATTTGCTGGTAATAAAAATCATTAATTTTGTTCGTTTACTATTAATAAAACATAGATATAGAAAAAGCGGTTTGGTAGTGAAGGACTATTTTCATTTTTTTGGTTTGAACGCCGCTTATCCTCATTTTCCTGCGCAAAAATTTAGAAATGGAAAGAATATCTCTCTTTCTGTACTCAAATTCCCCTAAGTCTAAACTGAAACCTCCAAACATAAAAAAATATCTATTGATTTGCAAAATTGTATGTTTACCTCGATGGCAGTTTCCGAGTCTTTGGCAAGCTCGTAGTTTCGTCCTAGTCTCAAAGCAGCCGTTGCCTCTTGTAGCGGGTCTTCCCCCTCTTTTGACATATCGTATGAGCGGTGCAACAGCTTCTGCGCGTCGATAACTGTGGATGAGCGCTCGGCCAAGGTCGTGTACATTCTGCCACAAAATAATATGTTGAAATAAGCTGCCATGCCGAATGGCTTAAAATATAGTGTTTTTAGTGTCCAAGGGTTTGTAGTTCGATATTATCCTGCGCCCTAACAAAAGTTCCAGGGCACAAATGTAAAGATAAGTGGGCTGTTACCGAAGGCCTTTGACTGTTAGACAAGGGAAAATCCGCCAATAAAATTGCACATGTTGGATACACTGAAAAAGCATTTGGGATGAACTGTCATAAGGTCACAAAATTGTTCTCCCCGAAAAAATCGCCCAGAACCGACAGTCAGTAACCTTGTTAAGCGATGTTTCACAGAGTGATTAACAAATATTGTACAAAATCGCAGTTAAGTTTTAAATTACACAAATTACACGCAGCATATCACAAATAAAATAAATCTGATGCATGTAGGGGGGCCATGTAGTTATGTTACTGGCAAATAACGCCCATTCGTCCGGGTCATGTGGTATACGGGCGCCATGTGGTAACTAAGGTTATTTCACCATCACGGGTTGCGCAGAAATGTCGGATAGTATGGCTCGTTAAAAATAGAATTACTATGTCACCGTGATTAAGGCCGCAACTGCACTGAAACAAAACTAAACAAACAAAAACATTTAGACAAAGTAAAACGTTTTTGCCATTTCGAGCAGCGTAAGACCATCCCCATATTCGTCATTGAGCAAACACGCCTTTGAAATTAGGGTTGTCCCCTTTCACACACATGTAAAGTGCCCAGCACGCCCATACTTTATCTACACCACACATGTGGTCCCACCTAACGCAACACAAAGCAACCGGAAGATGACGTGTCCCAGCTGTATGGGTTTGGTGGGTCACGAAGGTCGGAAAGGCTTTTCTCCTCAGTTAGCAACATTTGAAATTTCGAATGTGGTCGTTTGGCGGAAGGCACGACGAGATTTTGTTGGGAAAACGTTTTTGTTTGTGTTGTTTCGTTGCGCGTGGGATTCGATATTTTGTGTTGAAACGCACGAAAGTTCAGGAATTGCGCGCAATTAAGTTCAAAGGCAAATCTGTGTTTTTGTTGGATTCACCTGATTTGAAACAGGGGTCACTAAACCACGACGTTAACTCATTGGCCTTTCAAGATTTGCCAGTCTCGTTAATCATTCCTAGAGTTCGCTGATATTTTTATTGAAGATTTGAAACGTTAAGCAAAGGCATTGCTTTTCGCAAACAACATACGGCACGTTTAATGACATTTTACCGACCGAATTCGCGACAATGCATAGTTGCATTTATCTTCTGATGAAAAAGTGATGTTGATTTTACCCAAATAAGCCAAAGAGTCAAATGTCTCTCGCTCAAAAATTAACCTTTTGCGTGCAAACTTTCGTTTTCATTTCTATTCACTTTAGAAGCATATTAAGCTTGGTTCAAAAATGATGGCATATTCCACACATTAAACCCTACTACGGGAAACCTGAATCAAATAGGATTCTCGCATTCGGTAAACTCCCACAAGCACAGAGGCGTAACCCACCTGGATAAATGCCGACACACGACTTTATGGAGCGTCGAGGCCGCGCCAGCCATCCACATCCGACCTAAACTCAAGTGATGCGCCTTTTCCATCTCATCGGCGGCCGCTTTCAAGTCGCCTGAACATAAAAGACGATAGTTGCAACACTTGTATGTACAAAAGGGGTAAGGGTGGGGAATTTGCGCAAACCCCGGGGTAAGTTAAGTGCCCCAGGTATCCAGATAGAGGCTTGACCCGGATAAAGATGGGTTAACATCAGTCGCTTGTTTTGAAACCGATACAAACAGCGAACCACACCTTCCATAATAGGAATTGTCGACATTGTAGTCATGGGGCGTTTGGGTTTACAAGGATTTGTTATGAAGTCGGAAACATTGTTGTTTGTGTTTTGTTATGGGTATTTGGTGTTTGTGCTTAGTTTGTGAAGTGTCCAAATTTGTGTTTGCGTTTGAAAGCCTGATGGTCATATTCATTTGGCCGTTGTTTGGGTAATGATGAAAAGTTCATTGTTTACATGTTGTACTCCGCCATAAAAAGCACTTTTGTGGTGCGATTTTGAGCACTATTTCAATATTTTTTTTGCTTTTGATAGCAAGCTTGCTCCGAAGCGGAAAAATCAAAACCTGATGTAACCAAAGTATCGACCTATATAAACCATATATTGACCACAAATTTTGACCGAAGTTTTTGATGCAAAACAACTTTGATTATTGCCGAATTACCGCACGAGAAGATAGCTATTTTTATCAAAAATAATGCCTTAACAAAATACCAGTCTCGTAAGCAAAAATGTTGGATGTGTAGGTTATGTTTATGCAAAGCCCTTTGGGGCGTCAATAACGAGTTTTCGGATTACTAAACACATTTCTCTCCTAAACAACAACCACACCGATCGTTTCAGATTTAGTCGCATTTGGATGATTCTACCCGAACCTTGAACCGGTTATTGGGAATTGAGAAACAACACTATTAGTTTTTCCAACATACTAAATAACTTGCAGACTTCTTTTTCCCGGAAGGCATGTCATGATTGACTCATTTAATGCGACCTTGTCCTAAACTTTTGCTCCACCATCTGATTTGTTGCGACAACTACAAGCGCGTTGTATTTATTTACAGTCAGCAAAAGGAAGGTGTGATGCATATAATATATAGCTTGTCTGTTTTGAGCCGGAGACAGCTAAAGTCGCTGACTCAAATCTGATATCACATATATTGATAAAATTTTGTCGTCTCGTCGGTGAGTATTTATATACTACTCGTGTGCATGAAAAATCAGAAATAGTGTACGATTTAAAGCTAAAAATATCATCTCCTGTCAGCCATTGCTGGATTTATATGTCACATTGGTCGCGTGCAAGTAAAATTTGTAATGTTATTCGATTTAAAGGTAGAAATATTATCTATTGTCAGTCACAGGATTTGCAGGGATTTGTAAAATGCAAATTTCGATGTAATAATTTCGCTGTAAAATGCTAAAAATTGTACAAAAGCCGTGACTTGTCACATATTATTGTTATTATGTTATCGATCAAATATATGTTTATTATATTATCGAAAAACATTTTCTGAAAAAGAGCATGAATCATAAAGAAACACAACATTACACGCTTTTGTTTTACCGGCGTCAATTAAAACTACATTATACAAAAATAAATCAGTGGAAAAAACGCTCTAACACCGTCCGCAAAGGGTTACCTAGCAACAACAATAGATCAGTCGGAAACCAGTTTGCTTCCGAAAGTGATTTCAGCAAATTCCTAGTAAACAATCACATGGGGGTTTGCCAAGCCACGCCGGCAAACAAAGGGCATTTTTTCACCGGCGAAACCCCACTAAAAGCGTTGTGTAGAGAGTAGTAGGACCCCTAATCGGCTACACCGTTTGGGCACAGGAAAAGGTAAGCGAGTCAATATTTAAACTCGAGATAGACCGGTTAATCCCTAGCAACACAAGGTGGGTCGGCACCACGCGGAAAACCAAAACACAGCCTATTGCCCGACTTCAAAGAGCAATCTCGCGGCCCGCCGCCTCAATGAATCGCCAGGGCTTAAATCATGCGAGCGGCTCATTAAACAACCGGAATTTCAACACCAAAAAGGGCCATATGTTCCTTTTTAAACCCACATGTGTATCTAAAGTTGTAACGATGTATTGTAGATTTTATACACAATTTGGGATCTATAAAATTTGCAGACCAAAAGGACAATGTAGCAAAATAAGTGTCTAGCCATGGAGTCAAAACCATTACAAGGCTTGTTAAATTGCAGCGGTGTGTTTCTTTGCATGACTGCACAAATGCGCACACAAGAATTTCATCGGGTCCATTTTAGAGGTCAAATTTGAGACACAGGGCGGTTTGTTGTCGCAATTTGTAAAGGTCACAAGATACCTTTTTTCCTTTACAAACAGGTACAAAATCACATTAGATTTTCAAGTTAAATTAAACAATACTTAGCCTTGGCAAATTGTCTGTATGCAGGATAAAGTGTCATAAACAACATAACATTCTGCATATCCACATGTCAAACTGTTGTAAACCAATGACTTTATGCTTCTTAAACTCTGGCATTTACATAAACTTTGTTACCATTTATACAAAAATGTGGATTGTAAAGGTTAAACCACTGCATTTAATTAAGACTAACCATTTCTTTCATGCGACAATCCCATATTACATCGTGCCTCAGCTTCTCTTCTGTGTCCATCCAGTCTAATATTGAGGCTTGATTCAAGGGCAGTTTTGTAGAAATGGTCCGAAAGCCATCTGTCTTCCGATTCCAGAAAGTACTCGGCCAGTTTATGCCTGCACATGTACACCTCTTCCCATTTACCTATAAAAAATTACTCATTACGGCTTTCCTAGGGGAAAGGGTGACTCATCGCCTTGTGATAAAATCCTGTATGCATAGCGACTCATCAAATTTATCAGCTTTGGTCAGCAGTCTAGACACTGTATCTTACTTTGTCACTGAAATTTGTAAATAAATGAAAAGATGTAAATTTTTGTGGCAATTTTGAGCCAAGAGACCCAGTCTAAGTGGATGTGATGCATACCTGTCTTGAATGGTATACACATACATGTATATAAGAGAGAATTTTTATCACATCAATATCATAGCAAGTTCACCTGCACGAAGTGAAGATTCAGCTTTGGTTAGGTACAACCAGATTTGGTCTAGTTTTTCTTCTTGTTCTTCGAGAGACCTTTCCTGTTCATCACAAAAATTGGCAATTTTGAACAAAGGCATTTTGTACTGCAGGTTTAAGTTTGCATGGTGTGTTATATTTATTGCAGGTTCTAGTTTATCAAAGGCAGTATTCATATTGCCAATCTATTTCATGCAATTAACCAAGAAAAATAACTAGATTTTTTTGCTCACAAGTAACAGGCTTTAGATTCCCAACCCATGTTTAATGAAACAGATAATTGCATATTCGCCAGCATGCGATTAACCATATTGCTTCATATTTTCAGAAAGCCACAGCTATTCCCTCCTTGCATATAAAACATACAACTTATCTACAGCTAATTGTTGGCAATTGCATAATGTACTTGGTGGAATGAGGATTCAATTAACCAGTTGTCTGTAGTAGCATGCCAGTTTATACCTGCCAGAGTACAGAGTCTGGTCCACTTTCCTCTCGCTCAGCTTTCCGCATTTCAATGAGACTAAACAGTTCATCAAATGATTTATGAAAACCATCTTTCAGCATCGCTATGCACAGGTTGTGTTTGTATGAGTTTCGATACCTGATAGAACAATCTTGTATTATTTATAACAAAAGCGGTTTTGTCTAAAATAGAATACAGTGTTTGCTATTCATATATTGTTAATTCATTATAGGAACACTTAGTAAACATGATCAGATTCATAAGAACTTATCATTACGTTGCTGTTTCAACTTTAGTCATGGTCGGCTTTTCATCTCGAATATTCTGTTGTTTTAATAATTCCCGATCCTTCCATGTCATGAACCTCATATTCTTAGTACTTAGTGAAGACGCTGCAAAAACAATTTAGAAACTTTTAGAGAAAATGTGCAACCATTAATGATACCATTCAAAGTAAATGCTTATTTTCTAAACTCGCAAGCACATAATTTAAAAAGTATCCCTTTTTATTGACATTTGTTTGACACAGCCCCCTAACAGACAATCACAGTAACCTAGTTAAAGACTGATGTCAAGCATTATACAGTAGCCCATAAGCAAAATCTCACAAATGCATAGTTTCACTCTGTACGCCTTAACTGTGGCCACACCATTTAGCCACACAGCATTCAGAATAGGTAAAAAAATAACACACAGCATTCAGAATAGGTACTATATTCAAACTTACTTCTGTCTTTATTTGATCCTGCCGTTCCTTTTCTCTTGATAGCTGGTAAGGTCGTCATATTTTTGAGCAGAATGTTTTCCAGATTAGTTTTAAACAATTTATTTTACATAAAATGGTAAATAGTGCACATTAAGGACTTTAAAGCATCTGCAGAGCAAAGTTGCAAAAACAAATAGTCTTAATTTAAACAATGTTTATTTGTTTCCAGCACAACTATTCGCTTTCTCTGAGGCAAGAGTCTAACCTGGAGCTTTTAATATAATATTTTTCAGTATAATTTAACTTCAATATAAATACGTTGCCACTTGTTACAAACAACAGCAACTATTTACCCAAAACAAGTTCGAAAATTGCTTTTATAAGCGGTTTTCTGTTCAAAATAAACACTGAACAATTTGCAGCGTGCTCATTGGAATTAGTTTGTTACCATGACAATTTGGGTGGCCGCCAGGTGGTAGTATGCTGAATATTTTTTTCACGTTGGGGAGTATAAAGTTATAAAATAATTTCTTGATTATTTATGGCGTTGAACAACATAATTATTTATTTTTAAATTGAAAGTAATTTTAAAAATTTAGTTAACGCCTGTTATGAATTTTTGACTTGTGTATTGCAATTAATGCCCTTTCTCTTAAATGAAATATAAACAAGCACACAGCAAAAACGGTATTTCCCTTATTCGAGGACACGTACTTGCCGCAGCGCAATTTGTTGCCAAAACAGGTACGAGAAGGGCGTATTTGGTTGTAAAGCAACAGAAAAAAGATACCTGCGTCCTAGCGATAATGCCGCTGTGAACACACGCGCTGAGCAATAACATGGCGTTCACAACCAGGTTGAGACGGATCGCTTTACGAACAGCTGACATTGATTTATGAGAGAGGAAGGTAGATCCCATAGAATTTAAATGTCGGTATGAAAGATCGTTTAGCATTTCAGGGTTCGTGTTTGTTGAGGCCGAAATAGATGGATAGTTTGTTGTTAGAAACAGCTCTTTTGCAAAGGTTTTGATATAAAACATGGTGTGTGTGTTTTGTGGAAAACACGATAGGGTTCATATTTTTAGTATTTGAAAAGTAGCACATATTTCAAATACCATTTAGAATTTGGTGTGACCCAAAACTCTTTGTTGGCTTCGGAAAGGTCGGTCGACATTTTTACCATACAAGGTTTTAGCATTCACGTTAGAAGTATTTCTTGCGTCGTCCTTTTTACTACTTCGAAGAAAGCGTTTTCGTAGTATTACATGGTTTCAGTTGTAGTAAGGTTCATGTTGTTGACGTCGAGTTTCATGAATTTGCGCATACATCTGTTTTGTTTTCGATTGCACATGTATATTTGTATGCTATGCCTTTTCTCGAAGTCTATTTGTCATGCGTCATTGGGTTGGTCAGGTGTTGATGAACTTGCATATTTTTGTAATAGATCAAGGAGTGAAAATTGTAGATCTTTATTCCAAGGCAGGGTATAGGGAACCTGTGAGCCGCTTGTATATTTAGCCCCATGTGGGCCGCTTTAGAATTTTGGTTGCAGTGGGTTGCGCAGCATCAAAAGACAAAAACATTGTATGTGTATGCGGAGGTGTTTTGTCCAGATGATATTTCCCATAGGAACACTATACACTTGCCTTTATTGGTGATTTATATTCAATGGTATTATGACGCTAAGCTTACTTCAATTTTTTTGCCTAATTTGAATTAAATTTTTTCATGCAGTATAATAAATAGGCTTCTCATCTTTATTTTAGGGGCTAACGAATTAGTTTTGTAACAAACGCTGTTTTTTCTAAGAGGCAACATATTTCAAGATGAGCCCTAGTTGAAACAAACGTTCATTTAAAAGAACCTTGCCATCGTAACCGCCAGAACTTCGCTTTCGTTTGTGGTCAAAAACTGCATTACAAGCTCATGTCGCTCCCAAACCCAGGGCAAAACGGTTTCCGACCGTCAAGTGTTCTCCCGTTGCTCAAACAAGCAATGCAATGACAGGCTTAGGGGTTAACAACAGCAAGATAAAGTAGATTTGATATCTCGACAGTAGTTTGCTTGCGAAGGCAGTGCTACAGACACAGCTTTAATTGAATAGTTAGTGGATTAACGTCGTCAGGTTCTTGGATGTGTGCGAGCCTGCGATAGTAATCTATAGACCGGGGTTTTAAGCTTTTAAGCCTCTTTGCCGCTCGAAAGAGTCGTGCAGAAATGTATGTGAAGCTGCTACCTGTGGCAAAATTTCTTTTAGAGGAAAGAAAACTTAAGCTGTAGATTTAAGGTCAAGTTGATTCTGTTTTTAATGTCGTGTTATAATACAAATGAAATAAAAGGATTGTGCGAAGTTGGGTTAGTTAACAGGTGTACAACTCGAGTACGAGGACCCCGGCATATTTAGTCCTTTATTCGGGCATCGATTGCAAGCCCACTTACAACTCTGCGCAGGCAAAATTAAGACATACATTATGTATAACCAATAAATTACAGGCATTGCAAATGATATGGAATTACCTTTGGCTCCGTATTTAAACATTACGTCTGGAATAATTGGGGCAATTTGGTAAAAGAAGCACTCGAAATACAAGCATCATCTTGATCATGTGGCACGGGACTAGATAATGTTTCAAAATACGCATCTTTATAGGAGTGGTGCACTCCTGAAAAAGTTTGGTCTCCGAGGTGACGCTTATACTCATCGTCACTTTGTTGGTATCAAAACAACTTCGGAAAAGCTGGCATCAATCGAAAGAGAGTAATTGTTATGTGAGGCACACAGCTGCGCTGTTAATCCAAAGCGGCGTTAGTGTTTCAATAACATACACAAACAAAGTCTACCAGCCATCAGTCGGAGCTAATCAGGTCACTGCGGGGTCATGTAGCATGTTCTGCGTTACGGTCGTCCTTTGTTGCGTGTCGGCTTTTGGTGATCGCCCCGGAACCTCCCTTAGTCCGTCAACCCCCCTTTTGCAAGAGACAATGCCTCGCGGGGCGAAAACGTCGCCACTTTGCCATAAATCCTTCCGGAAACATAAACCAGTGCCGGTTGAAGTTCGTTTGCTGATTTAACTGCCCGCAGACAGTCGGCTGCGTCTGCTCAGGCCGCTGTGATACCGCCTTGACCCGACAATTCGGAAGGCACTCGACCGGGCGCCGAATGAGGGTCATGTAACCTTTCACTGGAATGTTAAATGGAAAAGGAATCATCGGAACGCGTTAAACGTTCCGCTCAAACGTTTTTTCAGTCCCACATCCGCATCAAACAAGGAAATAATAGTGTAGTAGATGGATTTTGAGATTCCATTTGAATAAAGAAGTGATCAAGCCGAATTTGCGGAATTTATATTCGTGTGAACTTTCTCGTATTATTTTTTTATTATCCAAAGGTTTACTGCATTTAAATCTCTGAAACAAATACGTTTTGTAAAATAACTTTTGTAATTACAAATTCGAATTTTTTGAAACATTTATGATGCGGAGAAACACGTTTGGAGTCAACCAGTTTTAAACGGGGCGCCATGTCTGTACGCACGCAAGATCGGTTCTTACAACTCGAGTTGAAAAGTTGACAGACACCCACTTGTCGCGGGGTGGAGTTCCAATAAGCGAGCGGGGACCACGCAGAACAAAGCGTTTACATCCGACCAAATTGTGTTACTCCATAAATACACATGGAGCGCGCGTCGTCGGTAAACACGGGCAGACATCTAAGCCTGGAAATGAAATATTTGCCTCTTACAGCGAGAGGCGCATGACTGGAGAAATACCCCAGGCATTCCACCTCGAATGCGCAAGCACAACGCACGCAGGCAGCTATATATTCACCACTGTCGCCTAAAAAAGCGCAAGGGTCTGCCAAGAATGTTCTTGGGGTGAAATGACTTTTGCAGTGACGCTCTGGGCCTTTGCCCAAAAAATTCGAGATACAATTACCCGATACGCGATATCTGGCTGAAGAGAATTAGTTCGCGCTTGTATATTTTGAGGCGAGTGGTGCGACAGACGTCCCCTGTGGCACGCTAATTAGACGCGAAAACATTGTGAGCGTGAACACTGGTGTGGCTTTGTTAGTTGACTGCTGTCGAGAGATTCTCGACGTGCCTGAAATCGGCAAAATAGATCTGACATGGGCGCGTGCAGCATGCAAGTCTGGCTCGGGCAGAGAAGGTCCATTGACGGCGTTTGGATAAAATAATTTCAGAGCAACATAGTTTTAAGCACCAGTCTAGTTGGTTTGTTTGACCGTGTTTTAGCATTGAAGATTTGCTTGGACTTGGAATTATTGATGTTGTTGTATTATAGACAAGTGTTCCTTTTACAAGATTTCAGTCAGATTATTTGTGTACCAGTTTAACCATTTATCTCAGCAAAGCACGAAACACGTGAAAAATTTATAACTTCGAAAAATGTGTATGTATGTTATAAGGTGGTTATAAACTAACAAAAACCTTTCCTTTTAGTATCAAAGTCGTGTTCACGAAACGGAAGTTTTAGTTAGGTTTTAAAACAATCAACTTTTCAGATTGTTTGGAATTTTGTCCGTTGCAGTCTACGCGTTTAGAGCACCTGTTGCAGATAGCACCTGTTTCGGACATCCAAACAGGTGGACTTTTAATAATTGATGCAAAGAAAAAAACTGTTCAGAGATGCAGAATAATTCCTACACCTGCTGCAACGATAAAGAAAGAAAATGGGAGGACAGAGCTTGATCGGAAGTCTAGTGAATGTAGCTCTCAATTTCCTAACACCAGCGTGAGTTCCTATACTCTCGCTTGACGCGAAATCAAAATAGGTCACTCAAAGATATAAAGCACAAATAATCCCAGGCAGAACCTATAGACGCAGACCAAATAGGAAAACGTTACAGTGTTGATCTTGGTCGAATGCCAGAGTAAACTGAGGTTCATCGCGCTAAGATTTGCTATCAAACGTGCGTATTGCGATTTAAGATAATTGATATTGGAAATGCATTGCGCTGGTGTGTGTACACGGCCCGCCTTTGTTGCTGGGCCCTTCTTCGCTATTTGCGTTGACGGGATGAGCGTAACAGAGTCAACAGCGGATGGTTCGCTTGTGACTGTCGGAACGCTGCGATGTGAGAGACACGGGCTGTCTTCGCGGCAGGAACCAGCGGGCTTTTGAGGGAAAAATCCGCGAGAGATGTGTTTAGCGGAAGTGTTAGATTCCTTAGGTCGAGGTGAGTGTCGCCAGAAATGGTTGAGTTTAAAGTGGCACTCTGTTGTATCCTTTGTTGATTTAAGGCAGCCGTGATCAAACAAGGTATGTTGGTGTTGGATTGAAGGGCCATTGTCGCATGACAACGAGTTGAAGGCGGCATCGTCACAAGCTATAGAAAATACTGACCACGAGGGTAGGTGCGATCCATAGCGCAAACAGAATCCACTATTCTTGAATTACTTTGTAGCAAAATTATGGGCCAAGTGCAAGGCGCTTTTGTATTGTCTATCTCGACAGTTATTCTAAGGCGTGCGCATTCCATAGTCAAGTTTTTATAGCACATTTTGTCCGCGTATCGCTTGGTTAAAGAGAACATTTTTCCTTAAAAAAACTTCTGAAGTTTTTCTAAGCCCGTTTGTGTTGTTTTGAAAAAGAAATAAATACAGCCGCTCAGCTAGGTAATGAAACCACTCATGTATAGCAAACCTCGTTGGAGTATCATCGCATCTATAAAAGTTTGCACTCAGTTTGTAAACCGAACTATTCACATTTTTGCGGCTTTCTGATTATTCCAAGTCGCGCGAATCCCAAATCCTTCAAAGTTCCACCACACCTCGTCCGTATATCAACGGATCGTAGATCAGTGGCAAATGCGGCTTACTTCGAAAGCGCGATCGCATGATCTTGAGTTTGGCATTGACAAACATGAGCCACGATCGAAGCTATAACTTTCACTGCGGCCCGGGATCGACTTAACTCAGTTCGCCAGCCCAGCCTGTGCCTCTCGTCAGTTTTGCAAATAAGAATGGGTACAAGTAACCGCGGGGTAATCAATCCCCAGCGTGCCGTGCGACTTCACGATGTTTACTCGAGACAAATATAAGCTAGGGCAATATCAGGGCATTTAAGTAACATATAGCGTAACAGAATGAAATGAATGGCATTGGAATTCGGGCTACTAAAAGCCTTGTTTTGCTTGGCGTTTTGTCAATCTTGCGCAATCCTTTTTCATCAGTGATCACTCTCATAAGGGTTGCAAATCAGCATGTGGACACAATGTCTTTGCTTTATTTGTTCTGTCTGGCCCACCCCTGATCGAACACATAAATTCTTAATAAACATATGACAACTTGGCCTCCGCTTTCGTAAAATGAAGTGGATTAGTATATGGTAATATCAATTCACTATTATTTCATACATAATATTTTGACGAGTTTATTTTTTTTAATGTAATTTTCTTTGAGAAAACCTGACCGAAATCCGAAGGTATGTCTTGGTAAATTGTGTAAAAATGCGAACTAGAGATTAGTTCTTACAAAAACGTTTAAAGTTTGACCCGTTTTGCCTCATTACACCGAAATTAGGAGCTGAAAATCTAATTAAAACCGAAACAAGTATTTAGGGTTGCCGCTAATAGTAGGTACTCGTACAGACCGTAATTCCCTTGCACAAAAACTTTTTCAAAGCGAATCAGTCGTGTTGCTGCTAGATCGAATGTTTTAAATCCAACAGGCGAGGCGTGGGACAGATGCAGAAAGCTAAGTTGGAAGACGTAAACATATTTAGTGTGTACCAGAGAAAAAGGTAACTAATTTGTATCCCTTTTTTGTGTACTGTGTCAGAAAAAAGTTCAGTCAGGATGAAAGGCTCAGAACTGATCTAAAAAATTTTATTTCAGTTCATTGTCCTTTTAACTTTTGTTGACCTGCGTACGTAAAAATAATTCTCTTTTGGGGTTTCGAGATTATACTTTGAAGAGTAAGGACCAGATAGATAGCTATATTAAGGTTTTTTTGTGTCAATGTTTGATTAGAGTATTGGTATACCACTGTAGCCTGTGTAAGGAGTGTGTGACCGTTTTAAATATTCTGCATATCTTTTTTGCCTTTGTTTAGTCTACTTTCAACATGTGCACCTGTCGCGTAGCGCTAAACCTATCCCACTGTTGTCTTGCAAGCAATTAGGCAACGTACCTGCCCTGAAGGCTCAAGCATGTGTGTGACAAAACCGGGTGATTATGTGTACTTGATGGTAACATGCCCAAGCTTAAGTCGTCGCTGTTTGCTATGCTGGTGATCGCCGTCAAACGAGGAGACCTCTGCTACATCATCAGCCTTTGCTACGTCGTTTTCGCTCTGATGGCCGCGTTTTGCCTGGACTGCAACCGAGTTCTCGTGCATCCTCGGAACCGAAGAGGTGAGCGACCTAAACAATGTTACTAATCCCTTTATTGAAGCTCGTTTACTTTGAGGATCAAGAGTAGTTATCCTTGCTTGGAGAGGTAAGTGGACCACCTCACTGGTGCTGATAAGTGACCCGTGGCCGTTTGAAGGCCAACTGAGCCGTAAGAAACGCTTGGCAACACGTCAAGTCCAACTGGTCGCTGTTTTACGTGCATTGGCATGTGAGAGTGCACATTACTCGCAAAGCCATGTAAATACCACACTGCGCAAATGATGGCATTCATTTACCGTGTCAACTTAACTAGCGTCTGTTCTGTTTGTTACGGGCAATTACAAACGCATTTTAAGTGTACATATCGACAAAAATCCCCCGAAATGGTTGCTTTTCGAAGAATTTTTTGACGCAACGTAACGAAAGGTTTATTTCGCGCGCCATTAGTGTCCAACTGGAAAATGAATTGTAGCAAAACTGAGGAAACAATATCTGCATGACAACAATTTTACTCAGAATTTACTGTTGAATTTTTTGTTCTTAACAGGTTGTAGTCATACTTAAGAAATGTAAAGCACTTTCAATGTCATGGTGTAGATTTCGTGCTAAATTCCATGGTGGCTTTTGTTGATTTCGCTAATTCAATTTCGTTTAACCTTTACCAAAAACCATAACTTGCGTTCCTTATGTTATATGATCGATGAACTTATCCCACGGACTTTATGCAATTCTCACTCCGGTGTAGTGGCCTGTGTGTATATGCACAAGCACCAGCGGCCTGTTGTGCCCTCGTAAATTAGCGTGTCGGGCATTGTGGTGTTGAGTTGCGCTGCATGTTGAGGAACTGGAATGTGTTTAGGTTTGAAAAAACGCAACGCTGAAACATTAGACATCAACCCTTTCACATGTGGTATCTTAATCTTCATTGCCAACGTTTAACGAGGCTTCAAAACGCTTGTAAAGCAAGTCAGGGTTCAAGTACGTTACAGGTTTCCCTTGAACTCAGGCCTCTGTGTACTTACTCTTATCTTGTTTCAATCGGCATCGCCGCCAAGGCACTACATCGATGATTAAACTTAAAACGCATGCGACAGAAAACCCGATACCTTTCCAGTTATTCTACCCTTCAATGGTTGGCATTGTGGCTTGTTTGGTCCAAAAAATGATCCCTGTGGAACTCCACTTTGGGATCTTTTTACCCTAACCTGGAACCCTTTTTCATTGCACGGCCGTGGTAACATGAAAGTTGTTGCCATTAGCGTGGGTCGCGACCCCGGCGGCTGTGACAAGGGAAAGCGTCATTTGGGGGGCGGCGAATCGAAGGTGGAATGCGGCCTTTGATCATCAACAGGTGACATCGCCCTAACAATTGCAAGCACCGTGCGCTGTCCCAGACACGGCAAAGTGAAAACGAAAGTCGGAGTACCGGATGTCAAGCTCTCATGCTTGGGAACATCTCCCGAAAGGCTACATTTTTCCCCAATTGAAAATGCTGTCACAGAAATCAACAACGCCTCAAACGGGAACGTGCCCAAGTCGAGTGGTCGGCCACGTTTCTGCCTCTCGCCCGTTGAAAAGCTTCACACAAATCGTCTTTGACACACGTTTATTTCGACTGGGTCTCGCGCCGTCGCCGATAGAACTTCTAACACATAAGGGCTCCTTTTTTGTGGACTTTCAGCGTCGCGATTTGTTATTATTGCACCTCTCTGACTGCTGGAAGCCCGTCTTATCGTCCACTGTCGGATGGGATTCTTGTCGCGGTGAGGCTGCGTCGTGAGGACAGCAAGGCTTTGATCGTGTCTTAGGTTTCGCGACATCGAGGATCGCTAGCACGGTGTTATGCAGGCACGAGTATTGTTACCTTATCCGGTTATGCAGATAAACTGCGCGTACTTTGTAGTGGCTGTAAGGAACGTCGGCGGCCTGTGCTACGACAGGAACCCGATGCGGAACCGGATCGTTTCAACGCAAATAATTGATTTGACGCATCACGGAGGCACGAGGAGCATTTATGCAGGGTTTTTGAGCCGAAACAATGCGGATTAGACGCGCTTTGACGGTTCGTGAGCACGCTGGAAGCGATGGGAGCCAAACACCGGATTAACCAATCGCCTTCGATTCGCGCCGCCAATCACTTATGACGTATGCCGCGGCGTTCGACACAAGTTCGCTGCGCGTTCCAGTTTCCCATGACGGCGGAAAAATCATCCCGGTCGCGACAACTGGAGCGCGCGAAACTTGCTCGATTATTGCGTCAGTGCTTGTCACAAACAAAAGACAATGAATTAGTGGAAAACAAGTGGGCCGCGTCGCAACTTTGACCCGGCGCTGTCGGTTTTGATTTAGCGGCATTTTAGAACAGAAAACCGCGCGCGCTTGTCGCTTGTCATCGCATCTCGGCGGCTCCAGGGTCGGAAGTGTCGCGACTTTCCGACGTTTATTTAATAACAGCGCGAGTCGCAATGCATTATTCATCAGCTATATTGATTCGAAGGCGAAAATTGGCGCAATTACGGCCTCTTTGCGGCGCTAATGCCCCAGCACGCTGTAATTTCATCCCATAATGGAGTGAGACAAAAGTTGTCCGCTTTGTTAGGGAATGCAGGCCGTAGCACGCGCGTCTTGGCAATTTGTTTGCGGTTAAAGAGCACCACTTGCAATTTTGTTGTCGGTTCGCTGAAGCAGGTCACAATCGATTGGCTTAAAATACAAATAGAAACTTGATTTATCCAAATTTCCTCGTGTCTGAAATAAGCATCAACTGTGGTGTAATTGCGAAAAGCACCTCTTGGCATAACTTAAAGGCTGCATATATTTTGAATTAAATTTCTCAGAATAAGATGTTTAAGTTACCTTGCGTATATTTGTTTATTAAGTGATAAAACAGAAAGTCCGTGAAGTTTTGAGAAGAAAGCGCAAAGTTTGGTTTTGTCCAGGGGCATCTCATGACATTTGTTTTTCAATTTTAAAGTAATAAATCGGAACCCAATTTGGCTGTATCTGCGACAGTGTATTACGCTATTTTGTAGGGGTTTTCGATATCTATATCTTGACAGATTCAAATCAATACAAACTGCCGATCTTTTGATTTTCTGGTTTTGCTCTACTTTTTTGAAGCGGTCCTTCTTTCATCATCGAGCACAGGTTACAGGTTGCACCCAAACTTGACACGCATTTTACCGCAAAAATGGTAAAAAAGCCCCGCGCGAGAACCGCATCAGTCAAGATCTTGAATGCTGTTAAAAGCGAAGTTGCGGCAAACAAAGGCCAAACTAAGATACCATTTTGATAGCAGTTTCGGCGAAGACCCACAACCTTATCACAAAAAAACTCTAATGGCAAGCTGGCTGTTGATAACCTAATGGAATGAAACCAGGGCAAACGCCACAACAGCAATGTGCGAACTTCCCCCTTGCATTGCTCCACCAGCGGCGCGGCGTTATTCGATTCTGTTTTCGGCGTTTGCAGTCATTTACGTACCTTTTACTGCGTTTCTTATCGCAGCAGGCGCCAGCGATAAGGTTCAAATTTAGACAAATTTTTGCGTGTATCGATGACGTACAGTGGCGCGAGCATGACGTGTCGACTGGTTGTCGAGATTTTGACTCTGCTCGGTCTGCTGATGCTCAGCTGGGGCCGACACTACGCCCTCCGGCGGATACCACGCTCCGGGCCGACAATAATTTCAAGACATCGTCTTCGTTTTCGAGGTACTCGAAGCATCACAAACGTACCTTTACCTAAACGTTCTTTCGTTCGCTGCAATGCAAAAACAGTTTTGCAAGGGAATGTCAGAATTATATTTCTTAAGTGTGGGGACAGTTCTGACTTAAAGTCTGTATTTAAAGGTCACCGCAGGATTGGACTATTCGGCATGCAATTGCGTAACCCATGTAAATGTAAAGTAGACCCCCTCGCCCATTTTTTTTGTATTTTGTAAGATAATCGAGTCACGAAACCTATCACAGACATATCTAAGTCTTCGGAGCCTAAATAAAAAATTTGAAGCCCCTTTTTCTTAGCGCGGCATCATACATTTTTCCATGCATGCATTATGCACGGAGACAGAGGATATACGTTTTCAAACCGCGTCGGCTTTTTCGCGCCCTGGGGTTAACCGCACAAGCCAGGTGCACGCGGGATGGTTATTATCGCGCTTAAACCTCCCTAACCCCGGAAAGATAATCCACAGTTAAGATGCGCAGGTGCAACTTAGCTGTGACAAGATCAACACTTGTCACGCCTCTTATACAAAAGAGCGTAATGGCGGTAGAAAAACGTGTTTTGCAACAACCGCTTAACGCCAAACACAATGCGCATTTGTTTTTATGTTGTGATTTGATCGATAATTGCACCTATTTTGAACATTCCTACGTGTGCACCTGACCGAGTCGTGCTTCTTCATGACGCCAGCGCGCGTCGCACATGTATGACGTCACTATATATCGGTTGCCATGGCATTTATGCAATTGCACCACCCAGGGCTTCCGTATTACTTTGTTGGAAATATCTTAAAAGAGACAAAGTTTGTTGAGATTTCCGTGTCATTAGGCTTGCGGCCACTTCTGTTGTGCCTTTGGTCTCACCTTTTTGTTTCCGCCTACTTGAAGAGAATACAAAGCCTGGCAGCTTGTTTTGGTATCAAGTTGCTAATGACCGCATTTGTGGTGGGTTTCGCTCCAACACTTGCGGTAATTGCACGATTGAAACGCGTTACTTAGTACTAAAAGCGGCGAACTACTGTCTTATGTTTAGCAGCTTGATGCTAGAAAGTCCGCCAGGTGACAATATGCAAAACAAACTTCGGGGAATTAGGAACGCGATACTCATGCGAGCTTTTTGTCGGTTTTATTTTCTAATGTTACTTAAAAACATTGCTTATTTTTTGCTAATGTGCATAACATTGCTAATGTGTATATTAAAAGGGAAATGTCTGATTTGACATGAACGGTTCACGAAAATGGATTTTTTTACTGGTAATGTGGTTCGCTGGCGGATCAAATTGCACGTATCATTATACATTGTGTGAAAAGACGAGCAAATAAAAATTATTATGCGGGTTTAACAAACGACACTTTCGACTTACTGTTTTTTTCGTTCGTGGCGTTATGAATAGCTTTATGCCCCTTCCTTATCCCCATGTATTTGTACAAATAGTTGCATTAGGTCCAATTGCATTCGGCAAAGTTTTAATCTTCTGTTTTGCTCACAGGCACGTCGGGACCCGCCTTTGTATGTGGGAACTCATGCGACAAGTGTCCCGATCAACCGAACGGATGTACTTCCTGTGACCAAGATTCGGCGAAATCATACCTCCACCTCGACCAGCAATCACAACGCAGCTACTGCGTTCACCACTGCCCGGACGGTCACTACAATCACCGTTCAAAAGCTGAGGTTGACAGCTGTAAAGGTAAGACGAACAAAAAAATCTCTGCTTTGGTAATTTTTTTTACTTTAGTGACTTAGGATGTGTAATAGATATTGTGATAATACTGACCATTAATATTGAGAAATTCAGTAATAATTTCTTGAAGCGGTTTTTTTGTCTTTTTTCTCATTTTTTCCTGTCTGATGTTTTTGATTCTTTGGCTCTTTGGGGAAGAAAGATTTGTTTAAACTAATAAATATTTCGACACATAATAGATATGAGTCTAAAGTTATGCATTGCAACAGTTTTACTCAGTTGACCAATCGACTGAGCAACTGGCCTCAAAAAACGATTTGGGTCAGATTTCAAATTTTGGTCAGCCATGTCGCTTTGTGGCTCTGCTCTGACAGCAGCGACACTTTGGGCGAACTATTATGGACAATTAGATTTTAGGAAGCAACCTTAAAATAGATTACATGGAAAAACAGAAAAATAATCAGCTATCAAAATAGTTTGGGCATTTTTCATGTATAAATGCCGTTAACTCAAGATAAAATATAGCTACCACAAATTTTCGTGTTGCTATATACGCCAAAAAAGAGCATTAAACGTTTATATCAGTCTTTTTAACTCGATAAATATCACGAGGCCCAGCGCATCTTAAGCATGAACATATTTTCTCAACACTTTTTCGACCAACATAAATCCACTGATCCTATGTTGTTGTAACCCCTACACATTTTTTGGGTTGTAGGCCTACTGGTATCAGATTACTGTCAAAATCTCCCAAAAGATTTTTAGATTTTGGAAAACCCAATTTTTCCCAAACTCATGGCCTGAAGATTACATTTCATTTTTTAATTATTTTGTCCCGGAGATTACATTGAACAAATTTTCTGGTATTATTTTTAGCCAGTATTTCAGCTGGCCACATGATAATAACATGCCATGCGTCTATTCTTATACTCAGTGCTCCATTTTGGTTTGTTATGGGAACTTTAAATAGGTTCGTGCCATATTTGGTTTGACCTCTCTTCTCAGTTTATCTAGTGGAAAATCTTCAAGCTTAAGGTAAAAGGCCACATACACTGCAAATGTTTGTACAACTTGACTCGTACTACATTGTTTAACGATCCGGCATAGCATTACGGCATATTATGACATTCTGTTGCTATGTTTCAAAACAGCATAAATCAACTTGCCAGAAAAGGTTTCGATTCCTTAAGACACGTCACCGACCGTGACGTCAACAAGTCAAGGTCAATGCCCGTCCAAAGGTTAACAGGTCAAAAAGTTCACTACGCCTATCTGATCTAAAAAAACTGGCGCATGCAGCAACACGTAAATTTGGCCTATTTTAAATCAAACAGTCGTTTCATTTTTTCTGCACGATTAACCTTTAAAGACTGAAAAATGCGAAAATGGGAGAATAAATGAACGTTCTCCTCCAATTTGCTTCTGTGGATTTTATTGATATGTTAAAAATACTGTACATGCTTTTGTCAAGACCCTATTCAAAAACAAACTAATTTGCACCGAAATGTCACATGACAACTTGCCGGGTTCATCAACTATATAGTGTTTTAGAAACATTTGTCAGACATAAAATGCATGTTAAAAGGAAAATTTTGAATTGCTCAAACGCACATACATTTAAAAGAATGCATTGTTTCTGGTGTTTTAAACCAGATGCATTTTGTTTTTATTTGTACGAAAAAATGCAATTTCAAACATTTAGCTCCCCGTTGTCAAAAAACGTCCACATCAAAAGAAATACCCATACCCAGATCAAAATGACGTCATAATTTTTACGAAATGACGTCACGTTTTTGAATCGGTCACGTGTTTTTTCTTTGCAGCTTGCGGGGAGGGATGTCGTACTTGTGATTCACGGAGCACATGCAACACCTGCATGGACAACTACTATTATTATAATCGTGCTTGCTACAGTCGCTGCCCCAGTCATACAAGGTTCTGTCGAAGTAATAATACCTGCATTGAAGTTAAGAAAAGTAAGCTTGTTTTCATCTTAATATGTAAACGTGAATTTAAAAAGAACCTTTTGTTACCTATACCAACGCTGGAAAATGTCTTCCTATTTTGTCAGTGTCTGTAATACTGTCTAGGTTTTTTTAGGAATAGTTTTCATGGTTTTTAAACTTGGCCTTGAAAGCAAATATTAAGATCAAAGCTAAAGAATAAATTTTCAGATGTCGTTAGAAATAGTAAATTTTACCTTAGTATGAACATCTTGCCATCATTGTTCTTACAAAAGCTTTGTTTTTGGCCACTGCTCATTATGTTTGTTATATCTCGCAAAAATTAAGGTAATTTTCTCAGACTAACTCCTTATTCCAGGCCAGCCATATATAATCAATAATAATTATTCAGCCATAGATTAACAATAAAATGAAATTGATATTGTTTGAAAAATAACGTTTTTTGCGTACGTTGACAATATGTGAAGTGATGATTTTCCTTGGCGGGACGGATTTGGCCTGCTGGCTGAAAGCTGTCAAGCCCTGACGTACTGGGAATTGTTGTGTTGATAAGCAGACTTATATGATGATCTCTTTTTTGCAGAGAAATGCAGTAATCCATGCTGTGTTGAATATAATGAATGTATGTCGGGATTAATATGCGCCAAGAAAAGAGAAAAACGAAAAATCAAAAAAACTTGCAAGAAGATGAGAAAAAAATGCAAAAATCGCCAAAAATCGAAAAGACTAAAGTCTCCTTTAAGATGCAGAAGTAAGCAAAAATGTTACACAACATTTTTAAGTTTATTTACTAACGTGTTGCATGCTGATTTCGGATGACATAGACGTTTAAAATTTATAGAGCTCTTCTGGCAATTGTTTCGCTCTATAAGTTGACAGTAACAGCTTATATATAGATGTTTATAATTGATCCCGATTTTCATACACTTGAAATAAATTTTAGAAATAACTAACCGGTCACTTTGCCTTTTTTCAATGAAGTTATGTTGGAATAAAAAAGTAAGTTAATTCAAGTTCTTGGAAAAAGATTTGACTTGGTGTTATGGGTAGCATTTAGTTATGAGTAGGAACCTCAGTTTAGAGTGAAAACAAAATAAATAGGAGGGGTGTTGTAATATAATAAGAACGTTTACTTAAAAAATAAACAATATATCAGAAAAACAAGGGTCAACGCAAGTAAAGACTGGAGCCTTAAAAACGTCCTTTCATGAATTTGTCTATGTAACTTTATCTTCAGATCGACCAAAGTGCAGAAATCGGGGTTTCAGAAAACCGACCAGGAATCCCAGCTCGAGCCACCCAAACGTTCACAACATATCAAACTGAACAGGACTCATGCAGTTAGGGGCTCTGCGGATGCCGTCTGTACCTCTCTGACCGCTGCAACCGCAGTGGGTCAATTTATTCGGCCACGCGGGCAAAATCTCAGCAAAGAGCTTCGGACGCGAAGTTGAAAGGTCAAAGGTCGTGAACTGGAACATTGAAAACCTCGGTTTCACAAGATGAACATCTAAAGCACACCAATACGGCTAACATGGATTAACACCAAAAAAACCTTGTTCTACAAACTCCATTGACTGTAAAGCCATGGATTACTTTTTAGGAGCCACTCCTCGTTCGGGCACCCCTGCACAGCGCCACGAAGTGGTTGTCAAGGTGACTTTCGATTTGCCATTATTGCTTCTCTGTATATTTTACACGTCGAGTCATTTCGCCGCAATAGTTCAGGCGCGCGAGCGAAAAAAAGCGACGGTCCTGTATTTTCAAGCGTCATGTTTTATCTGTGAATCGCCTATTTATTTATGTTCTCGCTTCTGATCTTACACATGCTGGTAGCACGTGCAGCAAACAGCACAAGACTATCATGCCAAACACTATTTGCATTTGTGATGCTAAATGAAGTGTGTCCAAGTTGAAACTAGTACGCCCAGCCTAAATGACGAAATTGGCTTGAAACTGTTTATTAAATGTAATCACTAATCACTAAATAAATGCGCACTCGATTTGGTAAAAAAATTCGATGATTTTTATGCAGTAACATAATACCATACGTGATCATTCATAATCCATTGCAAAAATAATAATTGGCTTATTTGTTTTTTAAATTGGCTGATAAGAGGTATACTGGCCATCGTTAGTTCCTTATTCAAATAGAATAAAATGTACCAGTATTGCTTTTTCTCCGGAACCGGTAACGAAAAAATTGTTTAAAAAGCAAAACTTTTTAAAAAAACAAGTAGGGACGTGATTGCATGTGCGTGCTTGTTGGACCAGTTTCCTACCTTCCCGCTGTTTGTGTTGAGTCTGAGCGTCGACTTGACACAGGCTCCATCGTGATGTGCCCGTAGCGCGGCGCCGATTCAACCCAGAAACGGATCGTGTTGTGAATGGGACGGAAATTTCGCTACAAGCATTTCAACTTTCGTGTTTTCAAAACAAGTAAAGCAAACGCAATTGTTTGCGAGTGACGGAGCTATAAGAACCCGGTTTTAAGCGCTCCGTAAGGATTTACTTCCAAATGTCTGCAAACAACAGTAAAGTTATGGTAATTTGAAGGAATTGAAAAGTTGGTATTTTCCCATTTTCGCAAAATTCAACCTTCATAAATTCAAATGTATTTTCAAATTCTTATCTATTATTTCTAACTGAGTGATAAAAGCGCGTCTTTAATGGGCAAGGTGCAATGTTGCCGATTTGCTTGTTTTGTCTGCCAGCCAAATGGACAAACTTTTTGATGTCTAATTCCCAAATTGGTCATCAACTGCAATCCAAGCAATTAACATGTCAAGCCTTAAATATTTCAACGCACAAAATCCCCTAGACTTCTACTCCAGTGGCAAACACCCTTTCCTGAGTACTCTGAATACACGACGCACACCCTTCAACTACGTACAACAGTAAATGGACGCCGCGTGGTTCCTGGCGGATTCAAGCACTTTGATGTTGTTTCGACAAAGCGCACGGGATCTGGGGTTTGTGTCACTGCGAAATCGCGTGACAAACCAAGTGAGCATTTCAAGGCGAAAGTGTCACGTTTGAAAAACACGCGTCGCATCACAGCCAGGAAATCACGACCCCGAGTCAGTCGCCGCTCCAACGAAAACAAGCCTACGAAAATAGACCTTCGGGCAACCAGGCCTAGCTTGTTGGGGGTAATGCCGCTTGCGTAATTGCGGGGACTTAAGCACGGCGCTGCGTACACAAGGCGACCGGCACAGCAAAGCCCAAAATACTCATCAGCAAAAACAAGGCTTAAGAGCCTTAGCGACAGAATTCTAAATTTAACGTGAACCACAGGATGTTTAAATCAATGCCTGTAGTCCACGATCTGCAAAAACATTTTGGAAAATTAGAATTTCAGCGAATTGCAACAGATTTCTTGATAAAAACAGGCTTTTGAAACGTGTGCAGCTTGGGTACGTAGTTCTTTACTATATAATTGAGTGTTATGCCATTAAATAGACTTGTAAATGCAGATTCCGTTAAATAATGAAAAAAATTCAAGTTAAAGCAAGTGATTTTCCTTTGTTGTTCCCAGACATTGCATGCAAAATGAGTGCTGCAATCTAGGTTTGTCGGTTAAAAGTCATCGCCCTCGCTCGTACAGCTATAAAATCACAGCACTCTTTTGTTGCGGCTGAAGAAATAAGCCGTTTGCGGTTGCGTTTCGTAATCGGCTTAACAGACAGATGCACAGGCGTGGGAGCCTCTCCTTCTTGGAATACAATATCGTGCCTCAGACGAGGTGGTCCAACTGTCCACGTCATGCTGTCATCGGGACGTGATTCTCATCGAAACAGCGCCGGAAAGTGACGGGTTCGCCTCAGTGGATCACCCACCCCGCCCCCGCTAGCCCCAGTCAACTCAATCGGTGACTCAATTAATCCGTTGCCCCGGCCCCAAGGGTGGATTCGCATTTGACGAATGACGCGACAGGCATTTTACGCGACGCCGACGCGCCAACGCGGGAATTTGATGATTTTGCGAGATACGATAATCGGCAAGATAAGCGATCCAACAGCGCATTCTTCCCTTGCTACACGTTGTTTGCTGGCGCGTGCGCACTCACTCAGCAAGATCGTATCCCCCTTGCTTGCGCGATTCGATACTGTATCGTACTGCTGATGTTGTGACCGTAGTTGCACCGTTTTTCATGCAAATTTTCACATCGCCTTATAAAGTGGTGTTGATTTTAGACGCTTGGGGGCGGAACTATCGTTCTTCTCCGCCTCTCCGATCTTTGTCCCTTTTATCTTTTTTGTTTTCATGTTTTTTTACTTATTGTTTTCAGTTTTTATTTTTGTTCAAGAACACAGAAATTGAATTATTATGCGTCGTCTTGTCTTATAGAGTTACAGGCCAGGGTTTTTTTTAAGGTTTGGTTTGGGTGACCGCTAAGTAGTGTTAAAAGACCGCAAGTGTTTCATTGAAATACCAAAAACTGTAGTTGTAGTTGCAAGTCCAAATTTTGGGAAACCGCTGGAGAAATTTGTGGGACCGTTTCGGTCCCCCAAAACACCTTAAAAAAAAACACTGGACTTACAGGCATGCCGAAGTTTACAAATAACAGACATCTAAACCAGTGACCTAGCATAGCACCCTTGCTTCAACAAAAACAAAAAAAGTCGAATAGCAAAGATAGAAAAAAATCGATTTAAACCTTAAATTTTTTGGAATTAACAAAGTAATTGCAGCTTCGCTTACCGAGTTTTTAAACTCCGGACGTCGGTGCATTTATCATTCACAAAGTTTAAATTCAGGGGATCGTTCGACAATCAAAACTATAAATAATTAATATTTGAAAACTACGTTGAAAAGGATGATCATCTTGAATGAATTTAGTGCTCTCACAAGCAGGTCTAAAAATCACCACGGGGCAAAGTTTGTCCATTCCCCGGATATGACTTCAAAAACGTGACCCAAAATACGTCACGACTTCTCGGAAACGGCCCCTACGGCAAGTTAGAGGCGAAAAACCCGTGACAATTAGCCTGGAGGTAGCGGTGTGGTGACCTCGTCGCTACCTTGCCGCTTGTGTTTTTCCAATTTGAGCTCAACGCAGCGACAAAAACAAACTAAAGGCACCTCTAGTCGAGCGCTGCTGCAGCATTGTTTTACAAAGCGAAGCCGTGTTGACGCTTTGGATTTCGGCTGCGCTCTGCATGGAAGGAATTCTTTGCTGGGTTCAAACCAGTACGAGTTTGTTGCCTAATATTGCGATTGCGACCGCGATTAAAGGTACTAAATGACGGCGAAGACCGCGCAGTAAACCTAGAGATGCTATTTCGTAAACATGAACAAGAAGGATTAAATATTTACCGAGTTAAAAGGTAAAAACATCACTAAAACAGAAAATTTATCCAAACTAAACGCGACAGCTTTGCTACATGTTTATTGTTTTTTTGGCGGTAAGATAAAGTGATTGCGTTAGAGATTATGCTGGTGCATGCGAAAACTTGCAAAAGAATTGTGCGGCAAATATACAGTGAATAAACTGAGGACTTGTATAAACTTACATTTGGCGGCCCAAAATTTCAATACATTCTAGTCCCTTATGACAGCAAGTTCAAGTAAGAGCATGTTTCATGTAAATAATTTATTGCATTTATCCTTCATTGAACCACACAATTGTAACTTGTTCAGAAACAAAGACCGCAAGGAGAAACGCTATTTACGAACTACAAAAGGTACAGTTCATAATTTTGTAGTTACATACCTATAGTACCGAACCCCAAAAAACTCACAATGCCCTGTTTTGTGCACATGAATTCTGTAAATTAATGGACACGCAGTAAACTTTTGAAAGTTTACATTAATTAAAAATATCCATATTACTATAAAAACCCGCGCTTGCAAAATTGGTGCCTAAGGAAAAAGAATATGCCTATACCTACTTTCTCGAAAGCTCGATTTTTCGCTTCCAGCAGACCCAGCTTGCTAAATGCAGAGGCGCAACACAATCCATTATTTAAGACGTTTACCATACGGTTGCCAATGTGATATACGACCATCCATCATTTTGTCATGTGTTGTCACTTAATACAGATAATTCTGTTTCAAATATTGTGTATTCTCCGTATACGTATTAAGTTATGGTTTAGTTTTGCAGAATTGTGCAATATGAGGCGCTGTGTTTATGCAATTCCATGTTTTGTAATTTAGGCAATTTTTTTAATAAATGTGTTGTGTTTTGTCCATAAAAGTACAAAAAGCACATGCATAGCCATAGCAATTAGTAATAATCACAAAAACTGTTTTCAAACTTGAGTCAAACTAGAGTCTCTCAGGCCAAGGTAGTAAATCTTGTTGATTAGGATTATACCAGCGTTGCCAACAGAATTCGTTCGTAGCACTGGAAATTATCGTTTCATATGTCATGTTTGGCATATCAGATGTTTTACCCAACAAGGTCCAAAAAAGCAGAATTCGGTTGGAATTAAACTGGCGTCAAAAACAACATTCCTCTGTAGCCCTCGCAATTACCATTCTAAGCGATTTTCAGTGCACCAGCGTGTCACCATATTTGGTGCACCATCTCTTGTTTACAGTTGGGAAAAAGCATTTTGGACTTGTCGCTCGGTCCCTGCTTCCCACGGGTTGCATCCAAATTTTCCGAGAAGTGAGATCGACAAAAACGATGGATTGGCGACTATACAAACCGCCCAAATTGTCTTGAACCACGATACGCTAGAACACCAACCGCACTTAACAGCTAATGCTGCCAAACCGTGTAAAACGAAGCAAATGACAACAGTACGAAATGCAAATGATTTTGCTTGCCTGGGGGTGCGACAAACTAAGTAAAAATCACTCAGTATGCGTAAATAGTAAGTGTCTTAAACATTCTTATATTGTAAATATTTGAAAATGTAGGTTATAGTTATGTGGTATACATAATGTGCAATACACGTATGCTTTTTGACCACCCACCGTTATAAGTTTATTGTATGACTAAGGCGCACCGCAGTTTCCACAAGACAAGTGTACATATTGCAATAAAGTAGGCTTTCACCAATCGCGTTTTTTTTACAGCATTCCTTCCTATAAACGCGTGTATTCTAGGTATATTGATATATTAATGGGGTCTATCACTAGATTTACATAAGAATGTGACATTTTGGATTGCTTAGCCTGATTCGTGCGTCGGGAAAAAGACAATAGCGGCCATTTTCATAGAATAGTTGCTTTTGCCCAAAGGAATGCCACTTAATAACCCGATTTGCATGTTACATATTTCTATCACCGCAACTAAAAAGTTCACGGAACAAAACTATTCCAGTATTCGCTACCGTAAATAAACTATTAACACAAATTTGGTATTACCAGTAACAGGAGTCTTCTGTGTTTTACGGCAAACAACATTACAAATTCGGCGACAAATCAAAACACATGTGTGACCTGGCAGCTTAGAGTTCGTACAACGCAGGGCGACGTTAGTGCAAACATTGTGATAAGGTCAAGGTTGCAATAACCTCATAGATGAAGTTTTCACTCAACACAACCGCTCTCAGCGACGTCGGCTTTCGGTAAAGACAACGAAACGCTTCAACAAGTGTAAATTCTACTCATTTAAACATTTGCTGCGAAGTCGTTTGTTTACAAATACATTATTATGTGGAAAACTTCCCACTAAAGTGTAAAACATATGCCCGTTTTAGAAAAGAGCAATCTCTTAAATGTTAAACAATATTAGTTTAGTATATTTCTAAGCTATTTTTTGGAAATGAGAACAAAGTATTTTTTGGTTTAATTTAAATTTGCATACCATAACGCTTCTGCCAGCCAAACGTCTTTACGTGCCGAGTCCTTAAGGTCAGTGACCCTGAAGCATAAGCTCCTTAGGCTTCTAAACATCTTTTAGTGGCCTGTGAGTAGATCAGGTCTGCTGTTGTGGCACAAAGGTCAATTCTGCCGAGTGACACCTTGGGTTCGGAATTTTTCACAGTCCTGTTAGGTCGCCATGAAATTCAGTTCTTCTCGGTGGACTGATAGTGTCCTTTTCGATGCATTTATCAGGCGATCAACGCTTTTCTCATTGTGCTGGAAACGTGCGGTGGTTTCTCCGCAATGAAAACGGAACGCGATGTATGCTAGGAGAAATGGGTAGGCGTCACTTGCAAAGAAAAAACGTGGCAAAGATAGGTGACATATCTGTAAACCAGAACACATTTTCTGTTTGTGTGTTTTCACAAGATGATTCTTGGCACCAAATAAAGTACCGTGCCCGATTTTTACTTTACCCTCTTAAGCAGGTTTCTGTGAAAATTTGACATTTGTGTTTTTCCTGCAAACCATTTAGAAAAGCAATAAAATACGCTAGGCAAACATTTTTAAAGAAATGAAACAAAAATTATATGTTGTATATCATGTATACCTGTAGGCCTAATTGTCGACCTTTAGGGCAGTTGAACCAACTAAGCCATAAAACTATGCGATTTGTGAGTTTCCAATGGTCTTGTAATTTCTGCTTCTTCCAAACCCACAAATATGCCCTACTGAAACAAAACAGACTAATTCTGCAGCCGAACGATTTCCACTCGAATAACTTTAACAAACAAATACGCTCCGAATCACGCAATTTTTGTTTGACGAAGGAATCACTGGGGCCAATGCCCTAATTCCGCAGACGAAATCGGAAAGGTTTCAACAGTTTCACTCACCCGGCAAATTTGTGGTAGCTGCGGGGTTTACAGAAAACAAATCAATACAAAATGCGCGGAGTATGCACATTATTGTTCCCCCAGTGGTTAATTGACGCACGGACTTGTCGCAATGTGTAAATGTAATTGTTTCAAAGCAATGTCCACCTTATAGATAGGCACAAAAAACCGACCGAATGACCGAATAAGCTGCATAAGTGATAAAAATGATAGGGTATGTATTTACTCTTGTAGTATTTTAAATAATAAAAAAAAAACTATGTTTGTTTATTGTGTCCTGTTTTTTGTTGTTTTTGACGCAATGGTGACGTCGTACGTGTGGTGCCTGCAATGGTTTCGTAAAAGTTTTGCTTTACGCATGGCTGCATTTCAAGAAAACACACAACACAGCACAGAAGTAGCAGTGCTATTACTTTGCATTTGTTTGTGCTTTGCAGTTTTGTTTTCTGCTTAAACGACAGATCGATTTGAACAAGCGATAATAGAAGAGCAATATGTTAAGACGAGTTGCTGTTTTATTGTTTGTTGCCTGTCTGTTGTCTTCTGCACGTGCAGGTAAGTTTTTGTGTTGCAATTTCTCACAATGTTTGTAAGTTTTTAGTTTTCGCTTAAAATTGACTGTTCACAACGGTCTTGCTTCCAGTTCAAGCTCATATTCATTAAAAATTTGTAACATTTTTTGTGGCAAGAACAAATTTTTCTTTTGTGGCAAAAATTGGTAAATTGTGCAGCGTTTTTTTTTCTGTTATGGTACTTTGCTTCAGTGCTGTCCTGGTATATTTTATAAAAACTATAGGTATAAGTATAAGATCAAAGCCCACTATCTAACGCCCAAACTAATGCATGTAAAAATAAAATCTATGCTTAACTGTTAAAATGCAATCTAAAGAACCAAAAGATAGATTTAGGATGGATGTTATATAAATCTATCATTTGTGTAAATGGTTTAGACTCCATCAAGTTGAGATTTGGGACAACAGCTACACCTCAAGTTCATAATGAAACCACTGCTCAACCAGGTAAACAGAAGTAGGATAAAACTTTAAAATTGTGTTCAACATGTTTATCATCATTTTACATTGTATTCACACTAAAGTAAGAATTGATTAAATTTATCAATAATTGACAATAAATACGAAAAGGTAAAAAAATGTAAACAAAATGTAAATAAAGGTTGAAATAAATCATTATAGATGCAGCTTCCAGCTGGCAAGGTTATGTTGGAGCTGTAATTGCAATATTATTGTTCGGAAGCAACTTTGTGCCAGTAAAGAAGTTTGAAACTGGAGACGGTGAGTTGAAATATACAATAGATTGAACAAATACAAACGTCTCCTGATATCTTGATACTTACTTATACAAACTTACATTTCTTATTGCTAATTTTCAGGAATTTTCTTTCAATGGGTTTTATGTACAGCAATATGGATATCAGGCCTTGTCACAAATTGTATTCAGAATTTTCCAACTTTCTATCCCTTGGCAATGCTTGGAGGTGTGTACCATTGGTGTATTATATAGTCCATTTGCGTAATATTACTGACAATTCAAGTTCATTTGCAAGAAAAAACTTGACAAATTCAAGTTGTTATTAACTGGATTTATGTGTCCATCAACCTTTGACTACTGTTAAAATAGTTGTTAGACCCAACTGTTCACAAATATTTGTTTGTATTTATTGTTGAGATGAGGCACAATTAAGATCTAATAAAACACTTTTTGCAGGTTTTCTCTGGGCAACAGGAAATGTGTGTGTTGTTCCCATTATTAAAACAATCGGTCTTGGGTTAGGAATGTTGATATGGGGATCATTTAATCTTTTATCGGGATGGGCAAGTGGCAGGTGATTTATTGATATTGATCTAAAAGTGTTTTAGATGGAATGCATTTTACCAAAGCTTGTATGTTTTGCAGAATGTATTGTAGTGTAGTTAGACAGAAACATTTTTTGCCATATCTGAAATGTAGTTTTTTATTGGACCATGTGAACATAAATATAAAAACATACAAAGTAACACAAAATTGTTCTGTTTGCAACAGAAATTATGTTAATGTAGGCAATGCTTGGGCATGACAGTTTAAAAAATAGGTCATTTGACAAATTAAGATTGTGCAAAATTTTACATATGGTATATAAGAAATGTAACCATTCCTTTCTGTTTTAGATTTGGATGGTTTGGTCTTGATCCTCAAACACCCAATAACCTGCTATACAATGATTTGGCAATTGCTTTTGCAATGATAAGGTAAATACAGCCCAGTTGGTTAATTAGTAACAAATGACATTCTTGTGTGTGTGTGCATTTTAGTCCAATTGCAATCATGCATATGTACTGAAACAGTTGTTGAGAGCACACAAACTGCAGAATCACATGCCAATAACTGAGATGATTCAGCATTTTAATATGGTTTGCAAAACATAATTTTAGATGACTTATAATTAATTTTTCCTGATGATGCATGTCTGCATGGTGATTTTTTGCTTTTTAAACATTATGCAACAATCCTTACAACAATAAAAGGAAATTTGTTTAAGTGATGTTTGCAATGATGTTTTTCTGCATTATTTTAAAATGCGTACTTATGCATGTGTAAATCATAGTATGCCAGGCCTATTAAAGACATGTACCAAATCAGCTGGTCTCCCCAAGCATTCCTATATGACAAGGCACAGGCTTAAGCATGTGCATTATAAATAACAAAATCAAAACGACAATTGTTCACTGCATAAATCTGAAGGATATATGAAACAAAAAAATGCAACATACTGCTTTTTATCTGTTAATTGCACAGTTGTGAACATGAATTGCACTTTTTTAAGGATATTGACTGACTTGTTTAAACATACTGAAATCTGCAGGTTTTTGTCTGCATTTAATATGTTTAAGAATTAAGAATAATTATATTTAAGTTTTTAGCCTTCAGTTAAAAATAAGTTTTTGTTTGCACTAAGTTTAATTTTGCATTGATTTATGCAGTGCTGTATGTTGGGTGTTTGTAAAATCAGATGTTAGCAACACACAGACATCGTCAGTTCTGCTTGTGAAAGAAGAAGATGCCCAACCTGTAATTCAAGTAAGTGAAATTCTGTGTCTTCTTGCAGGGGATTTGGTTTTATGTTGGTTAAAAGTGAACCAAGGCAACCCCTTCAAAAACTTTATGAAGATCGGTACATTTACACAAGAGTCATACATGAGGTATTGTATTCATACTAGATTAACAAGGGTTGTAAATATTGTTGTAACAGAAACTTGCCAACATTAGCCAACACAAAATGCAAGCCGACCCTTACATCTCTACAGTTGTTTTAAAAGTATAAATTAACCAGGGTTAAATCTGATTTGTTTGTTTTTTCATTTTTGTTGAATCACAAAAAAGAAACTTTTCCTAACATTGTCATTATTTACTAAGAAGCCAAATCATTTGTCCCATACAATGTGTGGTTGCCTAAAAAAACATTGTTGAAAAGAAAATGTTTGTAATAATTTAAATGTTGAAAATAGAATGAAGATGATGAATCAGTGGAAGAAGAAGCAGAAGTGTTAGAATTGTCGTGGGTGGATCGGTTATCTACTCTTCAAAGACGAGTCATGTAAAGTTGATTGTTGTGTATTTGTGTAGTGTTAGCTGCCCCAAATTTTGTTTGTAATCTTGTGCTGCCCTTAGAAGGCTTAATAGCAGGATGTCAGAAAAGAACGTCGTTTACAAAATATTCAATCTGTTATTATGCAGCTGGTCTTTCTATGAAACCAACCTGTGTGTTTATACAAACAAAAGCAGTGAACATATTCATAAAAATGTGATTGCAACCATCTTCCTCAACACATAATTGTACAATTTTGTATTTTTTACTTTATCTGAAATATTTTATTTGTTATTTTACAGTGGGTGTGTACTATCAGTCTTCTCTGGTACCTTATATGGACTCAGTTTCACTCCAGTGATATATATCAAAAACAATTATCACGGAGCATCTCAAACAGGTAGAATTAATCTGAATTGGGAACTTACATTAACTTACTTCCTCCCTGGGTGGAAGTGTAGGAAATGATCCCAATATGTTCAAGTGTAAACAATCGTGGGTTCAGAAGTAACTTCATGATAAAGAGAACAGCCAAACAAATTGAATTCTTACATTACATGTAAACTTCAAATGATTTGTTATCATTCTTATCACCAAACATGCTTTCACAAGCAAATGTCCATTTGATAAAATGATTGCATTTTCTTCTTTTCTTCTGGCAATTCTCATTACTATTAACCTAAACAAAAGTGTTCTTTGTTTGGGTAAATAATATCACACACATATGTATTTTAGACATTGACTACGTCTTTGCACATTTCTGTGGTATTTTTACAACTAGCACAGTCTACCTCGTTATTTATTCCATCATCAAAAAGAATAAGCCCCAGGTAAGTGAACACTACCAATGCTCAATGTTAAAATGGAGGTTCTTGTTGTACTTGATTTGTGCTTGTAATTTATGGACTGGTTTCAATCACCAGTGTTGGGTTGTCTAAATTAAATCTACTAAACTACCTTTTCCAAACACACTTAACAAGTTTTACAAATACTGTTGCACTTAGGACCCCAAAGTGATCCATGTTTGTACATTTGTTTTTTATGTTTTTAGTTGTATCCCTCCATAGTATTGCCTGGCATAGTGTCTGGAGCGATGTGGGCGATTGCAGACATTGGATGGTTTGTAGCAAACAATTACCTTAGTGAGGCAGTCAGTTTTCCTATTGTCACCACTGGTCCAGGGATAGTGGCTTCTTTGTGGGGTGTCATAGTCTTCAGAGAAGTCAAGGTAAACATTAATTCTGTTGTTTACAGATAAACAAAATTTGGAAATGATACATTGTGTAATGGTGTTGAAATATACCTTCTTTTTGACCAATTTCAATTTTAAACATATGTCAAAATATTTTATTGATTTACCTACGATAAAAGCATTTTACATAAACTGTATGTTTATTATTGGGATGCCGACTAACTATCACATTGCTCTTCATATAAACACAGACTTGCATATGGCGGTGTTCGACTGTTTAAGTTTAACTCGTCTTTCTGATCCGGTATGCTGTGGCCAAAGATAATATCACATTTTATTATCACAAAAATTATTCTGATACTTGATTTTAATGTAAGACAAAAATAGTTGGCAGATTCTGAACATAAAATTTGTGAAAACACGAGTGTGAAAACAACAGGAACATTGCCACAACAAACAATTCAATATAACTCTCTTAGTTGGATTAGCTTACCACAAACCAAAAGAATATGCATCGTAATTGTTTATCGAATTTGGGTTCAACTTTAGTGATGCAGACTTTAGATAAGATTGCTTCTTCAACGCGGAAAGTGCATTAAAACCGACCACAAAGTACTTGCGACTGTTTGTGTTAATTAAACTTTCATTTGTTGTTTGGGACCTATGGTTTCTCCATGTGGTTTTACACCTAATCAGCAAACTTACGCATTTTCCAAAGGGCACTGCCATGTTTTTACAAATCACAACACTTTGGGCTTAAGTTATCCAATACGTAAAGCATTTTTAGATTAAAATAATTCTTATTGCTTAAAAAATTAATGCTTGTTGTGAAATGCAAATTTGTATTTGTACATTTATAGGCATTTCTTCCATATTAGCTGCAAATAAATTGTTTTATTTTGTGTATTTTGCAGGGATTAAGAAACTTTCTAATCATGGGATTTGCATACACTTTTACAATCACTGGAGCGATTCTGGCCGGATTTTCAAAAGCCTAACATACTATTGCATTTCACTTTAAGTTTAAGTTGATTTTCTTTTTACGTGCAATATCGTAATAAAAATAGTTGTTTTTATAATCCCATAAATAAACAATTTTTTGTCACTGTATCTTCAGGCAGTATTTCGTTTTTTGGGGGACATATTGCTTGGTACTTCGTCAACGAGCTACCCGGTTCAGTTAACTGTTGTCAGCATGCAAATGTCCACTGCATGACATGACCATTATTTTAGTAAACATCCGATACACTTTAAATATTTTTGGTTATTGCATCAATCGGTGTTTCGATGAACTTATTTGGTTGTTACACGATGAACTTACAAATTTAGGTTGTTTTGTTTGTTGGAGAATATAGTAAAAACAGGATATTTTAGCTTTTAAGAAACAAACGCATGAAGTGTGAACTCCCAGTTTAAAATAAGTTATGTCACGATATCTATGAATTTGGCGCGCTAATCAATTCTCTGACTACAGAAAAAAAATGTATGCGCCGACTGAATGTAAAAAAGTAAAATTTAATCAGCGTAGGTTTAACGCATTGTTTTCATTAAAATGGTACCTTCATTGTAAGCTAAAAGCAACTTTGAGTAACTACTAACTTCTTGCTGTTTTGTTACAAACGGAAATATGAGATACGCAACATGATTGGTATACCTACTGAAGCGATGCATCATCCAAGCATCAAAATGTCACTATTTTAGAGTGGAAATATTCTAATATCCTTGCCTTATACATTAGCATTTTATGAATCTGATGACCAAAATTGTATTCTGCTTGGGGAGGCACAGCAGCTCTTTTAAAAAAAAATGTGGCATAGAATAAAAGCACAGAAATTAAATTGTCGAGTGTGTAAACAACAGGAACATTGCCACAACAGACATTTCAATATAACTCTCTTAGTTGGATTAACTTGCCACAAACCAAAAGAATATGCATCGTAATTGTTTCTCCAGTTTGGGTTCAACTTGAGTGATGAAGACTTTAGATAAGATTGCTTCTTCGACGCAGAGAGTGCATTATAACCGACCACAAAGTACTTGCGACTGTTTGTGTTAATTAAACTTTCGTTTGTTGTTTGGGACCTATGGTTTCTCCATGTGGTTTTACACCTAATCAGCAAACTTACGCATTTTCCAAAGGGCACTGCCATGTTTTTACAAATCACAACACTTTGGGCTTAAGTTATCCAATACGTAAAGCATTTTTAGATTAAAATAATTCTTATTGCTTAAAAAATTAATGCTTGTTGTGAAATGCAAATTTGTATTTGTACATTTATAGGCATTTCTTCCATATTAGCTGCAAATAAATTGTTTTATTTTGTGTATTTTGCAGGGATTAAGAAACTTTCTAATCATGGGATTTGCATACACTTTTACAATCACTGGAGCGATTCTGGCCGGATTTTCAAAAGCCTAACATACTATTGCATTTCACTTTAAGTTTAAGTTGATTTTCTTTTTACGTGCAATATCGTAATAAAAATAGTTGTTTTTATAATCCCATAAATAAACAATTTTTTGTCACTGTATCTTCAGGCAGTATTTCGTTTTTGGGGGGACTTATTGCTTGGTACTTCGTCAACGAGCTACCCGGTTCAGTTAACTGTTGTCAGCATGTAAATGTCCACTGCATGACATGACCATTATTTTAGTAAACATCCGATACACTTTAAATATTTTTGGTTATTGCATCAATCGGTGTTTCGATGAACTTATTTGTTAAATGTGGTTGTTGTAATTATTATGTTACTGGTTTATATGCAACAACTACATTTAGCCGAAAACTACGTCTGCATGAGTTTGCAAAAATTTTTTGACATTTTAACCAGTGCTGGTGTCACAGAAACCTTAAAATGTACACAAACAAATTTAGGTTGTTTTGTTTGTTGGAGAATATAGTAAAAACAGGATATTTTAGCTTTTAAGAAAGAAACGCATGAAGTGTGAACTACCAGTTTAAAATAAGTTATGCCACGATATCTATGAATTTGGCGCGCTAATCAACTTTTGAGTCTCTGATAATTCTATTCTCTGACTACAGAAAAAAAAATTATGCGCCGACTGAACGTAAAAAAGTAAAATTTAAGCAGCGTAGGTTTAACGCATTGTTTCATAAAAATTGTTTTCATTAAAATGGTACCTTCATTGTAAGCTAAAAGCAACTTTGAGTAACTACTAACTTCTTGATGTTTTGTTACAAATGGAAATATGAGATACGCAACATGATTGGTATACCTACTGAAGCGATGCATCATCCAAGCATCAAAATGTCACTATTTTAGAGTGGAAATATTCTACTATCCTTGCCTTATACATTAGCATTTTATGAATCTGATGACCAAAACTAACGCATCAATTATTATCAATTACTGTCCAAAAGTACATTGTGTGCATTGTGCAGAACCTTTTTAAAACCACATGGAATACTGGTTGATTGACCACAGATTAAATATGGGTGATTGATGGACAGCAATACATTTCTGTGTGTAATCATGATAATACACTGAACCTGAAGTTGGGGAATTTCTACTTTAATCCTGGTCAACAACGCATGAAGGTAAGAGTTTCTTTTGTCAGTTATAAATTCATAACTTGCTTATTATCCAGAATTTGTGGATGAATGAGTCACAAACCAAACAGGACATAAATATGCTTCTAGAACTGATGATTAAATAAAATTGGCTAAATGTGGTAAGGACAAAATAAGAAAAGCAATCTTGAAGACATGGTCAGAAACACCTAAATTTCAGGTAAATTGGCTCTTGTATTTTTTAGGAAAGAAAAATGTGCCTACATGTATAAATAAACACTTTTGCTTTTTTATTAGGCTTTACATCTGTCAGCCTTTTTGCTGTAAAAGCTTAACTCTTTCTGACAGTTGTAATTGGTCAAGAAATGTTTTAACCTAAGAATCAAATGCAGCAAGTCACAGAAAACCACAATAAATATGCGAATTCTGAAGCTGGAATATAATGTGTGATTACATTACCAACGCACTAAGAATTTGTCAAAGCCAAAATTTACAATAAAACAATCCACAACAATAAACATCAGTTGAAAAGCAGTCATCAGCTTGCTACAGATAAGATCTAATCAGAAAAGTTGTGGTTTGGCTTTAATCAACTCATCATCTGTGGCCTGCTGTTTGAAGACAGCAGACGATCATGGATGACTTGCGGTTATAGTGAAATTATTTTTATCACCTTTTTGTACACGTATGATTTTTATTCATGATGGGAAGGCTGATACAAGTCTTGTTAATCTTGCGTTGCTTTATGGCTTGTTGTGTAACTAAACACCCCATGACCACTCCAACATGGTTTAAGAGAAGTGATGTGAAATTCTTATCATTTCTATTTTACTCCACAATTCATCTTTGCATTTTTTAATGCAGTTATATCGTTTCCAAACGCCGATGTATTGTATAACTAAACTGCGCACTGCCCAACTAAATTTACAAAACGAACAGATGTTGGTGCTACCAAGATTGCGAACACCATTTCTTTTGTAAGCCGGTTCTATCACAAAAGTCATATTCTTCAGCTGGTTCTGTTACAACAATTCCATTGACAGTAACCGGTTCCCTGATCTCATAAAATTTCGTAGACGGTTCTGTTACAAAAATTCCATTGACAGTAACCGGTTCCCTGATCTCATAAAATTTCGTTAGACGGTTCTATAGAACCGGTACGAACCGGCTAAATCCCACCACTGGTTTTCGGCCACCGAACGGTGGAACATTTTTTGAATACGCCTAAAATCAAGGAGCGTTTCAACAGACGGATTGAAGCAGTTTATATCAAGGAAACAAATTTGTGGTACCTGAACAAAATGCATTTACTGTATACCCGAATTTACTGTATACCTTTGGCTACTAATTCTGTTACGACGAAAAATTGTCATTAAAAGGTCGCACGCCAAAAAAAAACGACGGACTGCGAGCAACAAGCACCAACGAAAAAGCTTCCAATGCACTTGAAAATAAGGAACAGGCACAGTTAAATAGTAATGTTCAAACACAAAACATAATGTGTATAAAACTAGTGTAGCGCCAATGGTATACAAATACTGCTGGCTTAAAACGGATTGGCATAGCGAATGTGTATCATAAAAATCCCACACAATGTAAGGTGAATACATGATTGGTCGTCTACTGCGTGTAGTAACAAATACAAAAAGTGCACTTCTGTTTAACATAGGATTAAATGCAACAATAAGCTTAGCAGTTTGGCTAGCGGTTCATCAGTGTGGCTTTAAATACTGCTTGCAGAGCATAATAGGAAGCATTAAGGCAGTTGTGATTATTTGGTCTTTTTGGCTGCTTGGCCCAATTCAACAAGACGCACCCTCTGAGCAAATGTAAGCGAACAAATCGTTTCACTGACGTTCTTGTCGACAGGTGAAACTTGTACCACCATCAACGTCTTGCTGTCTTTGCCTGTAAAGCAAAAACAAAACGTGCAAAAATGTGGCTTGAATCAAACCAAGACCCTTTGGCTTGTAGCAGTGCCAATATCGTAGAGGGGACAAACGAGCCATACATTTTTGTTTTTCATAAATCTTGGATGATTATTTTTGTGTACAAGGAGACGTAGACAGCGAGACACGTTGTACTGAATGTTTTTTACCTTTAACACCTTTTTACAAATCAAAACGGGTCGCAGACTGCTGAGCATATTTATTATTATGCTATATTGATGTGCAATTATTTTAGGAAAAAAACTCCTTGTTTGTTTTAAGTCTGACGAGCATTAATAAGGGCTTCGTGAACATAACTTGTCGCATACTAATAACTGGAAATACTCACTTAACGAATCTTGCAATAGGTACGTCAGCTTCGAATTCCGAAAAGGCACATGGGACTGTTTGTTACGCAACGCGTGGATGACGTCACCGAGCGACGACAAGCTTTTGTTGATGTTCTGCGCTTCCTTCAATCGGTCGCCCGAAGCTCCGCTCTTTGAAACCCTCTCAGATCCGGCCAGGTCAATTAAGTTCAGTTTACCTGCGTGCAAGGAAAAATTGCCAATTTGTTGTATTTAACTTCATTTGCATTTAAGCGGTTTCGGTGTTTAGCGTTGGAGTATACTTTGCCATGGGCTATGTAAGATAAGCAATGTATGCATTTAAGTCCCTGCAGCCTCCAATTTATCTGAGGTGAAACATACTGAATGAAAAGTTCGTAACTTGACCGACTAACGTGTTTTAAATCTTTTTGTGGACTGTTTCTTGTGCACATAAAGCATTTGGACATAGCGGCCCCACCACTTTATTATTAAAATCTACGGTTTAATCATTTAAAATACAGATCAACATAAACGACTCAAGTTTGGTTTACTTAGTAATAAAAGTTGACAAAATTTCCACAACGACCCGGTATTTGTCGGTGTCACAAAAGCTTAAAGGGCGGATACCTATTATTTTACAGAAATAAAAATAACAATGATTTAAACAACAACAAGACAATGTTGTCAATCAATGTAATGATTAGTAAAAGATTTGTTTGGTCAATTAATAAGATAGTCAATACTTGCAAGACATTTGGGTTGAAACTCTTAGTGCAACGCTTTACCCGCAGCATTCTTTTACTGGAACGGCGTTTACTTTTACCACAGTTTAAACTGCTCAAACAGTGATCGTCAGTTTAAGCACTGTCGGAAACGGGTCAGTTTTAATGGCATTTTTTGCGATTATTTTTAAGATGCGTCTGCATGCAAATCCGTCGACCCAATGAGTTTCCGTAATCGTATGCAACTTTGAAAAGACAAGAAAATCTCGACGTTATCAGAGGCGTTACATTGTGGTTGATGCAGTACCAAAAACGCTTGCAGTTTCGATAAAATCTAAATCATGGCCGTGATGGCCCTAATGGTATTTTGGCAGCAAACAAATAAAGGCGCTAACATGATAATTGCATACAACACGGCAGGGTCATGTATGTAAAACCAACAGGTGTTTGTATGCAGGGAAAAGAACTTAAATGGCAAATGTTGTCAATTTATTATTTTTTTGTGCCCAATTTTGTGTTTTTATTTAAATACATTGAGACTTTTTTCAGTTTTATTGGTAATGTTTAATGCAATTTAAATGTCGAAGCCCTGTAAACTATTGTATTTTTATTTATGAACGCATCAAACGGTAGTTTTAAGGTTTCCGAAATACCCAATACACAAAAGAGATTAAATCTATGAGAAGTTTACTCTAGTTCAGTGTTTCTCAACCTGGGGGTCGCCAAGCACTTTTAAGGAAGACGCAACGCAACCTCAGGAAGATTTTACACGACGGTTAGATTTAGAATAGACACAACAGCATTTGCGATTAAATATTTCTATGAATTTGGTGTTTGACTTTTCTTGACAAAAAGCACGAACTTACATCGAAAGTATTTTTTTAAGGTGTTTTGGGGGACCGTCTCAAAATTTGGACTTATGGCTATTTTTTGCAAATATGGCTATTTTTTGGTATTTAAATGAAACACTTGCGGTCTCTTAAAACTACTTAGCGGTCACCCAAACCAAACCTTAAAAAAACCCTGTACATCGACATTTGATAGTAGGTCTGTGATGGTCACATTGTGGCAGCAAAACTTCATTTATGTGTTTGTAAAAGGGCTGCAGTGTTGGAAAACCTCTAAAGGGGGTCGCAAAGTAAAGGTTGCGAACCACTGTTCTAGAAGTGAACAACCACTAACTTTAGAACATTCTCTAAATTTTTGTTAGAGTGAATTTAGGTTTTGATTACAAAATCATTTGTGTGATACCACAGAATTAACATAAGGTTCACAGCGTTTGACAAAAAAAGTGTTTACTATTTTTTACCGAATGATTCGACTCCTGTGGTTTTGTTCACTCCACTCACGGTTACCATGAGAACGGCGTGAGATCTCGAGCTGTGTTCGTTCATGTTCGTCGATGCCGTGGCCCGGTTCAATTTCCCAGTCTCAAATACCTTTAAAATCACACAGCGTGGTGAACAATTCCTGTACATTTGTGTGATGAAATTAAGAATTATTCAAATAGGTTTTAAACGTTACCATTACATTTTATTCCCATCTAAGGGGCCTCGGATTAAACATTTAAACGCAAGCTTTACTATTGGTATTTGTTTTCAATTGTTGACGTATTACTGTAAAATATTTGTCCAGACATTTAGCGGTATTGTTGCCGTTCATTCACAAAATGAAATCAACGTGCGGTGGTTCCCCTTACCTTGTTGACGTCATCGAGATTATTCACTTGCCGACTTGTCAGGCCCTGAACAAACAAACTGCCGTCGACGTTCATCTTAATGTCTAGCTTCTGTTGGCTGGCCGAAGAAAGCAGGTCCCTGTAAAACAGAGACCAAATTAAACGCCAACAAGTTAACTACAAATCGACAGTATAACTTAAAAGACAAAACACAGAATAAAACTTGTTTAATATTTGTTTCCATATTGGTCACTCAACAATAGTCCCTTGATGTTTCATTAATTAATATTAGGACGGTAAAACTTATTTATTCAATGTTGTAATATAAATTGGAAAAAAACAAAATGTCGATGTAGCTATACGCACTTCTGTGTTGTCTGGAGAAACTAAAATTAGCATCACTGAATGTGCAAGCTTTAAGACTGGCCATTGAGACTCACTTACCTTAGAGCTTCGTTATAAATTTCCACCAGGGACACAGCAATAGTATATGACCAATCGGCACTTCGATCTTCAATGATGGCAAAAAGATCGGCAAGGGCCCGTTGGTTGATTCCTGGCTTGGCCGCAGTACCCTACAAGTACACTTGACGTTTCATATCATACTAATTAAATAATGTACTCGAATTTGAATCGCAAAAAAACAGTTGGATGAAAGTATGTATTGTCGTGCAGCTATTTCTCATAACATTTACCGCAGAAAACGGACAAAATCGCTTTTTATGATTTTAGGCAATCATTTCCCCTAGGAAAGTATTTGTTTCCAATCAGTTTTTATTGGAATGCAGGGCAGGGACTTTGAAGTGGAATGATCATAAACAATAGTTTTACTAACTGACTGGCAATATTACTATTAGCTTCACAAAGTATAACGTATATCATTTACTCTAAATAATCATACAATGTAATGTTCAATGGTTCCAAATTTAATAAAGTTTCTGAACCCCTCATCACTGCACTTATTTTTGCCTTTCCATACTTCCTATCGACTGTGCATTGAGGCCCAAAGACTCGCGCTCAATACATTTTTTACTGACATTTTTCTTACCTCCATGGTGTATGTCTTTCCCGACCCGGTTTGCCCATATGCGAATATGCACACGTGGTAACCATCCATGCATGACGTCACCAACGCTTGTACCTCCTTGTAAACCTGCAGCAACAAGACAATAAATCGCATGTAAAATTTGAAACTGTATAGTCATTACATTTACTTACATAACTGGCAATTGTAATTTGCGTTATTCTACTTCCCCGTTAAATAGGGAAAACGTATATTATTAAATCATACAATTGTGGTAAAAATTCCAAATTGAGTGTTTTTTTTATAAAATACAGTTTAATTAGAACACTATACACGAATCTGTTCATAAGTTTATTGATGAAAATAACGGCCCAAATAGACGTAAAAGCGACATGCTCTATTGTACAAACGTTTCGGCAAATGCTCATGCCATCATCAGTCATATAAAAGGTCACATCAGTTACAGTTTAACTATCAATTTTAGAACTTTTCAAGCAATTCTATTAATCATAATTCGAAAAATCAGCTGTCAAAATATTTGAGACAGTATTTGTTACCTCTTCTTGCGAGGAATCGTCAGCGAAAACACGATCTAGTTCAAAAGTTTGCAAACGTCCTCTCTGGGTGTTGTTCACCGTCACAACTGCGTCATCGTTTACGTCATAGGTGAGCATCATCTTGGCACTTGGGCCATCCTCACTAATGCGAGGACGAGCACGTACAAAGACTCGTATGTTGCCTACGCAAAAAGTCATTTATTTCAAGGGGCAAAAACCGTTTCGAGACAAGAACCGGTTAAAATGATAAAAACGAATGTCCATTTGCTCTTATTATTTTGGGCCAAGACGTTGATTTAATTTTTTGCAACAAAGGTGCTTTAACCTCTGTGATACTGTAATAGTACTCACATCAACCTATGGGGCAACGGTCCACTATTTGCTGTCCCCTGCTTTTTTCCACAAAATAGAAATTATAATTTGTTTCAAAGATTTATTCTGGAGCTAATGGTTTATCACTGTTTTAATATGCCACAGTTTATTGGTAACACATATTCTGTTTTGGGTGTACACGTGGTTCAGGACGATTTTCGCATTGGCCTCTATGTTTGTATGGACCTTTCAAACCTATTGTGTGGTCAACAACATTTATAACCTATCAGGGGGCTTAGGAGGCACTGACTAAAACAGGGGTCGCCAACACGCAGCCCGCGGGCCACATGTGGCCCGCCAGGCAATTTTCCGTGGCCCGCGGAGATATCAGCAAATGAAAAAATAAATTAATATCTCGTAAAATTTAAAGGATGTGTTTGTTTTATTCACCCTTCAAGTATTTCACAATTCAAAATCATATATCACTAAGTTAAAAAGACCAAATTTAACCTTTGTGATATATTATTATTGTTGTTATGAAATAATGTAACCTTATTCTGCTCATCAAAGCGTAAAGATAAAATCCGTTGAGTTTTTTGTGTCCACTATATTTGTTTAGCTTAGGGATATGGAACTTTTAGGTTCATGAAAGCCAACCAACATTTTGTTGACACTTATGTTGGCCGCATTGACTTTTTCAGATGCCTATAGGCCAGTGGTTTTCAAACCATTTCATTTACATAACAGACGTTTCGTAATTTTCCGCGGTCCACGATGAATTCAATGCTAAAACCAATTAAACAGCTTAAGCTGCTAAAAATAATTTAAACTTCCAAATTTATTTATTTATTTTACCTAAATATTATCAATTGGTTACGCATATCAAGGATCATAAGAGCGGGTTGTGACATCACAGACAAAACTAAGATAGGGAAATATGCGCAAACAATTGCTTTCTTTGTTGATTTTTATGAAATAAAAAAGCATTGATGAACAGATTGTAAACAATGTAAAGGCATGAGCTCTTGAAGGTCAACGAAAATAACGCCGTTAGCCACTAAGGGACCATGAACTAGAACATTTTGACATACAAGACTGCATGTGGCCCGCGGCCCTCAGAAAATTTGAAAATTGGCCCGGGACAACCGTTGAGTTGGAGACCCCTGGACTAAAACGAATTGAAAAAAAACTCGATGGTTGTTGTAATTCAGTTCTGCCACTGATACTGTATTCAAGTGGATATGATAACCAACCTCTCAATTCCACCAACTCGTTGTGGTACTTCTTCCTCAGTTTCATTTCCTTTCTGTATTTTCTCACAAGATCTTTGCTGTTTTCATTCATTTCTGTGACTGCTTCAGAAATCTTAAACAAGAGCATATTAGGGGAAATTTGTTAAACATCTGCAAATTAGTGGTATTTATAACCTGGCTAAGGAAAACTAGACACAAACCTAAAAAGTGATTTGCTATAAATATTGAATTCATATTATTGTACAGGTTTTAAGAATTGCTGTAAGGTAAAACCATACTCAATATGTTACAAGACAAATTCTGGCAAGAATTCGTCAAAGAAAAGTTGTTTGGTGTGATCAAGAAAAAAAAATGATATTTCTTTTCTTCATACATAAACAGTTAGAGTGATTTTGTGGTACCTAACTGCAAAACTACCTGTTTTCCTGCAAGTTTTGCTGCTTGTTTGATCATTTCAGGAAACTTAAGAGCTTCTTTTCTCAATAATGCATTGTCATGTGACATCTGCTTCAGTGCAGTTGTGATCAATCTAAACAAAAATAAATGACCAATGAAGTGAATAAATGATTAATGGAGCAATTTGCCCACCACACAATGGAAAAGTTAGTATATAAGTTTAATAGTGACAATTGTATTTGTCAAAATGTTTGCTTAATAAATTGACCAAGTTTGATAATGATGTTGTATTTCTTGGTGTGATGACACAAGCAGATACCAGTCAAACAACAAATAATGACAGAAATGATTTAAAATTGATTTATTTCAATGAACAAAAGAGAGTACATTATACAATATTGCAGGCATCTGCAGCACGAATCACTTACATTATACAACTCAATAAATTATTTACAAAACATTATACAATTCAACTGCTTTACTTCAGCAAATACTAAGTTGAAGTGTATTTCTTTAGACTAGGGATTACCTGATTGACTTTTGGAGTGTTGCAGTTTTGTCTTTCAGTTCCTGGCTGGTGATAGCAGTGGTAGCTTTGAATTTTAATATAGCATGTTTGTGAGATTCTTTAGTGGATTCAATTGCTTTTTGGTGAGCATTTTGTTCCTCTGACAGTTTGATTTCAAGCTCTGAAAACTAGAATACAAAATTCATGTCAAATTATAAACTTAAATGAAATAAAAAAGGAAACAGTTTTAAAATTTTGTCACAATTATTTACTGAATTGGCTCAAATTGTTGTTTTTTTCAACTTGCCTTTCTTTGCATCTCCTTATTCTTCAGGTTGAGGTCATTATTCTTCCTCTTCTCTGCTTGCAGAACATGTTGCATTTTATTTACTTCCATTCTGAGTTCTCCTGATTCTTTTTCCTTCTCAGCCAAGGCACTAGTCGATTTTCCACTGAGAAGAGCCAACTAGAAACGAAAAAAATACATCCACATTTGAATTCAATTTGCTCTGTAAATTGACCTAAGCCAGTGGTTCTCAAAGTATGGGTCGCGACCCAAACATGGGTCGCGCAGGGTCAAAAAATGGGTCGCGCTATGCTGATTCAATGCTGACCAAACGAACAATTACTGCATTAAGTAAACACAAACGAATTTTCTCAATGTAGTAGTAAAGTCACCTCACTCGACCACGTTGTACATTAAACAGAACCAACTGTTACCACATAAAGACGACAATAGGCTTCCAACTTTACTTTACTGCACATGGCGATTGAAACATTTTTAGAATTGGTATTCACTTCTATCAATGATCATAGTGCTGCAAAGCCACAATGTGTGTTGTGTTATGCAGTGTTGTCGAACGAATCGATTAAGTCTGCAGCCATTTTGACATGGGCAGACTCCTATGCGGAGACGACGTGGCCTCGAAATTGCCGTCCATCTCGTTAATACATTTTTTGATGTTTGAGGCTTGGGTCGTGAGATGTTCATAAAACTCAGATTTGGGTCGCGGTCAAAAAAGTTTGAGAACCACTGACCTAAGCAGTGGATAGGTCCATGATTTTTTTTACTCTATTGCCCATTTTACATTATTTTTTAATTGGAAGTTTTTTTCCAAAAACATAGAGTAATGTACTGTACTTTTATGTGGACTAACAACTTATTTTTTCAAAATAAGCAAAAGAGGCCACTTGCACTCTCGTGTATCGCAACACCTTACCCGTCTTTCATAATTTTCCTTTTCCACATGAGCTCCATCCAACTGGTCATTTAGTTCTGCTACTTTTTTCTGCTCAGCTGTAAAATTGGATTGTGTTTCTTGCAGCTTATTGTTTGTCTCCTCAAGTTGTTTGGTGAGTTTCTGAGATTTTTCCGATAATTCTTCAATCTTCAAAACAAAGTTTTATTTGTGCAAAACGTGCTGGTCATAAACACAGTTTGTGGTAAAATTTCAATACCTGTGCGTCCCTTTCAGAAACTTTGGAGTTAAGTATAACAATTTCACTTTTCAGTCCTTTAACCTTATCATTAGACTTGCTGAGTTTTTCGTTTAACCTGCAAAAAATGTTAAAAAATAACTGTAATTTCTTGACTGGTGATATTGGACACTGAAACTCAGTTTTAGCGAAAACTTAAATACAAAAAACAAACTTTACACATAGTTTAGTCTGAAGGCTTAAAATAGATTCCTCTTTTACACATTATAAATCATAAATAATAGGTTAAAATGATGACCAAAACTCGAATACCGTTTTAAGTCCTCTTCAGACTTTTCCTCCAATCTTTTCTGTGCAGCCTCTGCATCCCTAAGCTCCTGCTTTAACTCCTCTTCATTGACTCTACAAGTCTTCTTTAAATCCTCATAATTCTCTTGTGCTTCCTTTCTCTGTCGTGCCAATGAAGACCTCGACTCCTCAAGCTCAAGCTCAATGGCAGCTATCTTTTCTTTGGATATTGTTTTATGCTTTTCCTGGCTGTTTTCCAGCTTCCTCACATTCTCCAGCAGTTCATCATTACGGCGACTTAATTTCAGGCATTCATTCTCGAAGTCTTGGAGACGTTCAACTTGACTTTCAAGTGTCATTGTTTTTCGGTTTAACCTAAATGTTAGAAAAAAAGCAATTGAAATTGAAGAAAATTACACAATTGTTTTGTTCATGATTTAACTAAGTAACAAGTTGGCTTAAATATGACATGATTTGAATTGGCAAAACTGTACATTAAGTTATGGTTTGTATTAAACTAAAATACCTTTCAATCTCATGATTAAGATTTTGATTTTCAGCTGCAAGTTTGTTCGATATTTCATTGGAAGTTGACTCCTGGTTAGAAAGTTTCGACAACATCTTAGCTTCAACAGTTTCTTTGGCAATTTTCAACTGAAAAGAAAATTAAGCAGATAAGTCATATTAACAGCAATCAACACAAAGATGTATTTGCATGTCTAAACTATTATCTTTAAATTTAGGCCACATTTTTTTTTCATTACAGGTGAGATAGGTTTAAAAGAGGGGCGAGGAACCTTCTTAGCTGATAGAGCCAATAAAGATACATATTTTAAAATGTATTTCCACAAAAGTCACTAGTTTTTTATGTGAAAAAATATAATTTTTGTAAATTAATTTTTTATTACAAATTTGGAGTGGAATATTAGTTTTAGAATTAATTAACTTGTAGTTATACTTGAAAAATCTAATACATAAAAAACTATTTATTTCTTATTGTTCTAAGAAATGCAAACTTTGATTTGTCTGAAAGCAAAACGCAGTCTTCAAAATAGCAACATTAGGATTGTGAACAATAAGTTAAACAGTACCCTTTCTTTTTCTTGTGCAAGGAGCTTGAGTTCTTCCTTTTGCTTTTTCAACATGTACGAAGATTCCTTTTCCTTTGCATGGTGAGTTCTGTGCAATCCAGTGTATATATAAAAAACAAATATGTCCCTTTACTTTACATTTCACTTACTGTTTGCTTGATCTCAACTCTTCTTGAAGTTCAAGAATATTTTGTTGCATCTTTTGATCTGAATTCTTATATCTTTCCTACATATATTAACATTTAATCACCAGCACTTTAAGATACTAAATTAACAATTTGTGCAACTTTAATTACAAATAATACAGTTTACCAAGATTTTGCATTAAAGCTGAATATTTTCTTAACTAATGATATTTTAAGATCCACTAATAAAGTGTACAAAATCTTTGACTAAATTTGATTAATGTGTGTCATAGATATGTTTATAAATATTTCTTTAAATATACAACACCTACTAACATAATCATATTTAATTTTTGTCAGTTCCTGCTCCTTGTCTTGTAACGACCGTTCCAAGTTGCGATTTTCTTCCACGTATTTTCTGCACATAAAAACAGATAAACTGAAAATGATTTATTGATTTATCCATGAAGTGTGACACAATAACTTACTGGCTATTTCCATGTGTCAATTATTAAGTTTAAACTATGAAAATTGTAATTTTTTTTTTTGGGGGGGGTATTTTTCGACAATCAGGCGACAGTCCGAAAACTGAAAATTGCCCTTTGTCGTGTCGTTATGCAACAAGACGAAACGCATTAATGGAAAACAGGGTCATCAGTAATGAAACAAAGTAGTGGAAAAAAGCAAACAGAAACAGTATAGTAAAGAATACAGTACACAAATCAAAATCGTTTACAAGCAGACAGGTAAACTTGAACAGCATTAAAAAACAACAAAAGATTCGCTATGAAAATTTGAAATTTTATTACAGTATAGTAAAGATGTGTTATTGACAAATTTCACTGGGCAACACAATTTTTGGTGTCTTAAAGGTTAAAACTGATTTTGACTAATTTTGAGGCACTGATTTCAAAAATCATTATGGTTTTTTTCAATCAGATCAATTTTTCAAGTTATTTACAAAATTAGATTTTGTGGTAATATTGTTTAAATGACTTTAAGAACATGCTGATTTGTGTCTGTTAAAGTTTTGTTACATCATACTTATCAATTACCTTATTCTCAACACGGAAACACAACACAATGCATAAAAAGGAATTTAATCTTCCTTCAGCACACAGGAATAATTATTCTCACAGAAACACAACACAATGCATAAAAAGGAATTTAATCATTCTTCAGCACACATCAAACCAAAGCATAAATCTATGAACTTGAAAAATGTACCTTTGGTTTTTGTCAAGGGTGTCTTTAAGGGCCTCTTGTTCTTTTAAAAGAGATTGCATCTCCTAATTTGAAAATATCAGAAAAACATTTATTTGGAAAAAAATAACAGATGATAAATATGAATAGTTTTCATGTTTATTTTTGTCATGTGATATAAAAAAAAATACTTACAATTGAATCATTAAGATTTTGATGTTTTGTTCCACCATCTTGCATTTGATCCTCCAACTAAATGTAAAAATGCAAAGTTTTACTAGTTGTCAAAACAGGTTTAGCATAATTATATCAATCAACTTTCACCTCATTGAGTTTATTAACATGCTCCTCCTGCATTTCAATCAACTTGTTTTGCAAATCTGCTTTTTCGTCATGCAGTTTTTCGATGCTGGACACAAGTTTTAAGCTGCTGTGGTCACCACCTTCTTCAATCAAATCCTTGAACAGAAAACATACAAATTTATAACTAAATGCAGCATACAAATTTGCAGGTAAACTTTTTTGTCACCAACGGATGTTTTGCGCCTTAATTATATAAATACCTACTTTTTTAAAATTTCATCTGGAAGTTTAGGATCACATTGGAATCATTTAACGAAATTCAATACTTACACTTTTATTCAACTATACCTGCAAGTCCAAGATTAAATTGTGTTTGTCTCTCAATGACTCTTTGTGTGCTTTCTGCATAATTTTGGTTCTGGTCCTCTTTGAAGTTTCTTCTCGTTTCAGCCTGGTTTGTAAATGCTGCAACTCTTTTTGCAAACCCTTAAAAAATACACAGCATTATTGTTGTAAAAGAGTCTTTCGGTGTACTCCACAGGTTGTAATGTTACCATGTTTGTGTGCTTTAATTCGTCCTTTTGTTTAGAACATGTGTCGAGCTCCTTCTGCAGAATACGAAATTCAATTTCGCTTGGTTGTGTTTCATCAGATTCTGAGTCTGTGTCACTTGGGGTTGAGATGTCTGCGAAAGATAAAGGTACCTTAAAACTAGAAGAGTGGCTTTCTGATATACTTCCATTTTATATATTCTATACGATATTTATCAATTTACTATACACATCATTTGATCTACACATATGATTGTTTTTGTAAACAAAAACAAATGGGTCCCCACACGCGCGTTTGTGCAGATTTACAGTAAACAAATGTTGCGGTGATTTTTAGATTCTTAAGGACAAATTTTTAGAAAGCATTAACCCAACAAAAAAAATTGTTCGTATTCTTTTTGCACTCTTATTGTCATATAATTACAAAAACATTAAAAAACGTAACAAATACTTTAATTTAATCTCTTGCTTTGACCCAGATATTGTCGTCCAAGGTCGGATTTTCAACACATTTTTTTTAGAAAGCTGTAACAGTTGTGTTACAGACACTTTAAATTAAAAAGCAATTTGCTACAAGTGTGTACATAACAAATTGTTTTTCATTTAACTTTGTTTCGCAAAACGAGTACCATTGACCTGTAGTAACCTCTCAGTGTGCACACGCCAAACGACTGTTTGACTTTTGACACCGTTTTCAATAGCACGCCGTCCTTGGTGTTCAACAATACTGTTAAGCCTAATTTATACATGAGTATTGACTCCTAAATTGATTGTCAAAAAAACGCTACGTTATGACGAAAGAAAAGTCTGAACTATGTTTGTAATACCTACTAGTTGACCTTAAGTAACCCGTGATCATGCGGCGGCCAACCTGACAACGAGCATTTAAAAAAACATTTATTTGGCAAAAAAGTCAAGTTAACTTTTTCATCTTTACTTCGATTAACAAAGTTTTGCTTGACATATACAAAACCGAAGCACGGTTATTAGGTTTAAATCACGTCATAGGTGTAAAACCTTCGCCAAAACCAAAAATGTGAGTGATAACTTAATAAAATGACATAGCATTGCTGTGCACAACAGCTGATTTCTAATCACTGAAACGACGTCTCGTAAAACGTCTGTCCGACGTCAAGCTGAGCCCTCCCGCTATCGTAAACCAGTGAGTTACTTTCTTGGTACTTCTGCCTACAGTGTCTTTCTTGACCAAACGAGCGTTAGACACATTTACGTTTCGGGGGCCTGTGGGTGAACCGCTGGGTCATTCGGGGTCAAACTTCTAGAGAATCAAGTTCAGATTGATAACTAAGATATGTCCAAATTTGAATAAATTTGAAGCACTTTTTCTTTACCAAACCAGCGTTACAAACCAGCGTTAAAAAATGTACGTTTAGGGGGCCTGTGGGTGAACCGCTGGGTCAATCGGGGTCAAACTTCAGGTGGACCAAGTTTGGATTAATATCTAACATGTGTCCAAATTTCAATAAATTTAAAGCACTTTTTCTTGACCAAACAAGCGTTACAAACCAGCGTTAAAAATTTTACATTCGGGGGCCTGTGGGTGAACCGCTGGGTAATTTGGGGTCAAACTTCAGGTGGACCAAGTTTGGATTAATATCTAACATATGTCCAAATTTCAATAAATTTCAAGCACTTTTTCTTGACCAAACGGGTCTCACAAGCCAGCGTTAGACAGAAAAAAGAAAAAAGAAAAAAAGAAAAAAAGAAAAAAAGAAAAAAAGAAAAAAAGAAAAAAAAAATACGGACAAAAACAATATGTGTCCCCTTCAGGGAAGGGGACCCATAAATATGTGTGATTTACCTTGCAGTTTGCTACTATTCCACAACAATGTGAACATTTTGTTTTTGGTTTTCATAATTAAATAACTTGTTGGAAACACTTTGGATGAGTAACACACCATAAAGCTTAAAGGATAATTTTTTTCATATTTGCAATTTTTGTTTGAAATTTTCTAATTTGTAAATTACCACATTAAATTTTGTAAATTACCAGCCAAAGTGTCATCATCATCAAGACCAAGATCTCTCATTAAAATTTCACTTTTTAGGGGAGATGGCTTGGGACGTTGTGGAGAAAACAGAGATCTTTGAGGGGAAAATTGACTTCCCTCTCGCAGTGGTTTGGGTGTTTTAAACTGCAACATAAAAAAAAACATAATCTATCTCACTGTCTTATGTTGTGCCAAAAAACATTGTTCATATTTAGTAAATTAGCTAAAACTTTCTTAAAACATGGTCAAGGAATGGCTTTTCCGCATTTTACCCCCAACAAACTAAAGCGGTGAGACCATATAGGTTAAAACATGGTGCACTGTCTGCAGCTTACTTATTATTTATTGGCTTGATGTTTTCATTTCATCTCTTAAAAGATATCCAATATTTTAGATGGGAAATAAGGGCTCCTCTAAAATACGCAATCTACGCAATCTACGCAATCTGTACGCAATCTACTTATAAAACGTATGCAACTTTTAAAAATGTTGACGGTTAGGGCTTTTAGGGTCTGGGTGAGGGTTTGTAATAAAAATAACACTATAATTTAGTTTTAGATGTCCAGTTTGGGCTTAATATGTGTTGGTACTAAAAAGAGTGGTACTAAACACTGTATGGTACCGCATGTTAACACTTGTGAGAAAATTAGACCTGAAAGGCATCTGAAATTAAATTATAAAGTTATTTGTATCACAAACCCTCATCCTGACCCTAATAGCCCTAACCGTCAAGATCTTAGTTAATTTATTTTAGTAGATTGCGTATAGTTTGCGTAGATTGCGTAGATTGCGTAGATTGCGTAGATTGCGTAGATTGCGTAGATTGCGTATTTTAGAGTAGCCCGGGAAATAATCCTACAATACATTTTAACTTTTTTTGTGAGGAATTATTAAAGAACAGTAAACTTTTGCAAGAGTTAACTGTTTATCTGTACCAACATTACAACCAAATTTGTATCTGACAATGACATGGTTTGTTCAATTTTCTAATCATTTAAAGTTGAATTAAAGCATATTTATACACCACAAAAAGGCTTACCACAGGAAACGATGACATGTTGCAAAATGGGATAATCTTTGAAGGCCAGAGTTGGATACACCTACCATTCACAAAACCAATGTGCCATGTCAGTTGTCACCAGTGCACTGTTCACAAAATTTGTTTTCATTGGCGATGAGGCATGTTATCTAAATTAACGTAACTCTTAGACGTTCCATTATCAACAAACGTAGGTTTTATAATAAAACATGTTGCAATCTAGGTGATTTTATACAACATTTAGAAAATGGAATGTTATCGTGGACAAATGTGTACGGTCAAAACAATATTAAACGAATTCTATTGCATAAATACGATTTAGTGAATACGGTTATTGTACCAGAAGGTGTTTGGTCAAAGCATATATAACATAAAATTATCCAATAAGTGGAACTTACTTATTGCATTGTAACTTTAGCTTTTGTGCACCTTTTAATGCTTTTTACTAATGTTAAAATTGGATTTGTTTTAAAAATAAATATTCAACGTTTTTATAAACAAAGCTATGCAACAAGACATGAATAAACCAAAACTTGATGTTATTTTTGTAATCCTAATATCCTATGAGAGGACCGATTTTGTCAAACAATGCATGTTCTGTGTTTTGATATTTCAAGTTAGTTGCATAATCATAAGCAGTTTAGTTTCTCACGTTTGGGGATTCAGGTAGCCAGTTAGTGCTATTTTACAACGCAACAATGGTAAGTTGACAAAAATTTTCATACGCTCAGTTTTCCGACAGTTAGCCTTTTAAGCATTTTTTTTTTAATAAACATTTTGTTACAGGCGAATAATCTGGTGAAGGTGATAATGGCTGGAATGCAGGTCGTCGGTCGGGCATTTACTCGGGCGGTACGCAAAGAATTTAACGGTGCGTTATCTTTTTTGTGTTACATAAAGCTTTTATTAATTGCAACAATTAGTTTACTCTAGTCTGCAGAGTATGGCAGCTGCAAAATTTTTTGCACGCCAATTTTTGGGGTTTGCACGCGTAAATTTTGCACCAAAGGCGTCTAATTGGGCAGTGTTGACCTCTTTTACTTGATTTGCGCCTGCTGAAATTGGTCTTGCACGTGAACTTACGGGTCGTGCAGGCGGGACATATAGGTCCTGCACGCGCGAGATCTTGTCGGGAAACTTCAGGATAGTGGGGTACTGAATACCACATGATACTGCAGGGTATTCCACTTAGAATACTGCATGGTGTCTGAAATGTGAGAATACGAGCTCCAACAAGGCTAAATTTCATTTCCAGATTCTAGTATTGTTTTAATTGCAAACCCTCACCCAACCCGCATAGCTCTAACCGCCAGCACCTTCAACAGTGTACAAAATTATAATTTTCATGAAAGCGTATTCAAGTCCTTAGTCCTTTACAACTTCCTGGCCTGTGATAACATGTGGTATCATACGGTATTTAGTACCACTGGTAAACTTAGGTTTATGTCCTCCATATAAAAATTAACTTGAATACTGTGTATAGGGCAAAAATCTAGTAGTCTTTTTGTTTAATCTCAGCAAGCAAACAGGCAGCTGAGAGGGCAGGAGGGGGAGCTCAGGGAGCAAAGTCTGCATCATCATCCAGTCTGTTTGGAATGACTTTGGACGAAGCAAAACAAATTTTAAATGTATCGGACCCAGCAAATGCTGAGCAAGTTTTAAAGGTAGCTAAACATAAGCTTGTGGCGTTCTTCTTAAAATTCTATGCTTGTGTTGATGATTTGGGTAACTGTAAAACATTTTTTTTTATTCTGTATAGCCCCTAAACACCCGGGTGGCCACTTTGAAAATCATTGCTGCGCCAAACAGTTGGCTGGTAAAAAAATTTTAGTGGACATATGCAGTTTCGTGATGTTTATCCCTTGCACCCTATTTTTCATCACATAAATCATTGTGCCTACAATTTAACCATCACCATATGTCATTCTTCTCTTGATGGCTAACTTTAATGTGTGTATGACTATGTGCTATGGATTGGTGCAGCAGCTTTAATCAGATGGTTCATGTTAAGCTTTGACTCAGAGAATATGTTGTGTGTGTTCACCTAATTTGATGGTAATGAACGCTATGAAATTAGACCAAATGTAAAATAACAATATTCATAATAGAGTGGACTGTATTATCATGTGGTCTTCAGAAACTACTGCACCTAAGTATATAAAACTCAAATCATAAACAAGCAATCATTGTAGAACAAGGCATATCTATCTTAGTACAAGGCATATGCTATCTTAGAACAAGGGATAAGCTTTCTTTGCCTTGGCACAATTCGTTCCATCATGTGTTGCACTGCTATGACTTGATTTTGTGGAATGATACCAATAGGTTTAAAACAAACATGAACAACTTGTTTTACAGAACTATGAACACCTGATGAAGGCAAATGAAAAGTCAACAGGTGGATCGTTTTATTTGCAATCCAAGGTAAAAAAATCAACAGATAAGTGCAATAACTTGTGTACAGTTCTTTAATTTCAAACACTTTTCAGGTATATCGTGCGAAGGAACGAATAGATTCTGAAATGGGCAGTGACGCAAGTTCAAATAGTGCAAATGAAGCTAAAAAGGAATCCATCGAGACGTGACGAAAATTTGTGTGGATGTTATTCAAAAATTCAAGCTTGCTCAGCCCCAAGTGGAAAATTTTTCTTTGGTTTTTTATTTTAGTCCGTATGTTTCATTTTCTGCGCCTTTCTATGCGATGATTTTGTGGACAATACAATTTACTGTTTGCCTTGCAATACAGAAAAGCTTATTGCACGTAGAAATTTGATGGCTTATTCTCCATAGTGCAAGGAAACATCACGTTTTTGTGTTTAATGTGTTCAATACAACGCTTGCTTTATACGAAGGAAACAGCCCAACCTGACCTGTTCTTGAATTTTTACCCAAAGAATACCCGTCCCAGTGGTTCCCTTTCAAACCAATCAAGTCGCCGACTTTCATTTCCAGCTCGTTGGCGCCGCCCTTGTGGTCTCTTTCGGCTCTGACGTAACGCCCTGCCGAGAAATAGTAAACATCGTCCAGAGAGTGGAAGCGTCTGAAGGCGTCTGGCCGCTCTGTTACCATTAACTCGTGAACAACCCGACATACCTAAAATATGAGAAAAATAAATAAATGTTGTTTTAGTTGTGGGCTATTCCGTAGATTTATTGCATACGTTTTTCTTGTACTGCCTAATGCGGGTTTGCTCCTCCCGTTTTATAGAGAAAGTGTGGTTGAAACATTTTTTTCAAATTTACATATGGTATTAAGGGGTATCTGGGTTTATGGCCGCTGATTATGTATTGAGTAAACCACAGGCCTGACCAATTTTTATACACAGGAAGTTCGGTTGGCTTTTTTGGAGGGTTCGGTTCCGGTTAAAAAAAAATATATATATTAAAAAAAAAAAACATCGATCATCAACACGGTCTAACTCTAATCAAACTCTAACACAACTTTGACCGTGCACTGCGCGAAACCTTTAAATTTGTTTACTAACACGCTTCTTAGCTATCATGTCACGTACTATTCCGAGCGCTGTTTCGAAAACAAAATCACAAAAAATAGGGTTTCGGCTCAAATCGGTTCTCGGGTTTAGTTCCGGTTCCTTACAGGTTTTACGTCTTAGGTACAAGACTGACTATGCACATACAACAAAGCAGTCAAAACAGAACGGGAAAAACAGTTAAGTTTTCGAACTTTAACACTTACGTTGGATGAAAATGTACAAACGACGTAATCACATCGGGATAAAATCAAAATATCTGTTAAAATTCCAATCAAGCCCGCTTCGTTTCGAGTGCTGATAGAGGTTCCTTCAAAGACTCTGTATTCTGGGTATCTGTACAAAACAAAAGTAAATCGAAATTCAGAACATTTTACACGGCCAGGCACATAATTCTAATGACAATTTCTAAATGAACCAATATTTTGATGATGAGATCCAAAAGTGTTTCTCAACCATTTTATGTTTTAAACGTTTTTGCTTTAAATACACATTTGCAGTCTCCATGAAAAGTAAAATGCGGAAGACAGCACTTATAGGAAGTTTCGTAGGTTATTGTTGCAAGTTTCTTGATAACGCGGTCGAGGCTCCAGCAAACCTTTCTTGTTCTTTAATGATCAAAACATGTAAACGAGGGCGAAAGATTAGCCTGGTTTTAATGTGCCTAGTTTTTTTTTTTTTTAAAAAAAAAAACGGAACACACACAGCGAGATTATAATTTAAGCTCTTACGTGTTTCTTGCCTCTTGGGCCACGCCTAAGTCGTCGCTTGCGATGAACATAGGTCGTTGCGTCTTCGCATTATCATTTTTCATCATACTTTGTACGTCGAACCAGGCCTCAGCATGGAACATGTATTCCTTCAACGAGTGGAACGAAGCTTCAGCCGCTAACTTGTCGGTACGTCGGATGTGTAAACTGTTTTGGAAGAACAGATTGGTTGCAGGATAAACGTTGACAGAGAAAAACAGTATTTTACGTCCGCCGAAAAATGTAGTTTGAAACCCGGAAGACAGAAAACTCTATTGTTACCTCTTTCACTAATCACCATTAGTAATACTTTTCTGTTTTTGAAAATTTACGGCGATAAGTCAAATTGTAGCCTAGCAGGGATTTTATACTTTTAGACAATTAACTGAACACCCTTCTTAACATTTTTTTTTTAAGTTTAAATTTTCGGTAGACTTTATTCAGCAGATAATTCTGGAGTTCCTATCAGCAAAATATGCTTTCCATTTGCTTTGTACTTGGATGATGAAGGGACAGGGTACATATCACCATTTGTTTCAGAGGAGTTATTGTTTGCAACAAAAGTGAATGGGGTGAAAAAAGAATGGCCGACATGCTGCGTGAACTTATTCTGTTTCCGTCTACCTAGTAAAACTTAAAAAAAAAACTTTCAAGAAATTGTTTTACTCACCCAACAATGGGTTGCGAAAAATCGACGCGTGACATTGATGATGTAACTTGTTCTAGAATGTCATTGCGCATGCGCACTGCGTAACGGACGTAGCAACCCGTCCACCAGACATCAGCTTCTTCATACAATTTTTCCGCTTCAGTCACTAGATCGGCTGGAATGCTTGGAGGTGCGGATGGACCAGGAAAAGCGTAGACATCGTTGTGAGTGAATCTTATTACCTTGCTGTTGCTCTTTAGTGACGATGCTGGTAAAATATGAAAAATAAAATTAGAAAAAGTGAGAATTTGCCAAGGGACGGGATTGAGAAGAGTTCATTTCTCTTAGTAAAGCAAAATATGAGACAGTAAAACTTTTTTTGCCAATCAATTTTTAAAATTTGCATTCTGCTTATAATATGAGTGCTACACTACTATACCCACTGATTTAAAAGCTCGAGCTCAAACAAAATCAGTTCGAAATTTGAAATGCTAAATTGGAAACTTACGCGACCAAGTTTCGGCGTCGCCAAAGTTTACTGGGCCGTCGCAAGATTCGCTCAAAGGCAGGAATACGTGGTCGTATTGAGTCTTGTAGTTAGGAATATACCTCGAGCCGGCGTTTCCGATTCTTGCCACTCTGCCAAGCCCGTGTGCGGCGAGCAGACACTCTACCACGTGGTGCAGCACAGAGCCGAACCCGCTAGGGGGCAGCACGCAATAAAGAAAGCGGTCGCACGACGGTGGATTCTGGAACAGAAAATAAATGATTTCAATCACACAAATTAACTGTTTTGGGGTATTGCGGTTAAACATAACTTTACGGTGGGGGGATTTGGCCTTTCATTTTAGGGCAAAGGGTGGGTAGAATAAAAAAGATTCAAAACCATCGGGTTAAAAATAAATACAGTTTGCTTTTGAACTTTGATTGCAGAAATGCTGCAAAATAGTTTTTTAGAGCATCCTTCAGTGCAAACCCATTTTACGAAAAAAATACATACAAAATGTTTGGCAAACACCAGACAATACACAATCTTCTGCTGCAACATAGCCTCGTGGTAATTTTGTATGGTACGTTAGACCCGAAAGGATAGTATATCGAATTGCCACCTACTTCCCATTCAATGGCAACGTAGCGTAAAAGGTTTGTCATTTTGCGCCACAACAATAACAGGCGAGGTACTGATAATTGACGAGTCTTTTGTACCTGTAGTGCTTTTATTCTCTGCAATGCTCTTTCAGTTAATATCCTGGAAGCATTTTTCTTGAATGAAGTTGACTGAGCCCAAAGTGATTCCACATCGGCAACCGCAGACCTGAAAATAATGAAACTGCTTAATTAGCTTGCACAAAAAAACACGGTCTGTTTCTGCAATAATGTCTAAAAATACTGTGCAAACCATGCGATGTATCTATGTCACAGGATAACATAAAGGGTTGGTGCAATGTTGTTAAACTTTGAAATTGAGGCCTTGTCCAAAACTTGGCTATGTTTTCTTCATTATTATTATTTTTTTATTGGTATTACATTCTTTGGCAGCTGGCTTAAAACACACCTGTACAGTTTGGTTTAGCTTGTAGGAATTTGTCATTTTTTCAGGTTATTTGCTGGGCGTGTGCAAATAAGGCTTGAAAAATACCGGAGTAAATTGTTCATACAGAGTCTGTTGTCACTAAGAAATGGTTACCTTTTTTGCTCACGAAAACGCTTGATGGTTTCGTCAAACTCTTCGCTTGAAGACGAACGTTTGAGTTTCTCCAATTGCGAATCGACAAACCAACCGATTTCGTCAATATCCCGATGAAAAACTCTCAATGTTTTTTCTAGTTGTTCGTCCCACAGACTCTGTGGCTTGACAGCATTCAACTCTCTCGTTAAATTTTCCTGCTGTCGCTTAACAAGCCCTGCAAAACGAAAAAAACATTCTTGCAACAGAGCCTTAGCTAAAACATAGATATTGGTGAAAAACATATATGGGTGCAATCTCTACATTTAGGATACGGTTAAATAACCTAATTGTACCATGGTAAATAATCCCAGTCACAGTACTTACGATATAGTGTTGCATAGGATTTAATACAGTTAATATCAAATATTGCGATAAACTCTAGTTACACACAGTCTGCAAAATGCAGATTTAACCGTTTATGTGGATAAGCCGACCAACGTTTAGCAAACGAATTTTTAAGGTTGTTTAAGATGTTTTGGACGTCAAATAGCTTTGCGATTCAGATAAAAGTAGTGTTTTACCATTTTTTGTCACAGGTGGCGGGACTGCAAAAATGATTTGTTCCACGTCTTTGTCTTTTTTGCCTTCTACACTGAAACAAAACAGGTTTGTGTATAACAGTTAATGTGTAAAAAAGGTTTCTTGTGTGTTAAGAATATGAAAGCAGTCTAAACATACCATCTAATGTTTGCATATGCGGTATATAAACGGCATTTACCACTTTCCTTTACTCAAATTTCTACCATTGTATGCAAAGTAATTTCCCACGCCGATTGTAAAGAATAAATGGTTGACGTCCTGTTTTTCAGTTATAAGAACAGATCCTTACACGAAAGGCGAGCGACAACCTGCCTTAAAGTACAGACTGGTTGAAAAGCTCGGTCTTTTTATTAACGCCCACTATCGCCTGATTTTTTGCACATACTTTTACTGTTGGTTTGGACTGACTGAGACTTTAGGAGGTTTTTCGCAGCGTTTGCGGCCTGTCGCTCTGTCAGCACGTTTTGATACTTCACGGGTCACGTTTTTTTGTGGTGTTTTCAATACTGTTTTCATTGGAGTAATGGTGAAACATACGGATATAACTAAAATATTCCATACCCGGTGCTAGAATATATTTGAAAAGCTTGTTACAAGTATTTGTGGGTTCATACAAAACGATCAGTAACTGTCATGATGATGCATGAGTATAATGAATTGTGTAATATCCTGCAATAATTACTCAGCAGTCAGCACTATACCGAAAGCGGGTGTCAACTGGAAATTCACCACGTTGGCCTTGAAACCTTGTAATGTTTAATTGGCATATCCGACCGAATTATTTGAATAATAATCCCTGTAAATTATTTTATCTGTCTCCTATGACATTACATCATGCTTTGAATCCAACTACTAATCTCGTTTTGGACGTTATCCTTCCGTTACATTAATTTTATGAAAGCATTTAAACAAGACTTACATTTCTCTTGGATTTTTTAGAAACATCAGCAAAGCGATGTGATACGACACGACCAAACATCCAATCAGCAGCACACGAAAGCGATATATGCCAGCCATTTCTTACTCTTACTTAACTTAAAAGGCGTTCATCTGCAATGCAGTATATTTGATTCGCCAATTAGTCTATACATACCGTGTTAAAAGAGGCCTTACACTCTGCAACATAGTAGAAACAGTAGTAATGGATGGGCAACTGTAGACGCCGTCTATATATACCTGTTTCATTTCTGACTACTTTGGTGGAAAACACCGATATGTTTCTGTTATGTATCTGTTTTCACCTTTTTGTTTAAAATACGTCGCTTTTGTGTTCGTAAACAATTCAGTTTCCAATATGGGCTGCCTACTTGCCTAACGAACATTCAGACTGTCGCACATGCAAAGTTGACCACCCACACAACCTTAGCTCTGTCTGTAACTATGTTCGGAAGACAATAGAGCTAAACCAGGTTAACTTGAGTCGAAGCTATCGACTTCTTAAGTTTCTCCTGTGAACACTTTGAAAAGGAAAGCTAAGTAGAATGTTACACGCCTTTTTGTTGACCAGCCCACATCAAGTGTAAAATTCTCAACCAATCTTCCATTGCTGGACCTGAAAGGGATTGTCACCCTGAAACACGACGCTCTTTTCGTGCCATGACGCTACTTCCTTAGGCATGTTTGTGTGGTACAACGAAAACAGTAACAAAATCAGTGATTTCAAGCTTGCCTTATGTTACGCGTCGGTTATAACGCGAAAAAATGCGTTTTTTATCCTGCTTATGCCAAGAATTTTTTATAGAGTTCGGAAGCAAAATTTAACCCATATATCCTAGGACAGGGGTGGCCAACCGGTCAAAGCCTAAGAGCCAATTTTTTTACTGTGTTACCACAAAGAGCCGCATTATACACATGGGCACACATGTTCATTTCCTTACACACAGAGACCTGAGCTTAGCTAGATTTATTCTAAAACGCACACCAACATAATAGTGACTTGTAAGTTCATCATAACCCGAAAAACAATGGATTGTTATTTATTTTGGAACACGTTGCAATATTGCTGTTGCTTTGTGTCTCATTCGCATTGTACGCAACAATGAGCAATCATTCATTGTTCAACAATTGAATATTTGTCATCATAATCAAGCCATTTGCCACATAAGGTTGCAGTTTCAAGGCAAGCAAAATTGTCATAGCTTTACTTCAAATTTAACGATTTCCGTACCAGATCGCCTCAAACTAACCAAGATATCCGCAGTGGCCCCAAACTTACAACCTAAGAGCCGCATGCGGCTCGCGAGCCGCGGGTTGGCCACCCCTGTCCTAGGAGTAGGACTACACTATAGGTTTGCAAGAAAGTTGGACATCTTGATTACAGTAAATCTTGGTCTATGACTGAGCTCTATGGAAAAGAGGAACATGTTTGGCCGCCTATTTGCATTTACTCATCATTTCAAGCAAAGTTCATTAGTTTAAACTTTAAGCAGTTCTAATTTTCTCATTGGCAAGTTTCAGTTGGCAAGAAATACCAAAGTACTAGGTCCCTGGTAAGCTTGCAGTCTGCACCACGCCACGCTACAGTTGACTTATCACGACATGTTTAGTTTTTAGTCATGTCCTTGGCAACAAACCAGGAAATAGTCATATTTTTAACGACAAAGTTATCATTGTCACATTGGTCATAATTTAGTAGAATTGTTGCGGCACATGCAATTCTGCAGCACAAACAAATGATTACTGACTGTAAGTACGTACAACGCAACTATTTGAATATGTAATAAAACAGTAAAACTAGTTGTTTTTCGTGGACTAACGCAATGTTGTTTTTCGTGGACTAACGAAAAAAGTTTTTTCCATACATTCCAGTGGCAAAACGATGTATATATTCCTGAAAAGTCTACTGATATATCGCATAAGATCGGTAATGATTGCAAGACCGTTTGCAACAGACTATTTGACTGTCCTACTTTAACTATAGCAACACTCTAAGCTCACAAAACCAAAAACGAAACAAAAAATGCACCCTGAAACAAAATAACTGATCAGCGTCTATAAAAGCGACAATTGCCATTGTAAACATTGTTCATAAACATTACGCCAGTGAATGTGTATCAAGCATCCCATCAATTAACACGAACATTTTGTGACGCCATAATATAAGTTAAAAATAAATAAAGATGGCGTCCACGTTACAAAATTTTAACAAAAATGTTCTGTTTTTAACCGCAAATGCAGGCTGAGCTGAAACTAATATAATATTCGCACTACATCAAACGATAGTGTAACGTAAATGACCTAATATTCGCACTGACGTCATGAGTAAGAGCGGACGTGACTTGTAAGTTTTCCCATTACGTGATTTATATACCTCAAGTGTTTGATTGCGTGAGACAGCAGAGGTACATCCCATATAATTGCTAATTGATGTTTTGGAGACAGGATGGAAACGTTCTGTACCTCCAGGCTAATCACAGATCCCACGTGCGTAGTTTAATGACGTTGTTTTGATATGTGTTTAAATACCGTGTCTTCCAAGTTCTCGTGGGGGCACAAGGCACAGGGCACAATTGACTGGGCTTCGCCCCAGCCCTTGCCCATACATATTCTATTCGATTCGACTTCGGTTGGGCGTATGAATCACACTACGTCAAGCCACGTTTAAATTGCATTACTGTTGGTGTTATAATAAACAAACTAACCAACGGCTGGACTATTGCTGTAAGAAGAATCAGGAAAACTTACAAGTCACGTCCGCTCTTACTCATGACGTCAGTGCGAATATTAGGTCATTTACGTTACAATAGCGTCCACCAAACACTCCTTATTTAGGCCAACGTTTAAAATAAATACTCGAAAAGAAATGAACTTATCACCATTTATCGTTGGTGAGTTCATTTACCTTTACATCCTGAAATACTACAAGAGGCTGCTGCAACAGGAATTATCAACCTGTCAGTTAAATGGGGTCGGTTTCATATGACATGTGGAAATGAAAGCAATTAGCTTTGGCATGGTATTAGCCACAAACAGACTGCCTGATGTTAGGACAACTAGCAACATGATTCGCTCATGTATGCACATACGCTTATGGGCCAAATAGCGAAATGTAAATTCTGAAAAAGTTTATGATTAACATATTATTTCCATGCCACCGCCATTGAACAACCTATTAGCTGTACTGCCTGTTTTATGTCGTTCACACATGTCAAACCGTAAGTGGTTTGAAGCTACAGCGTTTGTTCAAAATTTAAACATTGTTGGTCTACTCCACACCACTAAAACGAAGTTGGAATTATCTCAGCCAACTATGGACTGTAGGCCTATTGCACAGAGCGAAACTACTCAAGCTAAACGGTCATCGCCGTCGTCATCATTCACGCTTATACAATGCTCTTGTTGAGTCATGAGTGTATTGTCCGTGGTAAATAAAAACATAGCGACACAGTCGCAGTTTAGGTAAGGAGTATGTGATGCCACAAAATGCCCCTAGGATAAAAATATGAGCATAATCCGTTTCCAGTTTGCCTTAGCACTCGCATTTACCGTGATATATTGGAGTTAATTTATGATAGTCAATATTTGTAAGATTTTCCTGCATGCATCCGCGAAAAACAAAATATGCTAAAACAACCCCATTTGCCCCGTGGGCCGCTTGTTGCCAATCTCAGTGTTAAAGTGGTCTGTGAACGAAAGTGAAAAGAAGTCCGTAATTTATAAATTGTCGTAATTTATAATAAAGGTAACAAAAGGTTGCATAGGAACCACTGCTCTAGTCTAGTACAATCACCAAGTCGAAAGTAACTCATAACTCAGCTGCGCAACGTTGAAAGGTATGAAGTACAGAAAAGTGGATTAGGCACAGTTGATGAATGAACACTGCATCTTGACTTGGGCACGTACAAGAGTATATTCACAGAACTTCGCTGCCCTGACGATATGCCATTGAGTGTACATACTTATGCTATTATGCCTCTCTACACAATATAAACGACCCAATTGCAAGTTTCAAAAGGCCGACACCTATACCCATGTAACAATAAAGGTTAAACCCTGTTTTAAGAAAAATATCTGTCAACAAGAGATCTGTAACCAACTGCGCATTCTTGCCACTGGAAAGTGAAGCACACCTTAAATGTCTTAAAACCTAAGTTCAAAATTGCCGACGTCTGAAACCCAAAATTGGTTCTCTCGGTCACCCAGAAATAGCTTTGCTAACCCCAGTATATGTGTCGAGGTCTGTGTATAACACATCAACGGCCTGAATGCGAGCCGCAATCCGCCAGTTCAGTAGCCTATAGCTCGCCTTACACTCTGGACAACTAGCTGTGTAATACTACACCCTGCGTAACTAACGAACCCATTCAGCTTGAATTCACACATAATGAATCTGACTGAAGTTTAGGTAAAATATTTGTCCACAAGTAATAACCGACACGAAAACACCATAATAAAGGACATTTTCAGATAGATAACTTAGTATCCCGCACCCCTTTTTTAAATGCAAGTTACTTGGATCAGTTTTAAAGCAGAGGGTGGACGACTTGGGCCTTGAATTACAGGCCACAACAATCAAAGCATTTCTTTAGGAACAACAGGTCAAAAACAAGTAGTATTGACATCAATAATAAACGCAAGCCCGCTTATGGGTAACTTGTTTGCTTTTTAATGCTTTCCTAACTGGAACGTAACAACAAGTTGTATAGGCTAGGCCTATATGTTCACAATGAAACTGCATCTCATTTAACCCTGATTCAGGTCATGCTTTACCTTTGAATATCTAACCCACAAGTATACCAGAACCACCAAGTAATATTGGATTAAAAAATGTTGAGATTTACAGCACTACATTTTTATGTCACTTTTTGTACTTACTACGCGAACAAATTACCATAAAAGTAGCGGTCAATAGTACACACAGGGTATCAACAAGTAATTGTACTCAGCAATAAAAATTATAATCAGCAAAAGAAGTCAATGGCTGAATAGGCGTAATGTTTTACGCGAGGTCATCAGCGGGTACAACCAAAACAGGAACTTCCGACGCTTTTTTTCTAGCTGACAGGTTTTTACCGAAAAAGAAAAGCATTAGGCAGCAATTCTGCAGAGTAATCGTTGTGTTGATAAGCCTAAATCACAGTTTTGTAAGTAGCCTAGGCCTATATTGTATTACTAATGCACATTTCCAATCAAACTGTATTTCTGCGTCATGTCTGCCACTGGACCGAAAATCTTTTGGATTTGTTTCACAATTGTTACATACAAAATTCTTGATTTGTTTCACAATTGTTATATGGCCGTGCCCTCAGACTCGTTGCGAAATTTCACTAGGTTCAGACTCGTTGCAAAGTAGGCTTGCTGAAAAAAAACTCCTTATGCCTTCGAAATTTAGTATCTAACTTCAGTAAAGATTTCGATTTTTATCATTAACCGTTAGCAGGTTTTACCGATAAAATTTAGGTTTTAATTAACACACTGATCTTAGATTCCCCTAAAAACGGTTGCTAGTGTTTGTAACCCCAAATCAAGTCAATATCACCTTTATTTAGACTAGAGGAACGCAATGGTTGAGCAGCTAGGATATACAACATCCCTGACTATATTTAAGCTGTAGCTCATGTTTGTCAAACAAGATACACCGAATTTATATCTTAGCACATCTATAAAGTTATCATCTACTAATTTGCATACATACTGACCAATATTACGATTTTGCAGCAAATATATTTTGCCGTGACTAATGTCAATTTCCTTCAAGCAATGGAAGCCAAAGTGAATATGGGTTTGATTATGACAGCAAAAGGAAGTCGATTGCTATGATTTAAATGCAATAAATCAGTGGTTCCCAACCTTTCCACACCGTGGCACCGGTAAAAATTTGAAAAAAATTCCACGGACCGGCAACAAAAGATCGTATAATGAATGCAACATGTATTTATAAGCTTTTTGTTCACCAAAGTTGTCGTTGCGCAACATAATGCAAGATTTAGTCATAGCCTATGTATTTTGGACGAAACGTTACAACCAAAGGGCAATCAACTCAACTCAAACAACAAAACGCCTATCTATTTACATACAAAATTGCTGTTGTTTCGCTTCCAGTATGAATCTCATCTCAAAGTCAAAAGTGAAGAATAACTTTGTTTTCCAAAAAAATATTGACAAAACAATCATAAACGTCACAAAAGCTTTATCAAACAATTTCGCGGGTATCAACGGTGGAAAGCTACCCCAGTTTTACAGCCAAGCGTAAAATGAGTTTCGCAGGTAGCCTACCAACAACTTTGCAATAGGTCTACTTATCATTCCATTTCAAAAAGTAACTCGGCATAAAGTAAGATAATTTGCGGACCGGCAATATATTTGCGCGGACCGGCGGTTGGGAACCACTGCAATAAATCATGTCTATAGTGTAAGCCTATACCTTACACTGTAAGGTAATAATTAACTTCCGCTAAATTAAGGCACTATAGGCGTTTTGGAAAACCTGTAATTTTGCACAAAAGGCTTTAATGGAAAAACAGTGTCAACTGACATTTAGCTTTATAGCGTTAGATGCTGCAGGTCGCAAGTAAAGTCGCCGTTTCTCCCACAACGATAAAAATGAAACAAAACGAGCACAATTAATAATAACAAACAAACGTGCTGATTTTCTACGTGCTTGACTCCGCAAATATCTTTCCTTAATTGTTTGTATTGTACGTCGTTTTAGTTGTTGTGTTTCTTGTAAAAACACCTGAATGTTGCTGCTGTTGTTTAGTGTTTTATTTTAAGCAGACCAATTTGATGGATTTAATTTTTTTTGTGAGAAAAAAACATTATCATTGAAAAACAAAACAAAAAACATTTACCGGTATGTCAGTCTAAAATAATTCAAGCATAGCATTTCACGCATGATAATTTTGACATAGGGACTTCTGTGTACGTGGTGATTGGTCAACCGATTTTTTTGTTTTGGCCATCTGTAAATAAAACGATTGTTGGAAATATGGCTTTTCAATCGTCAGACGGATTTTATCAATCTAATTACAATGAGCAGCCGATGGAAACTGATCAACACGCCTATGGCCAAGGCCAGCCACAGGAAGGGTATTGCAGAATTTTTGTTTTCCAGTTAGCCTATTTTTAAGGGTTGAGGTTGAGGGCAAGGATTAATTTTGTTATTTATTGACTGTGTTTAAATGACAAGTCTACGTAAATTTACAGTTTCCAATATACCCTTTGCTAGACTAATGGATTTTTTGCTATCTCGGTAGAAGTTAATCCCACTCATAAATGTCAATACCTTTTCATTAGTGATGCACCGAACCCGCCTAAAAAGGTTCGGGCCGAAACCGAATATTCAGCCATGAGGCCGAATAATTTCGGCCGAATCAGGTCGAACCTAAAATCCCCTTTCTTATGGCAGTTTTCAACTGAACCTTGTGTTGTTGATGTGAGTGAACTCAATTTTGACAAACTGAAATCACTTTCATAATGCGTAGGCTTTACTAAACATATAATATTTTGTAGACAACGTGGCTCGTATTTTATATAAACAACAAATAGTTAGTTTATGATGTTTCGTATGGGCGAAAATGACATTTAAGGCCCTAATTCAATGCAATAAAAAAGTTCGGTTTCGGCCGAATTTTAAAAAAAGTTCGGGCCGAAACCGAAACATTGGAAAACCACGGATTCGGCCGAAATGTTTCGGCCAACCGAAACTTCGGTGCATCACTACTTTTCATGTGTTTTATATACACTGTAAACAAATAACCTGTTCTTTACGGACAGAAGTCGGCCCAACATGTGCATCCTTGTACTGACCCCCTTATTCAGAGTTGGACCTTTAGCTTCCACCCTGTTTCATGGGACACTTGGTAAGAGGTTTGTGTTTTTTTCAGTTATGGTGGTGGCTATTACGGAGGCCAGCAACCCCAAGATTATGGAGGATATGCACAGCCACAAACAATGATGACACCCAACTACTCCGCCCCATATGCAGGAAATATAATGCAACCACAGGAACAACCACAAATGGAACCAACTCAAGGGAGCTACTCTGGGAGTTTTGATGATGAACCACCATTACTTGAGGAATTGGGAATAAATTTTGACCACATATATAGAAAGACTGTTGCTGTTTTAAATCCCTTTACTGTGACGGAAGCAGGAATTGTAAATGAAACAGATCTCGCAGGGCCGTTGTGTTTTTGTCTTGCTCTTGGTGCAACACTTCTTTTGGTAAGATTTGTTTTTTTGTTTTGTATGCTTTCCTAATTTTTGACACAAACTCTCTGCTTAAAACAGCCTTTTGTATAGCAGTTTTAAGCATATAACTTTACTTTAAGCTAGAAAGGGTTGAAATGCCAAGTAAAGGCAGACAGAAGTACTAAAGCACCACAGGTAGATAAAAACTCTTGTATCTAGACAGGTTGCAGAAGCGGTTTAGATTGAAGCATACTTAGACCCTTTTCCTAATATACAAAAAAGGAAAGACATATATACCCCCAAGGCTTGTGTACTGTCATCCCTTCATGGTATTTCAATAATTTTGGTCACACTAAACAAGTATTATGTTGTTGCAGGGTGGCAAAGTGTCATTTGGGTACATATATGGAATTGGAGGCCTTGGTGTTGTTGCAATCTATGCTCTTCTTAACGTTATGACAATTACTGGAGTTACAATGGGATGTGTTGCATCTGTTATTGGATATTGCATACTGCCGATGGTGTTTTTGTCTACTTGTTCTGTAGTTTTGTCACTGAAGTAAGTTTAATCCATTGATACGCAGAAAGATCCTTTTAGTATTCAACTGATTACTTAAAATTTTTAATCTTTTTTTACTCTTATATTTGTTTAGCATATTTCTGAATAAATTGCCAAAGCACTTGACTGTATTCTCCAGTTATAAACTTTTTCAGTTTATTGTTACAAACCTATGTTATTAGTTTTTCTTGATGTATGTAATATAACAAATGTTTTGTTTCTTTTCAGGGGAATTTTAGGCATTGTTCTATCCTTGCTTACTGTGTCGTGGTGCAGTCTATCAGCATCCAAACTATTTGTGTGTGGATTTAATATGGACTCGCAACAACTACTGATTGCATACCCCTGTGCTCTTTTGTATGGGGTCTTTGCTCTCCTTACAGTATTCTAGTTTTTTTCTAGTTCTGCTTACATCTATCTGCTGTAAACGTGGTTCTCACAGTTTCATAGTTGTTTCATTGGAGTGATTTGTGAGTTGAACAGTAACTACATAAAAAAAAGATATGTAAATATCCTGCTCTTGGCAGGCTGCTGATTTCAACAACAATTCAAGGCTAATATTGTCTACAATGGTAAATGCTGCCTGCATGCTTTAGATGCAATTTGTCTCAATAGTTCAATAGTTTCATAAAAGCCAACTCAATAGTTTCATTAAAGTAAAAATATATATATATGTAAAGAAACACTATTTGCATCCAATTTTGTTGGGTTTTTGAAGCTAATCTTGTAAAACTAGTTTTTTTTCATAGAAACCTGTTTTGTTGTAAAAGTTTGTACAGAACTTGGAAAAAGCCTGGTAGACTTTTGAAAAGCACTAGTCTCAATTGGACATTTTGTGTGTGTGCAATAATAAAAATTGCTACGTCCAAGTACATTGTAGCCTTGTTTAAAAAATCTATAGTTTTGGCCGGGAACATTTCTTGATGATGCATGTCCCGCTTGTGGTGCTTGGAATGGGTTGTTTGTTGACCAGATGGTAAAAGAAGCGGTTTCTTTCATTTAAACTGGAGGTTTCGCACATGTGTTGGTTGGCTGCAAGATAAATATTGGTTAGGAGTATGTTCAGTTGTTCTATTATCAGAAAGTCATAATTAAAAAAAAATCAATCGCAGTATTCCATGTACCCTTCACGGTTTGAAACACAATGCTTGTTGCGTATTTTTTTGTCTTGAATTCCCTTCAAAAAACAACATCCACAAATACAAATTCCCTGCCTAGTCGCACTTTCCATATGCGCCAATCTAAATCCCTATCATAGGGCGCCTAATAACAAAGGTGTAGCTGCGTCTAACGTCTACCTATTGTGCCCTCCGCTATCTCGAGCTACGTAACGACCCAGCATTGCCAGCTACTTGTGACTTGGTGATTGTGCTGCTAAGGTTTCATCTACATCCAAACATTGGTATCTATGAGGTCTGGATCAACAAACCTGGTTTGCATCGTACACCATCCGCTCAATGAAATCATCACTAGCTATGCTAACCCTTCTTCCTTCTCGAGGTGGCACCGCAAGTAGAGCGCTGCTGCCTCTAAAATATTGGAAACGAAAATGTCAATTATATGAGGGCCCGTGTGTATTGTACTGTCTGTCCGCAAAAGTATGCAACACCAAATTTAAGTGAGAATGGTTAAACTCGGGTACCACTAGGAGCGAACTCGCTACATCATGGAAGTTCAAAATTGATGTGGGCAATAATGCATGAAGTTTCTATTATCGCCTTGAAGCTAAAAGTATTGCTGGTGATTGCCAAATACAGCATTTTGAATCTCAAACGTATTCTTGATGTACCAGCACATTTTTTGCTACAGTCTTAAAACGAGCAGGCCTGGACTGATCATTAGACGTAGTAAGTATGTGCTTGGAGACATTCTTGGAATAGGTACCCCACAGAAACATTGTTGCCCAATTTTCGGCGCTGTCTTAGGATTTAAATCCACCGTCGGTTTAAATTTTGCGGTTTAAAATGCTATGGTTACTGTTTGTTCTACGAATGAAAACTCTTTGCTTGCCACCTACAAACTCTGCAGAGGTTTATCCTGAGTTCGAAATACGAAGGAATAGGGGTGCACCCCTTAAAGTAGGTACGCGTTTCAAACCAAGAGGCTCGAGTAACTGAAGCGGTCTGTTTTACCTACCCCATTTCCGAAATCCAGCTGTTGATGCTGTTTCTTCGAGATTGACCTAAAAAGTTTCATTTAAACTTTAAATAAACTAGTTTATGCTACCACGGCTATACCAATCATATAAGGGCATATGGTACAAATACGAAAGGCGGCCCCTTTTAATTGGCTGCAAAAATACGGTTGTAAATTAAATTCATAATACGAATGGATAAAGCGATCCTGTTCTGCGAGAATAAAAGTGATTTGCTTTGAGGGACAGTCATGGACGCCGGCAGAAATGTTTCCGAACGGGAGGGCAAGTGCTCCTCTTGCTCCTACGTGCCGGCGCCCATGGGAACAGTAGAAAAGCAATTTTCGTTCTTACTTCTGTTGGAACTTGCCGAAGTTGCACTGCCACTGATACTGGCTCTACTAATCCTTCGAATGTGTTCTGCCTCGGCTGTGCCCACCTTGTTTCCATGCCGAATTACCATGGGATAAGTTCCATGAACCAAGCAACAGTTCGCAATGCATTCTATGTTTTAATGAAGGAAAAACAATAAAATCTGTTAAATCACTCAAAAAGTCCATCGTGATGTGAGCCAAATAAACTATGACGCGTAAGCAACTAACTTGCACGTGAAACAAAATATAAAAAATAATAACAATTATATTTTGTGCTTATTTGAATCAGCGCAATAAACCCTTTTCCTGAGCTATTCTTTCTGGTATATTTTTTTAAACAAAACACATACCTCGGACACGCATACAGTTTCCCATTCTTTACCTTGCAAATTGTTGCACAGAAGCATATACTCAACAAATTCATTTTATGAGCACAACGCATGCAACACTTTGTGAAGGCACATTTACCATTATGACGTCATAATGTTAACTGCTAAGGTATAACTGGTCAATCCGATTTCCTGAGTGGGAAATCAAATGTCTGGACTTGCTGGTCGAGTATGCTTTCAGGCTTACGTAAAAAGAACAGAAATCTGAAACAACAGCTGGAGAAGCTAAACCGGGACAGCGAACTGCTGCTAAACGAGACAGAAAATTATATTAAAGCCAACAGCATCATGGATTCGACTTTAGGATCACCAATGGCCTCATCCAGCAGGTTTTGCTTAGGCCCGACTCAAAATTTGATTTTAACATGAGAACAATGATTTTCTTGCATCAACTAAGCGGTCGAATTTTTGGGCTGAATGTTGAACGTTGAACTTTATATCTGTCAAAATGTCATAGTTCAAACAAACTTAAATTATGTGTTGTTTAATTTGTTTAAAAGCTGAATAATAATTAAATACACAACAAGAACAAAATACCTTTAATTATTTTAGCGATTTAACAGCAATATAAACTCGTAGGAAACGCTATGGATTTGATAGAAGCGCAAGCCCGAACTCTAGCGGTCGACATTTGCTGTCAGATAGGGCAAAACTTATCCGAGGGGAGGCGTCAAAGAGGATAGACGATTTACTTACAGACTGGAGAGATTACAAAGAACGCGCGGAAGAAGAGGCACGGTCTGTTGAAACAAAAATAATTTTACTTCTGTTTAGAATTAGGCTACCAGAAAAATAAAACAAGTTAAATAAGACTTATTATAAGTGGTAATGTGGACTTAAATAAAAGTGTGCTTTTGGACCCCTGCAGTCTTTAGGTCGAGTGGATCAAGCGAGTATTTATACGTTGATTCAAAAATTAAGACATTGTAGTTATGGATTTATTTGGCATACTTAATAATAAAGTGAGCTTTGCAGTACGCTTGCCTATGAGAGGCATTGTGACAAACTAAACTTCTTTATACGAATTGGTTATAATATGCGATCCTGAATTCGTAGACGGCGTAGCCGAACCGAGCAGAACCTTCGAGAACTTTTGGCGCGCAAAGAACGCGAGTCAGAACAGCTGAAATTTGAACTTACGTCCCTGAGATCTCTTACCATGGAGCAGAAGAACGAAATTGATCAGTTGGCGGTTGAGAGAGATGTGGAAGAAAAATGCAGGGCACGCTGTGTGGATTTGGAACTTCAGGTTTAAATTATAAAAAAAATGTTTTTGGACTGATTGGCTGCTAATGTGCAAAGATCTTTATGTCCATGTGCAAAGATCTTGATTTCTGGGTTGTTTTTGAGTTAAATGCTTATTCACAGGGTTCAGCTTGTACTTCAGTGTCCCGTATTTAACTCTTTAACATTCTTCATATGTCACGAAGATTTCAAAAATGAACCGATACATCGCCGAGATGCACGTTGAGATGAAGTCACGTGACGAGGCATTGCGTGGCATTGAAGCGGAACGAGAGTCGCTGGTCCAAATGAACGCAGAACTTCGTCAAACCAATTTGGATCAACGCAATAAGCTGGAAACCTGTGAACAGGATGTAACAGGTTAGAGGTCACAGTTTATGTGCATTCCAATTTCCCAAAAGCAATTTACATTATTGATAAAAATAGTTGATTTTTATGTATTTTTGTGTCTTGAGATTGCTGACAAACAATTAATAATAAAATGTATTTTATATTTTAACAACGAACGATTTGTATTAAATTTAAAGAAACCAGAAAGGAACTTGAGATTTTGGAGGAGATGGTTCGTGCATTAAACGAAAGAAAAACTTTGATTTTCAGCAATTCAAACCTAGATTCCAGATCAGCAACACCCAACAAGTAACGACAGTTCTTTACCTGTTTTTTTTTCTATCGAAGTGGCGCATAAGCTAACAAGCTGTGGTGCAGTTCGAGTGACTTATCTTAAATAAGCAGTTGACCTATTGGTTACTGGTAAATAAATTCACAAACAAATGCATTTGTTGATCGGAAATCGTGCGTGGGGTCACCTTGAGTTCGCACAAGAAATGTACCGAATATTCGATTTGCTGACTTTATTTGGCCATATAGACCATTTTTTACCAAGATTCGTTTTCGGCCGTCCATTATCGTAATTTTTATTACTTTATTGTTTTTCCCACTCCAGACAAAAGTCACTAATTCGTTGGCAGTCTAGCAACCATGGCTGAGACAACTTCAAACCCACAGAACCAAAATAATAACGGAACAAAACTGTTCTGCACTGTTTTCCTGGTAGTTAAACTTGTTTACATGTCAAACGCGTAGCGTACGACTTGATAAATAATTCGGTTGATTCGGCCGAACCTAAATTAGGCTAATTCGGTGCATATATAGATTGTCTTTTGGTTACACCCTTGCATACGTGTTAATGAAAATACGCTTTGCCTTACAAATTCAATTTCTGTCTAAATCCTAGTAACAATTGCCACAAATCACTTTTTAAGTCAGAAAAGTATCTTGATGCATTTTAATAAGAAAACTACAATATTATTTCAGTCCGCGGTTTTTATCCTTTTTCAAGCTTGCGAACTGGTAAATGTTTTGTTTTTATAAAATGTTAATTTTAAAGCAATTCACAGAACATAATAATGGCATGAATAATGTATTACTAAAGCGAATTTAAAGCAAACTCTAACGTTTTATAACGTCCTAAATATGCTGTAATTACTTCAATTTTTTATCGTGCTGATATGTAATAAAGATGTTATAATATCAAAAACTGTTTCATTTTTGAACTTACTACTCTTTAAGCGATTTTGCAGAAAAAAATGATTTTATTTTTTTAAGGCCGGTCAATAGTTCCGGCGGACTGGCAGTTAAGAAACACTAGTTTAAGAGAGGGGTGTTCAACCAGAAGCCCGTGGGCCAAGTGTGGCCCACTGATTAAAGTAGAAATGGATTTTTTTTCTTTTATTTAAAGATGCGAACCGCGATTTATGTATAAATGTATTCGGCCCCTCAGTGAAAAAGGGTGCACAAAATCTTAAACAAACCTAATACACGCGGTTTGAATATAAACAGCGATGACCAGACCATCACTACACGTCTATTTTCTACACCGAAATCATCGGAGGTAGTCCGACCACCTTCCCCGGAATCAACACCAGTAAAATCCAGCGAACTGGGCGAACCAATTCCCTTGTCACTCGATAGCACAGTTGAGGAAAGCACAAAACAGGTTGAGCTTGAAATGACGAACGTATATTTTTAGTGTGGCTTCAACGTATGTCGTTCGTTATTTATACTAAAGTTGTGTTACACTACTCCTAGTACCACAACTAGATTTCCATTTTTAACATTATAAACTACAAATAAAAAGTTTGTACTGAATGGAAATTTACATAATTCATACGTTAAAATCATTTTTAGAAAATTGGTGGTGATTTTCAGTCAGACTATTGGGTTTATGGTTATGTGTTGTACATAGTTTACTTGGTCGTCTATATAAACTATGTTTAGCTACAGCATATTTTAGGACAGAGCATGTGAAAGCCATTGATAATTAGGTTCAAACCAATTTCCAAATGGAACCCAAACCATGTGTTTTGTATTTTACCTCAGCTGATAGTTTCTGGTGAAAAAAACGTAGCGACGAAAGTTGCAAAGGTCAACAAAAAATCTTCCAGCGAAACTTCACACACAAGCAATGAAAACGGCAGACACATGTCTCACCGAAGATCGGCAATGTCAGCTCTGAGAGCTCTGCAAAAAGAACATGCGGAGAAATGCAGGTTGATATCATAAGCTTGCGAGAACTTAACGAGACTAGACTTAGTACTGAGCACACATTTATTTGGAAATGTCCTGCTAATAGGAAACAGTACTTGTTATGTTGTCATACAACATTTGATGTTTGGTTCTAAATCTACCATAAATTTACAATCTAATCGAAGATCGAATAAAATCTAATCGGTTTATACATGCGAAACAATACCTCATCCGAAATTTTACCCATGCAACTTTCTTTAGTAATATTTGAAATAAATACAAAGGCGTTACTTAGCTCAGTGGTCGGCAACCGCCGGTCCGCGGCCCGGTACCGGTCCGCGAGGAGTTCGTTACCGGGCCGTATAATTTTTTAGGTTAAATGCTATAAAACATTTTGCCCATGTATCCCGGGGATGATAAACTAAATTAAGCGTTTTTATTGCTAAATATTCGTAGTTTTTTTAAGACCGGTCCGCGATAAAAATGTTAGTTTCAAAAACGGTCCGCAGTGCAAAAAAGGTTGCCGACCCCTGACTTAGCTGACAAATTCAGCACACTCAAATGCGATTTTTTGTTACAAACCACTGCGGATATCGATTTCCCCTAAAAATATAGCATCATCAGTCCTAAACAGGAAATAGATACATAAATATATGTAACTGGAATCGTCTGTTGAGCATCCGTGGATCGGGACAATTTCTGTATTAGTGCATCTTTATTGAAATATAAAGGCCTTTGCAACTTTTTTGTGCACTCTGGGTCCAAATTACTTTTTAATTGAAAATGAGAATATTTTCCCCTGAAGCAGTGGTTCTCAACCTGCAGTACTAGTACCAAAAACCGTGTCTTAGACATTGTTTTGGAATCGCCAACCTTGCTGGTTTTTAAAACGTGCTAGTCTAATCATAAGAAAAGGTGTATGTATTTATTGGTCTACGTCTACGCCAGGGGTCCGCAAATAGTGGGTCGCAACCCAAATTTGGGTCGCGAGACCTTCCGGTCTGGGTCGCGAAATATTTTAAATTTCCATGAATACAAATATCGCATCTACAATATTAATGAAACTTTTTTCAACCTTTTAATTAATTATTATTGCATTGTTACATATGACTACGTACAGTCTATGTAACAATGCAATAAGTTAAGCGCACCTGTGCAAGCAGTCATGCGTTTTCTGCACTATCTTATATTAAAAGCAAGTACAGATCAAGACTAGAAGTAGAGGACGATTTTCGGCTGGCGTTTCTCAAATTAAATCTTGAATTGATTTGCTGTGTTCTCAAGACAGAGCACACAGTTCTCATTAGTTTGAATGAATACGTTCGTTTACCTACTGTTTTATGTGAAAATAGCAACTGACAAAAGCATAATAGCAGTCTTAATATTGATATTTAGTTGCTTGGTATTTTCCACAAACTTACACGCTAATAAAATTTTTGGGTCGCGAGAATTTAGAGAAATTTTTTAGGGTCGCGCCAAAAAGTATTTGCGGACGCCTGGTCTACGCATTCAAACAGGGTTTAAGTGGTGTACGCGACGGTAGAATAATTCGTCAGGTGGTACGCGATCAGTATAAGGTTGGAACCATTGCCTTAAAGTAAAGGGAACGTATATCAAACCCACCTGAAGATTAACAAATATCGCGTTGAATTGTTATTTGGATTTGGTTTCTTCTCTTTGGTTGTATTGGATTTCTTAGCTACTCATTTTTAGTTATGAGTTTTACATGAGTTCACATTTTAATGTGTTTTAGTAATCTGGCCGAGCACATACAGAAGCTAAAAGAAGAGAACAAATCGAAAGAGGAAAAAATTAATCAACTTCAGACAAGGAATCAAAAAGTTGCACCCTAATTGCATTAATAAAGTCACAAGGAAAAGTTTTTGCTCTAATCGTCTGAAACTTCCTTTACAGCAGAGGACCTGTATTTTTTTTGTTTCGTTCTCTACTTAAGTGGTAAACGAACCAAAACACGGAATTAGGATTAGGGCGTAACAACCTGGCCAACTGACAGAGTTTCTACCTCGGTGACCTTCCTAATTGTCTTGCGTCTACCCACTCACGCAAACTATTACACCAGCTTTGTTGGCGATCATTCAACACTGTACGTCAACTTTAATTGTATTGCCTCATGCAGGATTACATACATTAAGGTAAAATATATAGAGTTATACCCAGGGTTGCCATCGACTTGAAACCAAAAATAAGGACAACCGAAAAATTAAATTTTTATGCGAAACGAAACAAATGTTTTTGAACAAATCTTGGCATTTATTCGAGCCGGGACATAATATTTGCAATTTATTTTGGAAAGAAACAATCTGTTTCAGCAACTGGTTGTTCGTAGAAAATACTAAATGCATCTCACAACAGGTCGGGTCTAGGTTTACTTCTACTTGTAGCAGGAATTTGACTATAGCAATTGTTGAAAATAAGACAAAATAAGGACATTTCTTAGAAATAAAGACAATGAACTTTTCTAAGACATGGCCCTTCAAAATAAGGACAAATCTTAGAAATAAGGACGGTATGGCAACCCTGGTTATACCGTAACTTAAACATCGAAAAACAAAATCTTTAAAACCTTAACGAGTCACGCCCATAAATCACCAACCAATCAAAATTCGTTTAAAGCAGCACACCCACTTCTTTTGTTGGGAAAATGCTCCAGCCTTGCCAAATAAGTTGTCACTTTTCAAAGGTGACGGCGATGTCACGTTCAATTCGCGTCACATTAGCAAATCTCAAGTGACGCAATGTATATTTTAATAGTTGAAAAAAAAAACGTTTGTTTGCACTTGCACGTCTGGTTTGTTCCTCACAGTCCGCTGTTATTGTGTAAGTACGTCATGTTCTCTGTATTGCCAAGCAAGGTATGTTTCTCCTGATCCAGAAGTCGTAAGGTGTGACACCACCCATAGCGTTCTTTGTTTACTGTGACTTGTGATACAACACTTGTTCTGCAATCCCTAGATGTGTTGCTAGGCAAAGTAAACATGCTGCACTCATTCGCTCCAAATCCGGTTTCAAGAGACTAACACAACTATAAGCCCGAGTGGTTAAAATCAACCAAGAGTGGCGCAAAAATATTTTCAAGAAAACGAAAACGTATCTGTAGCTTTTGACGTTTGTTTTTCAGTCTGTTGTAATGATAGTAACAGTTCCGCAATCTAAGCCTAAAATAAACCTATTGCACTTCAAACTTTTCCCCGGATATGGTATTACACCAAAGTACTCCGGGAAAATAGGAAAATGATGAAATACAATACGTATAGCGCCACATCCGTATGACGTCACACCTTGTGCTATCTTGATTCAAATGTCCTCGGGTATCGTGTTCCGTCAGATGACCTATATGTGTGCTGGCAGTTGTCAACGAAAATAACGAAATTTTGTTTTTACTTGTGACGTACTGAATATTTAGTTTGCCATTTTATTCGGACCAAGCAGCTACTTCAACGATGATTTTTTTGCGAGACATAACTTTTGAGCGCGAACTGTGTGTCTTCTCTGCCTAATAACCAACATCAGAACATTTCAAACAAACATCGCATCGACTTTTCTAATTTTTCTCTCTAGAAAGTATTATAGTTCTGTCGACCCCAAACAAAAGAACAGTGACTTATTTATACTGGCAACGTGGGTCGAGGCAACCCTAAAACCCACATAACTAACCTCATAATTATAACAGAACTGTCCTGTTCTAGTGAACTGTTTGCGTGCTATTAAAACTCTTTGTTTTGATGTTAAAAGCGTGGCATACAATTTCGAAAGATTTGATTGGGTTGATTCGGCCGAATTTATTTCAGCAAAACTTTGCTACGCGCTTTAAGGGTATAAAAACTCTTTAAAACTAACGCATTCTGCCGCAAAACCATTTATGGAGCTTTACTTGGGTTATTGTACATCAACGATTTTTGGTTTCTAAAAACGTTTTTGTATGTTATTTAAAACATAAAACCCACCACGAATAGGGCCAGATTGAAATAGCTTTTGTAGAATGTCACTCGGAACCATGCAGAATGGCAGAGTTCAGTTGGTGTAAAATTACCTGCTGACATGAAACAAACAACCCTAGGGTTTATATCTGAATGGTCGGGTATAGTCTGGCTTCAGTATGAAACAACAGCCAACTGTGGTTTCAAGTAGCTCGCATGTTTTTTTACTGCCAACAGTGCTGTAATCTTGTTGCATGTTTGTATGTAGCCTTAGCTAGCATGAGTTTTAACATAGGACGTTCAAAGACATTAACGGCCAGGTTTAGTCATTAAAACTAAGAGCAGCATCGTGTATGTTAATTAACAACATGTATGCCTAACGTGAGTATCGAGTTGTACAAACTTTAAAAATAAATGGACGTCGAAACTTTTATTGTTTGCCCAAAAAAATCTGCTGACAGAACGATAGTGTATGCATGACTTTAACAGCTCATTGAAAAACTAATTTTGTTTTGGGTGGCACGATTTGGGTTTTGAGCGACGTTGACAATATAAAAAAAAACATTATGTCAACGGTTGATTGTTTTAAAAAAGTCTACATAAAAAACACAAGTTGTCCAAAACATTGTTTGTCTATTTTTGGCAAACTGGGGAGCTTCAATGTGAATTTGAATGGCCAAATTGTTAGAACTCAAAAGTTATGTTCACATTGGCCGATCAAATTCGCTATAAAGCTTTTCAGTTTGCAAATATCAGACAATAAATGTGTTTATCGCTTAATAATGGATTGGACAACTTGTGTTTTATTCAGACTTTGGATTGTATCATATCGTATTTTATTTTGTTCACGTGCACTTGAACGCAACAAACATAGTAACACATGATGATAAAGTGGCACGAAAACACAGGACGCAGCTGCGAAAACGTAGCGGATAAAAATACGCTAAAATAATACTAAGGGAGGGAGGGCAACAGTAAAAAAACACAGCAGCTATACCTGGTAAAGAGAATACATGCAGCGGCTCCTCAAAAGGTGGTTTGTAACTTGTGTAGGATAAGTAACGCAAAAGTTTGATAAGTTTATTGTATCTTGGGTTTCAAAATTTGTGCTATAAAAGCATAAATTGGTATGTAAGGATATAACATTACGGAGGTTTAACAAACGCGTTGTTCTCCGAAAACAATAGTTGAAATATGATATTATTGAGAAAGGCACAAACGGAAGTAGGCTACCTCCCATTTCGAAAACGGTGTTAATTACATGAATCGCTTTTCATTCGTAGGAGTGATTCCCATCAGGAAAGTTATTTGCAACTTTTAGGGTTGTTGGGTGATTGTCTCCATGTTTATTTTCATCGAAGGATAAACTAACTTTAAGAACAAAATCGTTTTGCAAATTCTATTTAAAATTTAATTTCGCCGTGCATTGACAATTTAAAACGGAACAAGTATAAAAGATATGCCTAAGATTGGCAACAGCATTTTGTTAAAACGCTTGTAGGTTTGCCTTGGTTGACACAAAAGCTTCCTCAGCAGGTAACCGTTGAACAAATGGTGCAGGGCGCCAGACCCGTTTACAGACATTAAAAAGCTCAGCGGGATTCGTCCTCGGAAGCATCTTGGGTTCGAACCCCTAAAACTGAACTCAAACGTCACACAATCGTTAGTCCCGCCTTCTAAATACTTGTGCTATTCGAGTAACAGTGCTCTAGGACAGGTTTCAAAAAGATTGCATTAAGGTAGTTGACAGTCTCACGTCTACAGGAGTAAAAAAGTATAAGAAGTTTATGGACATGGTCTGAATTTTTGTCCAATTTTTATGCAATCTGATGGGGTCAAGAAATCCGACAAAATTTTGACTGAAAGCACGGACTCGTTCCGTTGGTTTATATTTTATATTTTACGATTTCAATTATGAAAATATAAGTGATAATTTGCCACAAGGTAAAATGACACCAAGTTTCAAAAGTTGTGACGTAGGTAAGCCATTGTTTGTTGCCAACGTTGTAAAGGAGAGTAACGTTAACCAGTCGTTTTTGCAAAACGCGACTATTATAGTAAGTAAATAAACGACAATACGACTCCTATTAAAAGCACTACAACCAGTCACAGGCACGGACTTTGGCCTTAGCAGAACGGTTAGGTAATTCTGTTTATTTTCACAAATCGTTGTGTTGCTATAGAAACCCGATTTTATTGTTTGTCCCTAGCTACAATTTTGAGGAAGTGCTTTGCGGCAAACAGCAACAGCGAAATTGCAGCGCTTTCAGCAATGGAAAATTTCTGATCACATGATAAGGGGTGTTTTGAAGGTGTGTCTGTGACTTCACTAAAAATCGATGAAACGATAAGGAAAAAGATTTACAACAAAGCAGTGCATGATTTAAATCAGTTTTAAAATCAAAACGTAAGGGTTTGCATAATTTGTCAACCGAAAAGGCGTTTTGCAGTGACGCAGTTGCATTTTTTTTAGAAACCGTACTGCTGTTTTTTCACATATCGCGTATTCTTATGCATTGCCAGTTAAAACAACGAAAAGGTTTTAAAACCATATTAACCATACTTATTTGCATACCTAATAAGTTTGAATAAACGTTGCAAAGTGTGATGTGATGTGCACTATGTTAAAATTCTGCGTTTGTTTTGCAGCTGTAGTGTTTTTGAAATAACATTTTCAGCATTCACTATGTAAAGTTATAATGGGGTCTTACGTAATTGAGGCAAGCAGCGTGCGAACGACTGGGTTTGTATTGCTGGCCTCGTGAATGGAAAATTTTATCTACTACGAAGGGGCGTTTTGTGGGCCGGGAAAAACAAACCCTTTTTTCAATTGAGACTGCTTTCAGTGTAGTTCGCGCGTTCAAATAATTTAACTGTAGGGTCAGAGTAACCCGAAACATCAGAGGGTGTAGTTAGACTTAGAGACCAGTGCTAAGATCTATTGTGTAAAACAGTTGTGCAAACGAGGTTTATTGCGGATAAGATTTAGAAACCTAATATGATTTTGCCAATGTGCGTTTAAAATACCTCATTCCGTAAAGTGCACTGTCTGAGCAACATTTCTTCATTTCGTTTAGTGGTGTACTTTAACGTTTTCTGCATGAGCCAATTGTTAATATCTTTTGTCATTACTTGTTGGATGTTTAGCGATTTAGCGATATAGAAAGATATGTCTCCCAGCCTTGGCTGACATCGAAGCGTTTCGGTTAACTGATTTTTGTGGAGGTTAAATCATTTAGTAAGGGGGCGTAATGTGGGTGCGTCAGGTGATAGGGAACCGAAATTTGGAAGTACTATTAACGTCGTAACGGAAACCGCCGAATCGAACTGTCAGTCAATTCCAAGTCTTTACGTCCATGGTACTTTACGTACATTCTAAGAGCATTTGCTTAGCACTTGCAATCAAAAAACAACTCACCAGGGCGTCGCAGCTCTGACGCATTGAACTTGCCGCAAAAGGTTTGGGCCGAAACCGAATATTTGGTCAAAAGGACAAATTATTCCAGCCAAATCGGCGACGGTTTAGAAAAGATAGAGCTGGGTTAGTAATGTACCACCAGATGGAGAACCTTTAGCCATAAGGGTGTGGAACCGAAAACGACACGCCGTTAAACAAATAGTGACACACTGTGTATCTGAGATCGACGCCAAGAAAAAAAATGCGCCTCAGCGACGCTGTGACGTTTGATGCTCATGTGATCTACCATTGCCGCAGTGCAGCAATTGGTTGAGAAGCGCAAAGGGAAATCTCGTTGCGGTGAAGGTGACGCAGTTACGGACACGTGGCATATCGTGATTGTGGGGTGATGTGACGTCTTGAACTCTTTTCAGTTCATTGGCTGGGTAGAACCTTGAGGTTGGGAGTTACCCTGATAAAGACGGCGTGGATACCGCGTCAAAAACGCCTCACTCATATTAGAGTTTATGTTCTGTTAGTTCGGGATTAAGTATGGGTTTCCATGCAAGTTCCAATTAGTTTACTGCAATGAAGTAGAACAGCACTTGTATAGGCATAGGGGTTTTAAAAAGAACATGTGTAATTTATTTATTTAGGTTAAAAAAATGTTGTGTGAACTATTCCATGAAACGTTATGGCGAAATACAAATTTAATAATGCAAACATGGCGTTTAACCGAGGATACAATACACTGCTATTGTCATTGGTAGAAGTAAATCATTGATTTCGTTTGGTTATCCGCAAACTCTGCAAAGTTGTTGCACCAGCGGCAATTCTTAAGGAAAAATGTGTATGGAAGGGGAAATCCCAACGGGTGAATTACATTACACCAACTGCAGACGTCAGGAAAAACGCATTCGCCACTTTATAAGCTTCGCCCTTTCGATACCCATAAATAGTAAGTTGTTGTTTCATCATCAGAAGGGTTATCTCTTAAGCAAACCTTAGTACATACGTTACAGTCATATCAAGTGATGGCTTGAAACTGAGGTGATGTGATATTCAAATACAAAAATGAATAAATTTGTAGGCTGCACATACTTATATGCGTGGAATATTATGGAATGCGGGTTTATTTACTGTGAGGATAAATTTTAAATTACACACGAAAGCGAATATGATTTAGGAATTAAAATGATTGATTTGTGATCAAATTTTTATTCAACAACCCCTAATAAATTTTGTTTTTTTAGGCAATAGATTTGAAAACGTATTCTAGCAATCGTTTTGACTGTGAAATTAAATTCCGAAAACATTTCTTGAAAGCGGCGTTATTTCAGTTTGATTTTGAAAGGAAATTCAGTACACACTTAAGAACCTAATCTAGAGAAGAACATAACATTTAACGATGGAAGCACCAGTGGAAATATCAGGTAATACGTTAATATGACAACAGCGAGGTTTCTCACAAGAGCGTTTTAAAATTCAGAAAAAATGAAAACAGTTTTGTCCTCCTGAATAATTCAGGGCCCATTATGTTATAAATAGCTTCTGCTATAAAAAACCGTTTCTAACGACTAATTCCAGAAAAAAAGTTTGATATTACAATAGAACATTATAAGTAAACAACGGTAGCATACTAGTTTTTGCCCAAAAATGTCCGTGTGAGCTAAGTGTGGTGTTTTGTTTTCAGTTTCTTTACGTGGACTTGATTCTGAATCACAACGGCAAATGGAGGTCGAAGTTAGTATTGACGCTTACGAAAGAAAAGTTCACAGCCCACCTAATAACACGTGAGTAGTAAGTTATTTGTTTGTTTTTTTTGTAAGTAAGGTTTTGTTGTTATAGCAGTGACGATCTTTTAATTTGCAATATATTCGACACTGTTTCTTTCATGTAGGAATCAATCAAGAGAAACGTCAGGACACATGGCCGAACATCCGTGGGTTCACAATTATGTGGTGTTCGAACATTTTCGCGTCCGTTCTTGAAGGAATCAATCTGCATCTGATTACTTTTCCAAAATTGGCCCTTCGGTGAAGAGAAACAGCGGTCGTCACTTTGAAACTATTGTTTTAAGGGGATTTTATCTGTTGCACCGAAAGTTTCAAAGCTGATATCCCCTATTGGGAAAATAAGCACCAAGTCTGCAGTCATGAGCCATTCTGTATGGGACATCGTTGTAGATCTTAGGACTTTTGTACGTTTATGATAAGTTATAATTGCAAATTTAGTTCCTGTAGTATTGGTTCTGCGCATGATTGATGTTTTTAGTTGCACTTTAGACGTTATTTATAATGTTTATAATGCACTTTTTACTGGCAGATATATATATCTATAGGTTTTTACTGCTCCTAAAACATTCTGATCATTGCCTTTTAAGTTGTAAGTGCCTTTATCATGTGTAGGATTGGGTCCCGGATTCCCGGTATTTGAGATATTTTTATTCATTCCCAATCCCAGAGGCATTTTTTAAAGCCCGGAATTTAAGCTAAGTTTGTACGACGACCTGTCGCTGCGACATTGCAATATTTATTTTGCGGCAGTTATTACCACACCAGCCAGCATTATTTTTTATGCGTTCTAGTAGAAATGTAGAACGGTTCTACATTGTATAACTTCGGTCAAGAAGTAGCTACATAATTCTTTAGGGTGTATACGTTTTATGATTAACGCATTTGCAGTCAGTAAAACCTGACTAGGGACACATTTAAGATAGGGACACATTTAAGTTTTTACACCATCGTTACAAAAATGTTTGTAGACGTACGCTATAAAAAGTATAGCCTACTCTTGGAGACCTTGGAGTCCAAACGAACAAATTCGGCCAATAGGCATATTTTTAAAGGCGTTTAGATTCAACCGAAAAAGTGGCATTTATAGCTGAGAAGCGTTTTGTGCCAACCTTTTTATGAATATTGTATTATCTCACTGGCGCATTTGCTGTATAACACCAATATAATACCATTGTGGCTTAAATTGTTGTTTATTTAGCTCACAAACTTTTGTAACTTCGTAAGTAAGTCAAAAGGCATCGTCTGTCACCATACAGGACTTTGGACTCACGCCGAGTTAGATCGATATATGCGGCTTAGGTTGTACCAAATAACACTATTTTGTTTACTCGATATTATGAGTTTTAGTAATAATCGTAGCAGCAGGGGTGCTTGTGTAGAATAAGTCAGCAAAAAGTGTTCTAAAAATATTTTACCTTTGCGTCCAGCCTACAAACAACGAGTAAAGAGATAAATGATGCTGTGTCCCCAAAGCCAAGCAAACAATTTTAAACGAATAAGTTATAAAACCAACACACTGCACAAGGTGGACAAATCAAATAAACAGAACAGAACATGAAAACAACCTGCTAGAAACGCCAGCGCGAGCACAAATAACAAAATGTGACACGTGTAGCAACCAACCCAGTATATTGCTCAATGTTCACATTCTAGTGGCGTTTTATGGAACGATATGCCTAATTGTGGTTTGCATGATGTCTCGGGACCGTTAAGTCAAGGCCCAATAAACAAAGATATCGTTTTGCAATAAATATCGTGGGGCTTGCTGCTCCGAACACACTGGAGTGCCGCAAGGGCCCGAATTAGCTCGTACGGCTGATCTCTCGTCGCCAGCTGCACTGATGAGACCACATAGGTTAAAACAGTGTGCATTGTTTGTAGCTTGTTTTCGAGTCCGTTCTAAATTTTAAATACATACAAATGAGAAGAACAAAATACCGTTATTGAGATGCAAAACCAAATCTGTATAAAAACTGTGACAGACATAAACCTTTCCATTCAACACCCAATACAAGACAACACCGAGCTATTGGGTGCTTCACATGCGATAACTAAAATGCACAAGGATATTGTGGGGAAACGAAATCATCTTGTATTTCATATTCATTTCCACACCAATCCATTTTGGTTTCACCAGGTAATAAACTGTTTTTACTAAGCTTATGTGTACGACTGCACAGCATAGTTCTGTTACACATGCATTCAAGTGTTTGTATCCAATGATCCAAGGCTCCTTAAGAAGAATAAATTTATTCTGCACTCGCAATGTACATATATTACTGGATACATTCAATCAAGCAAATACATATGTACATCTGACAGAACTATAGGCTTACACAGCATTTTTTCTATTAGTATGCAGTCTCTTTATGAAATACTGAAAGTTACAATCCATTACTTTGGCAAGTATTTTTCAAATTCCTTTGTTACTTGGGCTGTGCCAAAATAGGCCTGCATCACTTTTACCACAGCAATCTTGCCAGAACTTGCCATCTGGTCATGGTGGTCTCTGATCCACTCAGTCATGGTATTCAGGTTGAAATCCACACCTTCTATGGAACTGTGCTCAAATTTGTCTTTTGGTCCCCAAGTGAAAGCAGACTTCACTTGCTCAAAGCTTAACTGATGATCACTTTTTACCTGTTAAAAGTGAAAATAGCAATGAAATTTCAAGAATAAATAGATCTCTTACTTTTATCATACCCGATGCCCAGTGCATCCTGGCAATTTAATAGTTCGTCCTTTAGATAAGGGTACTTTAAATCAGGATTGTCCTGCTTCACTTAATTTAGGTAAATTTCAACCAAAAACGAAGCTTCAATGCTGACATTGTACAATGTCACAAGATTTACTTTGTAAAATCGACTCAGCCTGTACCCTAAAAATGTGATTCCGACTTCTCCACAAGCTTACAGTATTTAAAAAGCGTAGAGTAGGAAAAACTTGTAATTGTGAGAACAAGTAATAATTGTGAGAGAGTAGTGGTGAGAGCAGGGCCACCCGTTTTTACAGAACTATAACAACTCATGTCAGAAGGTTTTGACACACAGGTCAGGGATATGTTAAGGCACAGGCATTAAACAATCCAGTTGTTTTGTTTTGCCAAAAAAGGTTAAAATTATAACACGCAACACTTACTCTTTTATCATTTAAGTCAATAAAACCACACATTCCCCACTCATGGGTATCAAATTTGAGATAGACAGTGTTTAAGTGAATAGCCTTTGAATCTTCATTGTCCAAGGGCAGCCCAAGTTCCTGAAAAAATGTCGAACAAATTTAAATGTAAACATTTTTTTTCTTTTTTAAGCTAAATTTTAAATTGGAGTTAAATAGGGGCTGTTGGTTTGTTCATTTTTGGATTGGAGTTGAATATGTTCACCTCATTTAATCCCCGAGCAGCTGTTCTGACAAGTGAAACTGTTGCAGGATCAGCGTCTTTGTCCAGGTAATCCAAAACAGAGCAACTTTCCACAGCTCCACATGTATAAGTCCCCGGGCTTGCCACACCTTCATAAATTGGCAACATTACAAAAACTTTTGACACAAATTAACAGCGGAGCATCTCCATACAATACTGTATTTTCCTGCTTAATTTAATGTTAGAATAACATGTTGTAAATACTGAAACAGAATACAACAATTAGAACATTACACAACAACCTTTGGCTCTTGATCTTTGGGTGAAAACAAATTTTCTCTTTCCATCTTTTTCTTTCGTGAGAACAGCAACATGTAGACCAAATGATGTGCTGTAGATTTTGTTAACTTCACCTATGTCTGTTAAAATACTTGATTTCTCAATCTCATCAAAGCTTCTCCAGATGTCTCTGATTGCTCGGTGATGGCAATATGTTGACTGTTTAAATCTGCAAAGTTTTTATTAATGATGGTAAAAAAAATATATTGAAAATATTATTGAATACCATACGTTTTAAATCTTCTGAGAAAATGGTAAGAAAACATACTCTAAAAGTACATATTTGTTCACACTACATGCTGCTTTAAAACAATTTTAGTTTTGTTGTATAACATATACCACTACTCACTCCAGTTCAATGTGCTGACTTTCTTCTTCTCCTTGACGATCCAACACAATTTTCTTCAGAGCAATGTTTGGGTTGTTATCAATTATTTTTTGTTTTGCTTTCTGTAGATATTCTTTCTTGTTTTTAATGAACATTTTATCTAGGTGGTCTTCAAGAGGACTGAAAAGAAACATTGCTTTTTACAGGAATGCACAACCTTTTTAATTTTTCAAAAATATGCCTACTGTTCCTCTTCTCTGTGCCTTTTCACAAGGCACAAAAGATTTTTTTCAGCATAAGTTGGTTTGGGACTGTTAAAACGTTCTTCCATGGTGACATGTTCATCAACCTAGAGCAACAAAAAGCCAAAAAGTTGGTTTTGTCTGAGATCACCTACTATGCCTAGTTCAGTTATTTACTTGTTTAATGACAACCCTCAAGTTTGCTGCAACAATTGGACATTACTGCCGTTCAGAAAATACACTTTTGTTTGCATACCAATTTCAATGACTAGTACAAGGTTGTTAGTGAAAAATATATTTTTAAATAAAAGAGAAATAATACCTCATTAACCACTGAATCAGCCACAAAAATGCTAGTGATCATCAAAAACCCACAAGAAAAGAATTCACCCTTTGACTCCTTTAGTTTAAATGGATTTTCCTTAGTGAAATGTTCAGCAACAATTTTCTGAAAGCTAGGGCATTTCTCTACATCTCCACAACATTGCCAAATCAACTGACCAATTCTACCAGCACTTCCATGAGAAGTTGAGAATTTTATGCCATCAACAGAAACTGATTTGTTGTCGCTCAGTTTAATTTCAACCTGTTTCTCTGTGGAAATGACAAAAAATAGTAAAACACCAGTAAAAACAAATTTATTCGTTTGACAGGCAAAATCAACTTAGATGGTTTTTGCACATGTACCTGATTATTTGTGACCAAGATTTAGCTCCTTGTTGTATAGATTTTTTTATGGAAATTGGTGTTTTGGCTTGCCTTGGGTCTTTTTAAGTGTTGAAATCAGAAACTTAATTATTCTAAATCAGTTTGAAACTAGGATCCCTAAAATGCTAAAACGATTGTATGGTATACCAGTTGGTAAATCAATGAAAAATTTTAAGCTTGTTAACACTTCAAAACAAAGTTTGACTTGGAGTGTCCTGTTTTGTGCATAAAAAACACCAAACACAGTTTATGATTCTAAACTCAGCAGTTATGCTACAGTGTCTGTTACATCATTTTTTTGCCTTTAAATAAACAAATCCAACAAAGTTTGACAAATACCATAAACCTCTCTGGCTGAAAAACATGGACAGAGTCAGATTGACACATAATAGCTTTTACACATTGGCTTGCAAACCACAGGTGGGTGCAAGTAAAGGACTAAACAAAGTGATTTCTTGCATTACTAAAACAACCGATCATTACTACTTTTGGATAAGTTCGTTGTGTAGTATCTATCCAATGGTTGTTTCCCAGACTTTGTAGTATAAACAATCAATCCAAATGCAAAAACATCTTGTTTTTCATTGTTCCAGCCAATTGGAGCAGAATAGCGTACATGGCCCTAGTGTTGTCATAAATGTAAAGCAAATAATTTGTTGAAGCTGGGAAAGAACTATATAGTATATAAGCAGTAAAAATGTACTACCTTTGATATGTAATGTTAAAACTCAAAGTTAATTTGAAAAATAAAACAGCACCATCATTTTTATTTACACATCAAATATACTTTTGTCTTAGGTAAATAACATTTTTTTGTAGATTTTGTGGGTTGAAACATATGCATGGATGATTGAACACATTTGCTTGTACTATACCTTTGAATCATCTGCATTGACACTGTGGCATGACAAGCCAAAATCACACAGCTTTGCAACAGGATAAATGGGTTTGGTATCCAACTAAAAATAGTTCAAAAACATGTTTACCACACTTCAAACATGTGAAACAAAGTTCATAACTGACTAATAATTACCAAGGATAAACCACTATAAATGGATCTGTTTATCAGCCTTGTAAAGGATATATTGATAATACTGAAGTGAAATAATGGACTATTACATCACTCTTGATGGGATAAGTATTTGCTCTTAGTATGTGATAAGTATTTGAAACCTCTGAGAATAAACCATAACATAACCATAACACATTTTTCAAGTTTAGGGGAATTTTCTCTGCAGTGTACAGAATCAATTATAGTAAATGTCTTTGTTACTATGCAACAATATGTAAAATACAACCTTAAACCCACTGGCACATCACAATCATAAAGTGGGAAAAAGGATATCAAGAGCATTTTTTAGCTAAAAAGCATATTAACCCATGTTAAGTAGATGATAATCCATTTATTACCAAGATATTTTCTGGTCTCAAGTCCCTGTGAAATATTCCCTGTGAGTGCAAGTAATCCATGGCATTTGCAACTTGGTGAGCAATATGCCAGGTAAGAAAATTTGACAAACCACTACCGCCATCAGTGACAGTTGATTTAATGTACTTCATCAATGTTACCTGAATAGTTATGTAAGCATAACATCAATTCAGAGTGGCTTAACAAGACACAAGAATAACTATAACAAAAAAAGCCTTTCAAATAGTAAAATAGAAAAGCAATTTCATTCTTAATTGAGTTAATACTTTGGATGACCAGAAAACATAGAACTCATTATGTGTAAAATAGAAATCTGCAATTGAACTAAAAGTGATTAACTATACACATTCAAAAAATGTCTAAACAAATTTAAAAATTGCATTTGGTAACTGGAAATTTAAATACCATTTTGCGGGTAAATAGTAATGCCGTTTATTTCAGTAACATGATTTATGGATTCGGTCATAAATGTTTGTAATTTTTTTTCACTCCTACAAATGGTCAAGTCCAGAATAAAAATAATCAGAAACCATTTCCTATTTTTTGCAACCAAAATGACACTACATTTACGTATATCATGATTTAGGGTAAGGCATATGTACAAATATTTGTCATTACCTCTATATATTCCATGACAATGAAAACTTCCTCATCGAAGATGCCACTTCCTCTAAAGGCAATAATGTTATCATGCCTTAATGACCTGTATGTTAAGTCAGAAATTAAAGTTTTGCATAACTTTGTTGACATTGAAGAAAAAAAAATACTTTGTTAAAAAATAATAAACAAGTGTCCAAAGTGCAGCCTGCGGGCCAAATGCGGCCCCCAGCAGCATTTCACGTAGCCCGCGGCTGTTTTTTCAAATTGTGTTGCTTATGACCCGCCATAGTTTAGTTTAAGTTTTTGGATTTTGGCGACTCGTTACTTCCAGCAAAAAGTTCCTTTCCTTGGAACTTTACTTACCGGTAAAAAGGAAGGTGGTGACGCAACAAAATCCCACAATTTCCTTAAATTTGTGTTCTAATTCTAAAAAACGTTGGCCCACTGGCGTCCTCACATGGTAAAAATTGGCCCTCATTAAAAAAAGTTTGGACATCCCTGAAGTAGACAAACATTAGTGTTTCATTACCGTAATATTTTGGACTCTTCACTGAAGTTAACTTTAGCATTTCCATTTTGTGCTTTTTGACGTTTGACAGCAACAGGTTGGCCTTTGAGACTTGATTTGTAAACAGCTCCAAAGTTTCCTGACCCAATTTCCCTTAAATTTTCCCAATTATTCAAACCAACTTCTTCAGGTTTCAATTCAGTTGGTTCTGCTAAATCAAAATGACTTTTCGGTCATTTCTGCTATTTCAAGATTGGTGAAAAAAATACAACTACTTCACTGTGAAAAAAACTTTTATACCTTGTTCAAAGTTAAGATTTTTAATCAAATTATCCAATTCTTCCAATGATTTGGCAACATTTGAAAGGTCTTCATAGAAAAATGTCCCGTTTGCACTTTCCAAAATGATTTTTAGATTTTCAAGAACTTTTCCAGATAACATAGACAGCTGCTTAGCCATTTTTAAAAAGTGAGCACTAAAAAGTTAAAATATGTCTGATTTGAGACGTTGAAAACATTGAAGTTTCAAAACATATTGTACTAGTTTCAAAAAATATTGTCAAAGAACAGCACAAAGCTGTTTGACCTATGATAGAAATGCAAAAATATATATATAGCTAAACATTAGAAAATAGCATTTTAATAAATGAAAAAGTTCAAGTGCAATTTGACTGCTAATTGACACCAACAAATTTGACTTGATTTCCAACTGTGATCTATCCCTCCTAAAGAAGAATTTTTTTTATTTAGGATAACATTTAGTGCAAATCTTAACACTTTTTTCATTGATGTTTTTTGAAAGACTTCCTTTTTTCCAACAATGTAACAGTAGCCAATCGCGAATCTATGTATGGTTTTGGGCAATCTTTTTTCTCGTGTGTGTCTTTGTGCATGAGAATTTTTTTTTACACATTCAATGCCAAACTCCATGCAACAAACATTTAGTGATGGTCCAATTGCTACTTTTCACATGATTTCAATACCTCTTTTTATGCTATCTACAATGCTTCGTATGATACCTTCAAGAACGCCTTTCCAAAGTTGTAAAAACACATCAGGAAAACAGAGAGAAAGAATTAACTGTTTACGAAGTCACACATTTTAGTAGGCTAGTGGAGTAAATACTGTTGCTACACATTGAAATACAACAATATACCTTTAAATGGCAAAATCAACAAACTGTTGAAATTTCATCATATTCGGAGATTGTTTAAAAAATTTACCCATTTCAGGGGGCTAGTAGGGTAAATATTGGAACTACATGGTAAAACACAACAATTGTAAATAGCATATTCTACAAGCTATTCAAATTTTAGTCAATTCCCACACTGATCAAAAACTCTTTTTAGGGGGCTAGCAGGATAATTACTGGGGTTATCACGACAAATGAAGAAGAGTGCACATCTACATGACCATATTAACCATCTGTTAAACTTTTATACAAATCTATCAAAGATTTCATGCCAAAAGTGCATGGACAAACTTTTCTAGGGAATAAAGAAAAAAAGCAAAGTGAAATCAAGATGCAGGAAAGGGACCCATAATTATGTTACTATGATCTCCTGTTGTAGCAACAGTTACTCTTGGAGAGTTTGTTACAATCCCATCAAATCCCATCGACTGTGGCTCAGGACCTTCATAGACCCAAACATCCTTTCCGTGCACAGCTTTGGCTATCACCAGTTTTGCAATATCAAATTGACTTGCCTTGGCCAGAAGATTGTGATTTGCTTTCACTACAACCCTGGAGCTTTTCTTTTTTGCAGAAAAGCGCATTTTCCAAAGCACAGAGAAGTCAGGGTTAATGGACAACTCACTAAAAAAACATGATGGCAAGAAACTGGAAGTACTCTAGATCTGTACATAGTAAAAGCCTCTTTGGGCTCAGGTTTTTTTTATTCTGCCTGAATCAATATGCAAAGAAACCTTATGCAATTGCATGAATAAACTTTCCATCATCAGCATTTTTTACATCCAAAGAGTAAAATAAATAATACAATTGCATTATTTGTTTTACTTTCATCCATTACACATTTTAACTCAATGATGCCAATACATGTAAATCTATACCCTATTTCTCAACAAAGTTTGTGTTATACTTAACAATCACCAAAACGACTGCCATCACTATACTACTTGTTGTGGACTGTGGTATTGGCAGCAGTATTGTAATGCAACAAAAACATCCTGTTTTTTCAAAAAGAGGAAGTAACTGTGACACCTTCAGTTCCTAAATTATTTGTCATTTTATTTGGCTTAATGAGGAGGAAGTACTAATTGTCAGCCACATTAATGGTGATTTGATTTGTTTTTACTTTAACATTTTGTGATTTCAAAAAAAGAGTGGCCACAGTCCTATTCAAAAATTCAGTAGCTACTATGAGAAAAACCAAAAACACTTTGCATGTGTAAAATAAAAATCCACCATTGAACTGAAGGTGATCAACTATACACATTAAAAATAAACCTGAAAAAAATTTGTTTGTTAGCTGGAATTTTAAATACCTACTTTACAGTGAATAATAATTTAATTAATTTCATCACTTAGCAACATGATTTTGGATTAAGGCATAAATGTTTGTAATTTATTATCAATCTAAAAAATTGGTCAAGTCAATTATAACATGCATCAAAATCATTTCATACTTTTTTATTATTTCATTGATTTACCTCAATCTTTTGTCTTTACTACAGTGTATTCTGTGTCAATGAAAACTTCTTCACCAATGATGCCACTTGCTCAATAGGCAAAAATGTTGTCATGCCTTAATCACCTCTAAGAACTCATAAATAATACTTCATTGAAAAATAATAAACAAGTAGACCTATGTTAGTGTTACATTACTATAGTATTTTGGACTCAGTAATACAGTTATATTTTCAGCATTTTTTCTTCATTTTGTGTTATTTGAACTTTGGTAGCAACAGATTGGCCTTTTAAGACTTCATTTGCAAATAGCTCCAAATTTTCTTGACCCAATTTTCCTTAATTGTGCCCATTCTCCAAACCAACTTCTTCAGGTTTTAGTTCAGGGGTATCTGCAAAATAAAATTAAGTTTCTTGTCATTTCTGCTATTTCGAACTCAACAAAATCATTTGCTTTAACATACTAATCAATAATTACAAATACTGTACTGTTAAATGAAGTTTTATACCTTTTTTAAAGTTTAGATTTTTAATCAAATTATCCAATTATTCCAATGATTTGGCAACATTTGAAATGCCTGTATAGACAGATGTTCTTTTGCATTTTCCAAAAAGAGTTTTAGATTCCAAGAACTTTTTTAGATAACACAGACAGCTGATTTTTTATAATTAAGCACAAAAAATAAAATTACAGTATGTCTACTGAGTCAATATGTTGAAAACATCAAAATTAAACAATGGAAAATAACAAATTAGTTTTCCACAAAAACAGATCATAAAATTCAAACTTGGTATAACAGAGACTAGCCAACTATGTCAACTTTAAAATTCAATACACATGTTTTGAAGTGTTTGTATCCATGACGCCTATATTCAGCACTCACTATGTGCATAAAATACTGGCACTACTTACATATATAGAGCTGTGGTCCTACTAACATAAATAGTGTTTTCTTCTGCTTGAAGACTGCCAAAGAAATAAACCAGAACACACAACAAAAAAAGTTTTTGTTCTTAGTTTTTTTAATGAAGAAATATTTTACATTGAAAACAATACGAGAATTTGACAAGATTAGTAAAATAAAAACAATTCAAAAGATTAAGTGCTACTAATAACTGATACAACAAAAAAATATACATTTGCAATAGCACAAAGGTGAGAAGAAACTTCACTTTAACATAACATACAAACACAAATAAAAATTATCCTACTAAATCTACATCATTGGTTCATTTTAATCTGCAAATATTCAACCATATAAGTAAATACTTGTATACATCTTATGGCACTATGTTAATGTATATCATACACTGAAAATTGCAATGCATTACTTTGGCAAGTATTTTTCAAACTCCTTTGTTACTTGGGCTGTACCAAAATAGGCCTGCATAACTTTTACCACAGCAATCTTGCCAGAACTTGCCATCTGGTCATGGTGATCTCTGATCCACTCAGTCATGGTATTCAGGTTGAAATCCACACCTTCTATGGAACTGTGCTCAAATTTGTCTTTTGGTCCCCAAGTGAAAGCAGACTTCACCTGTTCAAAGCTCAACTGATGATCACTTTTTACCTGGTAAAAGTAGGAAGAGCAATGTTTTTCTGTGAATAAATCTAATTATCTCTGAATATGATCATAGCGGAAGGCTAGTAACTTTAGGCATTATTTATCATTTAGAATAGGTCAAGTTTAAACGTTTATTTTTGACTCCTACTTAACCTAATTTAAGTACACTGACTCAATTCAACCAAAACCAAAGCATTAATTGCAAAATTTACTGCTGCATTTTGATGAAATTGGCCAAAAATAAATGATTAGGATATGCATGTGTGGCTGAGAATGGACTTATGCACCACTTTCCGGGTTTCATATGATTTGGCACAACTATATTGTAACTCAAACGCAAGCATTAAATAATCCATCTGTGTATTACTTAGAAAGATCGACATTTTACCACACAACACTTACTCTTTCATCATTTAAGTCGATAAAACCACACATTCCCCACTCATGGGTATCAAATTTGAGATAAACAGTATTTAAGTGGATAGCCTTTGAATCTTCATTGTCCAAGGGAAGTCCAAGTTCCTGAAAATATTCAATCAAAATTTAAATGTAAACATGTACATGCATTTTTTCCTTTTTTAGGTTTTCAATTGAGTTAAATAGGTATGGTTGGAATTTGTTTCATTTTTACCTCAGTCAATCCACGAGCAGCAGTTCTAACAAGTGAAACTGTTGCAGGATCAGCATCTTTGTCCAGGTAATCCAAAATGGAGCAACTTTCCACAGCTCCACATGTATAAGCCCCTGGACTTGCCACACCTTGATCAAGTTAGCAACATTATAACAACTGGTTACAGACAAAAAACAGCAGTAAAACAAGCATTTACTAAATCAGACTTGTATAAACTGGCTAGTATTTCTTGCTTAATTTGATGTTAATTTGAAATGCTGGTAAATCTTGCTACAAATAACAACCAATATAACATTACAAAAATGGACCTTTGGCTCTTGATCTTTGAGTGAAAACAAATTTTCTCTTTCCACCTCCTTCTTTTGTAAGAACAGCAACATGTAGACCAAATGATGTGCTGTAGATTTTATTAACTTCTCCTTTGTCTGGTACAATATTTGATTTCTCAATCTCATCAAAGCTTCTCCAGATGTCTCTGATTGCTCGGTGATGGCAATATGTTGACTGTTTAAATCTGCAAAGATTTCAACAACAAACCAAAAAAAGTAAACCAAAACTCTTTATTTGTCTAAATACCATAAGTTGAAAATCTTTTGAAAAAGGTGAGTAAACAGGAAACATAACATAAAAGTGCATGTTTGTTTACACTACATTACAATTTAATTTTGTTGTATAATATGTACCACTTCTCACCTGAGTTCAATATGCTGACTTTCTTCTTCTCCTTCACGATCCAACACAATTTTCTTCAGAGCAATGTTTGGGTTGTTATCAATTATTTTTTGTTTTGCTTTCTGTAGATATTCTTTCTTGTTTTTAATGTACATTTTATCTAGGTGGTCTTCAATAGGACTGAAAAGAAACATTGCTTTTTATGAAATGCACAACCTTTTTAATTTTATAAAAGTATACTTACTGTTCCTCTTCGCTGTGCCTTTCCACAAGGCATAAAAGATTTTTTTCAACATAGGTTGGTTTGGGACTGTTGAATAGTTCTTCCATGGTGACATGCTCATCAACCTAGAGCAACAAAAAGGTTAGGTTTTGTTCTGGGATCACATCGTAGTCTTTACCTACTAAATGCTTAGTTCAGTCATTTACTTATTTAGGGATAACCCTAAAATTGCTACAACCATTGGACCATACTTCATTGCCTGTCTAAAACTGCAAAGCACATTTTATTTACCCATTTTATGTTTTTATTGTAGTATTTTTTTATTAGCCTTAAGTACATATTGTGGACAGTTAATGAAACACTTTACATTTAAAAGAAATCACCAACCAAATGACTAGTACAAAGTTGTCAATTTAAAATAAACAATATATTCAATACCTCCTTAACCATTGAATCGACCACAAAGATGCTGGTGTTCATCAAAAACCCACAAGAAAAGAATTCACCCTTTGACTCTTTTAGTTTAAATGGATTTTCATCACTGAAGTGGTCAGCCACAATTTTCTGAAAGTTAGGGCATTTCTCCACATCTCCACAACATTGCCAAATCAACTGATTAATTTTGCCACCAGCACTTCCATCAGAAATTGAGACTTTTACGTCATCAATATAAAGTGATTTGTTGTCGCTCAGTCTTATTTCATGCTGTTGTCCTAAAGGAAATGCCAAAATAAAAAGAAAGAAACACAATTTTGTTCTTTAAACAAACAAACCAAACAAACGATTCTATGTAAGATTTTCGCAAATGAGTGTGCTAATTTGTAGTGAAAATTTTTGTGAAGCTATTTGAATAAATGTAGTTTTGTAGAAAACTAACACATTGGCTTATAAATTGTAAGTGGGTATAAGTGAAGGGCTAAACAAAGTGATTTTGCATTACTGAAACAACACCTTGGGAGAAATACTGAGTGGACATTTCCTCCCATGGACGTTTTCCAGACTTAGTAGTAAAAACAACCAATCCAAATGCAAAAACATCTCGTTTTTCTTTGTTCCAGCCTTTTGGAGCAGAGTACCGTACATGGCCCTAGTATTTTCATAAAATGTAAAGCAAATAATTTTTACAAACTGGGAAATAACTACATGGTATATAAGCAGTAAAAATGCACTACATTTGTTAGGCAATGTTAAAACCCTAAGTTATTTTTTAAAAAAAACACCAACTTTCATGTTTACATGCAACATATACTTCTGGACTAGTCTAAGTTAACAAAAACAATTTTAACTAGATTTTTGTGGGATAGAAAACATGCATAGATGATTGAAAAGATTTGTTTGTATCATACCTCTGAATCATCTGTACTGACATTGTGGCATGACAATCCAAAATCACAGAGCTTTGCAACAGGATAAATTGGTTTAGTGTCCAACTAAAAAAAGATAAAAAACAATTTTACCATACAGTCAAACAAAATTCATAACTTACTTATTGGCATAAAGGATAAAGCCACTATAAATGGAATAATGAATGTGTTTATTAGTCTTCTGAGGAATATACAATACTGATAATAATGGTGTGAAATATAAACACTAATGGTGGGATAATTTTTTGCTAATACCTTTGAGAATAAACCATCACATTGTTTTGTTTTTGCCAGGATAGTCATGTTGGGAATGACTGAGTTTAAGGGAATTTTCACTGCATTGTCCTAAATTTTGTTACATTTTTTGGTTATAAGACGCCAAAACAAAAAAAGGAAATATAAAACTGCTGGTACATCACCAGGACAAAGTCCTGGATGCCTATTACCATAGCATCATTCACAGCTGAAAAGCATATTAGCCCATAGCAGGCTTAATCCATTCATTACCAAGATATTTTCTGGTCTCAAGTCCCTGTGAAATATTCCCTGTGAGTGCAAGTAATCCATAGCATTTGCAACTTGGTGTGCAATATGCCAGGTACGAAAATCTGACAAACCACTACCATCATCAGTGACAGTTGATCTGATGTACTTCATTAATGTTATCTGAATAATGCAAGTATTTACTGGTAACTGAAATTCAGAGTAGCTTAACAAGGCACAGACTGAGAAACCTAATCATAAGAAAAAATGCTTTTTAAATAGCTTAAAATGTACTAATGCCCTCAATGGCAATTTCCTTTTCAGACAAGTTAACACTTGGGATGACCAAAAAACATAGAACTCAATTTGCATGTGTAAAATGAAAATCAACATCTGAACTGAAAGTGATTACCTATACACATTCAAAATAATTTGCATTTGGTTACTGGAAACTTCAATACCTTTACTTCATCACACAGCGCTGTGATTTATGAATTTAGGCATAAATGTTGGCAAAAATTGTTCAAGTAAAATAGAAACCAAAAACCTTTTTTTCCTTTTGAAATACAAAAGTGAAACAACTTTTTGGCACATAATTAATTAGAGTAAAGCAAATGCATATATTTCTGCCTTTACTTCAATGTATTCCATGACAATGAAAACTTGTTTATTGAAGATGCCACTTCCTCTAAAGGCAATAATGTTGTCATGCCTTAAAGACCTGCAAGTTAAATTTGAAAATTAAAGCAAAATAAGAGTTGTAAAAAAAATGAACAGACATTAGTGTTTATTACCTTAGAGTCTTGGACTCTTCACTGAAGTTAGTTGCCGACCCTTCACTGAAGTCAGAATTTTCTTCATCATTTTGTGTTATTTGAACTTTGACAGCAACGGGCTGGCCTTTGAGACTTGATTTGTAAACAGCTCCAAATTTTCCTGACCCAATTTTCCTTAATTTGTGCTCTTTTTCCAAACCAACTTCCTCAGGTTTCAATTCAGTTGGTTCTGTGAAATCAAATAACTTTTCTAGTCAATTCTGCTATTTGAAAGTGAAAATAGTGAAATTATTTGCTTTAATATATGAATTAACAATAAGAAAAATATCATAATAAATTAAAACAAACACTGTACTGTGAAACAAAGATTTTTGTACCTTGTTCAAAGTTAAGATTTTTAATCAAATTATCCAATTCTTCCAATGATTTGGCAATATTTGAAAGGTCCTCATAGACACTTGTTTCTTTTGTACTTTCTAAAATATTTTTCAGGTTTTCAAGAACTTTTCCAGACAACACAGACAGCTGCTTAGCCATATTTTTTACAACGAAGCACTAAAAATAAAATTACAAATCAGAAACATATGTCTACTTATTCGATTTAAAACCATTATTATTACACAATCGAAAATGACAAGTTCTTTTCCCACAAACAGGTCATAAAATATTTAAATTTGTTATAACACTGACGGGCACAATAATAAAGTTGAACATACAATGAATTGGCACATAACGAAATTGTTGCAAAACTATGAGTTTACAAAAAATATTGTCAACGGACAGAATAAAGTTGTTTGGCCTACATTACAAAATGCCAAACATACAGCAAAAGATTAGAAAATAGCATTTAAAATATATAACTACAGCTACATTTTTACATGTTTGAGTCTTAAAAGGTGAAATGCAATTTAATTGTCATTTCAGACCAATATATCCAACTTGGTTTCCAAACTGTGATCCATCTCTTCTAAATGAGAAAAATCTTTTTTCAGGATCACATTTGGTGCAAATTTTAACACTTGTTTCATCAATGTTATTTAGAAGAATTCCTTCTTTTTCCAACAAGGTAACAGCAGCCAATCGCAAATCTATGTATGGTTTTGGGCAATCTTTTTTCCACACCACACAGTCTTTATGAATGGGAGAAAACATTTCTACACCTTCAATGCCAAACTCCATGCAACAAACGCTTAGTGATGGCCCAATAGCTACTTTGATATTTTTCGCATCACTTCCATAACTCTTTTTCATGCTATCTACAGTGCTTTGTATGATACCTTTAAGAATGCCTTTCCAGCCAGCATGGGCTGCACCACATGCCTTTGCAATAGGGTCTGCGAATAAAACTATGTTACAATCAGCCCCTGGTGCAGCAACAGTAACTCCTGGAGTATTTGTTACAATCCCATCATAGGATTGTGGCTCAGGACCTTCATAGACCCAAACATCCTTTCCATGCACAGCTTTGGCTATCACAAGTTTTGCAACATCAAATTGGCCTGCCTTGGCCAGAAGATTGTGATTTGCTTTCACTACTGCTCTCGAGTCTTTCTTTCTTGCAGAAAAACACATATTCAGAGATGCCAAGCCAGGGCAAACAGACAAACCACCAGATCGAGAGGAAAAACCATGATTGCAAGAATCTGGAATAACTCTAGACCTGTACACAGTAACAGCCTCTTTGGGCTCAAGGTTTTCCAGATACTGCCTGAATCTATCTGCAAATGAACCTTCACCAGTTTCATGGATAAATCTAACATCACCAGCATTCTTTACAACCAAAGAGTAATTTTCTGGAAACACTTCTTTACAAAAGCCCTGAATCTCTGTCTCTATTTGATTGGGACAAAACACAATTGCATTGTTTATTTTACTTCCGTCCATCACACATTTCAACTGAAAGATGCCATGTACATGTTGATTCTTCTGTGTTTCCACTAACGTAATAGATATCTGTAGTTTCTCAGACAGAACTTTGGTGTATGACGATGATAATGACTCATTGCCAAGTACCAAAACACTTTGTGCTGGGAATACTTGCAGATCTTTTAACTCTTTCTCAACAAAGTTTGTGTCACATTCGCCAATCACCAAAACGGCCGTCATCACTTTACTAATTGCTGTCGAATGTGGTATTGGTAGAACTATTGGTACGTAATAAAGAACATCATATTTTTCAAAAGAGGAAGTAAACGTGAAACGTTTTGGTTCCTCATTCCTTTGTCATGTGATATGGGCTTAACGAGGCGAAAGTACTCTAATGATGGCTTGTTTGTTATTGCTTTCTTTCTTTTTAATATTAGGTGGTTCAAAAAGAAAATGTAAGATTGGCCACAATCCCATTTAACTTGCAATGATAAACAATGATGAAGTCAATTGATTTCGGGATTTTCCCAATTTGAATGGTGAGGTGCTTTCCCTAAAGGTGGTTGTCACAAATTCAAGGACACATACAATTAGTTTTTATTAGCCACTATGTGTTTATTGGCAAGCATAAATTTACTTAAGAATTGAAAGAAAATCTAAACCAAATCAAAGTTCAATATTACCAATATTTTTTGTAAACATTAATATTGGTTGAAGTTTACAAAAAATTATTAGGGATTTGTCATTGTACGTCACTACGATTTTTACATTTTTTAGACTGTAAAAACTTTGGTAAAATTGATATGAATGTAAAAAAATAATACGCCCCTTCTCCCCCTCTCATTGCCTTTGTGAAAAAAAATCAATACATCATAGAAATCATCACAAAAAAAGATTTTTTTGGAAGAGAAGCGTTGTAGCAGCTCGATATTGTTGTTCGTTTCGCCCGAGTGTTTGCTTTGTCTAATTTAGTCCCGGTGCTTGACAGAAAAATGGATTTGAAGGAAGTTTTCAAGGATTTCAATCCGAGGTAAGATTGTTTTGGTTTTGAAAGGGAACATTCGACTTACCAATAAAACCCACAAGCAATTTGATTTTTTAAGTAATTTACTGTTTTAATTGCAAACTGGCAGTGTTTTCTGTGTATAAAACTGTAAGTCTGATCTGTCAATAACCTAATCCCATTTTAATAATATTCCACTTAGATAACTTAGAAATGTTTTTTGTCTTAACAACAAAGAGAATCAGTGATTTGATGATCACTATGGGCCAATCTAATTATATAATTAAATTATATAGTTACCACTAAAAGTAAAAGATTGAGGCATAGAAAAACATCATAGTATTAAAGAAATGAAATAAGTATTTCATTGTGCATTTATTGACTTACATACGAATTTGCTGTACATACTAGATTTGTTTACCAAACAGGTTGACCTAGTGTAGATGTTCAACAACTGGTTGGTGAATTTTCCATTAAAAAACCGGGACTCTTGACTTGATAATGTTTTTTTGGTGTCCTTGCTGTTGATGTAACTGTTCAATGTATTTTACAGCAAATTTGCATTTTTTATTTGCCTCCTTCCCCTATCAATTCTTGTGTCTTTGAGACTCAGTGGTGACATTGACTGGTCAATGTGGATCCTCTTTATTCCGATGTGGTTTCTTAACATGTTTGTGGTAATTGGAGCAATTGTGGGCAGTGTGGTTTGGTGTCGTCATCCAGAATATAGGTAAACAGAAGTTAATATGTTGATACAAGCTTTTTTTTATGTGTCATCTCAATAAACTTGGTACTCATGCTCCATTCAAACTTCTAACCTGGGATAGATATTTTTTTATACATATTGGTTATAATTCTTGTTCTCTTTTGTACACAAAATTCAAGTTTCATAAAGAATCTTGCACCTTTTTTTACAAACATATCCTTTGCCAATAATAATTAATATGACATTAAAGGAAATCTATTTAGCTTTTTATAGTATGAATGAATTATGTGTAATAAATCTTTTATATTTCTGGGTCGCCTCAATTATGATTTGGAAACTTTACTAATTTGTGCAGTAGTATTTAAACCACATCTTATGTATATCCAGATTATTTACTCAATTATTTGCAATTTTAAGAGTGGAACAAAATGGTTACACAGACTACAAAGCCATGCTAATCACTGTTGGAATGCATTTGCTTCTTCTGATGTTTGAGTTGTTGCTTTGTGATAATGTGGAAGCAGGTGGACAGAAGAACATGTGGATTCTTGTCTTTACGCCTCTGTTTTTTGCTTCCCCAGTCGCTGTTGCAGCCTGTATTTGGGGTTTCAAGCATGACAGATCACTAGAGGTTTGTTTTTTGTTTGGTCCCTGTGTAAGGTGAAAAAAAAAATGAAATTCATATGTGCGAATTGTACACAATAAGATGTGGCACATGTGAAAAATAATACAGCATAAAACTTTAACATATGTATTGTATTTCAAAATTGTTGGGAATGGATAACTGAAAAACTAAGTGCACACATAACTTACAATTTCGAGCTGCAAAAAACCCCTGGAGGCTGTAATGTTGCAAAACAGCCTGTAATGTTGCAAAAAAGTAATGAATCACTGCACTAGAGGTTATTTGTCAGTGCATAATAAGCAGCCCAATCCTTTCATTGTACAGTTGCATATCAACCAGTTTGTTATAATGTAGGCAGTTTTTTTAATATTCCAGATGTAATAGCATTTTCAGATAAAAAGTTATAGTTTGTTCTTGTACCTAACCTGTTGTTAGCAGTATTACATGTACAGCACCTACAAGAATCTAATGAAGTAAATAAACTCCCTTTGAGATTCTAAAACTGTACCTTGGGTAATTTAGCATTCAAACTTATACATATTCTTAAGGGTATTATTGTCAGTGACTACATAAATATCTTTATTGTTTCCTTCCAGCTTGAAGTGATACTGTCAATGAATATATTGCTGTTTATCTTTGTTGCGTTGCAATTGGATGGGATCATTAAATGGGATTGGGCAGCAGTGTTTATACCACTGTGGATAGTAATGTGTCTTCCAAGTATTGCTGTACTTTACTACTTCGTATGGACCCTAATATTTTTCAGGTAAGCATCTAAAAAATTCTCTACCATTACATTTTTGTTGGTAACAAGTTTGCTAGCAACAAACAAAAACACATTCACATGTAGCAAAACCAAAGTTATTTTTAAAATACCCATAATGTTGTTTCAATCTGTAATAAACATGTTACATATGTTATGGTTTTAGGTTTGATTTGCAAGTTTTTGTCAAATGTTTGTTTATGGTACATTTTAATATCCACCAATATACAAACTTGCCCAAAATGCACATTTTGACAAATTAATGGTACAAACTAAGCACTCAGACAAGTTCTATTATTACCATGATATAATTTTGCGTGGTTATTTTAGATCAACATACCCTGAGTCAGACCGACGCTCGCATCTTGTTATGGCTTGTACATGGATCCTTGTTGTGATTCCTTTGCTTACATTTCAAGTAAGTTGTCTTCTTTGAGCCCCCCTGGTTTATTACTTATAATCCTTTGTTAATGTTATTGAAAGGGCAGCATTTATAAAACTGTACAATTTTTAAGCTGTTATGTACTGTGGTTTCGTATGGTTCTAATATTCTTTCATGGAGAACTAAACATTTTTGAGACACTCATTCAGTGGTTCCTGGTACCAATTGTAAACATTTTCATTTCTCCCCAATATACCACATAGTAGATGTTAAATTATACAACACTAATTTAAAGTTGGACACAGGTTATATTCCAAGTGATACAGTGCCTATTTACAAACCACAAGTACAAATTTAAGTAAAATCCCCCGCAAGTTTAGTGCTCTGTGAAAAATCACCAGTGCTCTGTGAAAAATCATCAGGTGTTCTGCAAGAAATCAAATTGTTGTTTGAACCTTGATATTAACTGCAGTGGTTTTTAGGTTTTACTGGCATACCGTCTTGATGGATACAACAGCATACCATGGTCCAACATATTTATTCCACTTCATATCAGCATTCTTGCACTTATTATTGGAACATTTGGAAGTAAAGGGGGAAACAAATGTAAGTACATTAAAACTTTATTGTTACCAGACACTTAGGTGTGCACTTATAAGACAACTAAACAGTTTTTTCTTTTTACATGGAAATGTGACATTTGTTTGTTTGCCCCGTGATCTATACACATCAAAATAGTACATTTTTGTTCCTTACCTGCAACACGAAGAAATGACGCTTTGTGTCCTGAAATGTCAATGTGTACATGGCTTTAAATACAAAAGCTGAATTTTGAATTGTTGTTTTTCTTATGATTATGAAATTTTTTTTTTTAATTTTGTGACTGTTTTGCAGACAATTGCTTAAGAAATGCAGTTTTATTTTTGTAACAGATCCCCAGCAGTTGGCCCATAGTTATTGTTTTTTTGGCCACCAGTCCCCTGTTGTTCTGCTAAAGTGTACAAACAATTCCTCACAACCACACTTGACCATTTTTGCAAATTATTTTCAGGGTGGTTTGGAATTCGTGTGGATTTTTGCCAGTTCATGCTCAACCAGTGTCCGTTCATGCGTCTTTATGGCAATGTATCATACAAGTTTCCGACAGATGAGGAACGCCGGCAAGATGGTGACACAGTCCCATACACGAACTCTCACTTGTATGGAACATCACGCAAAGATGTTTCCAAGGACATTCATGCTGATGGGCATGCTAAATTTGAGACAGTGGTTCCGGTTGTGTCCATAGATTCGCCTGATTAAAATGTAGACCTGTTGTTTGTCCCTTTATTTTTTAAACACTGGTGCTCCATATGTTGTTCACCAGACAAACATACATACACACATAACTATCTTTATTTCTCTGTTTAAAACAGACCTGTTTTTACCCATTTATTTTGTCTGCTGAATAAATATGGTTATACTACAAAGTATGGTCTGCTTCAGACAACTTAAAGCTACAACAAGCCGGTAAAGTATGAATTTTTCACCAAAAATAAATTTGCATGTAGGAATAACATTATGTGTCCTTCTAGCCAATTCAGAAGCACTCAGTATTTATTACTTTTATTCCATAAATTTTATCTTTATGGATTTTCTACACCTGGGTTTAAGGCAGGGGTCTCCAACACGCGGCCCGCGAGGCAATTTTTCGTGGCCCGCGGGGTCATCAGCAAATGAAAAATATAATAATATATTGCCAAAGATGACAAAGTTTTTTGTTTTACTCACCCGTCGAGTGTTCAACAAAGGAAAATTATTGATATTGATCACTAAGTTAAAAAAATCAACTTTTGTGGTTCATTATGATGAAATAATGCGAATATTGTCTGATCATTAAAGCGTAAACATCAGAATCCGTTTGGTTCCTTGTGTTAACTGTAGGTTTATGGATGAGGAACTCATACGTTTGAAGGCTAACCAACATTTTATTGACACTTGAGTAGGCCGCATATAGACTGTTTCAGATGCCTAGGACAGCGGTTTCCAAACCATTTCTTATTCATAACAAACGTTTTGTAATTTTCCCGATTTGGACTAGGGGTCCAAGATAAATTCAATGCTAAAGCTAATTAAAGCAAAATGAAATCTTCAGCTGCTACAAGTAATTTTCGCTTTTACCATCACATTTTAGGGTTCATTTCACCGAAATAATATTTGCTTGGTTACACATATCAAAGATCTAAGAGCGGTTTGTGACATCACAGATAAAACTAAGATATTAAATTATGCCCAACAATTGCTTTCATTGTTACTTGTGATGAAATACAAAAAAGCCTTGATCAACACGCAAGTGAGATTGTAAAGACATGACATCTTGAAAGTTAACGAAAATAGCGGCGACAGCCGCTAAATGACCAAAGACTTACTTAGTTTGGAAAATGCTGGCCTAAAGTGTTAATAAAGTGGTGTAGCATGCAGTATTAGGGACTTTGAAAGCATTTTGGCATCCAAGGGCGCATGTGGCCCGCGGCTTCAAAGCAGTTCGAAAATTGACCCCGGACAAAGTTAGAGTTGGAGACCCCTGGTTTAAGGTAACTATCATGTATGTCTTAAAGTAAAGGAATTTTAGTGGGATACTGTTGGGGAAAATCAATCTAAAATTTAGATTTAGATTCTAAATCTATAGGCAAAAATTCAAAATTAGAAATAACATTTGCTATCACTCTTCATGACACTTACTGAACTCTTTGTTTTTGACCTACTAGCGACCCATGCTTACCACAAAAAATAAGATTAGGCTGTATGGATTGTGTGATAATAGTTTAAATGCACAGTGCTGATGAATAGGAACCAGCCATCTTGCAATAAATAGTATAAGTCGCTTGTCAATATGAGAAAAAAATAATAATTGTAATCAACAGTTTAAGTTTGCAGTGTTAATATGCATGTAAGAGACAAGGTCATTGTCATGAACGCACACACGTTTAAGCGGTTACCTGTATCGACTGCCACGTTTAAGACGCGGTACACGGTTATATACGAAACGTGACGTCATAACTCAGGGACGACATCTAGCGGTAAATACATACATCACAACTTCCCTTCGTTTAAATTGAACTTAACTGACGTCTCGAAGGGTAAGGATTCACAATAACATTCAATGGACGTAAATGAACACGATTACGCCGATATAATACACCATCACTAGTTTTTACAAGATAAGAGCGATGAGATAACTGTTTTTCTATAGTTCCCTGTTGATCCCATAGTTTGTTTTGGGTATTGTAAAGTTTTACAGGAGTGTTCACTTGTAATTGCAGCATGTTTCTTGTTCCCCTGTCATAATACTTCTTTTGTTGTTTTCTTTCTTTTCCAAACGGACGGCAAGTTGAACTTTTTAACTTTTCGATATCCAGGGGCATCGTGTGTCTGATTTGCCGACCCATGAGAAGCTGTGCAGGCGATTTTCCGCAAAGGAGAGGAGCACTCCTAAATATTAACAAACTTTTGTTAAAATCCTGTACACTGGCGTGAGCTTTTTTAAGTAGTTGCTTCGTTGTCTGGACACTCCTCTCAGCCAGTCCGTTAGATCGTGGATAATGTGGACTCGAGGTTAAATGAAGAAAGCCCCATTCCTCGGCGAATTTTGCAAACTCCTCACTAGAAAACTGAGGACCGTTATCACTGATAACAGTTTCGGGAATTCCAAACCTGGAAAAAATAGTTTTCAAACCACTTATAACAGACGCCGCAGAAGTTGTAGTCAACGGGGTTACTTCTGGATATCCGGAGTAGTAGTCCACTGTTACCAAAAACATTTTTCGGTTCCAATAGAACAGGTCAGTTGCCACTTTCTGAAACGGATAAGAAGGAGCTTGGTGAGGTTCTAACGGTTGGCGTTGTTGCTGTGACCTAAATTTTGCACAAATGGCACCGGAAGAAACCAAACCAGATATGTCGTTGGATAACCCAGGCCAATATATACTTTCTCGAGCTCGTCATTTGCATTTTACTTCACCCAAATGGCCTTCATGCACACGTTCTAAAAAATAACTGCGCATAGACATTGGAACAACTATTCGAGATCCACGAAACAAAATACCGTCAACAACAGAAAGTTCATTTTTGACATCCCAAAAGGGTTTTGCTAAAACAGGACAAGCACGCTTATGTAAAGGCCAACCATTATTTACAAGACGCGTTACAATTTGCAACTGTTCGTCACATATGGTTTTACTTTGTAACTTTTGTTTAACTAATGGCATACAAGCAATAGCGGATACAATTAGATCTACATATTCACATACACTATGACAAGAAAGCGATTGAACGGACACACTGTTCTCCACACATCTTGATAACAAATCAGCTGTGTGCATGAATTTACCTGGAGTAAACTCTGCGGTGAAATGAAATCTTTGCAACCGGATCATTAGACGTTGAATGCGCAACGGACAGTTATTTAACTCCTTGAGAAACAACGCTATGAGAGGTTTGTGATCAGTTTCTACCACAAACTTCTGACCATAAACATACTGATAAAATCTTTCACATGCAAAGGTGATAGCAAGCAATTCTTTTTCAATTTGTGCATACCTTGTTTCAGCGGTTGTTAAAGCTCTTGCCGCATAAGCCACTGGCTGCCACATGTTGTCATGCTGTTGCAAAATTACAGCTCCAAGTCCATGTTTAGATGCGTCTGCCGAAATTTTGATCGATTTCTTGGGGTCGAAAAACCGAAGTACTGGGGCAGTTGTGACCAACCGTTTTAAATTCCTCCATTCCATTTCGTGTGCTTCCGTCCACTCCCAGTTGCTCCGTTTATGCAATAACAAACGCAAAGAAGATGTTTTAGTAGACAAGTCGGAAATGAAACGACCTAGGTACGTGACCATTCCCAAAAATTTCAGCAAGTCACCCTTAGACTGAGGACGCTTTAGTTGCTCTATTGCATGAACTTTATTTGTATCAGGTTGAACACCTGAAGCACTAACAACTTCACCAAGAAAAGTAATCTTGTCTACACCGAACACACATTTTTCCTTATTGAGTTTCAGATTATTGCGTTGCAAAACCGTTAACACATTTTTAAGCCTCATGTCATGTTCCTGCTTAGTTGAACCCCAAACCACAATATCGTCCATAGACGTTACAACGCCGTTCATGTGTTCAAACATCATGTACACCAACTTGTGAAACACTTCTGGCGCAGAACAAATGCCGAACGGCATGCGCAAAAATCTATACCGTCCAAACGGAGTGTTAAACGTACAAAGCTTAGAACTATCTTCATCCAACTTTACTTGCCAAAACCCAGACAAAGCGTCGAGTTTAGAAAATACTTTAGCATTTGAAAATTGACCAATAATTTCTTCTCTAGTCGGAAGACAGAAATGCTCACGCAAAATTGCTTTGTTTAAATCTCGCGGATCTAAGCAAACTCTTAGTTTTCCGTTTTTCTTTTCTACTATTACAAGAGAGTTCACCCACTTAGTTGGTTCTTCTATTCTTTTGATTACTTGCATGCTTTCCATTCTTTGTAGCTCCTGTTGTAGTTTGTTTTTAAGTGCAAATGGAATTTTTCTGCTGGGACGGACCAGAGTTGCAAGCGGGCCCGAAATCTGAGCCCGAACCCGGCCCGAACCCGAAAGTATGAGCCCGAAGCCCGGCCCGAACCCGAAACGTTTTTGCGAAGCCCGTTTAGGCCCGAAATTTTGATTGACAGGATGAGAAAGAAAAAAGAGATAGACAACAAATACAATGATCAATAGTAGACCATGGGGTAAACAATACGTTTTAGAGTAGAGTGGGCATTAGGTCAAAGCCAGAGTTTCTTAGCCGAGTGATTTTATTTTGTTTTTTTAAATGGCGGACACGGAACGTAAAGTCAGGCCCGTTTTAAGCCCGTTTTCTCACAAATACCTAAGCCCGAACCCGGCCCGAACCCGGCCCGAACCCGAACCCGGCCCGAAAAGCCCGGCCCGACTTGCAACTCTGGGACGGACTACGGGACAAACTCTGCTATCGGTCTTTATTCGGTGACAACCTGGAACACAACCCAACCCTTGAAATAAATCTGAAAAGCTGGACAGAAAATTTTGTTCGTCACTGACAATCGGTTCCAGTCTATTTATTAGGCCAAGAGTTACTGCTCCATTTAATCCTATAATAGGCAATGCATTAATCTCCACAACAACAAATGGTAGAGTAAATGATTGCTCTCTGTATTGAAGTGTTAAACTAATTGTCCCACAAACTGGAATATGGTGGCCAGTATATGAGATCAATCGAATATTAGTAGAAGAAACATATGGACGTTCCTGAAGTTTTTGAAAATCATTCCGTGACAAAATATTAACTTGGGCTCCCGTATCTATCTTAAAACGAAGTGTACATGAAAGCACAAAAATGTCAACAAGCCAATCTTTTGGTGAACTAGTGGTACTTACAGATTGCATGTTGTACGTCTGAATTGTATCCGCGCGTTGCGCTTGCGGGTGATTAGCTGCACTGCAACATCGAGCGAAGTGGTTTCTTCCACCACACTTCAAGCATCGCCTTCCCCAGGCAGGACACGCTCTGACGTCATGTCGCAAGGCACAGAATCTGCAAACTCGAGGCGCTGGTAATTGATTACCACGTGGTTCGCGTTGAACAGCATCCAAGCTAAAACTTTTAGAATTTGTTGATCGAAACATTGTCATTTGCGATCTTACTGTTTCGTTTGTTATGCACATTTTAATAGCTTTTTCAAGCGTTAGTTCCACTTCCCGCAGCAAACTTTGACGAAGTTGATCACACTTGATACCAATAATAATTTTGTCTCGGATTAATGAGTCGCAAAGTTCACCGAAATCACAGCTTTTAGACAGTTTTTTTAAATCGGTTATAAAAACATCTATTCTTTCACCATCATTTTGATTTCTAGAAAAAAACCTGTATCGCTCGCTGGTGATATTCTTCCTCGGACAACAGTAGCTTTCGAAGGCATTGACCACAGTTTCAAAGTGCATTTCTTGTCCTTCTTCAAATTTAAATGTTGAGTGGATGGTTTGACCTTGCTCTCCCAACACGTGGAGCAACATAGATGTTTTAACTTTTGCAGCCTTTCCGTCATAACCAACACCTGTCAAATAAAGCCTAAATCCCCTAATAAACTTAACCCAGTTTTGTGACACATTGCCACTCCATTGCATAGCTTCCGGCAGTGAGAACGAACCTTCCATTTTATTTGAAAAACCACTTCTGACACCATGTCATGAACGCACACACGTTTAAGCGGTTACCTGTATTGACTGCCACGTTTAAGACGCGGTACACGGTTATATACGAAACGTGACGTCATAACTCAGGGACGACATCTAGCGGTAAATACATACATCACAGTCATAATCACCCGATTCGTCAACAAGTGCCCGATTAAAAGCGCTTGTGTTATGAAAAAATCCCCGTTTCTTATCGGGCGGTGTTATAATTTTAGAACATGTGTTATAACACTGCCCGATTTTATCGGCAAGGGTAGTGAAGCAATAAATTTATTTTTTATTGAAAAATATTATATTTTCTTTGGAAATAATCGCAGGTGAAATGGGTTTTACATGAAATTGGCAGTTAAATGTGAAATGTTGTGACAAAAGCAAACGCATATTAAGCAGTGAAATAGCAGCAGTACCAGATTCTCCTCGATTGTAAACTGTAAAGTACAAAATGGGCCGAGGTTGTTGTATCTAATAGGCATCCATGTTCTGATAACAAATGGTGTAATGAAAAGTGACAGTTCAGGGTGGGGGAAGCATTTCTATAGTGCTTCGTGAAGCAAACTAGGGCCTAACACACTATCAAATGAAGGACTTGGGACATTGGATTTAAAAAGCAATGACACATGTGGTAAGTGGTTGTCAATGGTCATGATATGCTTGTCATTCTCAACTGTTTCTATTATTTTAGCAGATGGTAATTTGTTATCTTTCTAGGCATATTCAAAAATATGGTAGCTCATCTCTAGTGTGATCCTGGTTTTGTAAAACATTGGCTTTCATTTCTACTGGCCTAACTCAAGCAATTTTGTGTAAACTCCTAATTGTCAAATTAAATGTTGCATACGCTTTTTCTTTTATTTTTTGTTGCAGATCAACATCTGGAAAACTGAATAGAAGCAGAAAAAAGCAGCAGAATCATTCCAAAGGTAATTCAAGATTGCCTTGGACAACATGGAAGAAAGTAATTGATGGTGGAAGAATGGTGTGGGTGAAATGAGCTCACTGAAGTGTCTGCTAAATCATTGATGCATACAAAATGCTTCTTGTCTCACTTGCAGGGGAACATTTTATTTTAAGATATTTACCACACACTTCAGTTTTACATGAATCAAATCGAAATATGTGTGTTTTTTGCCGCTGTACTACCCGAAGGCAGGTTTATTTAACAATTCTTGTGCCCAATTTAAAGCAAACTTGTTATGTTAGATGTGTTCAATGATTTGTTGGTGTTATTTTAATCTCGTATTAATCTAATCTCTTATACATTTTCACTTTGATGTAGACTCTTTCAGTAAAAGTGATTCATTAGACAGGAATGAAAAACTATTATTTTTGACCAGTAATCGCTATGATAGCTTGTTTGCCAGGATTGTTTGATACAACCTCATCTTTCACATGGTAGCTGGTTTAATTTTATTTCAGTAACTCGCAACACATTGCATTTTCAGCTGTACAATGTTGTTTCACCTTTTTTGTTTCTCAGTCTGTTTACTTGATGACCCCTTTTTAATGTACTCATTGTAAATGCAGGTTTTTGCTTGATAAATCAATCTTCTAATTATTTATCCTCTTCACATTTATTTCTTCTTTCGTATAACTGTGGCACCCAATATGAGTATGTTATTGTGTGGAAATTGGGTTTATGAGGTGTTTCATTTTTTTTCATTAATAAAATGTTGCCCTTAACTGTGCATTTGTTATTTTATCATTTTAAGTACTAGTCTTAACTGGTTTAAAATCACAAAGGGCTTGATGTAAACAAAAACGGTTTTCACAGGTCAACTCTAAACTACATCTAGTAAACGCATAAAAAATATCTTTAGAATCTAACCACCACATTATAAATGAGAGGCGTACATCATAAGCGAACGAAGGGCATGACCGCTTTAAAATGATTTTATGCGCTGACGACCCTTGTAGAATATACAGGCTCCAGATCACAAGCGGTTTAAGTTAAATGAAAACGGTTTTTACAGGTCAACTCTAAAATAGATCTAGTAAACACATACCAAATATCTTTAGAATCTAACCACCACATCATAAATGAGAGGCGTACATCATAAGCGAACGAAGGGCATGACCGCTTTAAAATGATTTTATGCGCTGACGACCCTTGTAGAATATACAGGCTCCAGATCACAAACGGATTAAGATAAATGGAAACGGTTTTCACAGGTCAACTCTAAAATACATCTAGTAAACGCATAAAAAATATCTTAAGAATCTAACCACCACATCATAAATGAGAGGCGTACATCATAAGCGAACGAAGGGCATGACCGCTTTAAAATAATCTTATGTGCTGACGACCTTTGTAGCATATACAGGCTCCAGATCACAAACGGTTTAAGGTAAATGAAAACGGTTTTCACAGGTCAACTCTAAAATACATTGAGTAAACACATACCAAATATCTTTATCTTCTAAGAAGAACATCAAAAACAAGAGGCGTACACCATAAGCGAGCGCAGGGCACGACCGCTAGTGCTGTCGATTTCATGTAGGCCTATAGCAGGGGTGGCCAACCCGCGGCTCGCGAGCCGCATGCGGCTCTTTGCCTGGTTTTATGCGGCTCTTACGTTGTTGTGGAAGTTTGGGGTCACTGCGGATTTTTTGGTTAGTTTGTGGCCAGGGTTTTTTTAAGGTTTGGTTTGGGTGACCGCTAAGAAGTTTTAAGAGACCGCAAGTGTTTCATTTAAATACCAAAAAATAGCCATATTTAATTTTGGGAAACCGCTGGAGAAATTTGACACCTTTAAAAAAACACTGTTTGTGGCTATGACATTTTGCTTTTAAACAAACTTACTATCGGTATGGCCACAAACCTTGTCCTGAAACTGCAACCTTATTAGGTGAATGGGTTGATTATGATGGCCCATATTCAATTGTTGAACAATGAATGATTCCTCATTGTTTCGTACAATGCAAATGCAATATTTTTTTTGACACAATGCAACAGCAATATTTACAACATCGTGTTCCAAAATTAATAATGTTTCAATCCGTTGTTTTTCGGGTTATGACCAACGTTATTTTATGGGCAGTCTGTCTCTTGGTCGTGGGTTTGAGTTGAGCGATTGTTGGTGTTGAATGCATTAGTGACGTCGCAATGAATTTAGTTTCACCACCTTGCATTTTTGTAAAACTCGACGCCTACTTTGGGCGCGTGCGCGGTAAATGAAAGTACCGCAAAGTTCAAAGCAGGGAAAATCTTTTAAGTACCGGTAAGCATTTTTTGTCAAGTTTGCCTTCAAAATGGCAGAGAAAAAAAGATTTCAGTACCTCACCAGACATGAATCTCACCGTCCGTTACTGATAGTAAGAGAAAAAAAGAAAATTTGTATTTGTATTTTTTTGTTTGTGGGATTCGTTAAAATGAGAGATTGTGTGTAAGACAGTGCAAATTATTCATTGTTAAAAATGCCTGGCCCGTGGTCTGTACAAGTCAAATTGTGTCATTATTATGTTCGTGTGCGACATTTAGAATAAATCTGGCTAATACAGGTCGCTCATGTTGGCCAATGTTTATAATGTGGCTCTTTGTGGTAACACAATAACAAATGTGGCTCTTAGGCATTGGCCGGTTGGCCACCCCTGGCCTATAGCATGTAAATTTCTTGTAGCGTGTAGAATACAATCTCAACGTATATGATGATGAGCGCCTCTTGATTTTAGGGTAATGATAAGAATTGATTGATATTTTGCATGCGTTCACTCGACGTAGGTCTAGTTTAAAGTTAACCTGCGAAAAACGTTTTCAATACTTTATGTCGTTTGTATTCTGGAGCCTGCACACGCTGCTGGGTCGACAGCGCATAAAATTATTTTGAAGCGGTCATCTCCTTTGTTCGCTTGTACGCCTCTCATTTATGAGGTGGTGGTTAGATTGTAAAGATATTTTGTATGCGTTTACTAGATGTATTTTAGAGTTGACCTGTGAAAACCGTTTTTGTTTACCTTAAACCGTTTGTGATCTGGAGCCTGTATATGCTGCAAAGGTCGTCAGCGCATAAAAGTATTTTAAAGCGGTCATGTCCTTCGTTCGCTTATGATGTACGCCTCTCATTTATGATAATGTGGTTAGATTCTAAAGATATTTGGTATGTGTTTACTAGATGTATTTTAGAGTTGACCTGTGAAAAACATTTTCATTTATCTTAATCCGTTTGTGATCTGGAGCCTGTATATGCTGCAAAGGTCGTCAGCGCATAAAAGTATTTTAAAGCGGTCATGTCCTTCGTTCGCTTATGATGTACGCCTCTCATTTATGATAATGTGGTTAGATTCTAAAGATATTTGGTATGTGTTTACTAGATGTATTTTAGAGTTGACCTGTGAAAAACATTTTCATTTATCTTAATCCGTTTGTGATCTGGAGCCTGTATATGCTACAAGGGTCGTCAGCGCAAAAAATCATTTTAAAGCGGCCATGCCGTTCGTTCGCTTATGATGTACACCTCTCATTTATCATGTGGTGGCTAGATTCTAAAGATATTTGGTATGTGTTTACTAGATGTAGTTTAGAGTTGACCTGTGAAAACCGTTTTTGTTTACATCAAGCCCTTTGTGATTTTAAACCAGTTAAGACTAGTACTTAAAATGATGAAATAACAAATGCACAGTTAAGGGCAACATTTTATTAATGAAAAAAAATGAAACACCTCATAAACCCAATTTCCACACAATAACATACTCATATTGGGTGCCACAGTTATTTGAAAGAAGAAATAAATGTGAAGAGGATAAATAATTAGAAGATTGATTTATCAAGCAAAAACCTGCATTTACAATGAGTACACTAAAAAGGGGTCATCAAGAAAACAGACTGAGAAACAAAAAAGGTGAAACAACATTGTACAGCTGAAAATGCAATGTGTTGCGAGTTACTGAAATAAAATTAAACCAGCTACCATGTGAAAGATGAGGTTGTATCAAACAATCCTGGCAAACAAGCTATCATAGCGATTATTGGTCAAAAATAATAGTTTTTCATTCCTGTCTAATGAATCACTTTTACTGAAAGAGCCTACATCAAAGTGAAAATGTATAAATATTTACCCAAAAGATGATTTTTTAACGACGCCATGATTATGTCATGTAGGTAAGACAATGTTAATACTAACAAATGTTTAAACACATCTAATCAACACAACAAGTTTGCCTTAATTTGGGTGCAAGATTAAAATAACACCGACAAATCATTGAACACATCTAACATAACAAGTTTGCTTTAAATTGGGCACAAGAATTGTTAAATAAACCTGCCTTCGGGTAGTACAGCGGCAAAAAACACACATATTTCGATTTGATTCATGTAAAACTGAAGAGTGTGGTGAATATCTTAAAATAAAATGTTCCTCTGCAAGTGAGGCAAGAAGCATTTTGTATGCATCAATGATTTAGCTGACACTTCAGTGAGCTCATTTCACCCACACCATTCTTCCACCATCAATTACTTTCTTCCATGTTGTCCAAGGCAATCTTGAATTACCTTTGGAATGATTCTGCTGCTTTTTTCTGCTTCTATTCAGTTTTCCAGATATTGAACTGCAACAAAAAATAAAAGAAAAAGTGTATGCAACATTTAATTTGACAAGTAGGAGTTTACACAAAATTGCTTGAGTTAGGCCAGTAGAAATGAAAGCCAATGTTTTACAAAACCAGGATCACACTAGAGATGAGCTACCATATTTTTAAACATGCCTAAAAAAATAACAAATTACCATCTGCTAAAATAATAGAAACAGTTGAGAATGACAAGCATATCATGACAATTGACAACCACTTACCATGTATCATTGCTTTTTAAATCCAATGTCCCAAGTCCTTCATTTGATTGTGTGCTAGGCCCTAGTTTGCTTCATGAAGCACTAGAAATGCTTCCCCCACCCTGAACTGTCACTTTTCATTACTCCATTTGTTATCAGAACATGGATGCCTATTAGATACAACAACCTTGGCCTATTTTGTATTTTACAGTTTACAATCGAGGAGAATCTGGTACTGCTGCTATTTCACTGCTTAATATGCGTTTGCTTTTGTCACAACATTTCACATTTAACTGCCAATTCCATGTAAAACCCATTTCACCTGCGATTATTTCCAAAGAAAATATAATATTTTTCAATAAAAAATAAATTTATTGCTTCACTACCCTTGCCGATAAAATCGGGCTGTGTTATAACACATGTTCTAAAATTATAACACCATAGTATACTAACATGGTAGTCCAGCTCCTCTTTTCCTCTCGTTTCTTTTATTATCCTGCGCATTTCGGTTACGCATGACTAACACTGCACGTCGCCTGAAGTTTTGTATGAGGTACGTGGTAAACAGCTAGTTTTTCAAAGCCGCTGGCGACAAATCCGTGTCTGTTTTGAAGTTTTTTAGTTATTGGGTTTATTGTTTAATGTATGTAGAGCTATTAAAACATTTTTAGCTTTCAATTGTATGAACTCTTTGAAGTGTATTTTTAAAAACTTATAGACAGCATCTTTTTTGTAGAAATTGCTTTAATATTGAGGCAATGAACCGAATTGGCGAGGCAAGGTTTTTCAGCATGTTACTACACTAGCCAACATGGCTTGTGTCTTGTCATCAGGTGCACTGATGAGACCTTGTCAAAACAGTAAGCAGTACTTGCAGCTTACTTATCATCTATCTATTGGCTTATTAATAATATTGCCATCACTTTGGTTCCCCTGCAGTTGCTTAATTAGGCATTAAAAATCAGTTGTTTTCTGTGGTTTATGTGGTATTTGAACAGATTTTGTTGAGGCATCATTTTTTGTAATTTGAAAAAAGAAGCACATTGTGCAGAAAGTACAGACACTTTTGACAGTTTTATTTTGATATATTTTTCAGAGCCCCTTTTTTGGTTTCCTTGGTAGATCTTTGGAACATTTTAGAAAAGAGCTTTTCGGCAAACGTGAACGACAAGACACAAATAAATAAATCGAATATTAAAACCTATTGGGTACTTTCTCTTTATCCATATCAACTTCCAGAATATCACATGTCCTATTTTGGAAACTTTCATAATGAAAATCATGGAAAAACTTTTACACAAAATAGTCTAGCTTGTTGGTTGGCCAAAAAACTCTTTCTCAAGCAATTCAGGTACACACTTTGTAAAAGTTGCAGTAACTCTGATGAAGGATAAGTGAGACCTCCAGGGTTTTGCTCCATTGAAGAAATCAGCTTGCCCTGCTGTGATTGCATGGTGGGCAACTTGCTAACAATTTTGCTTACTTTTGTAAAATTGTTTTTTGCCTTGAACAAAACATCACCTTCCAAATACTCTAAACTATATGTTACCAATCACAGCATTTAACTGTTTTATCTGCACCAGTTTAACACTTGTTTATGATGTCTAGCAATTATTTTGTACCTTGACTTTTTTTCAAATAAACTTTTTGCTTCACAGCACTCTTTTGCTTAGTTTCTCATCTAATCAGTTCTTTTATGAAAAATCTGCCGCTTGTTGACAGTTTGAAATGAGTAGCTTTGGAAAAAAATCGAATCGAGTTCCTGGTCGGGGTCAAAGTCGTTAAATATCAGTTCATTAAAAATGCAGTCAGTTTGGCAAAGTTCAATTTTCACCAGACTTTAGCTTAATCAGTAACAAGCTTTATGCACCCTTGAATATGTTAGGTAAAACCACGCTAAAATCACTTCAGCGCGTTTAAAGAAGGACTAAAAGGCAAAAAACTCAGTAAATTCTCCCCAACAGCACAATTGCAACCAAACGTAGTAATATTACACATGGTATGATGCATAAAACCGACCACGCACGCTCAGTTTTGTCATTTTCCTGCTCTTAAAGCACCCAACTCAATGCAAGCATCCGACAAGCGTGCAGAGTTAATCAAGCGTGACGGTAACAATAGCTGGACTACCATGTTAGTATACTATGATAACACCGCCCGATAAGAAACGGGGATATTTTCATAACGCAAGCGCTTTTAATCGGGCATTTGTTGACGAATCGGGTGTCATAATACTGTTTAATGCCAATGTTTGGACCTGGTGTTTTTTTGTGTTGTAATGAATATTTATTTACGATCAATCAAGTAATTTCCGTTTGGATGCTGGACTAAGACATGCATTTCGACAAGAGTTTTTAACAGCGCTTTCGGTTTGGCCTCGTCAGAAGTGGTATTACTATGGTAGTCATACATTTGGAAACACAAAATTTTAACGTAATATCCTATGCTTGCTGTATTGGCACAGTGCACTGAAGATCTTTAATAAACATGTTTAGCCGAGCAACTTACTGCCAGTGAATTTGTTGTTTATTGAAACTATTTGACAAGCTTAATAAAATAAATTAAAAAATAACAATCACTTTTTCGACAAACATTTTTAACCTATGGCGTCGTTTTGATCAAGCCAATAGCTACAAGGTGATTACGCAGTTGAAGAGCCAAAAACTAGAGGGATTTGGTTAATTGCATACCGGTTAAATCTATAATCCGTTTAATTGCATAGCAATCCTAAAAACCTATTTTAGCTTTATACTAGCAACATTGTTTCCATTTTTTTATTCTCTCCTGTTCATTAAGAAATATCATTAACCGCTTTTGTGAGGACAAAATCATTTTCTCTCCAACCCACCCTAAGCACACATCTCAACTTTGTCACCAAAGAGGAACCGTGCCGACCTCTCAGTCGATAATTGGAGGGACTAGCAATTGTGAAGTCTTTGAACAAATTATTAAGCAATTCAAAATGCAGCAGGTATTGCTGACATAAACACAGCAAACTCATTGCAAGAATATTGTGCATAAAGCTGCATTAGAAACACAAAAACGTATAGCCCATTAGCACAGGTTAAATAATAAATAAAAATACCACATACCTTAGTTACAATAAACTAGAATATAATTACAAAAAGTACTTTTAGCTACAATATACTAAAAATGAAACAAAAGTGATACAGGTTGGAAAATAAAAGGCAATTTGGAGACGGCATGCTTTTCTAAGCAGTGACGATTTGAAATAAAGTTTTGGAAAACACAGTGTTGATTTGATTTTATGAGATACCGCGACAGCTGTACAAATTTAACAGCACTGTACATGGATATGTACAATAATTACATAAAAAATTCTTGATGGTGACAATATTAAAGCCTTTCATATGTTTACTAGCACATTGAAGTATGCAGTAAAGTTGCTCAAAAATGCATACAAATCCTCTTTAGCATACACAAAAAGTTTACATGTTTTGTCGGTTTAAGATACACTCATCACAGTTGGATATTACCAACACAATTTAGGCAAAATAAAGCATCATTTTCACTTAAAATATTGTGTCTCAAGCCAGAAAATGAAGCCATTTGCAAATGATGTGTTAACAACGTTTAAAAACGCCAAGCCCACTCTGTAAGATCTGCGATTCCATTACTTTTGCTGGGAAAAATTTGTGAATAAATTAGGTATAGAATTAATCCTTGAACAGCACTATGTTTGTCAAAAAACTTTCAAACCTTTTAACCTGATGGATAGTCAGGTACATAAAATTTGTTTTCGATAAGTCCCAGCATTTTTTACTGTTGTTTTAAGTGAATTATGATTTTGAGACTTTCTGTTTTTTGTGCGGCGCAGAGCAGCTTTAGGCGTGCGAATTTTTGTTATAAAGGTCAAGAAGCACATGCATGGCCGTATCAAGCATAAAACTTTGTTTGAAATAGTGAACGGGCCTGCTGTTTGCAATTTAACAACAAAATCCCACCAAATACAGGCGAATTTACGTAAGCATATGAGCAACGTCGATGGACTAATGCAAGAAATGAACTTGGAAACTTGTATTGTGGCTTTCCTTCATTGCCTTAGATACCAGCCCTCGTATTCAAGCAACTCTTGGCTCAGCAAGGACGAACAACATCAACGACCATACATTCTACTTATTCAAAACACTAATCGATTGCTTTGGAAGGTGCTTCCCCCGTCACCCCCTCCGCCCCCAAATGACGGAGGTGGGGGTGGGGGGTTGTCGTTGTTCCACCCCAGCACATTCGAACACGCGGATGAGTTGGAACGGTTTTTGGATTTTGTTAACTCCTATAAGTAAAGGAACAAATATATGTCAATCACACAGTGGTTGATGCAAATATTTCTAGGTAAGGAATTATAGCACTCCATATGCTAGTAAACTCCTATTCGCTACATTAAAGTTTCCATAGTTGTAGGTTATTCACCATACGGTACAACAAAAGTAGTTTGGATCAAAAAACTCAACTTTCAAGAAGAATCAAAGTTATTAAGTCTTATTTACGAAGTACGATTACCTTTTTTGCCTTAACTGGCGAGCATGCAAACTACCTTAAAAAATAAAAATTGGAAAAATTCAAAAAAGGCGACGAAAATATGGTTAATTTATGTGCACGTGGCGTCAAAACACACCTTAATTGTTCGAAGTAACTAGTATAATTCAACACTTTTTCGACAAAGAACCCAGTTTAATCACGGTTTTAGCCCATCAACTAACTATAGCCATCAAACTGTTGTATCTAGCTAAGAAACTTTTTAAACACCATCATACCTTCAAAAACATATTGTTGTCGGCTTCTATAGCAGCTGCAAGTTCTTTGCACACCAAGTCTTTTCCATCTAAACTCAAACTCAAGCCTTCACTTTCCGAACCTTCAGCCTTTCTGTACATTAACACGTAAGCAGTGTCTCTTAGAAATCGAGCAGATAGGTCCTCGATACTGGAATATGACGTCAGAGACACGTGACTGTCGTTGAACAGGTACCAAGTGTCGGGATCACTGGGTAGTTGTCTGGCATAGCAGTAGTAGTGACCGCTTTCAGCTGAGGTTCCTGAATGAACTACGATCGCCCATAGATTGTAACTTTGTTGCTGATCCGTTGAACCTAGGATACAGTTTGTTTAAGTTGCTTTTCTATTTGAATAAGTTTTGACAATGTAAATTGGTTGGGGGATGCGATTAAATTGTCGGCCTACCAAGAACACATTTATGTTGCTAGGACTAAGTTACGAAAAAAACGAGTGACCAATTTTGGACAATTTCCATGAAATCTTTTATTTTAATCCAGTTTTACAGACGTTGAACCTGCCTTTATGCGATACTTGGCCATTTTCGTCAGTTTTTCGCACAAAAAAGACAACGTTTAAAACCGGTTTTATGGTAAAGTTGGTAAAAAAACTTGTTTTAAATTTTTTTAACACTCCAAAAACCATAAATAAAACCGCAATAAATCAAAGACTTACCGCGTAAAGGTACCGTAATATCCAGTGCAATGTTGACGTTGTCGATAATCTTGGTTCTTCTTTGCTCGCTTGTGTTGTATGTAAACCTCATCAGTGTTATGACAAGGTATGTTGGTAGCTCAATAATTTCTGTGCGTTTTATTGCGTTCTGAAAGCAAAAAGTTTAAAGTTTGCCCACATGGCTCTAACTGTGGAGAGAAACGACACATATTTTCACAGTGAAATGCCCCAGCATGTAAGGATAATTTTTTTTCTTTTCTCTTTTCAATACCTTTCTTTGCAGTTTTGCTGCGTTGATGAGTTAAGGTTGTCACATTAATAAAAGTCGTCCAATTAGTCCGGAAACGCAAGTTTAAGTAAACGAAACGCATATAAATGTCTAAACTAATGAACCAACAATCAACCCTGAAACAATCGGGTCGAAAAATATAGAAATGTGTACATTATGCGGCACAAACTTAAAATATTGTTTTACTTATTGTTTTGGTAATATTGTTTTTTGGCACAAATAATTTAATTTGTTATAATTTATTTGTAAAACTTGGATTTCACACAACGAAATAGTTCGGTTTCGGCTCAAAACCGATTCATCGGCAAAACGGCTAAATCGGCTGAAATGTTTCGGCCAACCAAACCTTCGGAATATCACTGGTAAATAATTTAAAATGAGTTTTTGCAAAGGCAAACTTTCATACAAAACATTTTCAAATCGATTACGACTGTTTTCCAGGCAATAAAGTTTCGTACAAACCTGTAACTGGTTACAGTGGCTGCAAAAATACTGGTTGTCTCCCTCCATAGTTTCTTCCGAAAGATAGTTAGTGATCATATCTAACAGGTTGTGACTCTTCGGGGGACTCGTGACGTCATATGGGTCCTCTATGACGTCATCGTGACTTTGCACTGGGAATCCTTTTATTGGGGTGTCGTCTACGAACGCCGAAGTTCCTTCGCTCGAACCTAACACGTTATAATGTTTTCATTAGGTGAGGAAAATAACAAGCGCAAGGACTCCCAGTTTAAGAACAGCTTATAACCATCGTTAAAATTGCTGTTAAATTCTTACGTTACGTAGTCGGCTTGTTGTGGCTTAAAACGTATTTCACTATTTTCATCCTTAGTAAAGTAATGCAATTCCAGCCCAACAATGCGTACACTGTGTTAAAAATGGACAATCGTTTTGTTAAAACGTTTGGCATTTTTGTTCTCAATTTAGGTTACAAAAGATTTTGGCTGGGGATTTTTTTTCATTTTTTACCGATGAAAGATTATGTGTTACAATGCTTTATATTTTCTGTAATGTGAGCCAACTATAAGCAAGACTTCCCACAGACACACCCAGCACACACTAAATTTAACACTTACTGCAAGCAGAATTTATGAATGGAGTAACATTGGATCCTTCTGTAGTTGGTAGTTTAGGTGGATCCCCTCCCACGCAACCGCCTTTGCCGCCCACCGGAGTCGACTCGCTTGAGACATCTAGCGGCAGCGCAATGTCGACAAAAGTTTCAACTCTCGACGATTCCCCCCGACATGACTGGCAGAGGATAATTATCTTCGATTTGCCGTGAAAAAGTTTGGAAACTATACTACGGGTACTAGGTGTTGTCACCTATTGAGCAAAAAAGTGTGAGTTAAGCTTATATGGTTTAATGATTGTTTTTAGCAGTAATAAAGGTTTTAAGTTAATATTAAAATCATAAGTCTGTCGAATTCCAGCTTTACTGCTATATTTCTGGTACGTTTATAGCAATGAGCTAAAAAAAATTCAAAATAGCCGGAAAAAAAATCTTGTAACAACTCGTCATACGTTTGTTTGACGAAAGTCTGCAAAAGGCAAAAACGTATGTAGCATGGACCTTTGTCCTGTAAAGTTGTAAACGTAGGCTCAAATCAAGCCGAGAGAATTGTTAAAACCAGGGATACTCTGTACCAAGCAATCGGGTACAGGTACATCTTATCGCACTTGTTATGTTGTTACATTTTCTTGGTTTGATTGACTCATGTCCTTTCTTGGTTGACACAAGTCATTACCATAAGTACATAAAAAGGATTGAAATAGCGATTTAATTATGTATTAGCATCGATTGTTTTGTACAAATCCACTGCAACCGTGAAATGGCATCACTTTCAAAAGACATATATTAGAATGAGGAACAACATAATGTGGTCAATTGATCTTATTTAACTGTAACTTACCTCAGGTTGATCGGTTTCCATGGCAACTGGCACAGCGCTTGTGGTTTGTACGTCACCATGACTAGAATCTAACAAACAGTAAAAATTGCGTTTAGTTACAAAATACAGTAATTAAAATATTTAAAACTCTTTGTGTTCTTTAAAAATCTGACATCGTTTGATTAATTTGCTTAAAATCAAGTAGCCACACTGAAACACAGAGCAGGTGTACACTTTTTAAACGAACAAGTTTCAATCCCGAAATTAAATCTGTGTTTTATCATTTAGTAAAACGTGTGCTGAATTCGAAATTTAATCACATATAGTGGATAATACATTTTTTTCAAACATATTTCACATTTAGAAGACAAGGGTGTAATATCTATATGCGATCGAGACAAGGGTCAAACAGGACAATAAACGTTATTAAATTGGACAACGTATAAACATCTTCCCAAATTGACCACTTCGGACCAAGAAGTCGCAAGAGATATTAAATTACCGTCATTGGGAACATGTGTCTCACCCGATCTGGTTACATTCTGCAACAATGATTTCTCTTCTTCGTGCAATTGGTCTAAGAAGTATTTCAGATACTCCGAACAGTCCTAAATGGTGAAAAATAAGTCTTATTTTTCATTAGCTTGGCTTTTAGCCACAAAAGCTGTTCGCTGGCCATTAATACATATGGTTGGCTGGTTGCATAATTCACTGGCCTCTAAACTTATTTGACGCGCCCAATGGGTATACCTTAATGCAGTGGTTCCCAACCGGGGTGCCGCGGCACCCTGGGGTGCCAATTGCAATGCTCAGGGGTGCCGCGAGATATTGATATTGCAATACTGCAACCCATCCTTTATTTTAACTTTAACCCCATGTGCGGAATTTATTTATTTCTAACCGAGTTTCAGTGTGAATTAAGTTTCGCGTCTGGCAGTTATTCCCGGCTCCATTCTGGAGAATCGCTTCGTGGGGGAAGTCGCAGGCGGTAAGCAGATACTCTGCGGTAAGCCTTTGGATTCTCGCCCAGGAAAAAAACGAGTGAAAGAGATTTCGACTCGTTGCGTTTCTTTCCATAAAAAAGTTTGAATAGCATAACGATGGAAATTTTAAGCTTATGCACAAGCATATGTCCCTCGACGCGTTCTGGATAAAAAAATAAAATGAATATCCTTGCGTTGGAAAGAAAGCTACTGTGCTTTTGCTGTTTTTCACGTCATACCTATGTGAGAGTGGATTTTCTTTATTAACGAACATATAAACTAAAAAGCGAGAACGACTACTTATAGTCGAGGAAGAAATGCGAGTGACTTTATCGAATGTGCCTTCACATATTAATGGACTTTGTGCAAGAAGCCAAGCCCAAATTTCACACTGACTTTTAAATAAATACATTTATTTACGCGCGCTATACTGTACAACTCATTCTGTGTTGTTTTATACAGTTATTTGAAATACAGAAACCTCATAAAATTGATCCAGTTTTGCCAGGGTGCCGCAAACTATTTATCTCTTTGATAGGGTGCCGCAAGGTCAAAAAGGTTGGGAACCACTGCCTTAATGGGTTACCTTATGGTTTCTTTTTGTGAAAATTAATAACTTATCTTTGGCCTAAAGGCTTCGGTCTTTTAATCAAACGTTTCAAATTGGCCTGAAGTTTAGAGCAAATCAAAGCGGTATCAGATAGACAACTCTTATAGCAGTGAGCTGACCTATATTAAAACAATATGTTGAGCAATTATTATTACACAACAAATTTTTTTAGCGACCAAACTTCGAGAAACACTGATTGACGTTTACAGCAGGTCATTTTGGCCCTAAGTTGCTTTTTTGCTGTTTGGGTTTTCAACATAAATAACAAATGTCCACATAGTTACTGGTTTGAGGAGACTCCTTATAGTGGTAATGAGGTCAATAGCATGACTACATTGCATTGCAACTATGTGACGTAATTCCACACGCCTCTGTTGTCACGTGACGAACAATTTCAACATACTGTCGGGGATTTTCGCCACAGAACTGAAACTAATATTGTTCCCTTGTCATAAACCTCGTCAATCATTTCACACATTTTTTTGTTACTTTAAGAATCAAAACACTCTACAATATGAGCCCTTATTATTTAAAGTTGTAAGTCAAAACGCTTAAGTAAACCGCATAGTGTATAGTGGTTGATGCCTAACGTCTACTTGACAAATCCGTTCTACAATGGTGTGGTGCAAGGTAGTTCTAGCATACGTTTCGCAGGGCAGAAACCCTTACAAGACTACCTCTAGCTCCAATTTGGTTTCGTTTTTTGTCCCATGACGTGATTGCTGTTTATCAGAAAAGGATTTTTTTGTTTTCACATATTTTTTCCTATCTACTACCCCGATACCTAATTGTAAAAAAGAGGAAAATGAAACAAAATAGGTCAGAATTGAACATGTACAGTATGTGAGGTTTCTCTTATGAAGCAAAAATTAATGAAACCACATCATAAGCTGTTAATTTCGATCAAACCAAAAGGCATATAAGCCTGCCTAAAAAACACAAAATAGATCAGAGGTTTTTGTGCACCTGGTCAACGGAAGTAGGCCACAATGCCAGAGAACTGTAACTATCGCGCAAAAAATCTAATAAAATTAAAATAACACACATTTGGATGGTTTAACAGTAACTGGAAATGCTTCAAACAATTCCAACAAAATCTTAGCATAGCATATTATAAACTTAATTCCACACACAAAAAAATACTTAAACACTACACATTTACATGTTACCGACGACAAAATAAGCAAACAAACCTGTTGGGAGCCAGAAATAAACCACGGTGGTCTGGAGTATTCTACAAGATCCTTGGGTTCATAGGCTAAGCGTTCAGTTAACAATAAACTGGCAAAAGTCTTTTCCAACAACCTCATTTTAGAACCATGAGGGAGCCGACACGAGTATTTTAGAATATTGTAACGGAACCTGAAATCAAAATCCACGAAGGTTTTCAAATCCAGGTTATAGAGCGACAAAGTTTTCTTTACTTATGTAATATCTGCTATAAAGATAGACCTTCAAGAGCTAACATGCACAAAAATCACCAGACAAAAATGTGCCAATATATGGACACAAAAAGCAAATTATTGTTCAGTGCAGTTTATAATCAAAACAAAACTTTCCACAACAATAAAAAGCTAAACTTGGTCACAGATAAAATAACATATTAGGCAGTCACAATGCAGCTGGTGTAAAAAAAATCCTAAAAAACAAACTTCATTCTTGGTACACAAAAAGTGTGTGAATATGTTCCATAATCAACAAAACATGTAACATTAAAAATCAATTAAAAATAAATATTATGTAGCTGCACTTGAAAGTGGTATTAAATAACTTACCCATTAGCCATGAATAACGCTTGAGTTATACTATTTAGAAAGCAAGTGTTGCCAAGATTTACTAGGCCAGCTCGGTCTGTTTCTTTTGACCTAACATCAAAATGAAACTGTTCTACTTCATGAAAAGTCGCTTCTTTATTGTTCGACCATGAAGTCACTTGAAGGGCCTCATCCATTTCTATTCTTTTAGGTCTGGGAAATCTCTGTAAAATTTAGGAGTGAAATCAAAGCTATTATTAAAAAAGTAGTTTTTAGGATTTAAGTGGGGTATATTGCGCTAAAAAAATTTCAATTGTTTTTCAGCTTTTTAGGATTTTACTAAAAAACAAGTGGTGTTAATCAAAAAACAACTGTTAACTTTTTTTCTACCTTGAATGGACAAAAAAATAGAACTAAAAACTAAAAATATTTTTTGCTTTTAAGAAATGACACATACTTTTATTGCTTGTAGCAATGATGTGTATAGTTCAGGAAATCCAGTGTGTAAGTACATTTGACAATAACATAAGTTGGCAAGAGTTTTCAAATGTATTTCATTGACATCTGCCTTGTTTTCCTTTTCAATACTTGCAATCATCTGAAATCAATGCCCAAAATAATTAGGAGATTCTTTTTCAAATTAATATCTGATTTACAATAAGGCAAACTCTTCAAGGTTTACAATGCAATTAAAAACATGGATCACTTCTAGCACAGTTTTATCTTAATAAAAATCAAGTTTAATTAGTTCATTAGTGTTTACTTGGGCATTTTTGCAAATGTTGCACAGGTTGACTGACAGATAAAAATCTAAGTAATTTAAAGCATCTGTGTAAACTTGTAGGTCTACAGTATGTTTTTTCTATAATCGACCCAAAAACTGTTTGCAGCTATATATTTAGCTATAATTTGGCTATAAAAAATTGCCCTGCATATATTATTGTGGATTAGTTACAGGTCAGTACTTAGGATAAATAATGTTCGCACATATCAAGCTTTTGTATGTTCCTTTTTGTTTGTCATGAATGGAGATTTGACAACAGCACAACAGCATAAATTCTGACTTTAAGTAGGATAAGCGAGTTTTGCAATTTAATCCCAGTTAAATGATAGAGTTGAATCTGATGTATATAGAATAATAATAGAATCCAGTTTACAAAGGTGATTACTTAAAAATAATACAGACACACAGATGGGGCCATTGATGAAATACAGCATGCAATGCAGTCGGAAAAGTCATAAACTGAACATTTCCCATTTCACAAACAAATTTACATTAGTTGGAACCTTTATTTCCGTTACTTGTGGTTTATAAGAAGGTTTAACTTTAACTAACTTTTAACTAAAAATGCAATTTAATAGTGTGTATAGTATTTGACCGATATTTGACCAATATTTGACTGATATTTGACCAATTCGACAAGTATTTGACTGGTCAATTGACCAGATTTTATTTGACCATTCAAATGCCCAACCCTACATAAAAGTGTCTGCTAAAATAAACTGATATGTTTGAAGCTACAAGTAGAACCACCAACAAAACAAAGCATAGCAATTGCTACTGTTGTGTTACACAAACCTAAAAATCAACCAATACAATATTGTACAATTATTTGACTAACTGGGTTTTTAGACCAACTGAAGGCACCCTAATTTTACATATATGTCTCCATCCTTATATTTTCGGGATCGGTATGATAAGTATTATTAATACACCATAACTGTAACGCCATTTACCATGTCTTAAAGATTAAATTAAATGTTAAAGTTCAGAGATAAAATCATATGATGTATAGACAAACAGAGTATATGACAAAATTCACAATAATATCACCTGTGGTATGTCAGCAATTATGCTGTGAAAAACATCTGGTGAAACTCTGTAGCTCAATAACATGTAAACAAGAACCTCAAGTGCAGAATGTCGAATCATTGGCATTCGTAAACACAGGAAAACCTGAACAGAAGGATTGTATATATATTTGTCAGTATTTTCAGATAGAAGTAACACAAACTGTTTCTCACTAAAAACAAAACTTTACAGAAATATTTTCTTTTATAGTATACTTTCTCACATGCGATTTCATTTGCCAAAATTGATTATTTTTTAAGTTTGTTTGTCATAACTTTGATTAAGGGTAATGATTTTTGTAAGACATTTGTTACCAAATTGGGTACATTAAATTAAAATGGTCCTCAACTTTGTAATTATAAGATTTATAATGCACAACTCTATCTTGATTTACCTGTTTATAGGACTTAATTGTAACATCTATCAGCATTGCATATTTTTTAGCTTCTGCTAATTCTGTAAAAAAACGAAGAATCCAAATATGTGCACGACTTGAAGTTGGCCATGAAAGCCACATTGTCATTCGAGTCAATGCCAAATACATTGCTGAATCCGAAATAGAGGAATCATGAACAATTTGATATACAACAGTATTGGTCAACTCCACAGGGATGAATTTTACTAAGTAACCTGAAATAACAAAATGCAGTTAAAAACATGTTACTATATATTTAAAACTATTTACGTTGTTTGCATTAAAGAGTGGCCAAAACTCAAGAGGGGACACTGCTGTCACACTTAGACTACAACCAGTTAAATGGGACACATAAATGTTATTTGGTTAGGGTTTCAGTAAATACCTGCCTACCATTTATCAAATGATTGTTGAGCAGAAACATTATTTTTTGTTTGTTTAGTATTGTTATTTAATATCATGCATTAACAAAGTTCATCAAAAACAAGAGTATTTATCCATGAGATACTGTTTTTTGTAATGTAAGGAAATAAACTACATTCTCACTTACCTAAAGCATTGGAGGGTTCTTTTTCTGCAGATATAATTTTAAATATTTCCTGGAGTGATGGTATCAAGGTGGCAGGTTCTTTTTTCCAAATAAGCTGTAGGAGTTCAGCAATTTGTGCCACATCCTAAAAACATGTTTCAGACAAATCCAGTTAATTTGATAATAATCTGTTCATCTGATAGTTTTAACAACATACAAAATTTCTGCTTCAAAACAAGTGTGACTAAAAAACAAAGAACCAGAAGAGACAAAAGTATTACTTCAAACTATGTAAGATGTATGCTTGGTGTCTGTGCCATGTTGTACAATGTGTGTGCATTGCTAATGTTAACCAGATGGTTGGTAAATGTAATGTCACATTTTTTTGTGGTGGTGTGTGCGTTTATTTGATCCTGGAAGGGCTTATGTATTACCAAAACCAAAAGAGAGAAAACATCTTTGTCACCATATATTTGGTTATGCTATTAACTGGATTCATTTATATATTAGCAACATTTAAAGGGTAAGTGTTAAAGCAGTTTTTAGTTTAACAAAAAACATCACTTATTATGAGTGACAAATGAAAACCAATTGAGTTTGGGTAACTTTAAAAAATATTTCCTCAAAACAAGTCTGTTACAAATACCACAATACCATGAACTAAAATGCTGGTTATGCACAGAATTTACAATTTGCATTTTAGCATGTAACAGAAGGATAAAGGTTAATCACCTGAATATAAGATGGAACAGCATCCGTATTTCCATAAAACTGAAAATCACTGATTGCATGAAGTGACAGTGTACACATGGCAAATCCTTTGGATATTGGTGGCATACATTGTGGGTGCCTAAAAAAAGGATGATAAATCATGTTTAGCGAACAACGATCTTTTTGTGGGAATATGAAATGTAGTTGCTTTTGCTGCAGTCATAGGCACTCAGTGGGCCCTGTGAGTGTAGTGTGGGCACCTTGTGTTTTTAAGCGCGGTGGCGATCTATGTGAATATTTTGGTTAGTCCTTTTATTTTGTCTAAAAAAAAAACATTCACAAGTGCAATAGAATTATTGACTTCATTTTACCCTGTGTAACAAAATCTCTGAACCCACACACATTGGGCATTCTGTTAAAAATATCTTAACACCATGGTGTCTATCAGTTATTTCATAAATTTATTATAATATCCCAAGATATTCTTTATGTTATATTCTTAATCTCAACAACGCTTTGTCTGCTTTTATAATACACAGCCTTCTTCGTAGTTTTAATTTTACAACAACTTTGCCATATTTATGATTGAAATTTTGCGACAATATTTACAAATACTTTCATCACTTCCCACACAACACTCACTTTGTTAAAACTTGACACACAGAAGCAAAAGTTTTGTGGTCTTGACTATCATACAACAATTTGATTGTTTCTGCTTGAAAAATCAGAGGTATTTTTTGGCAGGCGACCATTTTCTTTGTGCCTCCACTTAACACAAGATCAATTAAGTCCATCCTACGTGAAACCAAAATTCTTAACATAAACTGTGCAGATTCATCTTCAGTGCCATCAATTTGAGGTTCTTTCCAAGTACCATCAAACAACATCTCAATGCTATTTGTAGTAAACATAGCTTCAATAACATCATGGCATAAGGGCAACACTAGGTCAAGGATCTTTTTGCATTCTGTGTTTTCAAACACATCTCCACCCAGAAGAAAGTGTATGGCAACATATATAGTCTTTGTTCTTTCTTCTAAAGATTTGTTTGGTAAAGTCTGCACAGCAGTTTTCTTGATGTTGTTTAAAAGCTTTCTTTTTATTTCCCTTGGTTGGTCTGACTTAAACGTTGCTTTCAGAAACAAATCCATTCTAAATCACAACTTTCGGCCAAACAAGTCAGATGCTTGAAACCTTATTCATATCTTTGTTGCCGTTTTCCATGTAAAAACCAACCACCTTTTAAACAAAACTATTGCGAACATTCTAGTCAATGATTAGGCAAAAACACTAAACTTGCGCAACAAGCAGTCAGCACTTTAATTTTGCCAAACAAATACCATACCCTTGAATTACTAGGTCAAAATTCGGACTCCTAACAACGTTGTTGCATTACAGTTTAAAATACCTGAAGGGAAATAACCAAGGGAATAACTTCCCCACACATTACTTACTCCCCTCCTCTTTGTTGTACGTATACGGCTCTTTTTTTGTTTCTTTAACCGTCTCACGCTCTTCTTACCATGCATGAGAAAAAAAAAGCAATTTGTCCGGTTCGTTGTGGTATATTCGCTCTCGCGAAGTGGTAAAACAGAAGATACACTACTTTTTAGAATGATTTTATTCCTATTATAAAAACTTTTCCCGTTACTACTGTTTAGCCTGGTATATCACACAACAGTTTAATTTAAGTTGGAATTAACACAACAGCATTTGCGATTAGGCCTACACAGCCTACTTTTGTGATTGTGGCTTTTTTAAGTTATGGTGAAATGAGCCTTAACCAGTGGTGGGATTCAGTCGGTTCGCACCGGTTCTACAGAGCCGTCTCACGAAATTTTATGAGATCAGCGAACCGGTTAGCTTTAGCCTAGGCTACTGGTTACTGTCAATGGACTTTTTGCAACAGAACCGACTAAAAAATATGACTTTTGTGATAGAACTGGCTGAAAGAAATGTGAATCCCACCACCTGCCATAACCATAATTTGTAGGGGTTTAACCTAGACCTACTGTATGCCGTTTGTGAGCAAATGTATGACCCGATTCTGGTGGGGTCGCGTTGTGTTCGAAAACTTACAAAGGGGTCGCAGATTAAAAACAGTTGAGAAACGATGGGTTAGTGCAATCCTACATTTTCAAACCATTTTGTTTGAAACACAAAACTGTACTATGTTTTGTTCCGTTCTGGTAAAATAAAAATTGACCCCATTTTTTTCGTAACTCCTTGTAACTCTGCTATATTACTGCATAGCCTACATTTAAGTAAAAAGCAGGGGGATATCATTTTGTAGAACTTTTTTTATCTTTTCAAAGAATGACTTCTAAAAAAAGATGACAGAAAAAATTTGCTTCTGTCAACTTATTTCGTAAAACCCACCAACTACATAAATAATTGACCGAATTGTCCGCTAGTTTCTGCCTATTTTTCTATGCTATACAAAGTCAAAACGTCCAGTTCGGAGCGAATGACTAAAACATTGACATTTGGGTCAATCAACTCAAACACAGCATGTTTTCTCTGGCGAGCCAATAAACGTCACAGTTTAACAACAAACAAAACTACAAGGTGTGTTTAGGCTACATAAAATACACATTGCTAGAAAGTAGGTAAAATACAAAGAAGAAACATATAGGCTATCAGGTAAAGTGTCTAGTAGGAAAAACATTAAAGCACTAATGGTCTAATTGGCACAACAAGGCGGTTCCACGCAGTATCCAATGATCGGAAGGCAGATCGCTCTCCAAGGTCACAGTGGTAACGAAGTTGGTAGAATGTCCAGTAGAAGAAAGTGCCCCTGCACGTTTTGATGTCCGATAAAGTGGACAATTGTACACAGATGTTGATTTTTTGGTTTCGTTTGACTGTAAAAAGGAAACTTTTAAAACATTTGAATTGCTTAAGATGATTGTTTAAAAAACAATTTATAACACATGTTTGTAACAGGCTTTGCAGCGAGAAAATAATTTGCAAAAATATGGTTCGTTAAAAACTGGGATTCATTATCATTTTTAAAACCTCACAATGGTCGCGAATTTGATGGCTTACTACGCACAAAATTAATCAAAGTTTTTGACACGTTATCACGAAAGCGACAAATTCGAGAGTCTGACTATTTCCAACACGGTCTCACACTGAACAAACAACAACCACTGCATCGACATCGTTTTGGGGAATATTTTTTGATAGCAATCGACCTTTTCGTGGCATTATTTAATTTTTTGCACAACGCATTAAAATATTTGAGTGATGGCGCGATTTTGAGTACTATGGTTTCGTCTCCTACATGGTCTAGTGCAGTGATTTTCAACCGGTGTTCCGCGGAACACCAGTGTTCCGTGAAAGATCGTCAGGTGTTCCGCGAGAAATTTTCTGATTTGGATATATAGGATTCTAATGTTTTAGACTTCTATGGTTTGAATAGTGCTTTATGCTATCCGCCATCCCCGATTGGAATGTTCTGTAGCGATAGGCTTCATTTATTGTTGTGTAATATTAAGACTCGTTGTCTAATAATGAAACAGCTGAATCGCGGGTAAATTGCTGACGGTTGGTGCAATTTAGCTTTGGGCGATCTTTAAAAATAACATAACATTTAAACGCTGTTTCAGTCGACACGAGATTCAACAAATTTTCTGACGTTCAGCATAATTGCTTGCGCGGAAAACGATGAATCATGGAACAGTCAGTGCTAGGCGAATATTGTATTTAGGTACAATACTAGTTTCCATGATACGTTTTCGTAAAACTTTCCCCGACTTTAATAGCGCTATATGAGCGTTTTCATCCGTTTTAGTGATTACGTGATGTGCGATTTAGCGTTTTAGTGTCACCCTGAGCCTATAGTTGTTTCATTGCATCAAAATTTCGTTTGGTGTTCCGCAAAATTATTTTAATGCATAAAGTGTTCCGTGGCTCAAAAAAGGTTGAAAAACACTGGTCTAGTGGTTAGGATTCCTGGCTTTCACCCAGGCGGCCCGGGTTCGATTCCCGGTGTAGGAAAATTGGCATTGGTGGTTCAGTGGTAGAATCCTCGCCTGCCACGCGGGGGGCCCGGGTTCGATTCCCGGCCAATGCAATGGTTTTTGGGAATATTTTTTGATAGCAATCGACATTTTCGTGGCATTATTTAATTTTTTTGCACAATGCATTATAATATTTGAGTGATGGCGCGATTTTGAGTACTCTGGTTTCGTCTCCTACATGGTCTAGTGGTTAGGATTCCTGGCTTTCACCCAGGCGGCCCGGGTTCGATTCCCGGTGTAGGAAAATTGGCATTGGTGGTTCAGTGGTAGAATCCTCGCCTGCCACGCGGGGGGCCCGGGTTCGATTCCCGGCCAATGCAATCGTTTTTAGGAATATTTTTTGATAGCAATCGACCTTTTCGTGGCATTATTCAATTTTTTTTGCACAACGCATTAAAATATTTGAGTGATGTCGCGATTTTGAGTACTCTGGTTTGGTCTCCTACATGGTCTAGTGGTTAGGATTCCTGGCTTTCACCCATGCGGCCCGGGTTCGATTCCCGGTGTAGGAAAATTGGCATTGGTGATTCAGTGGTAGAATCCTCGCCTACCACCCGGCGACCCGGGTTGGATTCCCGGCCAATGCAATCGTTTTTAGGAATATTTTTTGATAGCAATCGACATTTCTGAGGCATTATTTAATTTTTTTGCACAACGCGTTAAAATATTTGAGTGATGGCGCGATTTTGAGTACTCTGGTTTCGTCTCCAATGGTGGTTCAGGAGTAGAATTCTCGCCTGCCACCCGGGGGGCCCTGGTTCGATTCCCGGCCAATGCAATCGTTTTGGGGAATATTTTTTGATAACAATCGACCTTTCCGTGGCATTATTTAATTTTTTGCACAACGCATTAAAATATTTGAGTGATGGCGCGATTTTGAGTACTGTGGTTTCGTCTCCTGCATGGTCTAGTGGTTAGGATTCCTGGCTTTCACCCAGGCGGCCCGGGTTCGATTCCCGGTGTAGGAAAATTGGCATTGGTGGTTCAGTGGTATAATTCTCGCCTGCCACCCGGCGGGGCCGGGTTCGATTCCCGGCCAATGCAATCGTTTTGGGGAATATTTTTTTGATAACAATCGACCTTTCCGTGGCATTATTTAATTTTTTGCACAACGCATTAAAATATTTGAGTGATGGCGCGATTTTGAGTACTGTGGTTTCGTCTCCTGCATGGTCTAGTGGTTAGGATTCCTGGCTTTCACCCAGGCGGCCCGGGTTCGATTCCCGGTGTAGGAAAATTGGCATTGGTGGTTCAGTGGTATAATTCTCGCCTGCCACCCGGCGGGGCCGGGTTCGATTCCCGGCCAATGCAATCGTTTTGGGGAATATTTTTTGATAACAATCGACCTTTCCGTGGCATTATTTAATTTTTTGCACAACGCATTAAAATATTTGAGTGATGGCGCGATTTTGAGTACTGTGGTTTCGTCTCCTGCATGGTCTAGTGGTTAGGATTCCTGGCTTTCACCCAGGCGGCCCGGGTTCGATTCCCGGTGTAGGAAAATTGGCATTCGTGGTTCAGTGGTAGAATTCTCGCCTGCCATCCGGGGGGCCCGGGTTCGATTCCCGGCCAATGCAATAGTTTTAAGGAATATTTTTTGATAGCAATCGACATTTCTGTGGCATTATTCAATTTTTTTGCACAATGCATTCGACATTTTCGTGGCATTATTTAATTTTTTGCACAATGCATTAAAATATTTGAGTGATGGCGCGATTTTGAGTACTCTGGTTTCGTCTCCTACATGGTCTAGTGGTTAGGATTCCTGGCTTTCACCCAGGCGGCCCGGGTTCGATTCCCGGTGTAGGAAAATTGGCATTGGTGGTTCAGTGGTAGAATTCTCGCCTGCCACCCGGGGGGCCCGGGTTCGATTCCCGGCCAATGCAATCGTTTTTGGGAATATTTTTTGATAGCAATCGACATTTTCGTGGCATTATTCAATTTTTTTGCACAATGCATTAAAATATTTGAGTGATGGCGCGATTTTTAGTACTTTGGTTTCGTCTCCTACATGGTCTAGTGGTTAGGATTCCTGGCTTTCACCCAGGCGGCCCGGGTTCGATTCCCGGTGTAGGAAAATTGGCATTGGTGGTTCAGTGGTAGAATCCTCGCCTGCCACGCGGGGGGCCCGGGTTCGATTCCCGGCCAATGCAATCGTTTTTGGGAATATTTTTTGATAGCAATCGACCTTTTCGTGGCATTATTCAATTTTTTTGCACAATGCATTAAAATATTTGAGTGATGGCGCGATTTTGAGTACTGTGGTTTCGTCTCCTGCATGGTCTAGTGGTTAGGATTCCTGGCTTTCACCCAGGCGGCCCTGGTTCGATTCCCGGTGTAGGAAAATTGGCATTCGTGGTTCAGTGGTAGAATTCTCGCCTGCCACACGGGGGGGCCGGGTTCGATTCCCGGCCAATGCAATAGTTTTAAGGAATATTTTTTGATAGCAATCGACATTTCTGTGGCATTATTCAATTTTTTTGCACTATGCATTCGACATTTTCGTGGCATTATTTAATTTTTTGCACAATGCATTAAAATATTTGAGTGATGGCGCGATTTTGAGTACTCTGGTTTCGTCTCCTACATGGTCTAGTGGTTAGGATTCCTGGCTTTCACCCAGGCGGCCCGGGTTCGATTCCCGGTGTAGGAAAATTGGCATTGGTGGTTCAGTGGTAGAATCCTCGCCTGCCACGCGGGGGGCCCGGGTTCGATTCCCGGCCAATGCAATCGTTTTAAGGAATATTTTTTGATAGCAATCGACATTTTCGTGGCATTATTTAATTTTTTGCACAATGCATTAAAATATTTGAGTGATGGCGCGATTTTGAGTACTCTGGTTTCGTCTCCTACATGGTCTAGTGGTTACGATTCCTGGCTTTCACCCAGGCCGCCCGGGTTCGATTCCCGGTGTAGCAAAATTGGCATTGGTGGTTCAGTGGTAGAATCCTCGCCTGCCACGCGGGGGGCCCGGGTTCGATTCCCGGCCAATGCAATCGTTTTTGGGAATATTTTTTGATAGCAATCGACATTTTCGTGGCATTATTCAATTTTTTTGCACAATGCATTAAAATATTTGAGTGATGGCGCGATTTTTAGTACTTTGGTTTCGTCTCCTACATGGTCTAGTGGTTAGGATTCCTGGCTTTCACGCAGGCGGCCCGGGTTCGATTCCCGGTGTAGGAAAATTGGCATTGGTGGTTCAGTGGTAGAATCCTCGCCTGCCACGCGGGGGGCCCGGGTTCGATTCCCGGCCAATGCAATCGTTTTGGGGAATATTTTTTGATAGCAATCGACATTTTCGTGGCATTATTTAAGTTTTTGCACAATGCATTAAAATATTTGAGTGATGGCGCGATTTTGAGTACTCTGGTTTCGTCTCCTACATGGTCTAGTGGTTAGGATTCCTGGCTTTCACCCAGGCGGCCCGGGTTCGATTCCCGGTGTAGGAAAATTGGCATTGGTGGTTCAGTGGTAGAATCCTCGCCTGCCACGCGGGGGGCCCGGGTTCGATTCCCGGCCAATGCAATCGTTTTTGGGAATATTTTTTGATAGCAATCGACATTTTCGTGGCATTATTTAATTTTTTGCACAATGCATTAAAATATTTGAGTGATGCCGCGATTTTGAGTACTCTGGTTTCGTCTCCTACATGGTCTAGTGGTTAGGATTCCTGGCTTTCACCCAGGCGGCCCGGGTTCGATTCCCGGTGTAGGAAAATTGGCATTGGTGGTTCAGTGGTAGAATCCTCGCCTGCCACGCGGGGGGCCCGGGTTCGATTCCCGGCCAATGCAATCGTTTTTGGGAATATTTTTTGATAGCAATCGACATTTCTGTGGCATTATTTAATTTTTTGCACAACGCGTTAAAATATTTGAGTGATGGCGCGATTTTGAGTACTCTGGTTTCGTCTCCTACATGGTCTAGTGGTTAGGATTCCTGGCTTTCACCCAGGCGGCCCGGGTTCGATTCCCGGTGTAGGAAAATTGGCATTGGTGGTTCAGTGGTAGAATCCTCGCCTGCCACGCGGGGGGCTCGGGTTCGATTCCCGGCCAATGCAATCGTTTTTGGGAATATTTTTTGATAGCAATCGACCTTTTCGTGGCATTATTTAATTTTTTGCACAACGCATTAAAATATTTGAGTGATGGCGCGATTTTGAGTAGTCTGGTTTCGTCTCCTACATGGTCTAGTGGTTAGGATTCCTGGCTTTCACCCAGGCGGCCCGGGTTCGATTCCCGGTGTAGGAAAATTGGCATTGGTGGTTCAGTGTTAGAATTCTCGCCTGCCACCCGGGGGACCCGGGTTCGATTCCCGGCCAATGCAATCGTTTTGAGGAATATTTTTTGATAGAAATCGACATTTCTGAGGCATTATTTAATTTTTTTTGCACAACGCATTAAAATATTTGAGTGATGGCGCGATTTTGAGTACTCTGGTTTCGTCTCCATTGGTGGTTCAGGAGTAGAATTCTCGCCTGCCACCCGGGGGGCCCGGGTTCGATTCCCGGCCAATGCAATCGTTTTGGGGAATATTTTTTGATAACAATCGACCTTTCCGTGGCATTATTTAATTTTTTTGCACAACGCATTAAAATATTTGAGTGATGGCGCGATTTTCAGTACTGTGGTTTCGTCTCCTGCATGGTCTAGTGGTTAGGATTCCTGGCTTTCACCCAGGCGGCCCGGGTTCGATTCCCGGTGTAGGAAAATTGGCATTGGTGGTTCAGTGGTCCTCGCCTGCCACCCGGGGGGCCCGGGTTCGATTCCCGGCCAATGCAATAGTTTTAAGGAATATTTTTTGATAGCAATCGACATTTCTGTGGCATTATTTAATTTTTTGCACAACGCGTTAAAATATTTGAGTGATGGCGCGATTTTGAGTACTCTGGTTTCGTCTCCTACATGGTCTAGTGGTTAGGATTCCTGGCTTTCACCCAGGCGGCCCGGGTTCGATTCCCGGTGTAGGAAAATTGGCATTGGTGGTTCAGTGGTAGAATCCTCGCCTGCCACGCGGGGGGCCCGGGTTCGATTCCCGGCCAATGCAATCGTTTTTGGGAATATTTTTTGATAGCAATCGACCTTTTCGTGGCATTATTCAATTTTTTTGCACAATGCATTAAAAGATTTGAGTGATGGCGCGATTTTGAGTACTCTGGTTTCGTCTCCTACATGGTCTAGTGGTTAGGATTCCTGGCTTTCACCCAGGCGGCCCGGGTTCGATTCCCGGCCAATGCAATCGTTTTGGGGAATATTTTTTGATAACAATCGACCTTTCCGTGGCATTATTTAATTTTTTGCACAACGCATTAAAATATTTGAGTGATGGCGCGATTTTGAGTACTGTGGTTTCGTCTCCTGCATGGTCTAGTGGTTAGGATTCCTGGCTTTCACCCAGGCGGCCCGGGTTCGATTCCCGGTGTAGGAAAATTGGCATTCGTGGTTCAGTGGTAAAATTCTCGCCTGCCACCCGGGGGGCCCGGGTTCGATTCCCGGCCAATGCAATAGTTTTAAGGAATATTTTTTGATAGCAATCGACATTTCTGTGGCATTATTCAATTTTTTTGCACAATGCATTCGACATTTTCGTGGCATTATTTAATTTTTTGCACAATGCATTAAAATATTTGAGTGATGGCGCGATTTTGAGTACTCTGGTTTCGTCTCCTACATGGTCTAGTGGTTAGGATTCCTGGCTTTCACCCAGGCGGCCCGGGTTCGATTCCAGGTGTAGCAAAATTGGCATTGGTGGTTCAGTGGTAGAATCCTCGCCTGCCACGCGGGGGGCCCGGGTTCGATTCCCGGCCAATGCAATCGTTTTTGGGAATATTTTTTGATAGCAATCGACATTTTCGTGGCATTATTCAATTTTTTTGCACAATGCATTAAAATATTTGAGTGATGGCGCGATTTTTAGTACTTTGGTTTCGTCTCCTACATGGTCTAGTGGTTAGGATTCCTGGCTTTCACCCAGGCGGCCCGGGTTCGATTACCGGTGTAGGAAAATTGGCATTGGTGGTTCAGTGGTAGAATCCTCGCCTGCCATGCGGGGGGCCCGGGTTCGATTCCCGGCCAATGCAATCGTTTTTGGGAATATTTTTTGATAGCAATCGACATTTTCGTGGCTTTATATAAGTTTTTGCACAATGCATTAAAATATTTGAGTGATGGCGCGATTTTGAGTACTCTGGTTTCGTCTCCTACATGGTCTAGTGGTTAGGATTCCTGGCTTTCACCCAGGCGGCCTGGGTTCGATTCCCGGTGTAGGAAAATTGGCATTGGTGGTTCAGTGGTAGAATCCTCGCCTGCCACGCGGGGGGCCCGGGTTCGATTCCCGGCCAATGCAATCGTTTTTGGGAATATTTTTTGATAGCAATCGACATTTTCGTGGCATTATTTAATTTTTTGCACAATGCATTAAAATATTTGAGTGATGGCGCGATTTTGAGTACTCTGGTTTCGTCTCCTACATGGTCTAGTGGTTAGGATTCCTGGCTTTCACCCAGGCGGCCCGGGTTCGATTCCCGCTGTAGGAAAATTGGCATTGGTGGTTCAGTGGTAGAATCCTCGCCTGCCACGCGGGGGGCCCGGGTTCGATTCCCGGCCAATGCAATCGTTTTTGGGAATATTTTTTGATAGCAATCGACATTTTCGTGGCATTATTCAATTTTTTGCACAATGCATTAAAATATTTGAGTGATGGCGCGATTTTGAGTACTCTGGTTTCGTCTCCTACATGGTCTAGTGGTTAGGATTCCTGGCTTTCACCCAGGCGGCCCGGGTTCGATTCCCGGTGTAGGAAAATTGGCATTGGTGGTTCAGTGGTAGAATCCTCGCCTGCCACGCGGGGGGCCCGGGTTCGATTCCCGGCCAATGCAATCGTTTTTGGGAATATTTTTTTATAGCAATCGACCTTTTCGTGGCATTATTTAATTTTTTGCACAACGCATTAAAATATTTGAGTGATGGCGCGATTTTGAGTACTCTGGTTTCGTCTCCTACATGGTCTAGTGGTTAGGATTCCTGGCTTTCACCCAGGCGGCCCGGGTTCGATTCCCGGTGTAGGAAAATTGGCATTGGTGGTTCAGTGGTAGAATCCTCGCCTGCCACGCGGGGGGGGGGGCCCGGGTTCGATTCCCGGCCAATGCAATCGTTTTTGGGAATATTTTTTGATAGCAATCGACATTTTCGTGGCATTATTTAATTTTTTGCACAATGCATTAAAATATTTGAGTGATGGCGCGATTTTGAGTACTCTGGTTTCGTCTCCTACATGGTCTAGTGGTTAGGATTCCTGGCTTTCACCCAGGCGGCCCGGGTTCGATTCCCGGTGTAGGAAAATTGGCATTGGTGGTTCAGTGGTAGAATCCTCGCCTGCCACGCGGGGGGGGGGCCCGGGTTCGATTCCCGGCCAATGCAATCGTTTTTGGGAATATTTTTTGATAGCAATCGACATTTTCGTGGCATTATTTAATTTTTTTGCACAATGCATTAAAATATTTGAGTGATGGCGCGATTTTGAGTACTCTGGTTTCGTCTCCTACATGGTCTAGTGGTTAGGATTCCTGGCTTTCACCCAGGCGGCCCGGGTTCGATTCCCGGTGTAGTAAAATTGGCATTAGTGGTTCGGTGGTAGAATCCTCGCCTGCCACGCGGGGGGCCCGGGTTCGATTCCCGGCCAATGCAATCGTTTTTGGGAATATTTTTTGATAGCAATCGACATTTTCGTGGCATTATTCAATTTTTTGCACAATGCATTAAAATATTTGAGTGATGGCGCGATTTTGAGTACTCTGGTTTCGTCTCCAACACGGTCTAGTGGTTAGGATTCCTGGCTTTCACCCAGGCGGCCCGGGTTCGATTCCCGGTGTAGGAAAATTGGCATTGGTGGTTCAGTGGTAGAATCCTCGCCTGCCACGCGGGGGGCCCGGGTTCGATTCCCGGCCAATGCAATCGTTTTTGGGAATATTTTTTGATAGCAATCGACATTTTCGTGGCATTATTTAATTTTTTGCACAATGCATTAAAATATTTGAGTGATGGCGCGATTTTGAGTACTCTGGTTTCGTCTCCTACATGGTCTAGTGGTTAGGATTCCTGGCTTTCACCCAGGCGGCCCGGGTTCGATTCCCGGTGTAGGAAAATTGGCATTGGTGGTTCAGTGGTAGAATCCTCGCCTGCCACGCGGGGGGCCCGGGTTCGATTCCCGGCCAATGCAATCGTTTTTGGGAATATTTTTGATAGCAATCGACCTTTTCGTGGCATTATTCAATATTTTTGCACAATGCATTAAAATATTTGAGTGATGGCGCGATTTTGAGTACTCTGGTTTCGTCTCCTACATGGTCTAGTGGTTAGGATTCCTGGCTTTCACCCAGGCGGCCCGGGTTCGATTCCCGGTGTAGGAAAAAGGAATATTTTTTGATAGCAATCGACATTTTCGTGGCATTATTTAATTTTTTGCACAATGCATTAAAATATTTGAGTGATGGCGCGATTTTGAGTAGTCTGGTTTCGTCTCCTACATGGTCTAGTGGTTAGGATTCCTGGGTTTCACCCAGGCGGCCCGGGTTCGATTCTCGGTGTAGGAAAATTGGCATTGGTGGTTCAGTGGTAGAATCCTCGCCTGCCACGCGGGGGGCCCGGGTTCGATTCCCGGCCAATGCAATCGTTTTTGGGAATATTTTTTGATAACAATCGACATTTTCGTGGCATTATTTAATTTTTTGCACAATGCATTAAAATATTTGAGTGATGGCGCGATTTTGAGTACTCTGGTTTCGTCTCCTACATGGTCTAGTGGTTAGGATTCCTGGCTTTCACCCCGGCGGCCCTGGTTCGATTCCCGGTGTAGGAAAATTGGCATTGGTGGTTCAGTGGTAGAATCCTCGCCTGCCACGCGGGGCGCCCGGGTTCGATTCCCGGCCAATGCAATCGTTTTGGGGAATATTTTTTGATAGCAATCGACATTTTCGTGGCATTATTCAATTTTTTGCACAATGCATTAAAATATTTGAGTGATGGCGCGATTTTGAGTACTCTGGTTTCGTCTCCTACATGGTCTAGTGGTTAGGATTCCTGGCTTTCACCCAGGCGGCCCGGGTTCGATTCCCGGTGTAGGAAAATTGGCATTGGTGGTTCAGTGGTAGAATCCTCGCCTGCCACGCGGGGGGCCCGGGTTCGATTCCCGGCCAATGCAATCGTTTTTGGGAATATTTTTTGATAGCAATCGACATTTTCGTGGCATTATTTAATTTTTTGCACAATGCATTAAAATATTTGAGTGATGGCGCGATTTTGAGTACTCTGGTTTCGTCTCCTACATGGTCTAGTGGTTAGGATTCCTGGCTTTCACCCAGGCGGCCCGGGTTCGATTCCCGGTGTAGGAAAATTGGCATTGGTGGTTCAGTGGTAGAATCCTCGCCTGCCACGCGGGGGGCCCGGGTTCGATTCCCGGCCAATGCAATCGTTTTTGGGAATATTTTTTGATAGCAATCGACATTTTCGTGGCATTATTCAATTTTTTGCACAATGCATTAAAATATTTGAGTGATGGCGCGATTTTGAGTACTCTGGTTTCGTCTCCAACACGGTCTAGTGGTTAGGATTCCTGGCTTTCACCCAGCCGGCCCGGGTTCGATTCCCGGTGTAGGAAAATTGACATTGGTGGTTCAGTGGTAGAATCCTCGCCTGCCACGCGGGGGGCTCGGGTTCGATTCCCGGCCATAGCAATCGTTTTGGGAATATTTTTTGATAGCAATCGACATTTTCGTGGCATTATTTAATTTTTTGCACAATGCATTAAAATATTTGAGTGATGGCGCGATTTTGAGTACTCTGGTTTCGTCTCCTACATGGTCTAGTGGTTAGGATTCCTGGCTTTCACCCAGGCGGCCCGGGTTCGATTCCCGGTGTAGGAAAATTGGCATTGGTGGTTCAGTGGTAGAATCCTCGCCTGCCACGCGGGGGGCCCGGGTTCGATTCCCGGCCAATGCAATCGTTTTTGGGAATATTTTTTGATAGCAATCGACATTTTCGTGGCATTATTCAATTTTTTGCACAACGCATTAAAATATTTGAGTGATGGCGCGATTTTGAGTACTCTGGTTTCGTCTCCTACATGGTCTAGTGGTTAGGATTCCTGGCTTTCACCCAGGCGGCCCGGGTTCGATTCCCGGTGTAGGAAAATTGGCATTGGTGGTTCAGTGGTAGAATCCTCGCCTGCCATGCGGGGGGCCCGGGTTCGATTCCCGCCCAATGCAATCGTTTTTGGGAATATTTTTTGATAGCAATCGACCTTTTCGTGGCATTATTCAATATTTTTGCACAATGCATTAAAATATTTGAGTGATGGCGCGATTTTGAGTACTCTGGTTTCGTCTCCTACATGGTCTAGTGGTTAGGATTCCTGGCTTTCACCCAGGCGGCCCGGGTTCGATTCCCGGTGTAGGAAAATTAGGAAAAAGGAATATTTTTTGATAGCAATCGACATTTTCGTGGCATTATTTAATTTTTTGCACAATGCATTAAAATATTTGAGTGATGGCGCGATTTTGAGTACTCTGGTTTCGTCTCCTACATGGTCTAGTGGTTAGGATTCCTGGCTTTCACCCAGGCGGCCCGGGTTCGATTCCCGGTGTAGGAAAATTAGGAAAAAGGAATATTTTTTGATAGCAATCGACATTTTCGTGGCATTATTTAATTTTTTGCACAATGCATTAAAATATTTGAGTGATGGCGCGATTTTGAGTACTCTGGTTTCGTCTCCTACATGGTCTAGTGGTTAGGATTCCTGGCTTTCACCCAGGCGGCCCGGGTTCGATTCCCGGTGTAGGAAAATTAGGAAAAAGGAATATTTTTTGATAGCAATCGACATTTTCGTGGCATTATTTAATTTTTTGCACAATGCATTAAAATATTTGAGTGATGGCGCGATTTTGAGTAGTCTGGTTTCGTCTCCTACATGGTCTAGTGGTTAGGATTCCTGGGTTTCACCCAGGCGGCCCGGGTTCGATTCTCGGTGTAGGAAAATTGGCATTGGTGGTTCAGTGGTAGAATCCTCGCCTGCCACGCGGGGGGGGCCCGGGTTCGATTCCCGGCCAATGCAATCGTTTTTGGGAATATTTTTTGATAACAATCGACATTTTCGTGGCATTATTTAATTTTTTGCACAATGCATTAAAATATTTGAGTGATGGCGCGATTTTGAGTACTCTGGTTTCGTCTCCTACATGGTCTAGTGGTTAGGATTCCTGGCTTTCACCCCGGCGGCCCTGGTTCGATTCCCGGTGTAGGAAAATTGGCATTGGTGGTTCAGTGGTAGAATCCTCGCCTGCCACGCGGGGCGCCCGGGTTCGATTCCCGGCCAATGCAATCGTTTTGGGGAATATTTTTTGATAGCAATCGACATTTTCGTGGCATTATTCAATTTTTTGCACAATGCATTAAAATATTTGAGTGATGGCGCGATTTTGAGTACTCTGGTTTCGTCTCCTACATGGTCTAGTGGTTAGGATTCCTGGCTTTCACCCAGGCGGCCCGGGTTCGATTCCCGGTGTAGGAAAATTGGCATTGGTGGTTCAGTGGTAGAATCCTCGCCTGCCACGCGGGGGGCCCGGGTTCGATTCCCGCCCAATGCAATCGTTTTTGGGAATATTTTTTGATAGCAATCGACCTTTTCGTGGCATTATTCAATATTTTTGCACAATGCATTAAAATATTTGAGTGATGGCGCGATTTTGAGTACTCTGGTTTCGTCTCCTACATGGTCTAGTGGTTAGGATTCCTGGCTTTCACCCAGGCGGCCCGGGTTCGATTCCCGGTGTAGGAAAATTAGGAAAAAGGAATATTTTTTGATAGCAATCGACATTTTCGTGGCATTATTCAATTTTTTGCACAATGCATTAAAATATTTGAGTGATGGCGCGATTTTGAGTACTCTGGTTTCGTCTCCTACATGGTCTAGTGGTTAGGATTCCTGGCTTTCATCCAGGCGGCCCGGGTTCGATTCCCGGTGTAGGAAAATTGGCATTGGTGGTTCAGTGGTAGAATCCTCGCCTGCCACGCGGGGGGCCCGGGTTCGATTCCCGCCCAATGCAATCGTTTTTGGGAATATTTTTTGATAGCAATCGACCTTTTCGTGGCATTATTCAATATTTTTGCACAATGCATTAAAATATTTGAGTGATGGCGCGATTTTGAGTACTCTGGTTTCGTCTCCTACATGGTCTAGTGGTTAGGATTCCTGGCTTTCACCCAGGCGGCCCGGGTTCGATTCCCGGTGTAGGAAAATTAGGAAAAAGGAATATTTTTTGATAGCAATCGACATTTTCGTGGCATTATTTAATTTTTTGCACAATGCATTAAAATATTTGAGTGATGGCGCGATTTTGAGTACTCTGGTTTCGTCTCCTACATGGTCTAGTGGTTAGGATTCCTGGCTTTCACCCAGGCGGCCCGGGTTCGATTCCCGGTGTAGGAAAATTAGGAAAAAGGAATATTTTTTGATAGCAATCGACATTTTCGTGGCATTATTTAATTTTTTGCACAATGCATTAAAATATTTGAGTGATGGCGCGATTTTGAGTACTCTGGTTTCGTCTCCTACATGGTCTAGTGGTTAGGATTCCTGGCTTTCACCCAGGCGGCCCGGGTTCGATTCCCGGTGTAGGAAAATTGGCATTGGTGGTTCAGTGGTAGAATCCTCGCCTGCCACGCGGGGGGCCCGGGTTCGATTCCCGGCCAATGCAATCGTTTTTGGGAATATTTTTTGATAGCAATCGACATTTTCGTGGCATTATTCAATTTTTTGCACAATGCATTAAAATATTTGAGTGATGGCGCGATTTTGAGTACTCTGGTTTCGTCTCCAACACGGTCTAGTGGTTAGGATTCCTGGCTTTCACCCAGCCGGCCCGGGTTCGATTCCCGGTGTAGGAAAATTAGGAAAAAGGAATATTTTTTGATAGCAATCGACATTTTCGTGGCATTATTTAATTTTTTGCACAATGCATTAAAATATTTGAGTGATGGCGCGATTTTGAGTAGTCTGGTTTCGTCTCCTACATGGTCTAGTGGTTAGGATTCCTGGGTTTCACCCAGGCGGCCCGGGTTCGATTCTCGGTGTAGGAAAATTGGCATTGGTGGTTCAGTGGTAGAATCCTCGCCTGCCACGCGGGGGGGGCCCGGGTTCGATTCCCGGCCAATGCAATCGTTTTTGGGAATATTTTTTGATAACAATCGACATTTTCGTGGCATTATTTAATTTTTTGCACAATGCATTAAAATATTTGAGTGATGGCGCGATTTTGAGTACTCTGGTTTCGTCTCCTACATGGTCTAGTGGTTAGGATTCCTGGCTTTCACCCCGGCGGCCCTGGTTCGATTCCCGGTGTAGGAAAATTGGCATTGGTGGTTCAGTGGTAGAATCCTCGCCTGCCACGCGGGGCGCCCGGGTTCGATTCCCGGCCAATGCAATCGTTTTGGGGAATATTTTTTGATAGCAATCGACATTTTCGTGGCATTATTCAATTTTTTGCACAATGCATTAAAATATTTGAGTGATGGCGCGATTTTGAGTACTCTGGTTTCGTCTCCTACATGGTCTAGTGGTTAGGATTCCTGGCTTTCACCCAGGCGGCCCGGGTTCGATTCCCGGTGTAGGAAAATTGGCATTGGTGGTTCAGTGGTAGAATCCTCGCCTGCCACGCGGGGGACCCGGGTTCGATTCCCGCCCAATGCAATCGTTTTTGGGAATATTTTTTGATAGCAATCGACCTTTTCGTGGCATTATTCAATATTTTTGCACAATGCATTAAAATATTTGAGTGATGGCGCGATTTTGAGTACTCTGGTTTCGTCTCCTACATGGTCTAGTGGTTAGGATTCCTGGCTTTCACCCAGGCGGCCCGGGTTCGATTCCCGGTGTAGGAAAATTAGGAAAAAGGAATATTTTTTGATAGCAATCGACATTTTCGTGGCATTATTTAATTTTTTGCACAATGCATTAAAATATTTGAGTGATGGCGCGATTTTGAGTACTCTGGTTTCGTCTCCTACATGGTCTAGTGGTTAGGATTCCTGGCTTTCACCCAGGCGGCCCGGGTTCGATTCCCGGTGTAGGAAAATTAGGAAAAAGGAATATTTTTTGATAGCAATCGACATTTTCGTGGCATTATTTAATTTTTTGCACAATGCATTAAAATATTTGAGTGATGGCGCGATTTTGAGTACTCTGGTTTCGTCTCCTACATGGTCTAGTGGTTAGGATTCCTGGCTTTCACCCAGGCGGCCCGGGTTCGATTCCCGGTGTAGGAAAATTAGGAAAAAGGAATATTTTTTGATAGCAATCGACATTTTCGTGGCATTATTTAATTTTTTGCACAATGCATTAAAATATTTGAGTGATGGCGCGATTTTGAGTAGTCTGGTTTCGTCTCCTACATGGTCTAGTGGTTAGGATTCCTGGGTTTCACCCAGGCGGCCCGGGTTCGATTCTCGGTGTAGGAAAATTGGCATTGGTGGTTCAGTGGTAGAATCCTCGCCTGCCACGCGGGGGTGGCCCGGGTTCGATTCCCGGCCAATGCAATCGTTTTTGGGAATATTTTTTGATAACAATCGACATTTTCGTGGCATTATTTAATTTTTTGCACAATGCATTAAAATATTTGAGTGATGGCGCGATTTTGAGTACTCTGGTTTCGTCTCCTACATGGTCTAGTGGTTAGGATTCCTGGCTTTCACCCCGGCGGCCCTGGTTCGATTCCCGGTGTAGGAAAATTGGCATTGGTGGTTCAGTGGTAGAATCCTCGCCTGCCACGCGGGGCGCCCGGGTTCGATTCCCGGCCAATGCAATCGTTTTGGGGAATATTTTTTGATAGCAATCGACATTTTCGTGGCATTATTCAATTTTTTGCACAATGCATTAAAATATTTGAGTGATGGCGCGATTTTGAGTACTCTGGTTTCGTCTCCTACATGGTCTAGTGGTTAGGATTCCTGGCTTTCACCCAGGCGGCCCGGGTTCGATTCCCGGTGTAGGAAAATTGGCATTGGTGGTTCAGTGGTAGAATCCTCGCCTGCCACGCGGGGGGCCCGGGTTCGATTCCCGGCCAATGCAATCGTTTTTGGGAATATTTTTTGATAGCAATCGACATTTTCGTGGCATTATTTAATTTTTTGCACAATGCATTAAAATATTTGAGTGATGGCGCGATTTTGAGTACTCTGGTTTCGTCTCCTACATGGTCTAGTGGTTAGGATTCCTGGCTTTCACCCAGGCGGCCCGGGTTCGATTCCCGGTGTAGGAAAATTGGCATTGGTGGTTCAGTGGTAGAATCCTCGCCTGCCACGCGGGGGGCCCGGGTTCGATTCCCGGCCAATGCAATCGTTTTTGGGAATATTTTTTGATAGCAATCGACATTTTCGTGGCATTATTCAATTTTTTGCACAATGCATTAAAATATTTGAGTGATGGCGCGATTTTGAGTACTCTGGTTTCGTCTCCAACACGGTCTAGTGGTTAGGATTCCTGGCTTTCACCCAGCCGGCCCGGGTTCGATTCCCGGTGTAGGAAAATTGACATTGGTGGTTCAGTGGTAGAATCCTCGCCTGCCACGCGGGGGGCTCGGGTTCGATTCCCGGCCATAGCAATCGTTTTGGGAATATTTTTTGATAGCAATCGACATTTTCGTGGCATTATTTAATTTTTTGCACAATGCATTAAAATATTTGAGTGATGGCGCGATTTTGAGTACTCTGGTTTCGTCTCCTACATGGTCTAGTGGTTAGGATTCCTGGCTTTCACCCAGGCGGCCCGGGTTCGATTCCCGGTGTAGGAAAATTGGCATTGGTGGTTCAGTGGTAGAATCCTCGCCTGCCACGCGGGGGGCCCGGGTTCGATTCCCGGCCAATGCAATCGTTTTTGGGAATATTTTTTGATAGCAATCGACATTTTCGTGGCATTATTCAATTTTTTGCACAATGCATTAAAATATTTGAGTGATGGCGCGATTTTGAGTACACTGGTTTCGTCTCCTACATGGTCTAGTGGTTAGGATTCCTGGCTTTCACCCAGGCGGCCCGGGTTCGATTCCCGGTGTAGGAAAATTGGCATTGGTGGTTCAGTGGTAGAATCCTCGCCTGCCACGCGGGGGGCCCGGGTTCGATTCCCGCCCAATGCAATCGTTTTTGGGAATATTTTTTGATAGCAATCGACCTTTTCGTGGCATTATTCAATATTTTTGCACAATGCATTAAAATATTTGAGTGATGGCGCGATTTTGAGTACTCTGGTTTCGTCTCCTACATGGTCTAGTGGTTAGGATTCCTGGCTTTCACCCAGGCGGCCCGGGTTCGATTCCCGGTGTAGGAAAATTAGGAAAAAGGAATATTTTTTGATAGCAATCGACATTTTCGTGGCATTATTTAATTTTTTGCACAATGCATTAAAATATTTGAGTGATGGCGCGATTTTGAGTACTCTGGTTTCGTCTCCTACATGGTCTAGTGGTTAGGATTCCTGGCTTTCACCCAGGCGGCCCGGGTTCGATTCCCGGTGTAGGAAAATTAGGAAAAAGGAATATTTTTTGATAGCAATCGACATTTTCGTGGCATTATTTAATTTTTTGCACAATGCATTAAAATATTTGAGTGATGGCGCGATTTTGAGTAGTCTGGTTTCGTCTCCTACATGGTCTAGTGGTTAGGATTCCTGGGTTTCACCCAGGCGGCCCGGGTTCGATTCTCGGTGTAGGAAAATTGGCATTGGTGGTTCAGTGGTAGAATCCTCGCCTGCCACGCGGGGGGGGGCCGGGTTCGATTCCCGGCCAATGCAATCGTTTTTGGGAATATTTTTTGATAACAATCGACATTTTCGTGGCATTAATTAATTTTTTGCACAATGCATTAAAATATTTGAGTGATGGCGCGATTTTGAGTACTCTGGTTTCGTCTCCTACATGGTCTAGTGGTTAGGATTCCTGGCTTTCACCCAGGCGGCCCGGGTTCGATTCCCGGTGTAGGAAAATTGGCATTGGTGGTTCAGTGGTAGAATCCTCGCCTGCCACGCGGGGCGCCCGGGTTCGATTCCCGGCCAATGCAATCGTTTTGGGGAATATTTTTTGATAGCAATCGACATTTTCGTGGCATTATTCAATTTTTTGCACAATGCATTAAAATATTTGAGTGATGGCGCGATTTTGAGTACTCTGGTTTCGTCTCCTACATGGTCTAGTGGTTAGGATTCCTGGCTTTCACCCAGGCGGCCCGGGTTCGATTCCCGGTGTAGGAAAATTGGCATTGGTGGTTCAGTGGTAGAATCCTCGCCTGCCACGCGGGGGGCCCGGGTTCGATTCCCGCCCAATGCAATCGTTTTTGGGAATATTTTTTGATAGCAATCGACATTTTCGTGGCATTATTCAATTTTTTGCACAATGCATTAAAATATTTGAGTGATGGCGCGATTTTGAGTACTCTGGTTTCGTCTCCAACACGGTCTAGTGGTTAGGATTCCTGGCTTTCACCCAGCCGGCCCGGGTTCGATTCCCGGTGTAGGAAAATTGACATTGGTGGTTCAGTGGTAGAATCCTCGCCTGCCACGCGGGGGGCTCGGGTTCGATTCCCGGCCATAGCAATCGTTTTGGGAATATTTTTTGATAGCAATCGACATTTTCGTGGCATTATTTAATTTTTTGCACAATGCATTAAAATATTTGAGTGATGGCGCGATTTTGAGTACTCTGGTTTCGTCTCCTACATGGTCTAGTGGTTAGGATTCCTGGCTTTCACCCAGGCGGCCCGGGTTCGATTCCCGGTGTAGGAAAATTGGCATTGGTGGTTCAGTGGTAGAATCCTCGCCTGCCACGCGGGGGGCCCGGGTTCGATTCCCGGCCAATGCAATCGTTTTTGGGAATATTTTTTGATAGCAATCGACATTTTCGTGGCATTATTCAATTTTTTGCACAATGCATTAAAATATTTGAGTGATGGCGCGATTTTGAGTACTCTGGTTTCGTCTCCTACATGGTCTAGTGGTTAGGATTCCTGGCTTTCACCCAGGCGGCCCGGGTTCGATTCCCGGTGTAGGAAAATTGGCATTGGTGGTTCAGTGGTAGAATCCTCGCCTGCCACGCGGGGGGCCCGGGTTCGATTCCAGCCCAATGCAATCGTTTTTGGGAATATTTTTTGATAGCAATCGACATTTTCGTGGCATTATTCAATTTTTTGCACAATGCATTAAAATATTTGAGTGATGGCGCGATTTTGAGTACTCTGGTTTCGTCTCCTACATGGTCTAGTGGTTAGGATTCCTGGCTTTCACCCAGGCAGCCCGGGTTCGATTCCCGGTGTAGGAAAATTGGCATTGGTGGTTCAGTGGTAGAATCCTCGCCTGCCACGCGGGGGGCCCGGGTTCGATTCCCGGCCAATGCAATCGTTTTTGGGAATATTTTTTGATAGCAATCGACATTTTCGTGGCATTATTTAATTTTTTGCACAATGCATTAAAATATTTGAGTGATGGCGCGATTTTGAGTACTCTGGTTTCGTCTCCTACATGGTCTAGTGGTTAGGATTCCTCGCTTTCACCCAGGCGGCCCGGGTTCGATTCCCGGTGTAGTAAAATTGGCATTGGTGGTTCAGTGGTAGAATCCTCGCCTGCCACGCGGGGGGCCCGGGTTCGATTCCCGGCCAATGCAATCGTTTTGGGGAATATTTTTTGATAGCAATCGACATTTTCGTGGCATTATTCAATTTTTTGCACAATGCATTAAAATATTTGAGTGATGGCGCGATTTTGAGTACTCTGGTTTCGTCTCCAACACGGTCTAGTGGTTAGGATTCCTGGCTTTCACCCAGCCGGCCCGGGTTCGATTCCCGGTGTAGGAAAATTGGCATTGGTGGTTCAGTGGTAGAATCCTCGCCTGCCACGCGGGGGGCCCGGGTTCGATTCCCGGCCAATGCAATCGTTTTTGGGAATATTTTTTGATAGCAATCGACATTTTCGTGGCATTATTCAATTTTTTGCACAATGCATTAAAATATTTGAGTGATGGCGCGATTTTGAGTACTCTGGTTTCGTCTCCTACATGGTCTAGTGGTTAGGATTCCTGGCTTTCACCCAGGCGGCCCGGGTTCGATTCCCGGTGTAGGAAAATTGGCATTGGTGGTTCAGTGGTAGAATCCTCGCCTGCCACGCGGGGGGCCCGGGTTCGATTCCCGGCCAATGCAATCGTTTTTGGGAATATTTTTTGATAGCAATCGACATTTTCGTGGCATTATTCAATTTTTTGCACAATGCATTAAAATATTTGAGTGATGGCGCGATTTTGAGTACTCTGGTTTCGTCTCCAACACGGTCTAGTGGTTAGGATTCCTGGCTTTCACCCAGCCGGCCCGGGTTCGATTCCCGGTGTAGGAAAATTGACATTGGTGGTTCAGTGGTAGAATCCTCGCCTGCCACGCGGGGGGCTCGGGTTCGATTCCCGGCCATAGCAATCGTTTTGGGAATATTTTTTGATAGCAATCGACATTTTCGTGGCATTATTTAATTTTTTGCACAATGCATTAAAATATTTGAGTGATGGCGCGATTTTGAGTACTCTGGTTTCGTCTCCTACATGGTCTAGTGGTTAGGATTCCTGGCTTTCACCCAGGCGGCCCGGGTTCGATTCCCGGTGTAGGAAAATTGGCATTGGTGGTTCAGTGGTAGAATCCTCGCCTGCCACGCGGGGGGCCCGGGTTCGATTCCCGGCCAATGCAATCGTTTTTGGGAATATTTTTTGATAGCAATCGACATTTTCGTGGCATTATTCAATTTTTTGCACAATGCATTAAAATATTTGAGTGATGGCGCGATTTTGAGTACTCTGGTTTCGTCTCCTACATGGTCTAGTGGTTAGGATTCCTGGCTTTCACCCAGGCGGCCCGGGTTCGATTCCCGGTGTAGGAAAATTGGCATTGGTGGTTCAGTGGTAGAATCCTCGCCTGCCACGCGGGGGGCCCGGGTTCGATTCCCGCCCAATGCAATCGTTTTTGGGAATATTTTTTGATAGCAATCGACCTTTTCGTGGCATTATTCAATATTTTTGCACAATGCATTAAAATATTTGAGTGATGGCGCGATTTTGAGTACTCTGGTTTCGTCTCCTACATGGTCTAGTGGTTAGGATTCCTGGCTTTCACCCAGGCGGCCCGGGTTCGATTCCCGGTGTAGGAAAATTAGGAAAAAGGAATATTTTTTGATAGCAATCGACATTTTCGTGGCATTATTTAATTTTTTGCACAATGCATTAAAATATTTGAGTGATGGCGCGATTTTGAGTACTCTGGTTTCGTCTCCTACATGGTCTAGTGGTTAGGATTCCTGGCTTTCACCCAGGCGGCCCGGGTTCGATTCCCGGTGTAGGAAAATTAGGAAAAAGGAATATTTTTTGATAGCAATCGACATTTTCGTGGCATTATTTAATTTTTTGCACAATGCATTAAAATATTTGAGTGATGGCGCGATTTTGAGTACTCTGGTTTCGTCTCCTACATGGTCTAGTGGTTAGGATTCCTGGCTTTCACCCAGGCGGCCCGGGTTCGATTCCCGGTGTAGGAAAATTAGGAAAAAGGAATATTTTTTGATAGCAATCGACATTTTCGTGGCATTATTTAATTTTTTGCACAATGCATCAAAATATTTGAGTGATGGCGCGATTTTGAGTACTCTGGTTTCGTCTCCTACATGGTCTAGTGGTTAGGATTCCTGGCTTTCACCCAGGCGGCCCGGGTTCGATTCCCGGTGTAGGAAAATTAGGAAAAAGGAATATTTTTTGATAGCAATCGACATTTTCGTGGCATTATTTAATTTTTTGCACAATGCATTAAAATATTTGAGTGATGGCGCGATTTTGAGTAGTCTGGTTTCGTCTCCTACATGGTCTAGTGGTTAGGATTCCTGGGTTTCACCCAGGCGGCCCGGGTTCGATTCTCGGTGTAGGAAAATTGGCATTGGTGGTTCAGTGGTAGAATCCTCGCCTGCCACGCGGGGGGCCCGGGTTCGATTCCCGGCCAATGCAATCGTTTTTGGGAATATTTTTTGATAACAATCGACATTTTCGTGGCATTATTTAATTTTTTGCACAATGCATTAAAATATTTGAGTGATGGCGCGATTTTGAGTACTCTGGTTTCGTCTCCTACATGGTCTAGTGGTTAGGATTCCTGGCTTTCACCCCGGCGGCCCTGGTTCGATTCCCGGTGTAGGAAAATTGGCATTGGTGGTTCAGTGGTAGAATCCTCGCCTGCCACGCGGGGCGCCCGGGTTCGATTCCCGGCCAATGCAATCGTTTTGGGGAATATTTTTTGATAGCAATCGACATTTTCGTGGCATTATTCAATTTTTTGCACAATGCATTAAAATATTTGAGTGATGGCGCGATTTTGAGTACTCTGGTTTCGTCTCCTACATGGTCTAGTGGTTAGGATTCCTGGCTTTCACCCAGGCGGCCCGGGTTCGATTCCCGGTGTAGGAAAATTGGCATTGGTGGTTCAGTGGTAGAATCCTCGCCTGCCACGCGGGGGGCCCGGGTTCGATTCCCGCCCAATGCAATCGTTTTTGGGAATATTTTTTGATAGCAATCGACATTTTCGTGGCATTATTTAATTTTTTGCACAATGCATTAAAATATTTGAGTGATGGCGCGATTTTGAGTACTCTGGTTTCGTCTCCTACATGGTCTAGTGGTTAGGATTCCTGGCTTTCACCCAGGCGGCCCGGGTTCGATTCCCGGTGTAGGAAAATTGGCATTGGTGGTTCAGTGGTAGAATCCTCGCCTGCCACGCGGGGCGCCCGGGTTCGATTCCCGGCCAATGCAATCGTTTTTGGGAATATTTTTTGATAGCAATCGACATTTTCGTGGCATTATTCAATTTTTTGCACAATGCATTAAAATATTTGAGTGATGGCGCGATTTTGAGTACTCTGGTTTCGTCTCCAACACGGTCTAGTGGTTAGGATTCCTGGCTTTCACCCAGCCGGCCCGGGTTCGATTCCCGGTGTAGGAAAATTGACATTGGTGGTTCAGTGGTAGAATCCTCGCCTGCCACGCGGGGGGCTCGGGTTCGATTCCCGGCCATAGCAATCGTTTTGGGAATATTTTTTGATAGCAATCGACATTTTCGTGGCATTATTTAATTTTTTGCACAATGCATTAAAATATTTGAGTGATGGCGCGATTTTGAGTACTCTGGTTTCGTCTCCTACATGGTCTAGTGGTTAGGATTCCTGGCTTTCACCCAGGCGGCCCGGGTTCGATTCCCGGTGTAGGAAAATTGGCATTGGTGGTTCAGTGGTAGAATCCTCGCCTGCCACGCGGGGGGCCCGGGTTCGATTCCCGGCCAATGCAATCGTTTTTGGGAATATTTTTTGATAGCAATCGACATTTTCGTGGCATTATTCAATTTTTTGCACAATGCATTAAAATATTTGAGTGATGGCGCGATTTTGAGTACTCTGGTTTCGTCTCCTACATGGTCTAGTGGTTAGGATTCCTGGCTTTCACCCAGGCGGCCCGGGTTCGATTCCCGGTGTAGGAAAATTGGCATTGGTGGTTCAGTGGTAGAATCCTCGCCTGCCACGCGGGGTGCCCGGGTTCGATTCCCGGCCAATGCAATCGTTTTTAGGAATATTTTTTGATAGCAATCGACATTTTCGTGGCATTATTCAATTTTTTGCACAATGCATTAAAATATTTGAGTGATGGCGCGATTTTGAGTACTCTGGTTTCGTCTCCTACATGGTCTAGTGGTTAGGATTCCTGGCTTTCACCCAGGCGGCCCGGGTTCGATTCCCGGTGTAGGAAAATTGGCATTGGTGGTTCAGTGGTAGAATCCTCGCCTGCCACGCGGGGGGCCCGGGTTCGATTCCCGGCCAATGCAATCGTTTTGGGGAATATTTTTTGATAGCAATCGACATTTTCGTGGCATTATTTAATTTTTTGCACAATGCATTAAAATATTTGAGTGATGGCGCGATTTTGAGTACTCTGGTTTCGTCTCCTACATGGTCTAGTGGTTAGGATTCCTCGCTTTCACCCAGGCGGCCCGGGTTCGATTCCCGGTGTAGTAAAATTGGCATTGGTGGTTCAGTGGTAGAATCCTCGCCTGCCACGCGGGGGGCCCGGGTTCGATTCCCGGCCAATGCAATCGTTTTGGGGAATATTTTTTGATAGCAATCGACATTTTCGTGGCATTATTCAATTTTTTGCACAATGCATTAAAATATTTGAGTGATGGCGCGATTTTGAGTACTCTGGTTTCGTCTCCAACACGGTCTAGTGGTTAGGATTCCTGGCTTTCACCCAGCCGGCCCGGGTTCGATTCCCGTGTAGGAAAATTGGCATTGGTGGTTCAGTGGTAGAATCCTCGCCTGCCACGCGGGGGGCTCGGGTTCGATTCCCGGCCAATGCAATCGTTTTGGGAATATTTTTTGATAGCAATCGACATTTTCGTGGCATTATTTAATTTTTTGCACAATGCATTAAAATATTTGAGTGATGGCGCGATTTTGAGTACTCTGGTTTCGTCTCCTACATGGTCTAGTGGTTAGGATTCCTGGCTTTCACCCAGGCGGCCCGGGTTCGATTCCCGGTGTAGGAAAATTGGCATTGGTGGTTCAGTGGTAGAATCCTCGCCTGCCACGCGGGGGGCCCGGGTTCGATTCCCGGCCAATGCAATCGTTTTTGGGAATATTTTTTGATAGCACTCGACATTTTCGTGGCATTATTTAATTTTTTGCACAATGCATTAAAATATTTGAGTGATGGCGCGATTTTGAGTACTCTGGTTTCGTCTCCTACATGGTCTAGTGGTTAGGATTCCTGGCTTTTACCCAGGCGGCCCGGGTTCGATTCCCGGTGTAGGAAAATTGGCATTGGTGGTTCAGGGGTAGAATCCTCGCTTGCCACGCGGGGGGCCCGGGTTCGATTCCCGGCCAATGCAATCGTTTTTGGGAATATTTTTTGATAGCAATCGACATTTTCGTGGCATTATTCAATTTTTTTGCACAATGCATTAAAATATTTGAGTGATGGCGCGATTTTGAGTACTCTGGTTTCGTCTCCAACACGGTCTAGTGGTTAGGATTCCTGGCTTTCACCCAGGCGGCCCAGGTTCGATTCCCGCTGTAGGAAAATTGATATTGGTGGTTCAGTGGTAGAATCCTCGCCTGCCACGCGGGGGGGCTCGGGTTCGATTCCCGGCCAATGCAATCGTTTTGGGGAATATTTTTTGATAGCAATCGACCTTTTCGTGGCATTATTCAATTTTTTGCACAATGCATTAAAATATTTGAGTGATGGCGCGATTTTGAGTACTCTGGTTTCGTCTCCTACATGGTCTAGTGGTTAGGATTCCTCGCTTTCACCCAGGCGGCCCGGGTTCGATTCCCGGTGTAGTAAAATTGGCATTGGTGGTTCAGTGGTAGAATCCTCGCCTGCCACGCGGGGGGCCCGGGTTCGATTCCCGGCCAATGCAATCGTTTTGGGGAATATTTTTTGATAGCAATCGACATTTTCGTGGCATTATTCAATTTTTTGCACAATGCATTAAAATATTTGAGTGATGGCGCGATTTTGAGTACTCTGGTTTCGTCTCCAACACGGTCTAGTGGTTAGGATTCCTGGCTTTCACCCAGCCGGCCCGGGTTCGATTCCCGGTGTAGGAAAATTGGCATTGGTGGTTCAGTGGTAGAATCCTCGCCTGCCACGCGGGGGGCTCGGGTTCGATTCCCGGCCAATGCAATCGTTTTGGGAATATTTTTTGATAGCAATCGACATTTTCGTGGCATTATTTAATTTTTTGCACAATGCATTAAAATATTTGAGTGATGGCGCGATTTTGAGTACTCTGGTTTCGTCTCCTACATGGTCTAGTGGTTAGGATTCCTGGCTTTCACCCAGGCGGCCCGGGTTCGATTCCCGGTGTAGGAAAATTGGCATTGGTGGTTCAGTGGTAGAATCCTCGCCTGCCACGCGGGGGGCCCGGGTTCGATTCCCGGCCAATGCAATCGTTTTTGGGAATATTTTTTGATAGCAATCGACATTTTCGTGGCATTATTTAATTTTTTGCACAATGCATTAAAATATTTGAGTGATGGCGCGATTTTGAGTACTCTGGTTTCGTCTCCTACATGGTCTAGTGGTTAGGATTCCTGGCTTTCACCCAGGCGGCCCGGGTTCGATTCCCGGTGTAGGAAAATTGGCATTGGTGGTTCAGTGGTAGAATCCTCGCCTGCCACGCGGGGGGCCCGGGTTCGATTCCCGGCCAATGCAATCGTTTTTGGGAATATTTTTTGATAGCAATCGACATTTTCGTGGCATTATTCAATTTTTTTGCACAATGCATTAAAATATTTGAGTGATGGCGCGATTTTGAGTACTCTGGTTTCGTCTCCAACACGGTCTAGTGGTTAGGATTCCTGGCTTTCACCCAGGCGGCCCAGGTTCGATTCCCGCTGTAGGAAAATTGATATTGGTGGTTCAGTGGTAGAATCCTCGCCTGCCACGCGGGGGGCTCGGGTTCGATTCCCGGCCAATGCAATCGTTTTGGGGAATATTTTTTGATAGCAATCGACCTTTTCGTGGCATTATTCAATTTTTTTGCACAACGCATTAAAATATTTGAGTGATGGCGCGATTTTGAGTACTCTGGTTTCGTCTCCAACATGGTCTAGTGGTTAGGATTCCTGGCTTTCACCCAGGCGGCCCGGGTTCGATTCCCGGTGTAGGAAAATTGGCATTGGTGGTTCAGTGGTAGAATCCTCGCCTGCCACGCGGGGGGCTCGGGTTCGATTCCCGGCCAATGCAATCGTTTTGGGAATATTTTTTGATAGCAATCGACATTTTCGTGGCATTATTTAATTTTTTGCACAATGCATTAAAATATTTGAGTGATGGCGCGATTTTGAGTACTCTGGTTTCGTCTCCTACATGGTCTAGTGGTTAGGATTCCTGGCTTTCACCCAGGCGGCCCGGGTTCGATTCCCGGTGTAGGAAAATTGGCATTGGTGGTTCAGTGGTAGAATCCTCGCCTGCCACGCGGGGGGCCCGGGTTCGATTCCCGGCCAATGCAATCGTTTTTGGGAATATTTTTTGATAGCAATCGACATTTTCGTGGCATTATTTAATTTTTTGCACAATGCATTAAAATATTTGAGTGATGGCGCGATTTTGAGTACTCTGGTTTCGTCTCCTACATGGTCTAGTGGTTAGGATTCCTGGCTTTCACCCAGGCGGCCCGGGTTCGATTCCCGGTGTAGGAAAATTGGCATTGGTGGTTCAGTGGTAGAATCCTCGCCTGCCACGCGGGGGGCCCGGGTTCGATTCCCGGCCAATGCAATCGTTTTTAGGAATATTTTTTGATAGCAATCGACATTTTCGTGGCATTATTCAATTTTTTTGCACAATGCATTAAAATATTTGAGTGATGGCGCGATTTTGAGTACTCTGGTTTCGTCTCCAACACGGTCTAGTGGTTAGGATTCCTGGCTTTCACCCAGGCGGCCCAGGTTCGATTCCCGCTGTAGGAAAATTGATATTGGTGGTTCAGTGGTAGAATCCTCGCCTGCCACGCGGGGGGCTCGGGTTCGATTCCCGGCCAATGCAATCGTTTTGGGGAATATTTTTTGATAGCAATCGACCTTTTCGTGGCATTATTCAATTTTTTTGCACAACGCATTAAAATATTTGAGTGATGGCGCGATTTTGAGTACTCTGGTTTCGTCTCCAACATGGTCTAGTGGTTAGGATTCCTGGCTTTCACCCAGGCGGCCCGGGTTCGATTCCCGGTGTAGGAAAATTGGCATTGGTGGTTCAGTGGTAGAATCCTCGCCTGCCACGCGGGGGGCTCGGGTTCGATTCCCGGCCAATGCAATCGTTTTGGGGAATATTTTTTGATAGCAATCGACATTTTCGAGGCATTATTTAATTTTTTTGCACAACGCATTAAAATATTTGAGTGATGGCGCGATTTTGAGTACTCTGGTTTCGTCTCCAACACGGTCTAGTGGTTAGGATTTCTTGCTTTCACCCAGGCGGCCCGGGTTCGATTCCCAGTGTAGGAAAATTGGCATTGGTGGTTCAGTGGTAGAATCCTCCCCTACCACCCGCGGGGCCCGGGTTCGATTCCCGGCCAATGCAATCGTTTTTAGGAATATTTTTTGATAGCAATCGAAATTTCTGTGGCATTATTTGATTTTTTTGCACAACGCGTTAAAATATTTGAGTGATGGCGCGATTTTGAGTACTCTGGTTTCGTCTCCATTGGTGGTTCAGTGGTAGAATTCTCGCCTGCCACCCGGGGGGCCCGGGTTCGATTCCCGGCCAATGCAATCGTTTTTAGGAATATTTTTTGATAACAATCGACATTTCTGTGGCATTATTCAATTTTTTTGCACAACGCATTAAAATATTTGAGTGATGGCGCGATTTTGAGTACTCTGGTTTCGTCTCCTACATGGTCTAGTGGTTAGGATTCCTGGCTTTCACCCAGGCGGCCCGGGTTCGATTCCCGGTGTAGGAAAATTGGCATTGGTGGTTCAGTGGTAGAATCCTCGCCTGCCACGCGGGGGGCCCGGGTTCGATTCCCGGCCAATGCAATCGTTTTTGGGAATATTTTTTGATAGCAATCGACATTTTCGTGGCATTATTCAATTTTTTGCACAATGCATTAAAATATTTGAGTGATGGCGCGATTTTGAGTACTCTGGTTTCGTCTCCTACATGGTCTAGTGGTTAGGATTCCTGGCTTTCACCCAGGCGGCCCGGGTTCGATTCCCGGTGTAGGAAAATTGGCATTGCTGGTTCAGTGGTAGAATCCTCGCCTGCCACGCGGGGGGCCCGGGTTCGATTCCCGCCCAATGCAATCGTTTTTGGGAATATTTTTTGATAGCAATCGACATTTTCGTGGCATTATTCAATTTTTTGCACAATGCATTAAAATATTTGAGTGATGGCGCGATTTTGAGTACTCTGGTTTCGTCTCCTACATGGTCTAGTGGTTAGGATTCCTGGCTTTCACCCAGGCGGCCCGGGTTCGATTCCCAGTGTAGGAAAATTGGCATTGGTGGTTCAGTGGTAGAATCCTCCCCTACCACCCGCGGGGCCCGGGTTCGATTCCCGGCCAATGCAATCGTTTTTAGGAATATTTTTTGATAGCAATCGAAATTTCTGTGGCATTATTTGATTTTTTTGCACAACGCGTTAAAATATTTGAGTGATGGCGCGATTTTGAGTACTCTGGTTTCGTCTCCATTGGTGGTTCAGTGGTAGAATTCTCGCCTGCCACCCGGGGGGCCCGGGTTCGATTCCCGGCCAATGCAATCGTTTTTAGGAATATTTTTTGATAACAATCGACATTTCTGTGGCATTATTCAATTTTTTTGCACAACGCATTAAAATATTTGAGTGATGGCGCGATTTTGAGTACTCTGGTTTCGTCTCCTACATGGTCTAGTGGTTAGGATTCCTGGCTTTCACCCAGGCGGCCCGGGTTCGATTCCCGGTGTAGGAAAATTGGCATTGGTGGTTCAGTGGTAGAATCCTCGCCTGCCACGCGGGGGGCCCGGGTTCGATTCCCGGCCAATGCAATCGTTTTTGGGAATATTTTTTGATAGCAATCGACATTTTCGTGGCATTATTCAATTTTTTGCACAATGCATTAAAATATTTGAGTGATGGCGCGATTTTGAGTACTCTGGTTTCGTCTCCTACATGGTCTAGTGGTTAGGATTCCTGGCTTTCACCCAGGCGGCCCGGGTTCGATTCCCGGTGTAGGAAAATTGGCATTGGTGGTTCAGTGGTAGAATCCTCGCCTGCCACGCGGGGGGCCCGGGTTCGATTCCCGCCCAATGCAATCGTTTTTGGGAATATTTTTTGATAGCAATCGACATTTTCGTGGCATTATTCAATTTTTTGCACAATGCATTAAAATATTTGAGTGATGGCGCGATTTTGAGTACTCTGGTTTCGTCTCCTACATGGTCTAGTGGTTAGGATTCCTGGCTTTCACCCCGGCGGCCCGGGTTCGATTCCCGGTGTAGGAAAATTGGCATTGGTGGTTCAGTGGTAGAATCCTCGCCTGCCACGCGGGGGGCCCGGGTTCGATTCCCGGCCAATGCAATCGTTTTTGGGAATATTTTTTGATAGCAATCGACATTTTCGTGGCATTATTTAATTTTTTGCACAATGCATTAAAATATTTGAGTGATGGCGCGATTTTGAGTACTCTGGTTTCGTCTCCTACATGGTCTAGTGGTTAGGATTCCTCGCTTTCACCCAGGCGGCCCGGGTTCGATTCCCGGTGTAGTAAAATTGGCATTGGTGGTTCAGTGGTAGAATCCTCGCCTGCCACGCGGGGGGCCCGGGTTCGATTCCCGGCCAATGCAATCGTTTTGGGGAATATTTTTTGATAGCAATCGACATTTTCGTGGCATTATTCAATTTTTTGCACAATGCATTAAAATATTTGAGTGATGGCGCGATTTTGAGTACTCTGGTTTCGTCTCCAACACGGTCTAGTGGTTAGGATTCCTGGCTTTCACCCAGCCGGCCCGGGTTCGATTCCCGGTGTAGGAAAATTGGCATTGGTGGTTCAGTGGTAGAATCCTCGCCTGCCACGCGGGGGGCTCGGGTTCGATTCCCGGCCAATGCAATCGTTTTGGGAATATTTTTTGATAGCAATCGACATTTTCGTGGCATTATTTAATTTTTTGCACAATGCATTAAAATATTTGAGTGATGGCGCGATTTTGAGTACTCTGGTTTCGTCTCCTACATGGTCTAGTGGTTAGGATTCCTGGCTTTCACCCCGGCGGCCCGGGTTCGATTCCCGGTGTAGGAAAATTGGCATTGGTGGTTCAGTGGTAGAATCCTCGCCTGCCACGCGGGGGGCCCGGGTTCGATTCCCGGCCAATGCAATCGTTTTTGGGAATATTTTTTGATAGCAATCGACATTTTCGTGGCATTATTTAATTTTTTGCACAATGCATTAAAATATTTGAGTGATGGCGCGATTTTGAGTACTCTGGTTTCGTCTCCTACATGGTCTAGTGGTTAGGATTCCTCGCTTTCACCCAGGCGGCCCGGGTTCGATTCCCGGTGTAGTAAAATTGGCATTGGTGGTTCAGTGGTAGAATCCTCGCCTGCCACGCGGGGGGCCCGGGTTCGATTCCCGGCCAATGCAATCGTTTTGGGGAATATTTTTTGATAGCAATCGACATTTTCGTGGCATTATTCAATTTTTTGCACAATGCATTAAAATATTTGAGTGATGGCGCGATTTTGAGTACTCTGGTTTCGTCTCCAACACGGTCTAGTGGTTAGGATTCCTGGCTTTCACCCAGCCGGCCCGGGTTCGATTCCCGGTGTAGGAAAATTGGCATTGGTGGTTCAGTGGTAGAATCCTCGCCTGCCACGCGGGGGGCTCGGGTTCGATTCCCGGCCAATGCAATCGTTTTGGGAATATTTTTTGATAGCAATCGACATTTTCGTGGCATTATTTAATTTTTTGCACAATGCATTAAAATATTTGAGTGATGGCGCGATTTTGAGTACTCTGGTTTCGTCTCCTACATGGTCTAGTGGTTAGGATTCCTGGCTTTCACCCAGGCGGCCCGGGTTCGATTCCCGGTGTAGGAAAATTGGCATTGGTGGTTCAGTGGTAGAATCCTCGCCTGCCACGCGGGGGGCCCGGGTTCGATTCCCGGCCAATGCAATCGTTTTTGGGAATATTTTTTGATAGCAATCGACATTTTCGTGGCATTATTTAATTTTTTGCACAATGCATTAAAATATTTGAGTGATGGCGCGATTTTGAGTACTCTGGTTTCGTCTCCTACATGGTCTAGTGGTTAGGATTCCTGGCTTTCACCCAGGCGGCCCGGGTTCGATTCCCGGTGTAGGAAAATTGGCATTGGTGGTTCAGTGGTAGAATCCTCGCCTGCCACGCGGGGGACCCGGGTTCGATTCCCGGCCAATGCAATCGTTTTTGGGAATATTTTTTGATAGCAATCGACATTTTCGTGGCATTATTCAATTTTTTTGCACAATGCATTAAAATATTTGAGTGATGGCGCGATTTTGAGTACTCTGGTTTCGTCTCCAACACGGTCTAGTGGTTAGGATTCCTGGCTTTCACCCAGGCGGCCCAGGTTCGATTCCCGCTGTAGGAAAATTGATATTGGTGGTTCAGTGGTAGAATCCTCGCCTGCCACGCGGGGGGCTCGGGTTCGATTCCCGGCCAATGCAATCGTTTTGGGGAATATTTTTTGATAGCAATCGACCTTTTCGTGGCATTATTCAATTTTTTTGCACAACGCATTAAAATATTTGAGTGATGGCGCGATTTTGAGTACTCTGGTTTCGTCTCCAACATGGTCTAGTGGTTAGGATTCCTGGCTTTCACCCAGGCGGCCCGGGTTCGATTCCCGGTGTAGGAAAATTGGCATTGGTGGTTCAGTGGTAGAATCCTCGCCTGCCACGCGGGGGGCTCGGGTTCGATTCCCGGCCAATGCAATCGTTTTGGGGAATATTTTTTGATAGCAATCGACATTTTCGAGGCATTATTTAATTTTTTTGCACAACGCATTAAAATATTTGAGTGATGGCGCGATTTTGAGTACTCTGGTTTCGTCTCCAACACGGTCTAGTGGTTAGGATTTCTTGCTTTCACCCAGGCGGCCCGGGTTCGATTCCCAGTGTAGGAAAATTGGCATTGGTGGTTCAGTGGTAGAATCCTCGCCTACCACCCGCGGGGCCCGGGTTCGATTCCCGGCCAATGCAATCGTTTTTAGGAATATTTTTTGATAGCAATCGAAATTTCTGTGGCATTATTTGATTTTTTTGCACAACGCGTTAAAATATTTGAGTGATGGCGCGATTTTGAGTACTCTGGTTTCGTCTCCATTGGTGGTTCAGTGGTAGAATTCTCGCCTGCCACCCGGGGGGCCCGGGTTCGATTCCCGGCCAATGCAATCGTTTTTAGGAATATTTTTTGATAACAATCGACATTTCTGTGGCATTATTCAATTTTTTTGCACAACGCATTAAAATATTTGAGTGATGGCGCGATTTTGAGTACTCTGGTTTCGTCTCCAACACGGTCTAGTGGTTAGGATTCCTGGCTTTCACCCAGGCGGCCCGGGTTCGATTCCCGGTGTAGGAAAATTGGCATTGGTGGTTCAGTGGTCCTCGCCTGCCACCCGGGGGGCCCGGGTTCGATTCCCGGCCAATGCAATCGTTTTGCGGAATATTTTTTGATAGCAATCGACATTTTCGTGGCATTATTTAAATTTTTGCACAATGCATTAAAATATTTGAGTGATGGCGCGATTTTGAGTACTCTGGTTTCGTCTCTTACATGGTCTAGTGGTTAGGATTCCTGGCTTTCACCCAGGCGGCCCGGGTTTGATTCCCGGTGTAGGAAAATTGGCATTGGTGCTTCAGTGGTAGAATCCTCGCCTGCCACGCGGGGGGCCCGGCTTCGATTCCCGGCCAATGCAATCGTTTTGGGGAATATTTTTTGATAGCAATCGACATTTTCGTGGCATTATTTAATTTTTTGCACAATGCATTAAAATATTTGAGTGATGGCGCGATTTTGAGTACTCTGGTTTCGTCTCCTACATGGTCTAGTGGTTAGGATTCCTGGCTTTCACCCAGGCGGCCCGGGTTCGATTCCCGGTGTAGGAAAATTGGCATTGGTGGTTCAGTGGTAGAATCCTCGCCTGCCACGCGGGGGGCCCGGGTTCGATTCCCGGCCAATGCAATCGTTTTTGGGAATATTTTTTGATAGCAATCGACCTTTTCGTGGCATTATTCAATTTTTTTGCACAATGCATTAAAATATTTGAGTGATGGCGCGATTTTGAGTACTCTGGTTTCGTCTCCTACATGGTCTAGTGGTTAGGATTCCTGGCTTTCACCCAGGCGGCCCGGGTTCGATTCCCGGTGTAGGAAAATTGGCATTGGTGGTTCAGTGGTAGAATCCTCGCCTGCCACGCGGGGGGCCCGGGTTCGATTCCCGGCCAATGCAATCGTTTTTGGGAATATTTTTTGATAGCAATCGACATTTTCGTGGCATTATTCAATTTTTTGCACAACGCATTAAAATATTTGAGTGATGGCGCGATTTTGAGTACTCTGGTTTCGTCTCCTACATGGTCTAGTTGTTAGGATTCCTGGCTTTCACCCAGGCGGCCCGGGTTCGATTCCCGGTGTAGGAAAATTGGCATTGGTGGTTCAGTGGTAGAATCCTCGCCTGCCACGCGGGGGGCCCGGGTTCGATTCCCGGCCAATGCAATCGTTTTGGGGAATATTTTTTGATAGCAATCGACCTTTTCGTGGCATTATTTAATTTTTTGCACAACGCATTAAAATATTTGAGTGAAGGCGCGATTTTGAGTACTCTGGTTTCGTCTCCTACATGGTCTAGTGGTTAGGATTCCTGGCTTTCACCCAGGCGGCCCGGGTTCGATTCCCGGTGTAGGAAAATTGGCATTGGTGGTTCAGTGGTAGAATCCTCGCCTGCCACGCGGGGGGCCCGGGTTCGATTCCCGGCCAATGCAATCGTTTTTGGGAATATTTTTTGATAGCAATCGACATTTTCGTGGCATTATTTAATTTTTTGCACAATGCATTAAAATATTTGAGTGATGGCGCGATTTTGAGTACTCTGGTTTCGTCTCCTACATGGTCTAGTGGTTAGGATTCCTGGCTTTCACCCAGGCGGCCCGGGTTCGATTCCCGGTGTAGGAAAATTGGCATTGGTGGTTCAGTGGTAGAATCCTCGCCTGCCACGCGGGGGGCCCGGGTTCGATTCCCGGCCAATGCAATCGTTTTGGGGAATATTTTTTGTAGCAATCGACCTTTTCGTGGCATTATTTAATTTTTTGCACAACGCATTAAAATATTTGAGTGATGGCGCGATTTTGAGTACTCTGGTTTCGTCTCCTACATGGTCTAGTGGTTAGGATTCCTGGCTTTCACCCAGGCGGCCCGGGTTCGATTCCCGGTGTAGGAAAATTGGCATTGGTGGTTCAGTGGTAGAATTCTCGCCTGCCACCCGGGGGACCCGGGTTCGATTCCCGGCCAATGCAATCGTTTTAAGGAATATTTTTTGATAGAAATCGACATTTCTGTGGCATTATTTAATTTTTTGCCCAACGCGTTAAAATATTTGAGTGATGGCGCGATTTTGAGTACTCTGGTTTCGTCTCCTACATGGTCTAGTGGTTAGGATTCCTGGCTTTCACCCAGGCGGCCCGGGTTCGATTCCCGGTGTAGGAAAATTGGCATTGGTGGTTCAGTGGTAGAATCCTCGCCTGCCACGCGGGGGGCCCGGGTTCGATTCCCGGCCAATGCAATCGTTTTTGGGAATATTTTTTGATAGCAATCGACATTTTCGTGGCATTATTTAATTTTTTGCACAATGCATTAAAATATTTGAGTGATGGCGCGATTTTGAGTACTCTGGTTTCGTCTCCTACATGGTCTAGTGCAGGGGTGGGGAACCTACTTAGTACTGCGGGCCGCATGAATTGCACAACATTTTCGGGCGGGCGAAATATTTTTTGCTTTCAAATTCCGTGTAATAATACCCTAAGCATACAAGTGATTTGATATTTCATCGCTCCAGATTTGATTTTTTCTTTGCTGTTACATGTTTGCAACAAACAAGGCTTACAGGTTCATCACTTAATTCGACTAAAATCTGTCCATTCTTTCTGGAACACTCTAGCTCCATTTAAAACTAACACCGCATGGCAAATGATTTGTTACTGGAAGAAGAGACAATAGAGTGACTGTTACGTCACAAATACAGCAAGTGGTTGAATGTGTGGCAATTTTAATAAGTTTGGCGTCAAATATAGAAATGTCGAAGTCTTTTCAAGTAAATGTTTGTACATAAACATTTTATTATTGTTTTTTTATGCTACGTTTTATGCTGTACAAAATTGTGACGCGGGCCACTTTCAAAATGCAAGCGGGCCGCAGGTTCCCCACCCCTGGTCTAGTGGTTAGGATTCCTGGCTTTCACCCAGGCGGCCCGGGTTCGATTCCCGGTGTAGGAAAATTGGCATTGGTGGTTCAGTGGTAGAATCCTCGCCTGCCACGGGGGGGGCCCGGGTTCGATTCCCGGCCAATGCAATCGTTTTTGGGAATATTTTTTCATAGCAATCGACATTTTCGTGGCATTATTTAATTTTTTGCACAATGCATTAAAATATTTGAGTGATGGCGCGATTTTGAGTACTCTGGTTTCGTCTCCTACATGGTCTAGTGGTTAGGATTCCTGGCTTTCACCCAGGCGGCCCGGGTTCGATTCCCGGTGTAGGAAAATTGGCATTGGTGGTTCAGTGGTAGAATCCTCGCCTGCCACGCGGGGGGCCCGGGTTCGATTACCGGCCAATGCAATCGTTTTGGGAATATTTTTTGATAGCAATCGACATTTTCGTGGCATTATTTAATTTTTTGCACAATGCATTAAAATATTTGAGTGATGGCGCGATTTTGAGTACTCTGGTTTCGTCTCCTACATGGTCTAGTGGTTAGGATTCCTGGCTTTCACCCAGGCGGCCCGGGTTCGATTCCCGGTGTAGGAAAATTGGCATTGGTGGTTCAGTGGTAGAATCCTCGCCTGCCACGCGGGGGGCCCGGGTTCGATTCCCGGCCAATGCAATCGTTGGGGAATATTTTTTGATGGCAATCGACCTTTCCGTGGCATTATTTAATTTTTTGCACAACGCATTAAAATATTTGAGTGATGGCGCGATTTTGAGTACTCTGGTTTGGTCTCCTACATGGTCTAGTGGTTAGGATTCCTGGCTTTCACCCAGGCGGCCCGGGTTCGATTCCCGTTGTAGGAAAATTGGCATTGCTGGTTCAGTGGTAGAATCCTCGCCTGCCACGCGGGGGGCCCGGGTTCGATTCCCGGCCAATGCAATCGTTTTTGGGAATATTTTTTGATGGCAATCGACCTTTTCGTGGCATTATTCAATTTTTTTGCACAACGCATTAAAATATTTGAGTGATGGCGCGATTTTGAGTACTCTGGTTGCGTCTCCAACACGGTCTAGTGGTTAGGATTCCTGGCTTTCACCCAGGCGGCCCGGGTTCGATTCCCGGTGTAGGAAAATTGGCATTGGTGGTTCAGTGGTAGAATCCTCGCCTGCCACGCGGGGGGCCCGGGTTCGATTCCCGGCCAATGCAATCGTTTTTGGGAATATTTTTTGATAGCAATCGACATTTTCGTGGCATTATTTAATTTTTTGCACAATGCATTAAAATATTTGAGTGATGGCGCGATTTTGAGTACTGTGCTTGCGTCTCCAACACGGTCTAGTGGTTAGGATTCCTGGCTTTCACCCAGGCGGCCGGGGTTCGATTCCCGGTGTAGGAAAATTGGCATTGGTGGTTCAGTGGTAGAATCCTCGCCTGCCACGCGGTGGGCCCGGGTTCGATTCCCGGCCAATGCAATCGTTTTTGGGAATATTTTTTGATAGCAATCGACATTTTCGTGGCATTATTCAATTTTTTTGCACAATGCATTAAAATATTTGAGTGATGGCGCGATTTTTAGTACTTTGGTTTCGTCTCCTACATGGTCTAGTGGTTAGGATTCCTGGCTTTCACCCAGGCGGCCCGGGTTCGATTCCCGGTGTTGGAAAATTGGCATTGGTGGTTCAGTGGTAGAAACCTCGCCTGCCACGCGGGGGGCCCGGGTTCGATTCCCGGCCAATGCAATCGTTTTTGGGAATATTTTTTGATAGCAATCGACATTTTCGTGGCATTATTTAATTTTTTGCACAATGCATGAAAATATTTGAGTGATGGCGCGATTTTGAGTACTCTGGTTTCGTCTCCTACATGGTCTAGTGGTTAGGATTCCTGGCTTTCACCCAGGCGGCCCGGGTTCGATTCCCGGTGTAGGAAAATTGGCATTGGTGTTTCAGTGGTAGAATCCTCGCCTGCCACGCGGGGGGCTCGGGTTCGATTCCCGGCCAATGCAATCGTTTTTGGGAATATTTTTTGATGGCAATCGACCTTTTCGTGGCATTATTCAATTTTTTTGCACAACGCATTAAAATATTTGAGTGATGGCGCGATTTTGAGTACTGTGGTTGCGTCTCCAACACGGTCTAGTGGTTAGGATTCCTGGCTTTCACCCAGGCGGCCGGGGTTCGATTCCCGGTGTAGGAAAATTGGCATTGGTGGTTCAGTGGTAGAATCCTCGCCTGCCACGCGGGGGGCCCGGGTTCGATTCCCGGCCAATGCAATCGTTGGGGAATATTTTTTGATGGCAATCGACCTTTCCGTGGCATTATTTAATTTTTTGCACAACGCATTAAAATATTTGAGTGATGGCGCGATTTTGAGTACTCTTGTTTCGTCTCCTACATGGTCTAGTGGTTAGGATTCCTGGCTTTCACCCAGGCGGCCCGGGTTCGATTCCCGGTGTAGGAAAATTGGCATTGGTGGTTCAGTGGTAGAATCCTCGCCTGCCACGCGGGGGGCCCGGGTTCGATTCCCGGCCAATGCAATCGTTTTTGGGAATATTTTTTGATAGCAATCGACATTTTCGTGGCATTATTCAATTTTTTGCACAATGCATTAAAATATTTGAGTGATGGCGCGATTTTGAGTACTCTGGTTTGGTCTCCTACATGGTCTAGTGGTTAGGATTCCTGGCTTTCCCCCTGGCGGCCCGGGTTCCCCCTGGCGGCCAATCGTTTTTGGGAATATTTTTTGATAGCAATCGACATTTTCGTGGCATTATTCAATTTTTTGCACAATGCATTAAAATATTTGAGTGATGGCGCGATTTTGAGTACTCTGGTTTCGTCTCCTACATGGTCTAGTGGTTAGGATTCCTGGCTTTCCCCCTGGCGGCCCGGGTTCGATTCCCGGTGTAGGAAAATTGGCATTGGTGGTTCAGTGGTAGAATCCTCGCCTGCCACGCGGGGGGCTCGGGTTCGATTCCCGGTCAATGCAATTGTTTTGGGGAATATTTTTTGATAGCAATCGACCTTTTCGTGGCATTATTCAATTTTTTTGCACAACGCATCAAAATATTTGAGTGATGGCGCGATTTTGAGTACTCTGGTTGCGTCTCCAACACGGTCTAGTGGTTAGGATTCCTGGCTTTCACCCAGGCGGCCCGGGTTCGATTCCCGGTGTAGGAAAATTGGCATTGGTGGTTCAGTGGTAGAATTCTCGCCTGCCACCCGGGGGGCCCGGGTTCGATTCCCGGCCAATGCAATCGTTTTTAGGAATATTTTTTGATAGCAATCGACATTTCTGTGGCATTATTTAATTTTTTGCCCAACGCGTTAAAATATTTGAGTGATGGCGCGATTTTGAGTACTCTGGTTTCGTCTCCTACATGGTCTAGTGGTTAGGATTCCTGGCTTTCACCCAGGCGGCCCGGGTTCGATTCCCGGTGTAGGAAAATTGGCATTGGTGGTTCAGTGGTAGAATCCTCGCCTGCCACGCGGGGGGCCCGGGTTCGATTCCCGGCCAATGCAATCGTTTTGGGGAATATTTTTTGATAGCAATCGACATTTTCGTGGCATTATTTAATTTTTTGCACAATGCATTAAAATATTAGAGTGAAGGCGCGATTTTGAGTACTCTGGTTTCGTCTCCTACATGGTCTAGTGGTTAGGATTCCTGGCTTTCACCCAGGCGGCCCGGGTTCGATTCCCGGTGTAGGAAAATTGGCATTGGTGGTTCAGTGGTAGAATTCTCGGCTGCCACGCGGGGGGCTCGGGTTCGATTCCCGGCCAATGCAATCGTTTTTAGGAATATTTTTTGATAGCAATCGACCTTTTCGTGGCATTATTCAATTTTTTTGCACAACGCATTAAAATATTTGAGTGATGGCGAGAGTTTGAGTACTCTGGTTTCGTCTCCAACACGGTCTAGTGGTTAGGATTCCTGGCTTTCACCCAGGCGGCCGGGGTTCGATTCCCGGTGTAGGAAAATTGGCATTGGTGGTTCAGTGGTAGAATCCTCGCCTGCCACGCGGGGGGCCCGGGTTCGATTCCCGGCCAATGCAATCGTTGGGGAATATTTTTTGATGGCAATCGACCTTTCCGTGGCATTATTTAATTTTTTTGCACAACGCATTAAAATATTTGAGTGATGGCGCGATTTTGAGTACTCTTGTTTCGTCTCCTACATGGTCTAGTGGTTAGGATTCCTGGCTTTCACCCAGGCGGCCCGGGTTCGATTCCCGGTGTAGGAAAATTGGCATTGGTGGTTCAGTGGTAGAATCCTCGCCTGCCACGCGGGGGGCCCGGGTTCGATTCCCGGCCAATGCAATCGTTTTTGGGAATATTTTTTGATAGCAATCGACATTTTCGTGGCATTATTCAATTTTTTGCACAATGCATTAAAATATTTGAGTGATGGCGCGATTTTGAGTACTCTGGTTTGGTCTCCTACATGGTCTAGTGGTTAGGATTCCTGGCTTTCTCCCTGGCGGCCCGGGTTCGATTCCCGGTGTAGGAAAATTGGCATTGGTGGTTCAGTGGTAGAATCCTCGCCTGCCACGCGGGGGGCTCGGGTTCGATTCCCGGTCAATGCAATTGTTTTGGGGAATATTTTTTGATAGCAATCGACCTTTTCGTGGCATTATTAAATTTTTTTGCACAACGCATCAAAATATTTGAGTGATGGCGCGAGTTTGAGTACTCTGGTTGCGTCTCCAACACGGTCTAGTGGTTAGGATTCCTGGCTTTCACCCAGGCGGCCGGGGTTCGATTCCCGGTGTAGGAAAATTGGCATTGGTGGTTCAGTGGTAGAATCCTCGCCTGCCACGCGGGGGGCCCGGGTTCGATTCCCGGCCAATGCAATCGTTGGGGAATATTTTTTGATGGCAATCGACCTTTCCGTGGCATTATTTAATTTTTTGCACAACGCATTAAAATATTTGAGTGATGGCGCGATTTTGAGTACTCTTGTTTCGTCTCCTACATGGTCTAGTGGTTAGGATTCCTGGCTTTCACCCAGGCGGCCCGGGTTCGATTCCCGGTGTAGGAAAATTGGCATTGGTGGTTCAGTGGTAGAATCCTCGCCTGCCACGCGGGGGGCCCCGGTTCGATTCCCGGCCAATGCAATCGTTTTTGGGAATATTTTTTGATAGCAATCGACATTTTCGTGGCATTATTCAATTTTTTGCACAATGCATTAAAATATTTGAGTGATGGCGCGATTTTGAGTACTCTGGTTTGGTCTCCTACATGGTCTAGTGGTTAGGATTCCTGGCTTTCCCCCTGGCGGCCCGGGTTCGATTCCCGGTGTAGGAAAATTGGCATTGGTGGTTCAGTGGTAGAATCCTCGCCTGCCACGCGGGGGGCTCGGGTTCGATTCCCGGTCAATGCAATTGTTTTGGGGAATATTTTTTGATAGCAATCGACCTTTTCGTGGCATTATTCAATTTTTTTGCACAACGCATCAAAATATTTGAGTGATGGCGCGATTTTGAGTACTCTGGTTGCGTCTCCAACACGGTCTAGTGGTTAGGATTCCTGGCTTTCACCCAGGCGGCCCGGGTTCGATTCCCGGTGTAGGAAAATTGGCATTGGTGGTTCAGTGGTAGAATCCTCGCCTGCCACGCGGGGGGCCCGGGTTCGATTCCCGGCCAATGCAATCGTTTTGGGGAATATTTTTTGATAGCAATCGACATTTTCGTGGCATTATTTAATTTTTTGCACAATGCATTAAAATATTAGAGTGAAGGCGCGATTTTGAGTACTCTGGTTTCGTCTCCTACATGGTCTAGTGGTTAGGATTCCTGGCTTTCACCCAGGCGGCCCGGGTTCGATTCCCGGTGTAGGAAAATTGGCATTGGTGGTTCAGTGGTAGAATCCTCGCCTGCCACGCGGGGGGCTCGGGTTCGATTCCCGGCCAATGCAATCGTTTTTAGGAATATTTTTTGATAGCAATCGACATTTCTGTGGCATTATTTAATTTTTTGCCCAACGCATTAAAATATTTGAGTGATGGCGCGATTTTGAGTACTCTGGTTTCGTTTCCTACATGGTCTAGTGGTTAGGATTCCTGGCTTTCACCCAGGCGGCCCGGGTTCGATTCCCGGTGTAGGAAAATTGGCATTGGTGGTTCAGTGGTAGAATCCTCGCCTGCCACGCGGGGGGCCCGGGTTCGATTCCCGGCCAATGCAATCGTTTTTGGGAATATTTTTTGATAGCAATCGACATTTTCGTGGCATTATTTAATTTTTTTGCACAATGCATTAAAATATTTGAGTGATGGCGCGATTTTTAGTACTTTGGTTTCGTCTCCTACATGGTCTAGTGGTTAGGATTCCTGGCTTTCACCCAGGCGGCCCGGGTTCGATTCCCGGTGTTGGAAAATTGGCATTGGTGGTTCAGTGGTAGAATCCTCGCCTGCCACGCGGGGAGCCCGGGTTCGTTTCCCGGCCAATGCAATCGTTTTGGGGAATATTTTTCGATAGCAATCGACCTTTTCGTGGCATTATTCAATTTTTTTGCACAACGCGTTAAAATATTTGAGTGATGCCGCGATTTTGAGTACTCTGGTTTCGTCTCCTACATGGTCTAGTGGTTAGGATTCCTGGCTTTCACCCAGGCGGCCCGGGTTCGATTCCCGGTGTAGGAAAATTGGCATTGGTGGTTCAGTGGTAGAATCCTCGCCTGCCACGCGGGGGGCTCGGGTTCGATTCCCGGCCAATGCAATCGTTTTTGGGAATATTTTTTGATGGCAATCGACCTTTTCGTGGCATTATTCAATTTTTTTTGCACAATGCATGAAAATATTTGAGTGATGGCGCGATTTTGAGTACTCTGGTTGCGTCTCCAACACGGTCTAGTGGTTAGGATTCCTGGCTTTCACCCAGCCGGCCCGGGTTCGATTCCCGGTGTAGGAAAATTGGCATTGGTGGTTCAGTGGTAGAATTCTCGCCTGCCACGCGGGGGGCCCGGGTTCGATTCCCGGCCAATGCAATCGTTTTGGGGAATATATTTTGATGGCAATCGACCTTTTCGTGGCATTATTCAATTTTTTTGCACAACGCATTAAAATATTTGAGTGATGGCGCGATTTTGAGTACTCTGGTTGCGTCTCCAACACGGTCTAGTGGTTAGGATTCCTGGCTTTCACCCAGGCGGCCCGGGTTCGATTCCCGGTGTAGGAAAATTGGCATTGGTGGTTCAGTGGTAGAATCCTCGCCTGCCACGCGGGGGGCCCGGGTTCTATTCCCGGCCAATGCAATCATTTTTGGGAATATTTTTTCATAGCAATCGACATTTCTGTGGCATTATTTAATTTTTTGCCCAACGCGTTAAAATATTTGAGTGATGGCGCGATTTTGAGTACTCTGGTTTCGTCTCCTACATGGTCTAGTGGTTAGGATTCCTGGCTTTCACCCAGGCGGCCCGGGTTCGATTCCCGGTGTAGGAAAATTGGCATTGGTGGTTCAGTGGTAGAATCCTCGCCTGCCACGCGGGGGGCTCGGGTTCGATTCCCGGCCAATGCAATCGTTTTTGGGAATATTTTTTGATGGCAATCGACCTTTTCGTGGCATTATTCAATTTTTTTGCACAATGCATTAAAATATTTGAGTGATAGCGCAAAATTGAGTACTGTGGTTGCGTCTCCATCACGGTCTAGTGGTTAGGATTCCTGGCTTTCACCCAGGCGGCCCGGGTTCGATTCCCGGTGTAGGAAAATTGGCATTGGTGGTTCAGTGGTAGAATTCTCGCCTGCCACGCGGGGGGCCCGGGTTCGATTCCCGGCCAATGCAATCGTTTTGGGGAATATATTTTGATGGCAATCGACCTTTTCGTGGCATTATTCAATTTTTTGGAACAACGCATTAAAATATTTGAGTGATGGCGCGATTTTGAGTACTCTGGTTGCGTCTCCAACACGGTCTAGTGGTTAGGATTCCTGGCTTTCACCCAGGCGGCCCGGGTTCGATTCCCGGTGTAGGAAAATTGGCATTGGTGGTTCAGTGGTAGAATCCTCGCCTGCCACGCGGGGGGCCCGGGTTCGATTCCCGGCCAATGCAATCGTTTTTGGGAATATTTTTTGATAGCAATCGACATTTTCGTGGCATTATTCAATTTTTTTGCACAATGCATTAAAATATTTGAGTGATGGCGCGATTTTGAGTACTCTGGTTTCGTTTCCTACATGGTCTAGTGGTTAGGATTCCTGGCTTTCACCCAGGCGGCCCGGGTTCGATTCCCGCTGTAGGAAAATTGGCATTGGTGGTTCAGTGGTAGAATCCTCGCCTGCCACGCGGGGGGCCCGGGTTCGATTCCCGGCCAATGCAATCGTTTTTGGGAATATTTTTTGATAGCAATCGACATTTTCGTGGCATTATTTAATTTTTTTGCACAATGCATTAAAATATTTGAGTGATGGCGCGATTTTTAGTACTTTGGTTTCGTCTCCTACATGGTCTAGTGGTTAGGATTCCTGGCTTTCACCCAGGCGGCCCGGGTTCGATTCCCGGTGTTGGAAAATTGGCATTGGTGGTTCAGTGGTAGAATCCTCGCCTGCCACGCGGGGAGCCCGGGTTCGTTTCCCGGCCAATGCAATCGTTTTGGGGAATATTTTTCGATAGCAATCGACCTTTTCGTGGCATTATTCAATTTTTTTGCACAACGCGTTAAAATATTTGAGTGATGCCGCGATTTTGAGTACTCTGGTTTCGTCTCCTACATGGTCTAGTGGTTAGGATTCCTGGCTTTCACCCAGGCGGCCCGGGTTCGATTCCCGGTGTAGGAAAATTGGCATTGGTGGTTCAGTGGTAGAATTCTCGCCTGCCACGCGGGGGGCTCGGGTTCGATTCCCGGCCAATGCAATCGTTTTTGGGAATATTTTTTGATGGCAATCGACCTTTTCGTGGCATTATTCAATTTTTTTTGCACAATGCATGAAAATATTTGAGTGATGGCGCGATTTTGAGTACTCTGGTTGCGTCTCCAACACGGTCTAGTGGTTAGGATTCCTGGCTTTCACCCAGGCGGCCCGGGTTCGATTCCCGGTGTAGGAAAATTGGCATTGGTGGTTCAGTGGTAGAATTCTCGCCTGCCACGCGGGGGGCCCGGGTTCGATTCCCGGCCAATGCAATCGTTTTGGGGAATATATTTTGATGGCAATCGACCTTTTCGTGGCATTATTCAATTTTTTTGCACAACGCATTAAAATATTTGAGTGATGGCGCGATTTTGAGTACTCTGGTTGCGTCTCCAACACGGTCTAGTGGTTAGGATTCCTGGCTTTCACCCAGGCGGCCCGGGTTCGATTCCCGGTGTAGGAAAATTGGCATTGGTGGTTCAGTGGTAGAATCCTCGCCTGCCACGCGGGGGGCCCGGGTTCGATTCCCGGCCAATGCAATCGTTTTTGGGAATATTTTTTGATAGCAATCGACATTTTCGTGGCATTATTCAATTTTTTTGCACAATGCATTAAAATATTTGAGTGATGGCGCGATTTTTAGTACTTTGGTTTCGTCTCCTACATGGTCTAGTGGTTAGGATTCCTGGCTTTCACCCAGGCGGCCCGGGTTCGATTCCCGGTGTTGGAAAATTGGCATTGGTGGTTCAGTGGTAGAAACCTCGCCTGCCACGCGGGGGGCCCGGGTTCGATTCCCGGCCAATGCAATCGTTTTTGGGAATATTTTTTGATAGCAATCGACATTTTCGTGGCATTATTCAATTTTTTTGCACAACGCATTAAAATATTTGAGTGATGGCGCGATTTTGAGTACTGTGGTTGCGTCTCCAACACGGTCTAGTGGTTAGGATTCCTGGCTTTCACCCAGGCGGCCGGGGTTCGATTCCCGGTGTAGGAAAATTGGCATTGGTGGTTCAGTGGTAGAATCCTCGCCTGCCACGCGGGGGGCCCGGGTTCGATTCCCGGCCAATGCAATCGTTGGGGAATATTTTTTGATGGCAATCGACCTTTCCGTGGCATTATTTAATTTTTTGCACAACGCATTAAAATATTTGAGTGATGGCGCGATTTTGAGTACTCTTGTTTCGTCTCCTACATGGTCTAGTGGTTAGGATTCCTGGCTTTCACCCAGGCGGCCCGGGTTCGATTCCCGGTGTAGGAAAATTGGCATTGGTGGTTCAGTGGTAGAATCCTCGCCTGCCACGCGGGGGGCCCGGGTTCGATTCCCGGCCAATGCAATCGTTTTTGGGAATATTTTTTGATAGCAATCGACATTTTCGTGGCATTATTCAATTTTTTGCACAATGCATTAAAATATTTGAGTGATGGCGCGATTTTGAGTACTCTGGTTTGGTCTCCTACATGGTCTAGTGGTTAGGATTCCTGGCTTTCCCCCTGGCGGCCCGGGTTCCCCCTGGCGGCCAATCGTTTTTGGGAATATTTTTTGATAGCAATCGACATTTTCGTGGCATTATTCAATTTTTTGCACAATGCATTAAAATATTTGAGTGATGGCGCGATTTTGAGTACTCTGGTTTGGTCTCCTACATGGTCTAGTGGTTAGGATTCCTGGCTTTCCCCCTGGCGGCCCGGGTTCGATTCCCGGTGTAGGAAAATTGGCATTGGTGGTTCAGTGGTAGAATCCTCGCCTGCCACGCGGGGGGCTCGGGTTCGATTCCCGGTCAATGCAATTGTTTTGGGGAATATTTTTTGATAGCAATCGACCTTTTCGTGGCATTATTCAATTTTTTTGCACAACGCATCAAAATATTTGAGTGATGGCGCGATTTTGAGTACTCTGGTTGCGTCTCCAACACGGTCTAGTGGTTAGGATTCCTGGCTTTCACCCAGGCGGCCCGGGTTCGATTCCCGGTGTAGGAAAATTGGCATTGGTGGTTCAGTGGTAGAATTCTCGCCTGCCACCCGGGGGGCCCGGGTTCGATTCCCGGCCAATGCAATCGTTTTTAGGAATATTTTTTGATAGCAATCGACATTTCTGTGGCATTATTTAATTTTTTGCCCAACGCGTTAAAATATTTGAGTGATGGCGCGATTTTGAGTACTCTGGTTTCGTCTCCTACATGGTCTAGTGGTTAGGATTCCTGGCTTTCACCCAGGCGGCCCGGGTTCGATTCCCGGTGTAGGAAAATTGGCATTGGTGGTTCAGTGGTAGAATCCTCGCCTGCCACGCGGGGGGCCCGGGTTCGATTCCCGGCCAATGCAATCGTTTTGGGGAATATTTTTTGATAGCAATCGACATTTTCGTGGCATTATTTAATTTTTTGCACAATGCATTAAAATATTAGAGTGAAGGCGCGATTTTGAGTACTCTGGTTTCGTCTCCTACATGGTCTAGTGGTTAGGATTCCTGGCTTTCACCCAGGCGGCCCGGGTTCGATTCCCGGTGTAGGAAAATTGGCATTGGTGGTTCAGTGGTAGAATTCTCGGCTGCCACGCGGGGGGCTCGGGTTCGATTCCCGGCCAATGCAATCGTTTTTAGGAATATTTTTTGATAGCAATCGACCTTTTCGTGGCATTATTCAATTTTTTTGCACAACGCATTAAAATATTTGAGTGATGGCGAGAGTTTGAGTACTCTGGTTGCGTCTCCAACACGGTCTAGTGGTTAGGATTCCTGGCTTTCACCCAGGCGGCCGGGGTTCGATTCCCGGTGTAGGAAAATTGGCATTGGTGGTTCAGTGGTAGAATCCTCGCCTGCCACGCGGGGGGCCCGGGTTCGATTCCCGGCCAATGCAATCGTTGGGGAATATTTTTTGATGGCAATCGACCTTTCCGTGGCATTATTTAATTTTTTGCACAACGCATTAAAATATTTGAGTGATGGCGCGATTTTGAGTACTCTTGTTTCGTCTCCTACATGGTCTAGTGGTTAGGATTCCTGGCTTTCACCCAGGCGGCCCGGGTTCGATTCCCGGTGTAGGAAAATTGGCATTGGTGGTTCAGTGGTAGAATCCTCGCCTGCCACGCGGGGGGCCCGGGTTCGATTCCCGGCCAATGCAATCGTTTTTGGGAATATTTTTTGATAGCAATCGACATTTTCGTGGCATTATTCAATTTTTTGCACAATGCATTAAAATATTTGAGTGATGGCGCGATTTTGAGTACTCTGGTTTGGTCTCCTACATGGTCTAGTGGTTAGGATTCCTGGCTTTCCCCCTGGCGGCCCGGGTTCGATTCCCGGTGTAGGAAAATTGGCATTGGTGGTTCAGTGGTAGAATCCTCGCCTGCCACGCGGGGGGCTCGGGTTCGATTCCCGGTCAATGCAATTGTTTTGGGGAATATTTTTTGATAGCAATCGACCTTTTCGTGGCATTATTAAATTTTTTTGCACAACGCATCAAAATATTTGAGTGATGGCGCGAGTTTGAGTACTCTGGTTGCGTCTCCAACACGGTCTAGTGGTTAGGATTCCTGGCTTTCACCCAGGCGGCCGGGGTTCGATTCCCGGTGTAGGAAAATTGGCATTGGTGGTTCAGTGGTAGAATCCTCGCCTGCCACGCGGGGGGCCCGGGTTCGATTCCCGGCCAATGCAATCGTTGGGGAATATTTTTTGATGGCAATCGACCTTTCCGTGGCATTATTTAATTTTTTGCACAACGCATTAAAATATTTGAGTGATGGCGCGATTTTGAGTACTCTTGTTTCGTCTCCTACATGGTCTAGTGGTTAGGATTCCTGGCTTTCACCCAGGCGGCCCGGGTTCGATTCCCGGTGTAGGAAAATTGGCATTGGTGGTTCAGTGGTAGAATCCTCGCCTGCCACGCGGGGGGCCCCGGTTCGATTCCCGGCCAATGCAATCGTTTTTGGGAATATTTTTTGATAGCAATCGACATTTTCGTGGCATTATTCAATTTTTTGCACAATGCATTAAAATATTTGAGTGATGGCGCGATTTTGAGTACTCTGGTTTGGTCTCCTACATGGTCTAGTGGTTAGGATTCCTGGCTTTCCCCCTGGCGGCCCGGGTTCGATTCCCGGTGTAGGAAAATTGGCATTGGTGGTTCAGTGGTAGAATCCTCGCCTGCCACGCGGGGGGCTCGGGTTCGATTCCCGGTCAATGCAATTGTTTTGGGGAATATTTTTTGATAGCAATCGACCTTTTCGTGGCATTATTCAATTTTTTTGCACAACGCATCAAAATATTTGAGTGATGGCGCGATTTTGAGTACTCTGGTTGCGTCTCCAACACGGTCTAGTGGTTAGGATTCCTGGCTTTCACCCAGGCGGCCCGGGTTCGATTCCCGGTGTAGGAAAATTGGCATTGGTGGTTCAGTGGTAGAATCCTCGCCTGCCACGCGGGGGGCCCGGGTTCGATTCCCGGCCAATGCAATCGTTTTTGGGAATATTTTTTGATAGCAATCGACATTTTCGTGGCATTATTTAATTTTTTGCACAATGCATTAAAATATTAGAGTGAAGGCGCGATTTTGAGTACTCTGGTTTCGTCTCCTACATGGTCTAGTGGTTAGGATTCCTGGCTTTCACCCAGGCGGCCCGGGTTCGATTCCCGGTGTAGGAAAATTGGCATTGGTGGTTCAGTGGTAGAATCCTCGGCTGCCACGCGGGGGGCTCGGGTTCGATTCCCGGCCAATGCAATCGTTTTTAGGAATATTTTTTGATAGCAATCGACATTTCTGTGGCATTATTTAATTTTTTGCCCAACGCATTAAAATATTTGAGTGATGGCGCGATTTTGAGTACTCTGGTTTCGTTTCCTACATGGTCTAGTGGTTAGGATTCCTGGCTTTCACCCAGGCGGCCCGGGTTCGATTCCCGGTGTAGGAAAATTGGCATTGGTGGTTCAGTGGTAGAATCCTCGCCTGCCACGCGGGGGGCCCGGGCTCGATTCCCGGCCAATGCAATCGTTTTTGGGAATATTTTTTGATAGCAATCGACATTTTCGTGGCATTATTTAATTTTTTTGCACAATGCATTAAAATATTTGAGTGATGGCGCGATTTTTAGTACTTTGGTTTCGTCTCCTACATGGTCTAGTGGTTAGGATTCCTGGCTTTCACCCAGGCGGCCCGGGTTCGATTCCCGGTGTTGGAAAATTGGCATTGGTGGTTCAGTGGTAGAATCCTCGCCTGCCACGCGGGGAGCCCGGGTTCGTTTCCCGGCCAATGCAATCGTTTTGGGGAATATTTTTCGATAGCAATCGACCTTTTCGTGGCATTATTCAATTTTTTTGCACAACGCGTTAAAATATTTGAGTGATGCCGCGATTTTGAGTACTCTGGTTTCGTCTCCTACATGGTCTAGTGGTTAGGATTCCTGGCTTTCACCCAGGCGGCCCGGGTTCGATTCCCGGTGTAGGAAAATTGGCATTGGTGGTTCAGTGGTAGAATCCTCGCCTGCCACGCGGGGGGCTCGGGTTCGATTCCCGGCCAATGCAATCGTTTTTGGGAATATTTTTTGATGGCAATCGACCTTTTCGTGGCATTATTCAATTTTTTTTGCACAATGCATTAAAATATTTGAGTGATGGCGCGATTTTGAGTACTCTGGTTGCGTCTCCAACACGGTCTAGTGGTTAGGATTCCTGGCTTTCACCCAGGCGGCCCGGGTTCGATTCCCGGTGTAGGAAAATTGGCATTGGTGGTTCAGTGGTAGAATTCTCGCCTGCCACGCGGGGGGCCCGGGTTCGATTCCCGGCCAATGCAATCGTTTTGGGGAATATATTTTGATGGCAATCGACCTTTTCGTGGCATTATTCAATTTTTTTGCACAACGCATTAAAATATTTGAGTGATGGCGCGATTTTGAGTACTCTGGTTGCGTCTCCAACACGGTCTAGTGGTTAGGATTCCTGGCTTTCACCCAGGCGGCCCGGGTTCGATTCCCGGTGTAGGAAAATTGGCATTGGTGGTTCAGTGGTAGAATCCTCGCCTGCCACGCGGGGGGCCCGGGTTCTATTCCCGGCCAATGCAATCATTTTTGGGAATATTTTTTCATAGCAATCGACATTTCTGTGGCATTATTTAATTTTTTGCCCAACGCGTTAAAATATTTGAGTGATGGCGCGATTTTGAGTACTCTGGCTTCGTCTCCTACATGGTCTAGTGGTTAGGATTCCTGGCTTTCACCCAGGCGGCCCGGGTTCGATTCCCGGTGTAGGAAAATTGGCATTGGTGGTTCAGTGGTAGAATCCTCGCCTGCCACGCGGGGGGCTCGGGTTCGATTCCCGGCCAATGCAATCGTTTTTGGGAATATTTTTTGATGGCAATCGACCTTTTCGTGGCATTATTCAATTTTTTTGCACAACGCATTAAAATATTTGAGTGATAGCGCGATATTGAGTACTCTGGTTGCGTCTCCATCACGGTCTAGTGGTTAGGATTCCTGGCTTTCACCCAGGCGGCCCGGGTTCGATACCCGGTGTAGGAAAATTGGCATTGGTGGTTCAGTGGTAGAATTCTCGCCTGCCACGCGGGGGGCCCGGGTTCGATTCCCGGCCAATGCAATCGTTTTGGGGAATATATTTTGATGGCAATCGACCTTTTCGTGGCATTATTCAATTTTTTTGCACAACGCATTAAAATATTTGAGTGATGGCGCGATTTTGAGTACTCTGGTTGCGTCTCCAACACGGTCTAGTGGTTAGGATTCCTGGCTTTCACCCAGGCGGCCCGGGTTCGATTCCCGGTGTAGGAAAATTGGCATTGGTGGTTCAGTGGTAGAATCCTCGCCTGCCACGCGGGGGGCCCGGGTTCGATTCCCGGCCAATGCAATCGTTTTTGGGAATATTTTTTGATAGCAATCGACATTTTCGTGGCATTATTCAATTTTTTTGCACAATGCATTAAAATATTTGAGTGATGGCGCGATTTTGAGTACTCTGGTTTCGTTTCCTACATGGTCTAGTGGTTAGGATTCCTGGCTTTCACCCAGGCGGCCCGGGTTCGATTCCCGGTGTAGGAAAATTGGCATTGGTGGTTCAGTGGTAGAATCCTCGCCTGCCACGCGGGGGGCCCGGGTTCGATTCCCGGCCAATGCAATCGTTTTTGGGAATATTTTTTGATAGCAATCGACATTTTCGTGGCATTATTTAATTTTTTTGCACAATGCATTAAAATATTTGAGTGATGGCGCGATTTTTAGTACTTTGGTTTCGTCTCCTACATGGTCTAGTGGTTAGGATTCCTGGCTTTCACCCAGGCGGCCCGGGTTCGATTCCCGGTGTTGGAAAATTGGCATTGGTGGTTCAGTGGTAGAATCCTCGCCTGCCACGCGGGGAGCCCGGGTTCGTTTCCCGGCCAATGCAATCGTTTTGGGGAATATTTTTCGATAGCAATCGACCTTTTCGTGGCATTATTCAATTTTTTTGCACAACGCGTTAAAATATTTGAGTGATGCCGCGATTTTGAGTACTCTGGTTTCGTCTCCTACATGGTCTAGTGGTTAGGATTCCTGGCTTTCACCCAGGCGGCCCGGGTTCGATTCCCGGTGTAGGAAAATTGGCATTGGTGGTTCAGTGGTAGAATCCTCGCCTGCCACGCGGGGGGCTCGGGTTCGATTCCCGGCCAATGCAATCGTTTTTGGGAATATTTTTTGATGGCAATCGACCTTTTCGTGGCATTATTCAATTTTTTTTGCACAATGCATGAAAATATTTGAGTGATGGCGCGATTTTGAGTACTCTGGTTGCGTCTCCAACACGGTCTAGTGGTTAGGATTCCTGGCTTTCACCCAGGCGGCCCGGGTTCGATTCCCGGTGTAGGAAAATTGGCATTGGTGGTTCAGTGGTAGAATTCTCGCCTGCCACGCGGGGGGCCCCGGTTCGATTCCCGGCCAATGCAATCGTTTTGGGGAATATATTTTGATGGCAATCGACCTTTTCGTGGCATTATTCAATTTTTTTGCACAACGCATTAAAATATTTGAGTGATGGCGCGATTTTGAGTACTCTGGTTGCGTCTCCAACACGGTCTAGTGGTTAGGATTCCTGGCTTTCACCCAGGCGGCCCGGGTTCGATTCCCGGTGTAGGAAAATTGGCATTGGTGGTAGAATCCTCGCCTGCCACGCGGGGGGCCCGGGTTCTATTCCCGGCCAATGCAATCATTTTTGGGAATATTTTTTCATAGCAATCGACATTTCTGTGGCATTATTTAATTTTTTGCCCAACGCGTTAAAATATTTGAGTGATGGCGCGATTTTGAGTACTCTGGTTTCGTCTCCTACATGGTCTAGTGGTTAGGATTCCTGGCTTTCACCCAGGCGGCCCGGGTTCGATTCCCGGTGTAGGAAAATTGGCATTGGTGGTTCAGTGGTAGAATCCTCGCCTGCCACGCGGGGGGCTCGGGTTCGATTCCCGGCCAATGCAATCGTTTTTGGGAATATTTTTTGATGGCAATCGACCTTTTCGTGGCATTATTCAATTTTTTTGCACAACGCATTAAAATATTTGAGTGATAGCGCGATATTGAGTACTGTGGTTGCGTCTCCATCACGGTCTAGTGGTTAGGATTCCTGGCTTTCACCCAGGCGGCCCGGGTTCGATTCCCGGTGTAGGAAAATTGGCATTGGTGGTTCAGTGGTAGAATTCTCGCCTGCCACGCGGGGGGCCCGGGTTCGATTCCCGGCCAATGCAATCGTTTTGGGGAATATATTTTGATGGCAATCGACCTTTTCGTGGCATTATTCAATTTTTTTGCACAACGCATTAAAATATTTGAGTGATGGCGCGATTTTGAGTACTCTGGTTGCGTCTCCAACACGGTCTAGTGGTTAGGATTCCTGGCTTTCACCCAGGCGGCCCGGGTTCGATTCCCGGTGTAGGAAAATTGGCATTGGTGGTTCAGTGGTAGAATCCTCGCCTGCCACGCGGGGGGCCCGGGTTCGATTCCCGGCCAATGCAATCGTTTTTGGGAATATTTTTTGATAGCAATCGACATTTTCGTGGCATTATTCAATTTTTTTGCACAACGCATTAAAATATTTGAGTGATGGCGAGAGTTTGAGTACTCTGGTTGCGTCTCCAACACGGTCTAGTGGTTAGGATTCCTGGCTTTCACCCAGGCGGCCGGGGTTCGATTCCCGGTGTAGGAAAATTGGCATTGGTGGTTCAGTGGTAGAATCCTCGCCTGCCACGCGGGGGGCCCGGGTTCGATTCCCGGCCAATGCAATCGTTGGGGAATATTTTTTGATGGCAATCGACCTTTCCGTGGCATTATTTAATTTTTTGCACAACGCATTAAAATATTTGAGTGATGGCGCGATTTTGAGTACTCTTGTTTCGTCTCCTACATGGTCTAGTGGTTAGGATTCCTGGCTTTCACCCAGGCGGCCCGGGTTCGATTCCCGGTGTAGGAAAATTGGCATTGGTGGTTCAGTGGTAGAATCCTCGCCTGCCACGCGGGGGGCCCGGGTTCGATTCCCGGCCAATGCAATCGTTTTTGGGAATATTTTTTGATAGCAATCGACATTTTCGTGGCATTATTCAATTTTTTGCACAATGCATTAAAATATTTGAGTGATGGCGCGATTTTGAGTACTCTGGTTTGGTCTCCTACATGGTCTAGTGGTTAGGATTCCTGGCTTTCCCCCTGGCGGCCCGGGTTCGATTCCCGGTGTAGGAAAATTGGCATTGGTGGTTCAGTGGTAGAATCCTCGCCTGCCACGCGGGGGGCTCGGGTTCGATTCCCGGTCAATGCAATTGTTTTGGGGAATATTTTTTGATAGCAATCGACCTTTTCGTGGCATTATTAAATTTTTTTGCACAACGCATCAAAATATTTGAGTGATGGCGCGAGTTTGAGTACTCTGGTTGCGTCTCCAACACGGTCTAGTGGTTAGGATTCCTGGCTTTCACCCAGGCGGCCGGGGTTCGATTCCCGGTGTAGGAAAATTGGCATTGGTGGTTCAGTGGTAGAATCCTCGCCTGCCACGCGGGGGGCCCGGGTTCGATTCCCGGCCAATGCAATCGTTGGGGAATATTTTTTGATGGCAATCGACCTTTCCGTGGCATTATTTAATTTTTTGCACAACGCATTAAAATATTTGAGTGATGGCGCGATTTTGAGTACTCTTGTTTCGTCTCCTACATGGTCTAGTGGTTAGGATTCCTGGCTTTCACCCAGGCGGCCCGGGTTCGATTCCCGGTGTAGGAAAATTGGCATTGGTGGTTCAGTGGTAGAATCCTCGCCTGCCACGCGGGGGGCCCCGGTTCGATTCCCGGCCAATGCAATCGTTTTTGGGAATATTTTTTGATAGCAATCGACATTTTCGTGGCATTATTCAATTTTTTGCACAATGCATTAAAATATTTGAGTGATGGCGCGATTTTGAGTACTCTGGTTTGGTCTCCTACATGGTCTAGTGGTTAGGATTCCTGGCTTTCCCCCTGGCGGCCCGGGTTCGATTCCCGGTGTAGGAAAATTGGCATTGGTGGTTCAGTGGTAGAATCCTCGCCTGCCACGCGGGGGGCTCGGGTTCGATTCCCGGTCAATGCAATTGTTTTGGGGAATATTTTTTGATAGCAATCGACCTTTTCGTGGCATTATTCAATTTTTTTGCACAACGCATCAAAATATTTGAGTGATGGCGCGATTTTGAGTACTCTGGTTGCGTCTCCAACACGGTCTAGTGGTTAGGATTCCTGGCTTTCACCCAGGCGGCCCGGGTTCGATTCCCGGTGTAGGAAAATTGGCATTGGTGGTTCAGTGGTAGAATCCTCGCCTGCCACGCGGGGGGCCCGGGTTCGATTCCCGGCCAATGCAATCGTTTTTGGGAATATTTTTTGATAGCAATCGACATTTTCGTGGCATTATTTAATTTTTTGCACAATGCATTAAAATATTAGAGTGAAGGCGCGATTTTGAGTACTCTGGTTTCGTCTCCTACATGGTCTAGTGGTTAGGATTCCTGGCTTTCACCCAGGCGGCCCGGGTTCGATTCCCGGTGTAGGAAAATTGGCATTGGTGGTTCAGTGGTAGAATCCTCGGCTGCCACGCGGGGGGCTCGGGTTCGATTCCCGGCCAATGCAATCGTTTTTAGGAATATTTTTTGATAGCAATCGACATTTCTGTGGCATTATTTAATTTTTTGCCCAACGCATTAAAATATTTGAGTGATGGCGCGATTTTGAGTACTCTGGTTTCGTTTCCTACATGGTCTAGTGGTTAGGATTCCTGGCTTTCACCCAGGCGGCCCGGGTTCGATTCCCGGTGTAGGAAAATTGGCATTGGTGGTTCAGTGGTAGAATCCTCGCCTGCCACGCGGGGGGCCCGGGCTCGATTCCCGGCCAATGCAATCGTTTTTGGGAATATTTTTTGATAGCAATCGACATTTTCGTGGCATTATTTAATTTTTTTGCACAATGCATTAAAATATTTGAGTGATGGCGCGATTTTTAGTACTTTGGTTTCGTCTCCTACATGGTCTAGTGGTTAGGATTCCTGGCTTTCACCCAGGCGGCCCGGGTTCGATTCCCGGTGTTGGAAAATTGGCATTGGTGGTTCAGTGGTAGAATCCTCGCCTGCCACGCGGGGAGCCCGGGTTCGTTTCCCGGCCAATGCAATCGTTTTGGGGAATATTTTTCGATAGCAATCGACCTTTTCGTGGCATTATTCAATTTTTTTGCACAACGCGTTAAAATATTTGAGTGATGCCGCGATTTTGAGTACTCTGGTTTCGTCTCCTACATGGTCTAGTGGTTAGGATTCCTGGCTTTCACCCAGGCGGCCCGGGTTCGATTCCCGGTGTAGGAAAATTGGCATTGGTGGTTCAGTGGTAGAATCCTCGCCTGCCACGCGGGGGGCTCGGGTTCGATTCCCGGCCAATGCAATCGTTTTTGGGAATATTTTTTGATGGCAATCGACCTTTTCGTGGCATTATTCAATTTTTTTTGCACAATGCATTAAAATATTTGAGTGATGGCGCGATTTTGAGTACTCTGGTTGCGTCTCCAACACGGTCTAGTGGTTAGGATTCCTGGCTTTCACCCAGGCGGCCCGGGTTCGATTCCCGGTGTAGGAAAATTGGCATTGGTGGTTCAGTGGTAGAATTCTCGCCTGCCACGCGGGGGGCCCGGGTTCGATTCCCGGCCAATGCAATCGTTTTGGGGAATATATTTTGATGGCAATCGACCTTTTCGTGGCATTATTCAATTTTTTTGCACAACGCATTAAAATATTTGAGTGATGGCGCGATTTTGAGTACTCTGGTTGCGTCTCCAACACGGTCTAGTGGTTAGGATTCCTGGCTTTCACCCAGGCGGCCCGGGTTCGATTCCCGGTGTAGGAAAATTGGCATTGGTGGTTCAGTGGTAGAATCCTCGCCTGCCACGCGGGGGGCCCGGGTTCTATTCCCGGCCAATGCAATCATTTTTGGGAATATTTTTTCATAGCAATCGACATTTCTGTGGCATTATTTAATTTTTTGCCCAACGCGTTAAAATATTTGAGTGATGGCGCGATTTTGAGTACTCTGGCTTCGTCTCCTACATGGTCTAGTGGTTAGGATTCCTGGCTTTCACCCAGGCGGCCCGGGTTCGATTCCCGGTGTAGGAAAATTGGCATTGGTGGTTCAGTGGTAGAATCCTCGCCTGCCACGCGGGGGGCTCGGGTTCGATTCCCGGCCAATGCAATCGTTTTTGGGAATATTTTTTGATGGCAATCGACCTTTTCGTGGCATTATTCAATTTTTTTGCACAACGCATTAAAATATTTGAGTGATAGCGCGATATTGAGTACTCTGGTTGCGTCTCCATCACGGTCTAGTGGTTAGGATTCCTGGCTTTCACCCAGGCGGCCCGGGTTCGATACCCGGTGTAGGAAAATTGGCATTGGTGGTTCAGTGGTAGAATTCTCGCCTGCCACGCGGGGGGCCCGGGTTCGATTCCCGGCCAATGCAATCGTTTTGGGGAATATATTTTGATGGCAATCGACCTTTTCGTGGCATTATTCAATTTTTTTGCACAACGCATTAAAATATTTGAGTGATGGCGCGATTTTGAGTACTCTGGTTGCGTCTCCAACACGGTCTAGTGGTTAGGATTCCTGGCTTTCACCCAGGCGGCCCGGGTTCGATTCCCGGTGTAGGAAAATTGGCATTGGTGGTTCAGTGGTAGAATCCTCGCCTGCCACGCGGGGGGCCCGGGTTCGATTCCCGGCCAATGCAATCGTTTTTGGGAATATTTTTTGATAGCAATCGACATTTTCGTGGCATTATTCAATTTTTTTGCACAATGCATTAAAATATTTGAGTGATGGCGCGATTTTGAGTACTCTGGTTTCGTTTCCTACATGGTCTAGTGGTTAGGATTCCTGGCTTTCACCCAGGCGGCCCGGGTTCGATTCCCGGTGTAGGAAAATTGGCATTGGTGGTTCAGTGGTAGAATCCTCGCCTGCCACGCGGGGGGCCCGGGTTCGATTCCCGGCCAATGCAATCGTTTTTGGGAATATTTTTTGATAGCAATCGACATTTTCGTGGCATTATTTAATTTTTTTGCACAATGCATTAAAATATTTGAGTGATGGCGCGATTTTTAGTACTTTGGTTTCGTCTCCTACATGGTCTAGTGGTTAGGATTCCTGGCTTTCACCCAGGCGGCCCGGGTTCGATTCCCGGTGTTGGAAAATTGGCATTGGTGGTTCAGTGGTAGAATCCTCGCCTGCCACGCGGGGAGCCCGGGTTCGTTTCCCGGCCAATGCAATCGTTTTGGGGAATATTTTTCGATAGCAATCGACCTTTTCGTGGCATTATTCAATTTTTTTGCACAACGCGTTAAAATATTTGAGTGATGCCGCGATTTTGAGTACTCTGGTTTCGTCTCCTACATGGTCTAGTGGTTAGGATTCCTGGCTTTCACCCAGGCGGCCCGGGTTCGATTCCCGGTGTAGGAAAATTGGCATTGGTGGTTCAGTGGTAGAATCCTCGCCTGCCACGCGGGGGGCTCGGGTTCGATTCCCGGCCAATGCAATCGTTTTTGGGAATATTTTTTGATGGCAATCGACCTTTTCGTGGCATTATTCAATTTTTTTTGCACAATGCATGAAAATATTTGAGTGATGGCGCGATTTTGAGTACTCTGGTTGCGTCTCCAACACGGTCTAGTGGTTAGGATTCCTGGCTTTCACCCAGGCGGCCCGGGTTCGATTCCCGGTGTAGGAAAATTGGCATTGGTGGTTCAGTGGTAGAATTCTCGCCTGCCACGCGGGGGGCCCCGGTTCGATTCCCGGCCAATGCAATCGTTTTGGGGAATATATTTTGATGGCAATCGACCTTTTCGTGGCATTATTCAATTTTTTTGCACAACGCATTAAAATATTTGAGTGATGGCGCGATTTTGAGTACTCTGGTTGCGTCTCCAACACGGTCTAGTGGTTAGGATTCCTGGCTTTCACCCAGGCGGCCCGGGTTCGATTCCCGGTGTAGGAAAATTGGCATTGGTGGTAGAATCCTCGCCTGCCACGCGGGGGGCCCGGGTTCTATTCCCGGCCAATGCAATCATTTTTGGGAATATTTTTTCATAGCAATCGACATTTCTGTGGCATTATTTAATTTTTTGCCCAACGCGTTAAAATATTTGAGTGATGGCGCGATTTTGAGTACTCTGGTTTCGTCTCCTACATGGTCTAGTGGTTAGGATTCCTGGCTTTCACCCAGGCGGCCCGGGTTCGATTCCCGGTGTAGGAAAATTGGCATTGGTGGTTCAGTGGTAGAATCCTCGCCTGCCACGCGGGGGGCTCGGGTTCGATTCCCGGCCAATGCAATCGTTTTTGGGAATATTTTTTGATGGCAATCGACCTTTTCGTGGCATTATTCAATTTTTTTGCACAACGCATTAAAATATTTGAGTGATAGCGCGATATTGAGTACTGTGGTTGCGTCTCCATCACGGTCTAGTGGTTAGGATTCCTGGCTTTCACCCAGGCGGCCCGGGTTCGATTCCCGGTGTAGGAAAATTGGCATTGGTGGTTCAGTGGTAGAATTCTCGCCTGCCACGCGGGGGGCCCGGGTTCGATTCCCGGCCAATGCAATCGTTTTGGGGAATATATTTTGATGGCAATCGACCTTTTCGTGGCATTATTCAATTTTTTTGCACAACGCATTAAAATATTTGAGTGATGGCGCGATTTTGAGTACTCTGGTTGCGTCTCCAACACGGTCTAGTGGTTAGGATTCCTGGCTTTCACCCAGGCGGCCCGGGTTCGATTCCCGGTGTAGGAAAATTGGCATTGGTGGTTCAGTGGTAGAATCCTCGCCTGCCACGCGGGGGGCCCGGGTTCGATTCCCGGCCAATGCAATCGTTTTTGGGAATATTTTTTGATAGCAATCGACATTTTCGTGGCATTATTCAATTTTTTGCACAATGCATTAAAATATTTGAGTGATGGCGCGATTTTGAGTACTCTGGTTTCGTTTCCTACATGGTCTAGTGGTTAGGATTCCTGGCTTTCACCCAGGCGGCCCGGGTTCGATTCCCGGTGTAGGAAAATTGGCATTGGTGGTTCAGTGGTAGAATCCTCGCCTGCCACGCGGGGGGCCCGGGTTCGATTCCCGGCCAATGCAATCGTTTTTGGGAATATTTTTTGATAGCAATCGACATTTTCGTGGCATTATTTAATTTTTTTGCACAATGCATTAAAATATTTGAGTGATGGCGCGATTTTTAGTACTTTGGTTTCGTCTCCTACATGGTCTAGTGGTTAGGATTCCTGGCTTTCACCCAGGCGGCCCGGGTTCGATTCCCGGTGTTGGAAAATTGGCATTGGTGGTTCAGTGGTAGAATCCTCGCCTGCCACGCGGGGAGCCCGGGTTCGTTTCCCGGCCAATGCAATCGTTTTGGGGAATATTTTTCGATAGCAATCGACCTTTTCGTGGCATTATTCAATTTTTTTGCACAACGCGTTAAAATATTTGAGTGATGCCGCGATTTTGAGTACTCTGGTTTCGTCTCCTACATGGTCTAGTGGTTAGGATTCCTGGCTTTCACCCAGGCGGCCCGGGTTCGATTCCCGGTGTAGGAAAATTGGCATTGGTGGTTCAGTGGTAGAATCCTCGCCTGCCACGCGGGGGGCTCGGGTTCGATTCCCGGCCAATGCAATCGTTTTTGGGAATATTTTTTGATGGCAATCGACCTTTTCGTGGCATTATTCAATTTTTTTTGCACAATGCATTAAAATATTTGAGTGATGGCGCGATTTTGAGTACTCTGGTTGCGTCTCCAACACGGTCTAGTGGTTAGGATTCCTGGCTTTCACCCAGGCGGCCCGGGTTCGATTCCCGGTGTAGGAAAATTGGCATTGGTGGTTCAGTGGTAGAATTCTCGCCTGCCACGCGGGGGGCCCGGGTTCGATTCCCGGCCAATGCAATCGTTTTGGGGAATATATTTTGATGGCAATCGACCTTTTCGTGGCATTATTCAATTTTTTTGCACAACGCATTAAAATATTTGAGTGATGGCGCGATTTTGAGTACTCTGGTTGCGTCTCCAACACGGTCTAGTGGTTAGGATTCCTGGCTTTCACCCAGGCGGCCCGGGTTCGATTCCCGGTGTAGGAAAATTGGCATTGGTGGTTCAGTGGTAGAATCCTCGCCTGCCACGCGGGGGGCCCGGGTTCTATTCCCGGCCAATGCAATCATTTTTGGGAATATTTTTTCATAGCAATCGACATTTCTGTGGCATTATTTAATTTTTTGCCCAACGCGTTAAAATATTTGAGTGATGGCGCGATTTTGAGTACTCTGGCTTCGTCTCCTACATGGTCTAGTGGTTAGGATTCCTGGCTTTCACCCAGGCGGCCCGGGTTCGATTCCCGGTGTAGGAAAATTGGCATTGGTGGTTCAGTGGTAGAATCCTCGCCTGCCACGCGGGGGGCTCGGGTTCGATTCCCGGCCAATGCAATCGTTTTTGGGAATATTTTTTGATGGCAATCGACCTTTTCGTGGCATTATTCAATTTTTTTGCACAACGCATTAAAATATTTGAGTGATAGCGCGATATTGAGTACTCTGGTTGCGTCTCCATCACGGTCTAGTGGTTAGGATTCCTGGCTTTCACCCAGGCGGCCCGGGTTCGATACCCGGTGTAGGAAAATTGGCATTGGTGGTTCAGTGGTAGAATTCTCGCCTGCCACGCGGGGGGCCCGGGTTCGATTCCCGGCCAATGCAATCGTTTTGGGGAATATATTTTGATGGCAATCGACCTTTTCGTGGCATTATTCAATTTTTTTGCACAACGCATTAAAATATTTGAGTGATGGCGCGATTTTGAGTACTCTGGTTGCGTCTCCAACACGGTCTAGTGGTTAGGATTCCTGGCTTTCACCCAGGCGGCCCGGGTTCGATTCCCGGTGTAGGAAAATTGGCATTGGTGGTTCAGTGGTAGAATCCTCGCCTGCCACGCGGGGGGCCCGGGTTCGATTCCCGGCCAATGCAATCGTTTTTGGGAATATTTTTTGATAGCAATCGACATTTTCGTGGCATTATTCAATTTTTTTGCACAATGCATTAAAATATTTGAGTGATGGCGCGATTTTGAGTACTCTGGTTTCGTTTCCTACATGGTCTAGTGGTTAGGATTCCTGGCTTTCACCCAGGCGGCCCGGGTTCGATTCCCGGTGTAGGAAAATTGGCATTGGTGGTTCAGTGGTAGAATCCTCGCCTGCCACGCGGGGGGCCCGGGTTCGATTCCCGGCCAATGCAATCGTTTTTGGGAATATTTTTTGATAGCAATCGACATTTTCGTGGCATTATTTAATTTTTTTGCACAATGCATTAAAATATTTGAGTGATGGCGCGATTTTTAGTACTTTGGTTTCGTCTCCTACATGGTCTAGTGGTTAGGATTCCTGGCTTTCACCCAGGCGGCCCGGGTTCGATTCCCGGTGTTGGAAAATTGGCATTGGTGGTTCAGTGGTAGAATCCTCGCCTGCCACGCGGGGAGCCCGGGTTCGTTTCCCGGCCAATGCAATCGTTTTGGGGAATATTTTTCGATAGCAATCGACCTTTTCGTGGCATTATTCAATTTTTTTGCACAACGCGTTAAAATATTTGAGTGATGCCGCGATTTTGAGTACTCTGGTTTCGTCTCCTACATGGTCTAGTGGTTAGGATTCCTGGCTTTCACCCAGGCGGCCCGGGTTCGATTCCCGGTGTAGGAAAATTGGCATTGGTGGTTCAGTGGTAGAATCCTCGCCTGCCACGCGGGGGGCTCGGGTTCGATTCCCGGCCAATGCAATCGTTTTTGGGAATATTTTTTGATGGCAATCGACCTTTTCGTGGCATTATTCAATTTTTTTTGCACAATGCATGAAAATATTTGAGTGATGGCGCGATTTTGAGTACTCTGGTTGCGTCTCCAACACGGTCTAGTGGTTAGGATTCCTGGCTTTCACCCAGGCGGCCCGGGTTCGATTCCCGGTGTAGGAAAATTGGCATTGGTGGTTCAGTGGTAGAATTCTCGCCTGCCACGCGGGGGGCCCCGGTTCGATTCCCGGCCAATGCAATCGTTTTGGGGAATATATTTTGATGGCAATCGACCTTTTCGTGGCATTATTCAATTTTTTTGCACAACGCATTAAAATATTTGAGTGATGGCGCGATTTTGAGTACTCTGGTTGCGTCTCCAACACGGTCTAGTGGTTAGGATTCCTGGCTTTCACCCAGGCGGCCCGGGTTCGATTCCCGGTGTAGGAAAATTGGCATTGGTGGTAGAATCCTCGCCTGCCACGCGGGGGGCCCGGGTTCTATTCCCGGCCAATGCAATCATTTTTGGGAATATTTTTTCATAGCAATCGACATTTCTGTGGCATTATTTAATTTTTTGCCCAACGCGTTAAAATATTTGAGTGATGGCGCGATTTTGAGTACTCTGGTTTCGTCTCCTACATGGTCTAGTGGTTAGGATTCCTGGCTTTCACCCAGGCGGCCCGGGTTCGATTCCCGGTGTAGGAAAATTGGCATTGGTGGTTCAGTGGTAGAATCCTCGCCTGCCACGCGGGGGGCTCGGGTTCGATTCCCGGCCAATGCAATCGTTTTTGGGAATATTTTTTGATGGCAATCGACCTTTTCGTGGCATTATTCAATTTTTTTGCACAACGCATTAAAATATTTGAGTGATAGCGCGATATTGAGTACTGTGGTTGCGTCTCCATCACGGTCTAGTGGTTAGGATTCCTGGCTTTCACCCAGGCGGCCCGGGTTCGATTCCCGGTGTAGGAAAATTGGCATTGGTGGTTCAGTGGTAGAATTCTCGCCTGCCACGCGGGGGGCCCGGGTTCGATTCCCGGCCAATGCAATCGTTTTGGGGAATATATTTTGATGGCAATCGACCTTTTCGTGGCATTATTCAATTTTTTTGCACAACGCATTAAAATATTTGAGTGATGGCGCGATTTTGAGTACTCTGGTTGCGTCTCCAACACGGTCTAGTGGTTAGGATTCCTGGCTTTCACCCAGGCGGCCCGGGTTCGATTCCCGGTGTAGGAAAATTGGCATTGGTGGTTCAGTGGTAGAATCCTCGCCTGCCACGCGGGGGGCCCGGGTTCGATTCCCGGCCAATGCAATCGTTTTTGGGAATATTTTTTGATAGCAATCGACATTTTCGTGGCATTATTCAATTTTTTGCACAATGCATTAAAATATTTGAGTGATGGCGCGATTTTGAGTACTCTGGTTTCGTTTCCTACATGGTCTAGTGGTTAGGATTCCTGGCTTTCACCCAGGCGGCCCGGGTTCGATTCCCGGTGTAGGAAAATTGGCATTGGTGGTTCAGTGGTAGAATCCTCGCCTGCCACGCGGGGGGCCCGGGTTCGATTCCCGGCCAATGCAATCGTTTTTGGGAATATTTTTTGATAGCAATCGACATTTTCGTGGCATTATTTAATTTTTTTGCACAATGCATTAAAATATTTGAGTGATGGCGCGATTTTTAGTACTTTGGTTTCGTCTCCTACATGGTCTAGTGGTTAGGATTCCTGGCTTTCACCCAGGCGGCCCGGGTTCGATTCCCGGTGTTGGAAAATTGGCATTGGTGGTTCAGTGGTAGAATCCTCGCCTGCCACGCGGGGAGCCCGGGTTCGTTTCCCGGCCAATGCAATCGTTTTGGGGAATATTTTTCGATAGCAATCGACCTTTTCGTGGCATTATTCAATTTTTTTGCACAACGCGTTAAAATATTTGAGTGATGCCGCGATTTTGAGTACTCTGGTTTCGTCTCCTACATGGTCTAGTGGTTAGGATTCCTGGCTTTCACCCAGGCGGCCCGGGTTCGATTCCCGGTGTAGGAAAATTGGCATTGGTGGTTCAGTGGTAGAATCCTCGCCTGCCACGCGGGGGGCTCGGGTTCGATTCCCGGCCAATGCAATCGTTTTTGGGAATATTTTTTGATGGCAATCGACCTTTTCGTGGCATTATTCAATTTTTTTTTGCACAATGCATGAAAATATTTGAGTGATGGCGCGATTTTGAGTACTCTGGTTGCGTCTCCAACACGGTCTAGTGGTTAGGATTCCTGGCTTTCACCCAGGCGGCCCGGGTTCGATTCCCGGTGTAGGAAAATTGGCATTGGTGGTTCAGTGGTAGAATTCTCGCCTGCCACGCGGGGGGCCCGGGTTCGATTCCCGGCCAATGCAATCGTTTTGGGGAATATTTTTTGATAGCAATCGACCTTTTCGTGGCATTATTCAATTTTTTTGCACAACGCATTAAAATATTTGAGTGATGGCGCGATTTTGAGTACTCTGGTTGCGTCTCCAACACGGTCTAGTGGTTAGGATTCCTGGCTTTCACCCAGGCGGCCCGGGTTCGATTCCCGGTGTAGGAAAATTGGCATTGGTGGTTCAGTGGTAGAATCCTCGCCTGCCACGCGGGGGGCCCGGGTTCTACTCCCGGCCAATGCAATCATTTTTGGGAATATTTTTTCATAGCAATCGACATTTCTGTGGCATTATTTAATTTTTTGCCCAACGCGTTAAAATATTTGAGTGATGGCGCGATTTTGAGTACTCTGGTTTCGTCTCCTACATGGTCTAGTGGTTAGGATTCCTGGCTTTCACCCAGGCGGCCCGGGTTCGATTCCCGGTGTAGGAAAATTGGCATTGGTGGTTCAGTGGTAGAATCCTCGCCTGCCACGCGGGGGGCTCGGGTTCGATTCCCGGCCAATGCAATCGTTTTTGGGAATATTTTTTGATGGCAATCGACCTTTTCGTGGCATTATTCAATTTTTTTGCACAACGCATTAAAATATTTGAGTGATAGCGCGATATTGAGTACTGTGGTTGCGTCTCCATCACGGTCTAGTGGTTAGGATTCCTGGCTTTCACCCAGGCGGCCCGGGTTCGATTCCCGGTGTAGGAAAATTGGCATTGGTGGTTCAGTGGTTGAATTCTCGCCTGCCACGCGGGGGGCCCGGGTTCGATTCCCGGCCAATGCAATCGTTTTGGGGAATATATTTTGATGGCAATCGACCTTTTCGTGGCATTATTCAATTTTTTTGCACAACGCATTAAAATATTTGAGTGATGGCGCGATTTTGAGTACTCTGGTTGCGTCTCCAACACGGTCTAGTGGTTAGGATTCCTGGCTTTCACCCAGGCGGCCCGGGTTCGATTCCCGGTGTAGGAAAATTGGCATTGGTGGTTCAGTGGTAGAATCCTCGCCTGCCACGCGGGGGGCCCGGGTTCGATTCCCGGCCAATGCAATCGTTTTTGGGAATATTTTTTGATAGCAATCGACATTTTCGTGGCATTATTCAATTTTTTTGCACAATGCATTAAAATATTTGAGTGATGGCGCGATTTTGAGTACTTTGGTTTCGTCTCCTACATGGTCTAGTGGTTAGGATTCCTGGCTTTCACCCAGGCGGCCCGGGTTCGATTCCCGGTGTTGGAAAATTGGCATTGGTGGTTCAGTGGTAGAATCCTCGCCTGCCACGCGGGGGGCCCGGGTTCGATTCCCGGCCAATGCAATCGTTTTTGGGAATATTTTTTGATAGCAATCGACATTTTCGTGGCATTATTTAATTTTTTGCACAATGCATTAAAATATTTGAGTGATGGCGCGATTTTGAGTACTCTGGTTTCGTCTCCTACATGGTCTAGTGGTTAGGATTCCTGGCTTTCACCCAGGCGGCCCGGGTTCGATTCCCGGTGTAGGAAAATTGGCATTGGTGGTTCAGTGGTAGAATCCTCGCCTGCCACGCGGGGGGCTCGGGTTCGATTCCCGGCCAATGCAATCGTTTTTGGGAATATTTTTTGATGGCAATCGACCTTTTCGTGGCATTATTCAATTTTTTTGCACAACGCATTAAAATATTTGAGTGATGGCGCGATATTGAGTACTGTGGTTGCGTCTCCATCACGGTCTAGTGGTTAGGATTCCTGGCTTTCACCCAGGCGGCCCGGGTTCGATTCCCGGTGTAGGAAAATTGGCATTGGTGGTTCAGTGGTAGAATCCTCGCCTGCCACGCGGGGGGCCCGGCTTCGATTCCCGGCCAATGCAATCGTTTTGGGGAATATATTTTGATGGCAATCGACCTTTTCGTGGCATTATTCAATTTTTTTGCACAACGCATTAAAATATTTGAGTGATGGCGCGATTTTGAGTACTCTGGTTGCGTCTCCAACACGGTCTAGTGGTTAGGATTCCTGGCTTTCACCCAGGCGGCCCGGGTTCGATTCCCGGTGTAGGAAAATTGGCATTGGTGGTTCAGTGGTAGAATCCTCGCCTGCCACGCGGGGGGCTCAGGTTCGATTCCCGGCCAATGCAATCGTTTTTGGGAATATTTTTTGATGGCAATCGACCTTTTCGTGGCATTATTCAATTTTTTTGCACAATGCATGAAAATATTTGAGTGATGGCGCGATTTTGAGTACTCTGGTTGCGTCTCCAACACGGTCTAGTGGTTAGGATTCCTGGCTTTCACCCAGGCGGCCCGGGTTCGATTCCCGGTGTAGGAAAATAGGCATTGGTGGTTCAGTGGTAGAATTCTCGCCTGCCACGCGGGGGGCCCGGGTTCGATTCCCGGCCAATGCAATCGTTTTGGGGAATATATTTTGATGGCAATCGACCTTTTCGTGGCATTATTCAATTTTTTTGCACAACGCATTAAAATATTTGAGTGATGGCGCGATTTTGAGTACTCTGGTTTCGTCTCCAACACGGTCTAGTGGTTAGGATTCCTGGCTTTCACCCAGGCGGCCCGGGTTCGATTCCCGGTGTAGGAAAATTGGCATTGGTGGTTCAGTGGTAGAATCCTCGCCTGCCACGCGGGGGGCCCGGGTTCGATTCCCGGCCAATGCAATCATTTTTGGGAATATTTTTTGATAGCAATCGACATTTCTGTGGCATTATTTAATTTTTTTTGCACAATGCATGAAAATATTTGAGTGATGGCGCGATTTTGAGTACTCTGGTTTCGTCTCCTACATGGTCTAGTGGTTAGGATTCCTGGCTTTCACCCAGGCGGCCCGGGTTCGATTCCCGGTGTAGGAAAATTGGCATTGGTGGTTCAGTGGTAGAATCCTCGCCTGCCACGCGGGGGGCCCGGGTTCGATTCCCGGCCAATGCAATCGTTTTTGGGAATATTTTTTGATAGCAATCGACATTTTCGTGGCATTATTCAATTTTTTTGCACAATGCATTAAAATATTTGAGTGATGGCGCGATTTTTAGTACTTTGGTTTCGTCTCCTACATGGTCTAGTGGTTAGGATTCCTGGCTTTCACCCAGGCGGCCCGGGTTCGATTCCCGGTGTTGGAAAATTGGCATTGGTGGTTCAGTGGTAGAATCCTCGCCTGCCACGCGGGGGGCCCGGGTTCTATTCCCGGCCAATGCAATCATTTTTGGGAATATTTTTTCATAGCAATCGACATTTCTGTGGCATTATTTAATTTTTTGCCCAACGCGTTAAAATATTTGAGTGATGGCGCGATTTTGAGTACTCTGGTTTCGTCTCCTACATGGTCTAGTGGTTAGGATTCCTGGCTTTCACCCAGGCGGCCCGGGTTCGATTCCCGGTGTAGGAAAATTGGCATTGGTGGTTCAGTGGTAGAATCCTCGCCTGCCACGCGGGGGGCTCGGGTTCGATTCCCGGCCAATGCAATCGTTTTTGGGAATATTTTTTGATGGCAATCGACCTTTTCGTGGCATTATTCAATTTTTTTGCACAACGCATTAAAATATTTGAGTGATAGCGCGATATTGAGTACTGTGGTTGCGTCTCCATCACGGTCTAGTGGTTAGGATTCCTGGCTTTCACCCAGGCGGCCCGGGTTCGATTCCCGGTGTAGGAAAATTGGCATTGGTGGTTCAGTGGTAGAATTCTCGCCTGCCACGCGGGGGGCCCGGGTTCGATTCCCGGCCAATGCAATCGTTTTGGGGAATATATTTTGATGGCAATCGACCTTTTCGTGGCATTATTCAATTTTTTTGCACAACGCATTAAAATATTTGAGTGATGGCGCGATTTTGAGTACTCTGGTTGCGTCTCCAACACGGTCTAGTGGTTAGGATTCCTGGCTTTCACCCAGGCGGCCCGGGTTCGATTCCCGGTGTAGGAAAATTGGCATTGGTGGTTCAGTGGTAGAATCCTCGCCTGCCACGCGGGGGGCCCGGGTTCGATTCCCGGCCAATGCAATCGTTTTTGGGAATATTTTTTGATAGCAATCGACATTTTCGTGGCATTATTTAATTTTTTTGCACAATGCATTAAAATATTTGAGTGATGGCGCGATTTTTAGTACTTTGGTTTCGTCTCCTACATGGTCTAGTGGTTAGGATTCCTGGCTTTCACCCAGGCGGCCCGGGTTCGATTCCCGGTGTTGGAAAATTGGCATTGGTGGTTCAGTGGTAGAATCCTCGCCTGCCACGCGGGGGGCTCGGGTTCGATTCCCGGCCAATGCAATCGTTTTTGGGAATATTTTTTGATGGCAATCGACCTTTTCGTGGCATTATTCAATTTTTTTTGCACAATGCATGAAAATATTTGAGTGATGGCGCGATTTTGAGTACTCTGGTTGCGTCTCCAACACGGTCTAGTGGTTAGGATTCCTGGCTTTCACCCAGGCGGCCCGGGTTCGATTCCCGGTGTAGGAAAATTGGCATTGGTGGTTCAGTGGTAGAATTCTCGCCTGCCACGCGGGGGGCCCGGGTTCGATTCCCGGCCAATGCAATCGTTTTGGGGAATATATTTTGATGGCAATCGACCTTTTCGTGGCATTATTCAATTTTTTTGCACAACGCATTAAAATATTTGAGTGATGGCGCGATTTTGAGTACTCTGGTTGCGTCTCCAACACGGTCTAGTGGTTAGGATTCCTGGCTTTCACCCAGGCGGCCCGGGTTCGATTCCCGGTGTAGGAAAATTGGCATTGGTGGTAGAATCCTCGCCTGCCACGCGGGGGGCCCGGGTTCTATTCCCGGCCAATGCAATCATTTTTGGGAATATTTTTTCATAGCAATCGACATTTCTGTGGCATTATTTAATTTTTTGCACAATGCATTAAAATATTTGAGTGATGGCGCGATTTTGAGTACTCTGGTTTCGTCTCCTACATGGTCTAGTGGTTAGGATTCCTGGCTTTCACCCAGGCGGCCCGGGTTCGATTCCCGGTGTAGGAAAATTGGCATTGGTGGTTCAGTGGTAGAATCCTCGCCTGCCACGCGGGGGGCTCGGGTTCGATTCCCGGCCAATGCAATCGTTTTTGGGAATATTTTTTGATGGCAATCGACCTTTTCGTGGCATTATTCAATTTTTTTGCACAACGCATTAAAATATTTGAGTGATAGCGCGATATTGAGTACTGTGGTTGCGTCTCCATCACGGTCTAGTGGTTAGGATTCCTGGCTTTCACCCAGGCGGCCCGGGTTCGATTCCCGGTGTAGGAAAATTGGCATTGGTGGTTCAGTGGTAGAATTCTCGCCTGCCACGCGGGGGGCCCGGGTTCGATTCCCGGCCAATGCAATCGTTTTGGGGAATATATTTTGATGGCAATCGACCTTTTCGTGGCATTATTCAATTTTTTTGCACAACGCATTAAAATATTTGAGTGATGGCGCGATTTTGAGTACTCTGGTTGCGTCTCCAACACGGTCTAGTGGTTAGGATTCCTGGCTTTCACCCAGGCGGCCCGGGTTCGATTCCCGGTGTAGGAAAATTGGCATTGGTGGTTCAGTGGTAGAATCCTCGCCTGCCACGCGGGGGGCCCGGGTTCGATTCCCGGCCAATGCAATCGTTTTTGGGAATATTTTTTGATAGCAATCGACATTTTCGTGGCATTATTCAATTTTTTTGCACAATGCATTAAAATATTTGAGTGATGGCGCGATTTTGAGTACTCTGGTTTCGTTTCCTACATGGTCTAGTGGTTAGGATTCCTGGCTTTCACCCAGGCGGCCCGGGTTCGATTCCCGGTGTAGGAAAATTGGCATTGGTGGTTCAGTGGTAGAATCCTCGCCTGCCACGCGGGGGGCCCGGGTTCGATTCCCGGCCAATGCAATCGTTTTTGGGAATATTTTTTGATAGAAATCGACATTTTCGTGGCATTATTTAATTTTTTTGCACAATGCATTAAAATATTTGAGTGATGGCGCGATTTTTAGTACTTTGGTTTCGTCTCCTACATGGTCTAGTGGTTAGGATTCCTGGCTTTCACCCAGGCGGCCCGGGTTCGATTCCCGGTGTTGGAAAATTGGCATTGGTGGTTCAGTGGTAGAATCCTCGCCTGCCACGCGGGGAGCCCGGGTTCGTTTCCCGGCCAATGCAATCGTTTTGGGGAATATTTTTCGATAGCAATCGACCTTTTCGTGGCATTATTCAATTTTTTTGCACAACGCGTTAAAATATTTGAGTGATGCCGCGATTTTGAGTACTCTGGTTTCGTCTCCTACATGGTCTAGTGGTTAGGATTCCTGGCTTTCACCCAGGCGGCCCGGGTTCGATTCCCGGTGTAGGAAAATTGGCATTGGTGGTTCAGTGGTAGAATCCTCGCCTGCCACGCGGGGGGCTCGGGTTCGATTCCCGGCCAATGCAATCGTTTTTGGGAATATTTTTTGATGGCAATCGACCTTTTCGTGGCATTATTCAATTTTTTTTGCACAATGCATGAAAATATTTGAGTGATGGCGCGATTTTGAGTACTCTGGTTGCGTCTCCAACACGGTCTAGTGGTTAGGATTCCTGGCTTTCACCCAGGCGGCCCGGGTTCGATTCCCGGTGTAGGAAAATTGGCATTGGTGGTTCAGTGGTAGAATTCTCGCCTGCCACGCGGGGGGCCCGGGTTCGATTCCCGGCCAATGCAATCGTTTTGGGGAATATATTTTGATGGCAATCGACCTTTTCGTGGCATTATTCAATTTTTTTGCACAACGCATTAAAATATTTGAGTGATGGCGCGATTTTGAGTACTCTGGTTGCGTCTCCAACACGGTCTAGTGGTTAGGATTCCTGGCTTTCACCCAGGCGGCCCGGGTTCGATTCCCGGTGTAGGAAAATTGGCATTGGTGGTTCAGTGGTAGAATCCTCGCCTGCCACGCGGGGGGCCCGGGTTCGATTCCCGGCCAATGCAATCGTTTTTGGGAATATATTTTGATGGCAATCGACCTTTTCGTGGCATTATTCAATTTTTTTGCACAACGCATTAAAATATTTGAGTGATGGCGCGATTTTGAGTACTCTGGTTGCGTCTCCAACACGGTCTAGTGGTTAGGATTCCTGGCTTTCACCCAGGCGGCCCGGGTTCGATTCCCGGTGTAGGAAAATTGGCATTGGTGGTTCAGTGGTAGAATCCTCGCCTGCCACGCGGGGGGCCCGGGTTCGATTCCCGGCCAATGCAATCGTTTTTGGGAATATTTTTTGATAGCAATCGACATTTTCGTGGCATTATTCAATTTTTTTGCACAATGCATTAAAATATTTGAGTGATGGCGCGATTTTGAGTACTCTGGTTTCGTTTCCTACATGGTCTAGTGGTTAGGATTCCTGGCTTTCACCCAGGCGGCCCGGGTTCGATTCCCGGTGTAGGAAAATTGGCATTGGTGGTTCAGTGGTAGAATCCTCGCCTGCCACGCGGGGGGCCCGGGTTCGATTCCCGGCCAATGCAATCGTTTTTGGGAATATTTTTTGATAGAAATCGACATTTTCGTGGCATTATTTAATTTTTTTGCACAATGCATTAAAATATTTGAGTGATGGCGCGATTTTTAGTACTTTGGTTTCGTCTCCTACATGGTCTAGTGGTTAGGATTCCTGGCTTTCACCCAGGCGGCCCGGGTTCGATTCCCGGTGTTGGAAAATTGGCATTGGTGGTTCAGTGGTAGAATCCTCGCCTGCCACGCGGGGAGCCCGGGTTCGTTTCCCGGCCAATGCAATCGTTTTGGGGAATATTTTTCGATAGCAATCGACCTTTTCGTGGCATTATTCAATTTTTTTGCACAACGCGTTAAAATATTTGAGTGATGCCGCGATTTTGAGTACTCTGGTTTCGTCTCCTACATGGTCTAGTGGTTAGGATTCCTGGCTTTCACCCAGGCGGCCCGGGTTCGATTCCCGGTGTAGGAAAATTGGCATTGGTGGTTCAGTGGTAGAATCCTCGCCTGCCACGCGGGGGGCTCGGGTTCGATTCCCGGCCAATGCAATCGTTTTTGGGAATATTTTTTGATGGCAATCGACCTTTTCGTGGCATTATTCAATTTTTTTTGCACAATGCATGAAAATATTTGAGTGATGGCGCGATTTTGAGTACTCTGGTTGCGTCTCCAACACGGTCTAGTGGTTAGGATTCCTGGCTTTCACCCAGGCGGCCCGGGTTCGATTCCCGGTGTAGGAAAATTGGCATTGGTGGTTCAGTGGTAGAATTCTCGCCTGCCACGCGGGGGGCCCGGGTTCGATTCCCGGCCAATGCAATCGTTTTGGGGAATATATTTTGATGGCAATCGACCTTTTCGTGGCATTATTCAATTTTTTTGCACAACGCATTAAAATATTTGAGTGATGGCGCGATTTTGAGTACTCTGGTTGCGTCTCCAACACGGTCTAGTGGTTAGGATTCCTGGCTTTCACCCAGGCGGCCCGGGTTCGATTCCCGGTGTAGGAAAATTGGCATTGGTGGTTCAGTGGTAGAATCCTCGCCTGCCACGCGGGGGGCCCGGGTTCGATTCCCGGCCAATGCAATCGTTTTTGGGAATATATTTTGATGGCAATCGACCTTTTCGTGGCATTATTCAATTTTTTTGCACAACGCATTAAAATATTTGAGTGATGGCGCGATTTTGAGTACTCTGGTTGCGTCTCCAACACGGTCTAGTGGTTAGGATTCCTGGCTTTCACCCAGGCGGCCCGGGTTCGATTCCCGGTGTAGGAAAATTGGCATTGGTGGTTCAGTGGTAGAATCCTCGCCTGCCACGCGGGGGGCCCGGGTTCGATTCCCGGCCAATGCAATCGTTTTTGGGAATATTTTTTGATAGCAATCGACATTTTCGTGGCATTATTCAATTTTTTTGCACAATGCATTAAAATATTTGAGTGATGGCGCGATTTTGAGTACTCTGGTTTCGTTTCCTACATGGTCTAGTGGTTAGGATTCCTGGCTTTCACCCAGGCGGCCCGGGTTCGATTCCCGGTGTAGGAAAATTGGCATTGGTGGTTCAGTGGTAGAATCCTCGCCTGCCACGCGGGGGGCCCGGGTTCGATTCCCGGCCAATGCAATCGTTTTTGGGAATATTTTTTGATAGCAATCGACATTTTCGTGGCATTATTTAATTTTTTTGCACAATGCATTAAAATATTTGAGTGATGGCGCGATTTTTAGTACTTTGGTTTCGTCTCCTACATGGTCTAGTGGTTAGGATTCCTGGCTTTCACCCAGGCGGCCCGGGTTCGATTCCCGGTGTTGGAAAATTGGCATTGGTGGTTCAGTGGTAGAATCCTCGCCTGCCACGCGGGGAGCCCGGGTTCGTTTCCCGGCCAATGCAATCGTTTTGGGGAATATTTTTCGATAGCAATCGACCTTTTCGTGGCATTATTCAATTTTTTTGCACAACGCGTTAAAATATTTGAGTGATGCCGCGATTTTGAGTACTCTGGTTTCGTCTCCTACATGGTCTAGTGGTTAGGATTTCTGGCTTTCACCCAGGCGGCCCGGGTTCGATTCCCGGTGTAGGAAAATTGGCATTGGTGGTTCAGTGGTAGAATCCTCGCCTGCCACGCGGGGGGCTCGGGTTCGATTCCCGGCCAATGCAATCGTTTTTGGGAATATTTTTTGATGGCAATCGACCTTTTCGTGGCATTATTCAATTTTTTTTGCACAATGCATGAAAATATTTGAGTGATGGCGCGATTTTGAGTACTCTGGTTGCGTCTCCAACACGGTCTAGTGGTTAGGATTCCTGGCTTTCACCCAGGCGGCCCGGGTTCGATTCCCGGTGTAGGAAAATTGGCATTGGTGGTTCAGTGGTAGAATTCTCGCCTGCCACGCGGGGGGCCCGGGTTCGATTCCCGGCCAATGCAATCGTTTTGGGGAATATATTTTGATGGCAATCGACCTTTTCGTGGCATTATTCAATTTTTTTGCACAACGCATTAAAATATTTGAGTGATGGCGCGATTTTGAGTACTCTGGTTGCGTCTCCAACACGGTCTAGTGGTTAGGATTCCTGGCTTTCACCCAGGCGGCCCGGGTTCGATTCCCGGTGTAGGAAAATTGGCATTGGTGGTAGAATCCTCGCCTGCCACGCGGGGGGCCCGGGTTCTATTCCCGGCCAATGCAATCATTTTTGGGAATATTTTTTCATAGCAATCGACATTTCTGTGGCATTATTTAATTTTTTGCCCAACGCGTTACAATATTTGAGTGATGGCGCGATTTTGAGTACTCTGGTTTCGTCTCCTACATGGTCTAGTGGTTAGGATTCCTGGCTTTCACCCAGGCGGCCCGGGTTCGATTCCCGGTGTAGGAAAATTGGCATTGGTGGTTCAGTGGTAGAATCCTCGCCTGCCACGCGGGGGGCTCGGGTTCGATTCCCGGCCAATGCAATCGTTTTTGGGAATATTTTTTGATGGCAATCGACCTTTTCGTGGCATTATTCAATTTTTTTGCACAACGCATTAAAATATTTGAGTGATAGCGCGATATTGAGTACTGTGGTTGCGTCTCCATCACGGTCTAGTGGTTAGGATTCCTGGCTTTCACCCAGGCGGCCCGGGTTCGATTCCCGGTGTAGGAAAATTGGCATTGGTGGTTCAGTGGTAGAATTCTCGCCTGCCACGCGGGGGGCCCGGGTTCGATTCCCGGCCAATGCAATCGTTTTGGGGAATATATTTTGATGGCAATCGACCTTTTCGTGGCATTATTCAATTTTTTTGCACAACGCATTAAAATATTTGAGTGATGGCGCGATTTTGAGTACTCTGGTTGCGTCTCCAACACGGTCTAGTGGTTAGGATTCCTGGCTTTCACCCAGGCGGCCCGGGTTCGATTCCCGGTGTAGGAAAATTGGCATTGGTGGTTCAGTGGTAGAATCCTCGCCTGCCACGCGGGGGGCCCGGGTTCGATTCCCGGCCAATGCAATCGTTTTTGGGAATATTTTTTGATAGCAATCGACATTTTCGTGGCATTATTCAATTTTTTTGCACAATGCATTAAAATATTTGAGTGATGGCGCGATTTTGAGTACTCTGGTTTCGTTTCCTACATGGTCTAGTGGTTAGGATTCCTGGCTTTCACCCAGGCGGCCCGGGTTCGATTCCCGGTGTAGGAAAATTGGCATTGGTGGTTCAGTGGTAGAATCCTCGCCTGCCACGCGGGGGGCTCGGGTTCGATTCCCGGCCAATGCAATCGTTTTTGGGAATATTTTTTGATGGCAATCGACCTTTTCGTGGCATTATTCAATTTTTTTTGCACAATGCATGAAAATATTTGAGTGATGGCGCGATTTTGAGTACTCTGGTTGCGTCTCCAACACGGTCTAGTGGTTAGGATTCCTGGCTTTCACCCAGGCGGCCCGGGTTCGATTCCCGGTGTAGGAAAATTGGCATTGGTGGTTCAGTGGTAGAATTCTCGCCTGCCACGCGGGGGGCCCGGGTTCGATTCCCGGCCAATGCAATCGTTTTGGGGAATATATTTTGATGGCAATCGACCTTTTCGTGGCATTATTCAATTTTTTTGCACAACGCATTAAAATATTTGAGTGATGGCGCGATTTTGAGTACTCTGGTTGCGTCTCCAACACGGTCTAGTGGTTAGGATTCCTGGCTTTCACCCAGGCGGCCCGGGTTCGATTCCCGGTGTAGGAAAATTGGCATTGGTGGTTCAGTGGTAGAATCCTCGCCTGCCACGCGGGGGGCCCGGGTTCGATTCCCGGCCAATGCAATCGTTTTTGGGAATATTTTTTGATGGCAATCGACCTTTTCGTGGCATTATTCAATTTTTTTGCACAACGCATTAAAATATTTGAGTGATAGCGCGATATTGAGTACTGTGGTTGCGTCTCCATCACGGTCTAGTGGTTAGGATTCCTGGCTTTCACCCAGGCGGCCCGGGTCCGATTCCCGGTGTAGGAAAATTGGCATTGGTGGTTCAGTGGTAGAATTCTCGGCTGCCACGCGGGGGGCCCGGGTTCGATTCCCGGCCAATGCAATCGTTTTGGGGAATATATTTTGATGGCAATCGACCTTTTCGTGGCATTATTCAATTTTTTTGCACAACGCATTAAAATATTTGAGTGATGGCGCGATTTTGAGTACTCTGGTTGCGTCTCCAACACGGTCTAGTGGTTAGGATTCCTGGCTTTCACCCAGGCGGCCCGGGTTCGATTCCCGGTGTAGGAAAATTGGCATTGGTGGTTCAGTGGTAGAATCCTCGCCTGCCACGCGGGGGGCCCGGGTTCGATTCCCGGCCAATGCAATCGTTTTTGGGAATATTTTTTGATAGCAATCGACATTTTCGTGGCATTATTCAATTTTTTTGCACAATGCATTAAAATATTTGAGTGATGGCGCGATTTTGAGTACTTTGGTTTCGTCTCCTACATGGTCTAGTGGTTAGGATTCCTGGCTTTCACCCAGGCGGCCCGGGTTCGATTCCCGGTGTTGGAAAATTGGCATTGGTGGTTCAGTGGTAGAATCCTCGCCTGCCACGCGGGGGGCCCGGGTTCGATTCCCGGCCAATGCAATCGTTTTTGGGAATATTTTTTGATAGCAATCGACATTTTCGTGGCATTATTTAATTTTTTGCACAATGCATTAAAATATTTGAGTGATGGCGCGATTTTGAGTACTCTGGTTTCGTCTCCTACATGGTCTAGTGGTTAGGATTCCTGGCTTTCACCCAGGCGGACCGGGTTCGATTCCCGGTGTAGGAAAATTGGCATTGGTGGTTCAGTGGTAGAATCCTCGCCTGCCACGCGGGGGGCTCGGGTTCGATTCCCGGCCAATGCAATCGTTTTTGGGAATATTTTTTGATGGCAATCGACCTTTTCGTGGCATTATTCAATTTTTTTGCACAACGCATTAAAATATTTGAGTGATGGCGCGATATTGAGTACTGTGGTTGCGTCTCCATCACGGTCTAGTGGTTAGGATTCCTGGCTTTCACCCAGGCGGCCCGGGTTCGATTCCCGGTGTAGGAAAATTGGCATTGGTGGTTCAGTGGTAGAATCCTCGCCTGCCACGCGGGGGGCCCGGCTTCGATTCCCGGCCAATGCAATCGTTTTGGGGAATATATTTTGATGGCAATCGACCTTTTCGTGGCATTATTCAATTTTTTTGCACAACGCATTAAAATATTTGAGTGATGGCGCGATTTTGAGTACTCTGGTTGCGTCTCCAACATGGTCTAGTGGTTAGGATTCCTGGCTTTCACCCAGGCGGCCCGGGTTCGATTCCCGGTGTAGGAAAATTGGCATTGGTGGTTCAGTGGCAGAATCCTCGCCTGCCACGCGGGGGGCTCAGGTTCCATTCCCGGCCAATGCAATCGTTTTTGGGAATATTTTTTGATGGCAATCGACCTTTTCGTGGCATTATTCAATTTTTTTGCACAATGCATGAAAATATTTGAGTGATGGCGCGATTTTGAGTACTCTGGTTGCGTCTCCAACACGGTCTAGTGGTTAGGATTCCTGGCTTTCACCCAGGCGGCCCGGGTTCGATTCCCGGTGTAGGAAAATTGGCATTGGTGGTTCAGTGGTAGAATTCTCGCCTGCCACGCGGGGGGCCCGGGTTCGATTCCCGGCCAATGCAATCGTTTTGGGGAATATATTTTGATGGCAATCGACCTTTTCGTGGCATTATTCAATTTTTTTGCACAACGCATTAAAATATTTGAGTGATGGCGCGATTTTGAGTACTCTGGTTTCGTCTCCAACACGGTCTAGTGGTTAGGATTCCTGGCTTTCACCCAGGCGGCCCGGGTTCGATTCCCGGTGTAGGAAAATTGGCATTGGTGGTTCAGTGGTAGAATCCTCGCCTGCCACGCGGGGGGCCCGGGTTCGATTCCCGGCCAATGCAATCATTTTTGGGAATATTTTTTGATAGCAATCGACATTTCTGTGGCATTATTTAATTTTTTGCCCAACGCGTTAAAATATTTGAGTGATGGCGCGATTTTGAGTACTCTGGTTTCGTCTCCTACATGGTCTAGTGGTTAGGATTCCTGGCTTTCACCCAGGCGGCCCGGGTTCGATTCCCGGTGTAGGAAAATTGGCATTGGTGGTTCAGTGGTAGAATCCTCGCCTGCCACGCGGGGGGCCCGGGTTCGATTCCCGGCCAATGCAATCGTTTTTGGGAATATTTTTTGATAGCAATCGACATTTTCGTGGCATTATTCAATTTTTTTGCACAATGCATTAAAATATTTGAGTGATGGCGCGATTTTTAGTACTTTGGTTTCGTCTCCTACATGGTCTAGTGGTTAGGATTCCTGGCTTTCACCCAGGCGGCCCGGGTCCGATTCCCGGTGTAGGAAAATTGGCATTGGTGGTTCAGTGGTAGAATTCTCGGCTGCCACGCGGGGGGCCCGGGTTCGATTCCCGGCCAATGCAATCGTTTTGGGGAATATATTTTGATGGCAATCGACCTTTTCGTGGCATTATTCAATTTTTTTGCACAACGCATTAAAATATTTGAGTGATGGCGCGATTTTGAGTACTCTGGTTGCGTCTCCAACACGGTCTAGTGGTTAGGATTCCTGGCTTTCACCCAGGCGGCCCGGGTTCGATTCCCGGTGTAGGAAAATTGGCATTGGTGGTTCAGTGGTAGAATCCTCGCCTGCCACGCGGGGGGCCCGGGTTCGATTCCCGGCCAATGCAATCGTTTTTGGGAATATTTTTTGATAGCAATCGACATTTTCGTGGCATTATTCAATTTTTTTGCACAATGCATTAAAATATTTGAGTGATGGCGCGATTTTGAGTACTTTGGTTTCGTCTCCTACATGGTCTAGTGGTTAGGATTCCTGGCTTTCACCCAGGCGGCCCGGGTTCGATTCCCGGTGTTGGAAAATTGGCATTGGTGGTTCAGTGGTAGAATCCTCGCCTGCCACGCGGGGGGCCCGGGTTCGATTCCCGGCCAATGCAATCGTTTTTGGGAATATTTTTTGATAGCAATCGACATTTTCGTGGCATTATTTAATTTTTTGCACAATGCATTAAAATATTTGAGTGATGGCGCGATTTTGAGTACTCTGGTTTCGTCTCCTACATGGTCTAGTGGTTAGGATTCCTGGCTTTCACCCAGGCGGCCCGGGTTCGATTCCCGGTGTAGGAAAATTGGCATTGGTGGTTCAGTGGTAGAATCCTCGCCTGCCACGCGGGGGGCTCGGGTTCGATTCCCGGCCAATGCAATCGTTTTTGGGAATATTTTTTGATGGCAATCGACCTTTTCGTGGCATTATTCAATTTTTTTGCACAACGCATTAAAATATTTGAGTGATGGCGCGATATTGAGTACTGTGGTTGCGTCTCCATCACGGTCTAGTGGTTAGGATTCCTGGCTTTCACCCAGGCGGCCCGGGTTCGATTCCCGGTGTAGGAAAATTGGCATTGGTGGTTCAGTGGTAGAATCCTCGCCTGCCACGCGGGGGGCCCGGGTTCGATTCCCGGCCAATGCAATCGTTTTGGGGAATATATTTTGATGGCAATCGACCTTTTCGTGGCATTATTCAATTTTTTTGCACAACGCATTAAAATATTTGAGTGATGGCGCGATTTTGAGTACTCTGGTTGCGTCTCCAACATGGTCTAGTGGTTAGGATTCCTGGCTTTCACCCAGGCGGCCCGGGTTCGATTCCCGGTGTAGGAAAATTGGCATTGGTGGTTCAGTGGCAGAATCCTCGCCTGCCACGCGGGGGGCTCAGGTTCGATTCCCGGCCAATGCAATCGTTTTTGGGAATATTTTTTGATGGCAATCGACCTTTTCGTGGCATTATTCAATTTTTTTGCACAATGCATGAAAATATTTGAGTGATGGCGCGATTTTGAGTACTCTGGTTGCGTCTCCAACACGGTCTAGTGGTTAGGATTCCTGGCTTTCACCCAGGCGGCCCGGGTTCGATTCCCGGTGTAGGAAAATTGGCATTGGTGGTTCAGTGGTAGAATTCTCGCCTGCCACGCGGGGGGCCCGGGTTCGATTCCCGGCCAATGCAATCGTTTTGGGGAATATATTTTGATGGCAATCGACCTTTTCGTGGCATTATTCAATTTTTTTGCACAACGCATTAAAATATTTGAGTGATGGCGCGATTTTGAGTACTCTGGTTTCGTCTCCAACACGGTCTAGTGGTTAGGATTCCTGGCTTTCACCCAGGCGGCCCGGGTTCGATTCCCGGTGTAGGAAAATTGGCATTGGTGGTTCAGTGGTAGAATCCTCGCCTGCCACGCGGGGGGCCCGGGTTCGATTCCCGGCCAATGCAATCATTTTTGGGAATATTTTTTGATAGCAATCGACATTTCTGTGGCATTATTTAATTTTTTGCCCAACGCGTTAAAATATTTGAGTGATGGCGCGATTTTGAGTACTCTGGTTTCGTCTCCTACATGGTCTAGTGGTTAGGATTCCTGGCTTTCACCCAGGCGGCCCGGGTTCGATTCCCGGTGTAGGAAAATTGGCATTGGTGGTTCAGTGGTAGAATCCTCGCCTGCCACGCGGGGGGCCCGGGTTCGATTCCCGGCCAATGCAATCGTTTTTGGGAATATTTTTTGATAGCAATCGACATTTTCGTGGCATTATTCAATTTTTTTGCACAATGCATTAAAATATTTGAGTGATGGCGCGATTTTTAGTACTTTGGTTTCGTCTCCTACATGGTCTAGTGGTTAGGATTCCTGGCTTTCACCCAGGCGGCCCGGGTTCGATTCCCGGTGTTGGAAAATTGGCATTGGTGGTTCAGTGGTAGACTCCTCGCCTGCCACGCGGGGGGCCCGGGTTCGATTCCCGGCCAATGCAATCGTTTTTGGGAATATTTTTTGATAGCAATCGACATTTTCGTGGCATTATTTAATTTTTTGCACAATGCATGAAAATATTTGAGTGATGGCGCGATTTTGAGTACTCTGGTTTCGTCTCCTACATGGTCTAGTGGTTAGGATTCCTGGCTTTCACCCAGGCGGCCCGGGTTCGATTCCCGGTGTAGGAAAATTGGCATTGGTGGTTCAGTGGTAGAATCCTCGCCTGCCACGCGGGGGGCTCGGGTTCGATTCCCGGCCAATGCAATCGTTTTTGGGAATATTTTTTGATGGCAATCGACATTTTCGTGGCATTATTCAATTTTTTTGCACAATGCATTAAAATATTTGAGTGATAGCGCGATTTTAGTACTGTGGTTTCGTCTCCTACATGGTCTAGTGGTTAGGATTCCTGGCTTTCACCCAGGCCGCCCGGGTTCGATTCCCGGTGTAGGAAAATTGGCATTGGTGGTTCAGTGGTAGAATCCTCGCCTGCCACGCGGGGGGGCCCGGGTTCGATTCCCGGCCAATGCAATCGTTTTTGGGAATATTTTTTGATAGCAATCGACCTTTTCGTGGCATTATTCAATTTTTTTGCACAACGCATTAAAATATTTGAGTGATGGCGCGATTTTGAGTACTCTGGTTGCGTCTCCAACACGGTCTAGTGGTTAGGATTCCTGGCTTTCACCCAGGCGGCCCGGGTTCGATTTCCGGTGTAGGAAAATTGGCATTGGTGGTTCAGTGGTAGAATCCTCGCCTGCCACGCGGGGGGGCCGGGTTCGATTCCCGGCCAACGCAATCGTTTTTAGGAATATTTTTTTTGATTCCCGGTGTAGGAAAATTGGCATTGGTGGTTCAGTGGTAGAATCCTCGCCTGCCACGCGGGGGGCCCGGGTTCGTTTCCCGGTCAATGCAATTGTTTTGAGGAATATTTTTTGATAGCAATCGACCTTTTCGTGGCATTATTCAATTTTTTTGCACAACGCATTAAAATATTTGAGTGATGGCGCGATTTTGAGTACTCTGGTTTCGTCTCCAACACGGTCTAGTGGTTAGGATTCCTGGCTTTCAGCCTGGCGGCCCGGGTTCGATTCCCGGAGTAGGAAATTTGGCATTGGTGGTTCAGTGGTAGAATTCTCGCCTGCCACCCGGGGGGCCCGGGTTCGATTCCCGGCCAATGCAATCGTTTTTAGGAATATTTTTTGATAGCAATCGACATTTCTGTGGCATTATTTGATTTTTTGCCCAACGCGTTAAAATATTTGAGTGATGGCGCGATTTTGAGTACTCTGGTTTCGTCTCCTACATGGTCTAGTGGTTAGGATTCCTGGCTTTCACCCAGGCGGCCCGGGTTCGATTCCCGGTGTAGGAAAATTGGCATTGGTGGTTCAGTGGTACAATCCTCGCCTCCCACGCGGGGGGCCCGGGTTCGATTCCCGGCCAATGCAATCGTTTTTAGGAATATTTTTTGATAGCAATCGACATTTCTGTGGCATTATTTAATTTTTTGCCCAACGCGTTAAAATATTTGAGTGATGGCGCGATTTTGAGTACTCTGGTTTCGTCTCCTACATGGTCTAGTGGTTAGGATTCCTGGCTTTCACCCAGGCGGCCCGGGTTCGATTCCCGGTGTAGGAAAATTGGCATTGGTGGTTCAGTGGTAGAATCCTCGGCTGCCACGCGGGGGGGCTCGGGTTCGATTCCCGGCCAATGCAATCGTTTTTAGGAATATTTTTTGATAGCAATCGACATTTCTGTGGCATTATTTAATTTTTTGCCCAACGCGTTAAAATATTTGAGTGATGGCGCGATTTTGAGTACTCTGGTTTCGTCTCCTACATGGTCTAGTGGTTAGGATTCCTGGCTTTCACCCAGGCGGCCCGGTTTCGATTCCCGGTGTAGGAAAATTGGCATTGGTGGTTCAGTGGTAGAATCCTCGCCTGCCACGCGGGGGGCCCGGGTTCGATTCCCGGCCAATGCAATCGTTTTGGGGAATATTTTTTGATAGCAATCGACATTTTCGTGGCATTATTTAATTTTTTTGCACAATGCATTAAAATATTTGAGTGATGGCGCGATTTTGAGTACTCTGGTTTCGTCTCCTACATGGTCTAGTGGTTATGATTCCTGGCTTTCACCCAGGCGGCCCGGGTTCGATTCCCGGTGTAGGAAAATTGGCATTGGTGGTTCAGTGGTAGAATCCTCGCCTGCCACGCCGGGGGCCCGGGTTCGATTCCCGGCCAATGCAATCGTTGGGGAATATTTTTTGATGGCAATCGACCTTTCCGTGGCATTATTTAATTTTTTGCACAACGCATTAAAATATTTGAGTGATGGCGCGATTTTGAGTACTCTGGTTGCGTCTCCTACGTGGTCTAGTGGTTAGGATTCCTGGCTTTCACCCAGGCGGCCCGGGTTCGATTCCCGGTGTAGGAAAATTGGCATTGGTGGTTCAGTGGTAGAATCCTCGCCTGCCACGCGGGGGGCCCGGGTTCGATTCCCGGCCAATGCAATCGTTGGGCAATACTTTTTGATGGCAATCGACCTTTCCGTGGCATTATTTAATTTTTTGCACAACGCATTAAAATATTTGAGTGATGGCGCGATTTTGAGTACTCTGGTTGCGTCTCCAACACGGTCTAGTGGTTAGGATTCCTGGCTTTCACCCAGGCGGCCCGGGTTCGATTCCCGGTGTAGGAAAATTGGCATTGGTGGTTCAGTGGTAGAATCCTCGCCTGCCACGCGGGGGGCCCGGGTTCGATTCCCGGCCAATGCAATCGTTTTTAGGAATATTTTTTGATAGCAATCGACATTTTCGTGGCATTATTTAATTTTTTGCCCAACGCGTTAAAATATTTGAGTGATAGCGCGATTTTGAGTACTCTGGTTTCGTCTCCTACATGCTCTAGTGGTTAGGATTCCTGGCTTTCACCCAGGCGGCCCGGGTTCGATTCCCGGTGTAGGAAAATTGGCATTGGTGGTTCAGTGGTAGAATCCTCGCCTGCCACGCGGGGGGCCCGGGTTCGATTCCCGGCCAATGCAATCGTTTTGGGGAATATATTTTGATGGCAATCGACCTTTTCGTGGCATTATTCAATTTTTTTGCACAACGCATTAAAATATTTGAGTGATGGCGCGATTTTGAGTACTCTGGTTGCGTCTCCAACACGGTCTAGTGGTTAGGATTCCTGGCTTTCACCCAGGCGGCCCGGGTTCGATTCCCGGTGTAGGAAAATTGGCATTGGTGGTTCAGTGGTAGAATCCTCGCCTGCCACGCGGGGGGCCCGGGTTCGGTTCCCGGCCAATGCAATCGTTTTGGGGAATATATTTTGATGGCAATCGACCTTTCCGTGGCATTATTTAATTTTTTGCACAACGCATTAAAATATTTGAGTGATGGCGCGATTTTGAGTACTCTGGTTTCGTCTCCTACATGGTCTAGTGGTTAGGATTCCTGGCTTTCACCCAGGCGGCCCGGGTTCGATTCCCGGTGTAGGAAAATTGGCATTGGTGGTTCAGTGGTAGAATCCTCGCCTCCCACGCGGGGGGCCCGGTTCGATTCCCGGCCAATGCAATCGTTTTTGGGAATATTTTTTGATAGCAATCGACATTTTCGTGGCATTATGGGTTCGATTTCCGGCCAATGCAATCGTTTTTAGGAATATTTTTTGATGGCAATCGACCTTTTCGTGGCATTATTTAATTTTTTGCACAATGCATTAAAATATTTGAGTGATGGCGCGATTTTGAGTACTCTGGTTTCGTCTCCTACATGGTCTAGTGGTTAGGATTCCTGGCTTTCACCCAGGCGGCCCGGGTTCGATTCCCGGTGTAGGAAAATTGGCATTGGTGGTTCAGTGGTAGAATTCTCGCCTGTCACCCGGGGGGCCCGGGTTCGATACCCGGTCAATGCAATCGTTTTTGGGAATATTTTTTGATGGCAATCGACCTTTTCGTGGCATTATTCAATTTTTTTGCACAACGCGTTAAAATATTTGAGTGATGGCGCGATTTTGAGTACTCTGGTTTCGTCTCCTACATGGTCTAGTGGTTAGGATTCCTGGCTTTCACCCAGGCGGCCCGGGTTCGATTCCCGGTGTAGGAAAATTGGCATTGGTGGTTCAGTGGTAGAATCCTCGCCTGCCACGCGGGGGGCCCGGGTTCGATTCCCGGCCAATGCAATCGTTGGGGGAATATTTTTTGATGGCAATCGACCTTTTCGTGGCATTATTCATTTTTTTTGCACAACGCGTTAAAATATTTGAGTGATGGCGCGATTTTGAGTACTCTGGTTTCGTCTCCTACATGGTCTAGTGGTTAGGATTCCTGGCTTTCACCCAGGCGGCCCGGGTTCGATTCCCGGTGTAGGAAAATTGGCATTGGTGGTTCAGTGGTAGAATCCTCGTCTGCCACGCGGGGGGCCCGGGTTCGATTCCCGGCCAATGCAATCGTTTTTGGGAATATTTTTTGATAGCAATCGACCTTTTCGTGGCATTATTCAATTTTTTGCACAACGCATTAAAATATTTGAGTGATGGCGCGATTTTGAGTACTCTGGTTTCGTCTCCAACACGGTCTAGTGGTTAGGATTCCAGGCTTTCACCCAGGCGTCCCGAGTTCGATTCCCGGTGTAGGAAAATTGGCATTGGTGGTTCAGTGGTAGAATTCTCGCCTGCTACGCGGGGGGCCCGGGTTCGGTTCCCGGCCAATGCAATCGTTTTTAGGAATATTTTTTGATAGCAATCGACATTTCTGTGGCATTATTTAATTTTTTGCACAATGCATTAAAATATTTGAGTGATGGCGCGATTTTGAGTACTCTGGTTTCGTCTCCTACATGGTCTAGTGGTTAGGATTCCTGGCTTTCACCCAGGCGGCCCGGGTTCGATTCCCGGTGTAGGAAAATTGGCATTGGTGGTTCAGTGGTAGAATCCTCGCCTGCCACGCGGGGGGCCCGGGTTCGATTCCCGGCCAATGCAATCGTTGGGGAATATTTTTTGATGGCAATCGACCTTTCCGTGGCATTATTTAATTTTTTGCCCAACGCGTTAAAATATTTGAGTGACGGCGCGATTTTGAGTACTCTGGTTTCGTCTCCTACATGGTCTAGTGGTTAGGATTCCTGGCTTTCACCCAGGCGGCCCGGGTTCGATTCCCGGTGTAGGAAAATTGGCATTGGTGGTTCAGTGGTAGAATCCTCGGCTGCCACGCGGAGGGGCTCGGGTTCGATTCCCGGCCAATGCAATCGTTTTTGGGAATATTTTTTGATAGCAATCGACATTTTCGTGGCATTATTCAATTTTTTTGCACAATGCATTAAAATATTTGAGTGATGGCGCGATTTTGAGTACTCTGGTTTCGTCTCCTACATGGTCTAGTGGTTAGGATTCCTGGCTTTCACCCAGGCGGCCCGGGTTCGATTCCCGGTGTAGGAAAATTGGCATTGGTGGTTCAGGGGTAGAATCCTCGCCTGCCACGCCGGGTCCCGGGTTCGATTCCCGCCCAATGCAATCGTTGGGGAATATTTTTTGATGGCAATCGACCTTTCCGTGGCATTATTTAATTTTTTGCACAACGCATTAAAATATTTGAGTGATGGCGCGATTTTGAGTACTCTGGTTGCGTCTCCTACGTGGTCTAGTGGTTAGGATTCCTGGCTTTCACCCAGGCGGCCCGGGTTCGATTCCCGGTGTAGGAAAATTGGCATTGGTGGTTCAGTGGTAGAATCCTCGCCTGCCACGCGGGGGGCCTGGGTTCGATTCCCGGCCAATGCAATCGGTTTTAGGAATATTTTTTGATAGCAATCGACATTTCTGTGGCATTATTTAATTTTTTGCCCAACGCGTTAAAATATTTGAGTGATGGCGCGATTTTGAATACTCTGGTTTCGTCTCCTACATGGTCTAGTGGTTAGGATTCCTGGCTTTCACCCAGGCGGCCCGGGTTCGATTCCCGGTGTAGGAAAATTGGCATTGGTGGTTCAGTGGTAGAATCCTCGCCTGCCACGCGGGGGGCCCGGGTTCGATTCCCGGCCAATGCAATCGTTGGGCAATATTTTTTGATGGCAATCGACCTTTTCGTGGCATTATTTAATTTTTTGCCCAACGCGTTAAAATATTTGAGTGATGGCGCGATTTTGAGTACTCTGGTTTCGTCTCCTAAATGCTCTAGTGGTTAGGATTCCTGGCTTTCACCCAGGCGGCCCGGGTTCGATTCCCGGTGTAGGAAACTTGGCATTGGTGGTTCAGTGGTAGAATCCTCGCCTGCCACGCGGGGGGCCCGGGTTCGATTCCCGGCCAATGCAATCGTTTTTGGGAATATTTTTCGATAGCAATCGACCTTTTCGTGGCATTATTCAATTTTTTTGCACAACGCGTTAAAATATTTGAGTGATGGCGCGAATTTGAGTACTCTGGTTTCGTCTCCTACATGGTCTAGTGGTTAGGATTCCTGGCTTTCACCCAGGCGGCCCGGGTTCGATTCCCGGTGTAGGAAAATTGGCATTGGTGGTTCAGTGGTAGAATCCTCGCCTGCCACGCGGGGGGCCTGGGTTCGATTCCCGGCCAATGCAATCGGTTTTAGGAATATTTTTTGATAGCAATCGACATTTCTGTGGCATTATTTAATTTTTTGCCCAACGCGTTAAAATATTTGAGTGATGGCGCGATTTTGAATACTCTGGTTTCGTCTCCTACATGGTCTAGTGGTTAGGATTCCTGGCTTTCACCCAGGCGGCCCGGGTTCGATTCCCGGTGTAGGAAAATTGGCATTGGTGGTTCAGTGGTAGAATCCTCGCCTGCCACGCGGGGGGCCCGGGTTCGATTCCCGGCCAATGCAATCGTTGGGCAATATTTTTTGATGGCAATCGACCTTTCCGTGGCATTATTTAATTTTTTGCACAACGCATTAAAATATTTGAGTGATGGCGCGATTTTGAGTACTCTGGTTTCGTCTCCTACATGGTCTAGTGGTTAGGATTCCTGGCTTTCACCCAGGCGGCCCGGGTTCGATTCCCGGTGTAGGAAAATTGGCATTGGTGGTTCAGTGGTAGAATCCTCGCCTGCCACGCGGGGGGCCCGGGTTCGATTCCCGGCCAATGCAATCGTTTTTGGGAATATTTTTCGATAGCAATCGACCTTTTCGTGGCATTATTCAATTTTTTTGCACAACGCGTTAAAATATTTGAGTGATGGCGCGAATTTGAGTACTCTGGTTTCGTCTCCTACATGGTCTAGTGGTTAGGATTCCTGGCTTTCACCCAGGCGGCCCGGGTTCGATTCCCGGTGTAGGAAAATTGGCATTGGTGGTTCAGTGGTAGAATCCTCGCCTGCCACGCGGGGGGCCCGGGTTCGATTCCCGGCCAATGCAATCGTTTTGGGGAATATATTTTGATGGCAATCGACCTTTCCGTGGCATTATTTAATTTTTTGCACAACGCATTAAAATATTTGAGTGATGGCGCGATTTTGAGTACTCTGGTTTCGTCTCCTACATGGTCTAGTGGTTAGGATTCCTGGCTTTCACCCAGGCGGCCCGGGTTCGATTCCCGGTGTAGGAAAATTGGCATTGGTGGTTCAGTGGTAGAATCCTCGCCTGCCACGCGGGGGGCCCGGGTTCGATTCCCGGCCAATGCAATCGTTTTGGGGAATATATTTTGATGGCAATCGACCTTTTCGTGGCATTATTCAATTTTTTTGCACAACGCATTAAAATATTTGAGTGATGGCGCGATTTTGAGTAGTCTCGTTGCGTCTCCAACACGGTCTAGTGGTTAGGATTCCTGGCTTTCACCCAGGCGGCCCGGGTTCGATTCCCGGTGTAGGAAAATTGGCATTGGTGGTTCAGTGGTAGAATCCTCGCCTGCCACGCGGGGGGCCCGGGTTCGATTCCCGGCCAATGCAATCGTTTTTGGGAATATTTTTTGATAGCAATCGACATTTTCGTGGCATTATTTAATTTTTTGCCCAACGCGTTAAAATATTTGAGTGACGGCGCGATTTTGAGTACTCTGGTTTCGTCTCCTACATGGTCTAGTGGTTAGGATTCCTGGCTTTCACCCAGGCGGCCCGGGTTCGATTCCCGGTGTAGGAAAATTGGCATTGGTGGTTCAGTGGTAGAATTCTCGCCTGCTACGCGGGGGGCCCGGGTTCGATTCCCGGCCAATGCAATCGTTTTTGGGAATATTTTTTGATGGCAATCGACCTTTTCGTGGCATTATTCAATTTTTTTGCACAACGCGTTAAAATATTTGAGTGATGGCGCGATTTTGAGTACTCTGGTTTCGTCTCCTACATGGTCTAGTGGTTAGGATTCCTGGCTTTCACCCTGGCGGCCCGGGTTCGATTCCCGGTGTAGGAAAATTGGCATTGGTGGTTCAGTGGTAGAATCCTCGCCTGCCACGCGGGGGGCCCGGGTTCGATTCCCGGCCAATGCAATCGTTTTTAGGAATATTTTTTGATAGCAATCGACATTTCTGTGGCATTATTTAATTTTTTGCACAACGCGTTAAAATATTTGAGTGACGGTGCGATTTTGAGTACTCTGGTTTCGTCTCCTACATGGTCTAGTGGTTAGGATTCCTGGCTTTCACCCAGGCGGCCCGGGTTCGATTCCCGGTGTAGGAAAATTGGCATTGGTGGTTCAGTGGTAGAATCCTCGCCTGCCACGCGGGGGCCTCGGGTTCGATTCCCGGCCAATGCAATCGTTTTTAGGAATATTTTTTGATAGCAATCGACCTTTTCGTGGCATTATTTAATTTTTTGCACAATGCATTAAAATATTAGAGTGAAGGCGCGATTTTGAGTACTCTGGTTTCGTCTCCTACATGGTCTAGTGGTTAGGATTCCTGGCTTTCACCCAGGCGGCCCGGGTTCGATTCCCGGTGTAGGAAAATTGGCATTGGTGGTTCAGTGGTAGAATTCTCGTCTGCTACGCGGGGGGCCCGGGTTCGATTCCCGGCCAATGCAATCGTTTTTGGGAATATTTTTTGATGGCAATCGACCTTTTCGTGGCATTATTCAATTTTTTTGCACAACGCGTTAAAATATTTGAGTGATGGCGCGATTTTGAGTACTCTGGTTTCGTCTCCTACATGGTCTAGTGGTTAGGATTCCTGGCTTTCACCCAGGCGGCCCGGGTTCGATTCCCGGTGTAGGAAAATTGGCATTGGTGGTTCAGTGGTAGAATCCTCGCCTGCCACGCGGGGGGCCCGGGTTCGACTCCCGGCCAATGCAATCGTTTTTAGGAATATTTTTTGATAGCAATCGACATTTCTGTGGCATTATTTAATTTTTTGCACAACGCGTTAAAATATTTGAGTGATGGCGCGATTTTGAGTACTCTGGTTTCGTCTCCTACATGGTCTAGTGGTTAGGATTCCTGGCTTTCACCCAGGCGGCCCGGGTTCGATTCCCGGTGTAGGAAAATTGGCATTGGTGGTTCAGTGGTAGAATCCTCGCCTGCCACGCGGGGTACCCGGGTTCGATTCCCGGCCAATGCAATCGTTTTGGGGAATATTTTTTGATAGCAATCGACATTTTCGTGGCATTATTTAATTTTTTGCACAATGCATTAAAATATTAGAGTGATGGCGCGATTTTGAGTACTCTGGTTTCGTCTCCTACATGGTCTAGTGGTTAGGATTCCTGGCTTTCACCCAGGCGGCCCGGGTTCGATTCCCGGTGTAGGAAAATTGGCATTGGTGGTTCAGTGGTAGAATCCTCGCCTGCCACGCGGGGGGCCCGGGTTCGATTCCCGGCCAATGCAATCGTTTTTAGGAATATTTTTTGATAGCAATCGACATTTTCGTGGCATTATTCAATTTTTTGCACAATGCATTAAAATATTTGAGTGATGGCGCGATTTTGAGTACTCTGGTTTCGTCTCCTACATGGTCTAGTGGTTAGGATTCCTGGCTTTCACCCAGGCGGCCCGGGTTCGATTCCCGGTGTAGGAAAATTGGCATTGGTGGTTCAGTGGTAGAATCCTCGCCTGCCACGCGGGGGGCCCGGGTTCGATTCCCGGCCAATGCAATCGTTTTGGGGAATATTTTTTGATAGCAATCGACATTTTCGTGGCATTATTTAATTTTTTGCACAATGCATTAAAATATTTGAGTGATGGCGCGATTTTGAGTACTCTGGTTTCGTCTCCTACATGGTCTAGTGGTTAGGATTCCTGGCTTTCACCCAGGCGGCCCGGGTTCGATTCCCGGTGTAGGAAAATTGGCATTGGTGGTTCAGTGGTAGAATTCTCGTCTGCTACGCGGGGGGCCCGGGTTCGATTCCCGGCCAATGCAATCGTTTTTGGGAATATTTTTTGATGGCAATCGACCTTTTCGTGGCATTATTCAATTTTTTTTGCACAACGCGTTAAAATATTTGAGTGATGGCGCGATTTTGAGTACTCTGGTTTCGTCTCCTACATGGTCTAGTGGTTAGGATTCCTGGCTTTCACCCAGGCGGCCCGGGTTCGATTCCCGGTGTAGGAAAATTGGCATTGGTGGTTCAGTGGTAGAATCCTCGCCTGCCACGCGGGGGGCCCGGGTTCGACTCCCGGCCAATGCAATCGTTTTTAGGAATATTTTTTGATAGCAATCGACATTTCTGTGGCATTATTTAATTTTTTGCACAACGCGTTAAAATATTTGAGTGATGGCGCGATTTTGAGTACTCTGGTTTCGTCTCCTACATGGTCTAGTGGTTAGGATTCCTGGCTTTCACCCAGGCGGCCCGGGTTCGATTCCCGGTGTAGGAAAATTGGCATTGGTGGTTCAGTGGTAGAATCCTCGCCTGCCACGCGGGGTGCCCGGGTTCGATTCCCGGCCAATGCAATCGTTTTTGGGAATATTTTTTGATAGCAGTCGACATTTTCGTGGCATTATTTAATTTTTTGCACAATGCATTAAAATATTAGAGTGAAGGCGCGATTTTGAGTACTCTGGTTTCGTCTCCTACATGGTCTAGTGGTTAGGATTCCTGGCTTTCACCCAGGCGGCCCGGGTTCGATTCCCGGTGTAGGAAAATTGGCATTGGTGGTTCAGTGGTAGAATTCTCGCCTGCTACGCGGGGGGCCCGGGTTCGATTCCCGGCCAATGCAATCGTTTTTGGGAATATTTTTTGATGGCAATCGACCTTTTCGTGGCATTATTCAATTTTTTTGCACAACGCGTTAAAATATTTGAGTGATGGCGCGATTTTGAGTACTCTGGTTTCGTCTCCTACATGGTCTAGTGGTTAGGATTCCTGGCTTTCACCCTGGCGGCCCGGGTTCGATTCCCGGTGTAGGAAAATTGGCATTGGTGGTTCAGTGGTAGAATCCTCGCCTGCCACGCGGGGGGCCCGGGTTCGATTCCCGGCCAATGCAATCGTTTTTAGGAATATTTTTTGATAGCAATCGACATTTCTGTGGCATTATTTAATTTTTTGCACAACGCGTTAAAATATTTGAGTGACGGTGCGATTTTGAGTACTCTGGTTTCGTCTCCTACATGGTCTAGTGGTTAGGATTCCTGGCTTTCACCCAGGCGGCCCGGGTTCGATTCCCGGTGTAGGAAAATTGGCATTGGTGGTTCAGTGGTAGAATCCTCGCCTGCCACGCGGGGGCCTCGGGTTCGATTCCCGGCCAATGCAATCGTTTTTAGGAATATTTTTTGATAGCAATCGACCTTTTCGTGGCATTATTTAATTTTTTGCACAATGCATTAAAATATTAGAGTGAAGGCGCGATTTTGAGTACTCTGGTTTCGTCTCCTACATGGTCTAGTGGTTAGGATTCCTGGCTTTCACCCAGGCGGCCCGGGTTCGATTCCCGGTGTAGGAAAATTGGCATTGGTGGTTCAGTGGTAGAATTCTCGTCTGCTACGCGGGGGGCCCGGGTTCGATTCCCGGCCAATGCAATCGTTTTTGGGAATATTTTTTGATGGCAATCGACCTTTTCGTGGCATTATTCAATTTTTTTGCACAACGCGTTAAAATATTTGAGTGATGGCGCGATTTTGAGTACTCTGGTTTCGTCTCCTACATGGTCTAGTGGTTAGGATTCCTGGCTTTCACCCAGGCGGCCCGGGTTCGATTCCCGGTGTAGGAAAATTGGCATTGGTGGTTCAGTGGTAGAATCCTCGCCTGCCACGCGGGGGGCCCGGGTTCGACTCCCGGCCAATGCAATCGTTTTTAGGAATATTTTTTGATAGCAATCGACATTTCTGTGGCATTATTTAATTTTTTGCACAACGCGTTAAAATATTTGAGTGATGGCGCGATTTTGAGTACTCTGGTTTCGTCTCCTACATGGTCTAGTGGTTAGGATTCCTGGCTTTCACCCAGGCGGCCCGGGTTCGATTCCCGGTGTAGGAAAATTGGCATTGGTGGTTCAGTGGTAGAATCCTCGCCTGCCACGCGGGGTACCCGGGTTCGATTCCCGGCCAATGCAATCGTTTTGGGGAATATTTTTTGATAGCAATCGACATTTTCGTGGCATTATTTAATTTTTTGCACAATGCATTAAAATATTAGAGTGATGGCGCGATTTTGAGTACTCTGGTTTCGTCTCCTACATGGTCTAGTGGTTAGGATTCCTGGCTTTCACCCAGGCGGCCCGGGTTCGATTCCCGGTGTAGGAAAATTGGCATTGGTGGTTCAGTGGTAGAATCCTCGCCTGCCACGCGGGGGGCCCGGGTTCGATTCCCGGCCAATGCAATCGTTTTTAGGAATATTTTTTGATAGCAATCGACATTTTCGTGGCATTATTCAATTTTTTGCACAATGCATTAAAATATTTGAGTGATGGCGCGATTTTGAGTACTCTGGTTTCGTCTCCTACATGGTCTAGTGGTTAGGATTCCTGGCTTTCACCCAGGCGGCCCGGGTTCGATTCCCGGTGTAGGAAAATTGGCATTGGTGGTTCAGTGGTAGAATCCTCGCCTGCCACGCGGGGGGCCCGGGTTCGATTCCCGGCCAATGCAATCGTTTTGGGGAATATTTTTTGATAGCAATCGACATTTTCGTGGCATTATTTAATTTTTTGCACAATGCATTAAAATATTTGAGTGATGGCGCGATTTTGAGTACTCTGGTTTCGTCTCCTACATGGTCTAGTGGTTAGGATTCCTGGCTTTCACCCAGGCGGCCCGGGTTCGATTCCCGGTGTAGGAAAATTGGCATTGGTGGTTCAGTGGTAGAATTCTCGTCTGCTACGCGGGGGGCCCGGGTTCGATTCCCGGCCAATGCAATCGTTTTTGGGAATATTTTTTGATGGCAATCGACCTTTTCGTGGCATTATTCAATTTTTTTTGCACAACGCGTTAAAATATTTGAGTGATGGCGCGATTTTGAGTACTCTGGTTTCGTCTCCTACATGGTCTAGTGGTTAGGATTCCTGGCTTTCACCCAGGCGGCCCGGGTTCGATTCCCGGTGTAGGAAAATTGGCATTGGTGGTTCAGTGGTAGAATCCTCGCCTGCCACGCGGGGGGCCCGGGTTCGACTCCCGGCCAATGCAATCGTTTTTAGGAATATTTTTTGATAGCAATCGACATTTCTGTGGCATTATTTAATTTTTTGCACAACGCGTTAAAATATTTGAGTGATGGCGCGATTTTGAGTACTCTGGTTTCGTCTCCTACATGGTCTAGTGGTTAGGATTCCTGGCTTTCACCCAGGCGGCCCGGGTTCGATTCCCGGTGTAGGAAAATTGGCATTGGTGGTTCAGTGGTAGAATCCTCGCCTGCCACGCGGGGTGCCCGGGTTCGATTCCCGGCCAATGCAATCGTTTTTGGGAATATTTTTTGATAGCAGTCGACATTTTCGTGGCATTATTTAATTTTTTGCACAATGCATTAAAATATTAGAGTGAAGGCGCGATTTTGAGTACTCTGGTTTCGTCTCCTACATGGTCTAGTGGTTAGGATTCCTGGCTTTCACCCAGGCGGCCCGGGTTCGATTCCCGGTGTAGGAAAATTGGCATTGGTGGTTCAGTGGTAGAATCCTCGGCTGCCACGCGGGGGCCTCTGGTTCGATTCCCGGCCAATGCAATCGTTTTTAGGAATATTTTTTGATGGCAATCGACCTTTTCGTGGCATTATTTAATTTTTTTGCACAACGCGTTAAAATATTTGAGTGATGGCGCGATTTTGAGTACTCTGGTTTCGTCTCCTACATGGTCTAGTGGTTAGGATTCCTGGCTTTCACCCAGGCGGCCCGGGTTCGATTCCCGGTGTAGGAAAATTGGCATTGGTGGTTCAGTGGTAGAATCCTCGGCTGCCACCCGGGGGGCTCGGGTTCGATTCCCGGCCAATGCAATCGTTTTTAGGAATATTTTTTGATGGCAATCGACCTTTTCGTGGCATTATTTAATTTTTTTGCACAACGCGTTAAAATATTTGAGTGATGGCGCGATTTTGAGTACTCTGGTTTCGTCTCCTACATGGTCTAGTGGTTAGGATTCCTGGCTTTAACCCAGGCGGCCCGGGTTCGATTCCCGGTGTAGGAAAATTGGCATTGGTGGTTCAGTGGTAGAATTCTCGCCTGTCACCCGGGGGGCCCGGGTTCGATACCCGGTCAATGCAATCGTTTTTGGGAATATTTTTTGATGGCAATCGACCTTTTCGTGGCATTATTCAATTTTTTTGCACAACGCGTTAAAATATTTGAGTGATGGCGCGATTTTGAGTACTCTGGTTTCGTCTCCTACATGGTCTAGTGGTTAGGATTCCTGGCTTTCACCCAGGCGGCCCGGGTTCGATTCCCGGTGTAGGAAAATTGGCATTGGTGGTTCAGTGGTAGAATCCTCGCCTGCCACGCGGGGGGCCCGGGTTCGATTCCCGGCCAATGCAATCGTTGGGGAATATTTTTTGATGGCAATCGACCTTTTCGTGGCATTATTCATTTTTTTTGCACAACGCGTTAAAATATTTGAGTGATGGCGCGATTTTGAGTACTCTGGTTTGGTCTCCTACATGGTCTAGTGGTTAGGATTCCTGGCTTTCACCCAGGCGGCCCGGGTTCGATTCCCGGTGTAGGAAAATTGGCATTGGTGGTTCAGTGGTAGAATCCTCGTCTGCCACGCGGGGGGCCCGGGTTCGATTCCCGGCCAATGCAATCGTTTTTGGGAATATTTTTTGATAGCAATCGACATTTTCGTGGCATTATTCAATTTTTTGCACAACGCATTAAAATATTTGAGTGATGGCGCGATTTTGAGTACTCTGGTTTCGTCTCCAACACGGTCTAGTGGTTAGGATTCCAGGCTTTCACCCAGGCGGCCCGAGTTCGATTCCCGGTGTAGGAAAATTGGCATTGGTGGTTCAGTGGTAGAATTCTCGCCTGCTACGCGGGGGGCCCGGGTTCGATTCCCGGCCAATGCAATCGTTTTTGGGAATATTTTTTGATGGCAATCGACCTTTTCGTGGCATTATTCAATTTTTTTGCACAACGCGTTAAAATATTTGAGTGATGGCGCGATTTTGAGTACTCTGGTTTCGTCTCCTACATGGTCTAGTGGTTAGGATTCCTGGCTTTCACCCTGGCGGCCCGGGTTCGATTCCCGGTGTAGGAAAATTGGCATTGGTGGTTCAGTGGTAGAATCCTCGCCTGCCACGCGGGGGGCCCGGGTTCGATTCCCGGCCAATGCAATCGTTTTGGGGAATATTTTTTGATGGCAATCGACCTTTCCGTGGCATTATTCAATTTTTTGCACAATGCAATGAAATATTTAAGTGATGGCGCGATTTTGAGTACTCTGGTTTGGTCTCCTACATGGTCTAGTGGTTAGGATTCCTGGCTTTCACCCAGGCGGCCCGGGTTCGATTCTCGGTGTAGGAAAATTGGCATTGGTGGCATTGGTGGTTCAATGGTAGAATCCTCGCCTGCCACCCGGGGGGCTCGGGTTCGATTCCCGGCCAATGCAATCGTTGTTGGGAATATTTTTCGATGGCAATCGACCTTTTCGTGGCATTATTCAATTTTTTTTGCACAACGCGTTAAAATATTTGAGTGATGGCGCGATTTTGAGTACTCTGGATTCGTCTCCTACATGGTCTAGTGGTTAGGATTCCTGGCTTTCACCCAGGCGGCCCGGGTTCGATTCCCGGTGTAGGAAAATTGGCATTGGTGGTTCAGTGGTAGAATCCTCGCCTGCCACGCGGGGGGCCCGGGTTCGATTCCCGGCCAATGCAATCGTTTTTGGGAATATTTTTTGATGGCAATCGACCTTTCCGTGGCATTATTTAATTTTTTGCACAATGCAATGAAATATTTAAGTGATGGCGCGATTTTGAGTACTCTGGTTTGGTCTCCTACATGGTCTAGTGCAGTGGTTCTTAACCGGGCTTCGATCGAACACCAGGGGTTCGACCACGCCGAATCAGGGGTTCGACGAAGGTCTTTTTGAAGTACAATACAAATACTCGATTTTGTCAAACTTTAGGGTCTGTAGTCGCTCAAAAGCGGCAATTTGTATTTGCTCAATATCAACACACTGAAAGGTTAAACTGAGGCAGGGGTGTTTTAAACTGCTCTAAACAGTTTTTATGAAACTAAAACGAGTATTGCAAGGCTAACAACCATATGTGTCAGACTTTTTGTACGTATATTGTGCGCCAACAATGCGAACAAAGCATCACAATATAGATTATGACATCATAAACACGACTGATCTCCTCGCTGTGCAGCTTAATCTGTGCACCGAGCTAGAAACTAATCTGGGATTTTTGGGCGCTATCAGATGGTAAATACATGATTTTAACCAAGTATTTTAAAACAAAAATAAGAAGGTAAATGGCGGCCGTTGGTGAAACAAGAATCTGCGATTCGGCCATCATAGCAAAATGGTTGTGCAACCCTGCACTAAGGTTTTCTTTTCTTTTTTGACGTCACAAAGAGCATTGTTCGCGTTGTTCGTAACAGAAAAACAACAAAATTTTATCGGCAGCAAAAACTTATTACTTCATGTTTGTGTACAGATGCTAAAAATACAGCGCTTACTCTTGGTAAGAACTAAAAATTGCCGGAATTAAAGCAATCATGAAACAAGTTGCTTGTATTAAGTTATGATGTCAGAATTTAACAAAATGACAAACAGTAACTGTTGCCACTACGTTTGAACAAAAACTAATTATGACCCGCCAAACAAAATGGGTTAAAAACCTAGGATGTAACTTTGGGGTTCGACCAAAGGCTGAAGAATATCGTAGGGGTTCGGCCGTTATAAAAAGGTTAAGAACCACTGGTCTAGTGGTTAGGATTCCTGGCTTTCACCCAGGCGGCCCGGGTTCGTTTCCCGGTGTAGGAAAATTGGCATTGGTGGTTCAGTGGTAGAATCCTCGCCTGCCACGCGGAGGGCCCGGGTTCGATTCCCAGCCAATGCAATCGTTTTTGGGAATATTTTTTGATAGCAATCGACATTTTCGTGGCATTATTTAATTTTTTGCACAACGCATTAAAATATTTGAGTGATGGCGCGATTTTGAGTACTCTGGTTTCGTCTCCTACATCAGGGGTCGGCAACCTTTTTTGCACTGCGGACCGCTTTATGAAATGAAAATTTTACCGCGGACCGGTCATAAAAAAAACTACAAATATTTAGCAATAAAAACGCTTAAATTAGTTTATCATCCCCGAAATACATGGGCAAAATGTTCATAGCATTTAACCTGAAAAATTATACGGCCCGGTAACAAACTCCTCGCGGACCGGTACCGGGCCGCGGACCGGCGGTTGCCGACCACTGTCCTACATGGTCTAGTGCAGGGGTCCGCAAATACTTTTTGGCGCGACCCCAAAAAAATTGCTCTAAATTCTCGCGACCCAAGCATTAAGTCTGTGGAAAATACTAATCAACTAAATATCAATATTAAGACTGCTATTATGCTATTGTCAGTTGCTATTTTCACATAAAACAGTAGGTAAACGAACGTATTTATTCTAACAAATGAGAACTGTGGGCTCTGTGTTGAGAACACAGCTAATCAGAAAACGCATGCTTGGATAGGTGCGCTTAACTTTTTGCATTGTTACATAGACTGTATGTCACAGTTACGTAGTCATACGTAACAATGCAATAATAATTAAAAGGAAATTCATTAATACTGTAGATGCGATGCTTATATTCCTGGGAAATTAAAAATATTTCGCGACCCAGACTGGAAGGTCTCGCGACCCAAATTTGGGTCGCGACCCACTATTTGCGGACCCCTGGTCTAGTGGTTAGGATTCCTGGCTTTCACCCAGGCGGCCCGGCTTCGATTCCCGGTGTAGGAAAATTGGCATTGGTGGTTCAGTGGTAGAATCTTCGCCTGCCACGCGGGGGGCTCGGGTTCGATTCCCGGCCAATGCAATCGTTTTTGGGAATATTTTTTGACAGCAATCGACCTTTTCGTGGCATTATTTAATTTTTTGCACAATGCATTGCAATATTTGAGTGATGGCGCGATTTTGAGTACTCTGGTTTCTTCTCCTACATGGACTAGTGGTTAGGATTCCTGGCTTTAATCTAGGCGGCCCGCGTTCGATTCCCGGTGTAGGACAATGATTCGATTCCCGGCCAATGCAATCGGTTTGGGGAATAATTTTTGATAGCAATCGACATTTTCGTGGCATTATTTAATTTTTTGCACAATGCATTAAAATATTTGAGTGATGGCGCGATTTTGAGTACTCTGGTTTCGTCTCCTACATGGTCTACTGGTTAGGATTCCTGGATTGCACCCAGGCGGCCTGGGTTCGATTCCCGGCCAATGCAAACGTTTGAGGGAATAATTTTTGATGGCAATCGAAGTGATGGCGCGATTTTGAGTACTCTGGTTTCTTCTCCTACATGGACTAGTGGTTAGGATTCCTGGCTTTAATCTAGGCGGCCCGCGTTCGATTCCCGGTGTAGGAAAATTATTTTCACAATTCTCAAAATTACAATAAAAAACAGTGGGCCTAATTATTTCAATATTTCGCAGGTCCAGGCTTGTTGAAATGTTAACCCGACACAATACCACAAAAGTAGCAATTAAATCCTATTCACCTTTACCATTTCCGGAATGAATTGTATTTCCGGCATTCTGAAATATCTTGCGTTAGGAACAGCGTCAGCAATCATTTTTTTCGGTACATTCCAAATTGCGCTGTCCAAATACAATCCAAAGACGCGGACGCCGTCAGGCAAAGGCGATTCACTCGAGCGGAACGCAACTTCTCGTACCTGTGATATGACGTAACAAGTATGACGCCACCTCCAAGTTTGGAGACAATTTTTAGTTTTTTTCCTTTAAGGTAAAAATATTAATCCGTTTATTCCACCACCAATTGGATGACAAAAATAAAACAAATATCTTCGATGTGTGCAGGCATTGATTGTAATCTGGCACGACTTGGTGGATGTGATTATAGACAGCTTGGACCAACGAGTAATGAGTGCGTTTTTTTATTTACCAACACTGTTTTCTATTTAGTTTTCCTTTTATTTGGTTCTGCTTTGATTGACTTAACTATAGTCCGATTGCAACAACATCATTTTTATTGTACACTTACTTGCAATTTTTTGTTTATGTCCATAGTGGTGGTTTCATCGATAGAGTCTTGAACTAAGAACTTAAATTTGAGTGTGTCCACTGGCACTGTGTGCTTACGGGCATAGTTCTGAAGTACAGCAGTCAAGAAACCTGGAAATATTTTAATTTCTTATTAGTTCTATTTTTAGTCACGTACTGGGGCCAACTTAGCCGCACTGTACAAATGATAAGACTTAACTATAGTGTTACCGAAACGATAAACAATACATGATTTATGAATTCAGTCAGAGAATAAAACAAATAGGCTTAAGTTACATTTTAAAAGTGCTAAGTCGGTGGAAAGAGTGCAAAGACACGAAAGGATTTAAGAATTGCAAAAACTCCCCTTAGGCCTACGAGTGTTTTGAGTTAAGTGTTTTATGGAAGGTTAGTCGATCTGTATGTTTAACTATTTTCACACACAAAAAGCGGCATTTTGAGATTAGGATAAAAAAGCATTTTTTTAGGTTTTTAAAGGTTATTTTACCATTCAAGATTCTAAAAAGGCCCGTGTCATCGGTAAGTAAAAGAGCATTTAAATCAAGTGTAACCTTGCGGAAAAAAGAAAGCTGAAAGCCAGTAGCTTGTTGGTTCTTCGTGTGATTTGTCGGCATCAACCAGTTGGTCGTCAGGCCGTTTCACACCGATTCCTGGCTCTTTGCGAGATATCCCAATCTAGTAAAAGTGTTTTTTATTGGGAAACAAAGATGTTCTAGCGAAAGTATAATTTTTAGGTTATTACCAGATTTTAGAAACTATATTGTCAGCAAAATACATTAGTCCAAATAAAGCGCTTGTTTAATGCCGATAAAATTTGACACATAAGATCAGTTTGTAGGAATAGCTACGAGACGCGGGATAAGATAAAAAGGCATAATAAAAGGTCACTAGCCTATATTTCGCTCGTTTTCACTACTTTAGACCCCTTTTTATTTTAGCCTAATAACTCAACCCAAAAAACATTAACCATTCAGCATGTTGATAAAGTCAAGAAACGCTTATCCGTACCTTCGCTTGCACATTTGAAACGACGATCTGTGACCACTTGGCGAAAAAATCCACTCTTTGGAGCAAATCTTCCAGCCAGGATCCAAGTAGCTTGCAAGATTCATACGACACACCCTGCCATGACTCTGGCACCTGTCAGTCAAAACGATTTTACAGCTAATGGACGTTGAATTTAACCACGCACAACGTGCTTGTATGCTGTATGTAAACCGGTGCATTGTTGTAAATTGCATTTAGTAGCTATCTGTAGAAAACCTTCGAAGTATTTTGAACGCTTTCTCGTTAAACCTTTTGAAAACACAGTGGAAATAATTTCTGCTATTTCTGGACTTCACCCAGGTTTTCAATGTTTCTTCGTTGTTTTGAAAACCCAGAAAAAATCGAATGGCTAATAGTGCAACTTACCCTGTGAAGGAGCATGGCATGAAACGACTGCTCCAAAGATTCTGACATAACAATTTCACCAGCCAGGGCTCGCAACATGGCGTGCAGACTTGTCAGAATCGTATCAAGCAGTCGATTAAATCTGTCTATTTCTTGTCTTGCTACAGTCAACAGGGCAGATTGCATTAACGGCAGTCTACTTTCTTCCTCTGCAAAAAAACAACAACACCTTGTTCTAAAGACGCATATACCGTGTACCAGAAGAGATCATATCACATGGCGTTTGTTGCTGCTTGGTCAATGACATGCATTGTAAGCTATACAAGCGAGGAGTGTCACAAATTAGCGGGCAGGGTGCGTACCTTGCGCGGAATGTGAGTGCGGGCATAATAGTTCTTAAGGCGCATGTGGTTGATTAGTATGCGACAGCGACTGCAAAATTTTCTTACGGCACAAGCGACATTATTGATGTGCATGTGGTGCACGGTGACCTGTTTTGTTGTCTGAGGCAGTCGATTTTGGGATTGCTGGGTGGCCAAGTGTTCTGCAGTTTTGTATTGAGAAAAAAATCACTTTGAAGAAGATTGTGCTGGCAACGTCTATTCAGCTGTCGAAAGGTACATGAGGATGTTTACCACAAACGTGCACACGAAAATTCGCAAACAGGTCACCAACATTTCATGGTGTCAATCTGGTATAACGGTTTGTCAACGGCTTTGTATGTGGTTGGCGTTTAAAATCTCGTTTAGCACGTTTCTTCCACACACGTGACAATTGTTTGCTTTAGTTATAGATTTTGAGCCAAGGTTAAAAAACATGCCAAAACAATAAAAACGACACGTACCATCAGAGACAATCTGTAATGTAACGAGGACAGGGAAATATATTATCTAACGTATGAGTGATGATGATTCAGTAATATACAGTGTCTGATTGTGTAGTTACCGTTATCACGGCAAACACAAATACCGCAAAAGCCAGGTCCGAATGCATGTACCTTTACTAGAAATTTTTAGCTTAAATAATTGTTTCAACTTTTTTGACAACACAAAAAAATTGCCACTTAAATTCCTTGTGCGAGAAACAGGTTGTGTGCGACAAGCAGATACAGAACAGAAACAATGGCACAATAAGTGCATCCTTATTCAAATAGTTAACCAAAAAGCCAACAATCTTACAATACCTTCGGGCTGTTTTGATCTTGCTTTGGTCAAAAGATTTGCCCAAACTTGACTGGTCATTAATCGTCCCAAGGTCAGCTGCTCTTCACGGTCCGTTTCACTCAGTGACTCGTCATGCTCTACTGACATCGGAAGGCGACGAAGCATATCATGTGCTATTTCCATGACAACTTCAGCGTCTGTCTTTCCAGTTCTAGTAAAATTTTGTTTTTATTCAATACAGAAAGAGGTCAAATAAATTGCATTTTGCACTTTAAACGTGTTTTACAAAGAAATCATTACTAGGGTAGCCATGTATTTCAAGCTAAGGACAAGGACAACCGTAAAGAATTGTATTTTTTTAAAAATTTTCGATGCAATTTCTTTTATATGTAAAAAACAAGAAAAAAACAGTAAACAAAATAGGAACGCAATTTTTAAAACAAGGACAATCATTTTTTCTGAAGTCAGCCTTAAGGACATATCACAGAAAGAAAGACGATGTAGCAGCTCAGATTAAAATCATGTACAAAATTCAACCGAAAAGAGATGTTGCTGATAAATTTAAGCCCAATTTTGGTTTCAACAAAGAGTGATTATTTTGTAAAAATATCACACACAATAAAATTGAATTGAAAAAAATCCCAAACGTAAAGTTTAAGTATCTAGACCCGCTGCCGAGTGTAATCACAAGTAAGTTAGTTTCAAAGAAAAACAAAGGAGAAAAGAGTCGAATTACTTTCCATTAAAAAGCTTAATACAGTATGTCCTTGTTAGTTTTGTCCCTATAACTGCCTATCACGTGCAACAACGATTACAATTGTATCTGATGTCAATATTAGCATCCAGGAAGTTTAGTTAGGACATAGTTCGATGTCGTGTGAGTTACCACTTACTCAAGTACGCTAGCTGTTGTTAGTTTTGGTTGAATATCGATGATGACGTCAATGAGTTTGTTTGCCTCCGACTCCATGTAAGCTCTCTCAGCGTTGCCATGCATACCAAACACGTCAGGAGGATCCGAGTCCGGCAATTGGTTAATATAATCACGTGCCTGTAATGCATTAAAATTAAAAATACTGACTAGGACTCAAAATCAACAGTTTGAATAAAAGCTTAAATAAGTCCATACGGGTAAAATATGTCTCAAAGATTACAGAGGTTTTCAAACCGGAGAAAATCTACCAACAATTAAAAAATGTAAGGAAACATGAGTTTTGGCATTCCTTAACAGATAACAAAGCGGTTTACCTAGTTTGTGTTAAATTATTTTCATAATGTCACACCCGCACGCTGGTAACAAACTACAGAATTAACAAAGTCACTGACAACATATAATATGATACGGAATTATTTCGACAGTCCCGGAATTTGGTCTAGCAGTTCGATTTTATACCCAAAACCTTCTCCCTAATTCTACAAAGGACCCTGCAATAACGGCTTACTACCAAAGCCAAATTCTGCGCACTGGTTTATTTGTATAAACATACAAAGTACATTACAACAAGCACGGGGCGACCAGCAGCCAAAAACATCTTTTATCACTCACGCCACCCAGACGTCCTTTCGTGAAACTTTAACGCTAGTTATAAGAGCCTGATTGGCAAAACAGCGCATTTCAGACAAATCAGCGCAACCCGTGTAACGTTTCAGGCAAGGTATGGGAATGCCAATAACGTCCCACAATTACACGAGATAAAAGAAATTTGCTTGACAGTCCGCTAAGTGGTGCACTTAAATAAAATTGTGCGTGACCGAAATGTTTAATCACATTTATACTTGTTTTAGCATCATGTTTGTGGAATAGTTAATTGAGAAAACACAATTTTATCTTTAAACGCAGTCCACAGAACCACTGTTGTTATCGGGTAGCTCACAAATCAGCTGCATACAGTATTTTCACTATTGGAACAGATTTCTGCAGAAAATACAGTTTTAACTTAAAAGTCTAACCAAATATTTGATTTCAAGTAACGCATATTACTTGAAGAATGGTATACATACAAAGTTTGACGTAATGTGGTTTACTACGTGTTGAATTCAGTTGCGGAACCTTTCTAAACGTTTTTGCTCAATTCTATGTATTTTGCACAGTTAGATATTTTAAGCGTACAATTTTACTGATATGATGGGTTATGTTTGTTTGTAGGTAGCCCATATATTTTAAAACCTAAGGACGATTGACTTGCTTTTTAAAAAAAAAACCTTAATCAATTACTTGAAGAAAATCAATGTTGCTTGTGAGCGGTCTGTAAGCTCCGTCATTTGAGAAAGTGTGATCGGGGATATTGACGTCATCGCAATAGAATTTATTCAACATGGCAACCAGACAACGTCGATCCCAGTAATCCGTGACGCGACCACCGTATACAACTTCACCTGGGATAACCGAAAATTTGCGTAAAAAGTCACATTTTTAGGCTGCTGCTTTTTTATAATTTACAAGTAAAAAAAGTACTTTTAGCAAACAACAGTGACCTTGAATATAAGATATGAAAAGTTCTGCAAATAAAAAAATAATGATAATAAAAATATATTAAACATTTTTGTAAGGTTGTAAGGAATTAAATAGCAAACCTGTAAGATGTTGAAGAGCTGACCAGGGCACGGAATAATCTTCACCCAACAGTTGCTGAAGCATTAGAATGGAAACCTATAAAAACATGATCAACAATTAGAATTTATCGAAAGAGCACAATCTAAAAATTATCGGGGTTTTACTAATATTATTATATTTGCTAGCGTATATTCAAAAGACCACTTTTGCCCCCAAATAAAGTGTAAACTTAGTTTAAAAGGGGGATCAAAAATAAGTAAATGACAAACATGTTGTAAGCTAGAGCGGGTACAGTAAACAATATCAGAAAAGCAAGAATTTCAAATTCCTTTCCTATCACTATTGAAATCTATCATGGTAGCAAGATAAGGCAAAAGGCAGTGAAAAAGAAAGGTCACTCACCTCAAGATCAGACGAAGTAAAATCATAGGAGAGATTAAAACCAAGCGTCCCAAACTTTCTTCTCTCATGAGCAAGTGCGTTGAAACAACACAGTGAGAAAAGCAGAGGTTTCCAATGGGGATGAGTCGACCCGTTGTCAAAAAGGTCAGAGGTCACCTCACCTGAACCGGATGAGCCGAACGCCAATTGCAGATGGGCTCGAATGCCACGTGGTGGCTCGACAGCCATCTAACAAATAAATTAATTACGTGTTATTATAATGTTTAATAAGAGAAGTCAGCATAAAATTTAGTCAACCGTCTGATGTTATTGGTATGTTTTCCTGACAAAGATCGTTTGGAAGTACCGCATTATAAACATTCGCAATCAAAACGTTGCGGCAGTTGTATACATTACATAAGTTTTGGCGAGACGTTGATATGGGACTGAGCATTTTTGGCTAATCTCTCGCTATCTTGTCTTACTTACCTTTAACCCCTTCTGTAGGATGGGAACGGGAAAAGAAGTATCTGGTTTTGAACTCAGCCACAATCGGAATTCCGAATCGACTTCAGAACCAGGACTACTCAAATCTTCAACAATCGCCTGCAAGTTAACACATGTCAGTGCTTACTTTTACGTACATCTAGCAGTAACCAGAATAGTGATTGTGAGCTTCATTTTTACTAACGAGCAAAATAAGTTCTGTTTAGCAAAGGTCGGTTAAGACCGAAACCGAATATTCGGAAGCATTGGAACCTGAGCGTATCAATCAAATATGTGTGACGTCACACGAAATCGTACGCCTTTGACACATACATTTTTTCCTGCAAGGCAAACAGTGGAAGTACTACAGCAGGTTAGTTGGATTGTGTAATGAAGTTAGTTATGTTGGTTTTGAAGTCAAAGTTGATTGGGCCGACGTACCGACCAGCAACTACAAATTATCTTTGGCTGGAGTCAACAAACCATTGATGTTTGAAAAATGTTACAAGAAGAAAAAATATGTTAACGCTTCAAACTGACCTGGGCAAAAAAAATAAGCGCTGGAACTGAATCATGGTCAAAATCGCTGGTTCAGTCGAATAATTACGATAAACCGAAGCTTCGGTACATTACTGATATGTGCGACCCAGTTGGCAAAAATATAAGAAATACCTGTAGTCTCGGCATAAAAGAAGCTGCAAGATGACAGTTCTGCAAAAACACCCATCGCCCTTTTAGTATCTGAGCTTTGTGGATTAAATCTTCTGCTTTGGGGCCTTGACCTCTACCAAGCGACACCATGTCCACGTGCAAAGTCGAACCACGTGTCTCCTTGGCGTACCGAAGCAGTTGGGAGGATGGGTCCGTTCCTTGGGAAAAATAAATTTGCAACGCACCCATTATGATACTGAACAAAATTTTAGGCCGGTTTATAAGGCTTGGACTTCCACGACTTTCAGTAATAAAATAAATGTACGGGAAAATGCCTAAATTTTGTGATAGGCAACTAAATACAACTTTTTAAGGTATGTTCATTTCTTGACCACTAGTATTCACTAATTTTGTTTAAGACCTGAACACATACAATTGAATCGTAATAGGGAACACATTCTATGTTTTGTATTTGACCCCACTTTATATTGTTTCTGTGGACTGTAATTTTCTGAGCCTAAGCCGAGTCCCTTATTTGAGGTATAATATATAGACGGTTGCCAAAAGCAAATTATAAGTACCTGGGGATAATATAAATATAAGAGGCACGTTGGATTGCGATTGAGCATAAACCTCATTCAAATCGAATCCGCCAGTCTTTACAAATGCTTCTCCCATTTGTTCCTTCACGAACATTCGAACTGAAGGAAGAAGACATTCTGGTCGCAAAACTTTGACAAGCAGAAGTCTGCAATGTAACAGAATAAATTAAATGTTAAATGCTGTACCTGTATTGCAACGAAAACGTTAGCCATTTTGACGTTGAACTGGCAAGGAGCCAAATAGCAAGAAAAAAATATGTTGTTTGAGAAAAATTACCAGGGTGGTCAAATGGTTTAAAAAAGAACACGCAATGACTTTTCACGTGCCCTCACAACTCACACTAACAATAAGGTTAAATGAATGGACACAAGTACAAAAATATTGTAAACAAAAGATGAATTAACACAATTTTAACGTCTGAATTCTTCAGTTCGGTAATTCGAATCACGTCCTTGTTTTAAACGACAAAGTTTAAGCTTAAGCCGGGTCAACATGTTTAAGTCATCAGTAATAACGGAATTATATAATGTTAGCGTTGGTTAATAGATAGGGTAAGCCAAACGATATGTATAAAACTCAAGTGTCGTTAGAATGTTTGCATGTCAAAAATCAATGTCAAATTTTATTATTTCTTTTATGGGTTTTTGTTGCACTGTAATCGACTAGATTTTTGCTTAAATTGGTTTTGATTTCAAATCATTCTGATGCATGTGCGCCAATAAGTCTGATACTTAAATGCTAAAACCGATAGTTAAGCAACAAGAATCTTAGTTTAACACCAGTTCTAGCACCACTAAAATCACCCACCTTTCAAAACTTGACAAAACTCTGCCGTCAAACACATGATCAGATTCATTCTTTGTGCGGTACTGCAGCGACATCAAATGGTAAGGGTTGGGGTCTTCATAGAAATCTTGCCACTGATCGTGTTGTTTGCGAATAGACTCGCACAAGCCTTCGTAGGCGGGAAGCTTGAGACACAGATATTGGCACTGGCGCCACGCTTCAGAGCTTATCCAGTCATGCGGAGTGGAAGAAGTTGCGTTGATTCCAGATTTCACTTCAAGTCTTTCCATCGCAGATAAACCGTCAAAAGGTTCCTGGCGGGTAAACAAGCATTTCGTACGATAACAATCACGGACGTGTAATGTGAAATATCGCAAGAAAAATAGAATGAAGTGCAAAGATTTAGTTTAATAAAAGGTATTTCGACAATTTCTTCAACCGTTATGAAGTTAATATTTTTCTATTTTCAATTTTGATTTCATCACTTTCAAATTTATTTTGAGTTTAATTGTCAATTTTCAAATTTATTTTACAAATATCCATCATTATATCACTTATAATGCAACGGTTGAATATTTAGAATTCGATAGCTCGTTCTCAGTTTAGTTGGTACAGTTTGAGAAAACAACTTTTTTGAGTTACGGCTCCACCTGTGTCGAAAACTATGGATTGGTTACGCTCAAAATATATTGTTAAATTCGTTTCAGGTGGGAATTGGATTTTAATTGGCTTCATAGGGTTCCACTTAGGGCTGTTATCAAACAAATAATTATTTGATTATTTGAAATTTTTAATTATTTGAAAATTTATCAAATAATTTTGTACACATTTCAAATAATCAAATATTTTTTTCCTATGCAGTAAACCTCGATATATGTGCAAAATCAATTTACTTGAACACATTGGTGACATTTTTATGAAATTGCTGTTACACAGAAGCACTGCAATATATGTTTTCGGTTTTATATTTAATTAACACATTCCCCAAAAAATTTTGGACAAAAAAAGCATGACAATTTACTGTTCCTTCCGGTATCAGTTACACCCAGGAATAATTAAAGTTATTCAAGTAAGTGAATAGAATGTTATAAAAAAATGTACACAATTCAATTCAGCAAGTGTCTAAGAAAAAGCTGTTAAATTAAAGTGAAAAAATTACACAGGGAAATACATATGTTTTTGCCAAACTACGGAGAGTAACTCAATCATGTTTCTCTCTGTACTAATTTATTATTAACAGAAAAAAGATTAAAAAAGAGTAACCTTGATTTAATGACTAAGAGCTTACACAATTCGCTTAATAATTTCAACTATCCTTATTTAATAATGACTCTGGGCCGTATGTATCAGGTATTCTAAATTATTTAAATTATTTGATTATTTGATTTGAATGGAAATAAATTATTTAATTATTTGAAAAATTAAAAACCTTTATTTGATAACAGCCCTAGTTCCAATAAAGTGCAGCGGTTCCTGGCTTATTTAAGCACAACCAAACAAGAATTGAAAATACACACTTGCCAGTACAATGTGCTAACGAAATTGTTTTGATTCTTAATTTTAACAAACTTTGAATAACTTTCTTTATAGTACGTCGTTTCCTTAATGCACAGATTAATGCAGGTTAGGAACCATAAGTCGACATTTGTTAGCAAACGAAAAAGATCTAGCCTCTCTATATATATAACAGCGTTTTTGCCGCACAACAATAATATAACAGCGTTTTTTGCCGTACCATGTCCAGCATGTCGGACTTTACTTACCAATGATTCATCATCAGTCATGCTCGCCAGCGCCCTCGTGTGTAGAAATATATTCCAATGTTGTTCAGTGAGTTCTTCGAGTTGACGCCACTTGTCCTGGTAACGTGCGTTGTTACGCATGACTGCAGAAGCCAATAGGAACGAGAGAACGATCTGATGATCCGCAAAAACGCTGTAGGACACAACCTAAAATACACATTGGAAAATATTAAACATAATGTTTGGAATTACAAACTAGAGTGGTTGAGCCCGTGTTTTAACGACTTCTTGTTCATTAACTATACGATATGTTGTCATTTTTTTTGATAAGACGGATATCAATATATATGGTCGGTCATTTAAATGACTAAACTCTCCAAAAATGTATTCGACAGAACCAAAATGGTTGCCATTTGACCATGGTGGCCATTTTTTTTACTTCACTACAATTTTATCAAACTGCTCATGGGGGTTACAATCTCCTGTAAAAATGTTTGAGAAAACGATAATACAAAATGCTGATTAAAATCGACAAGTTTGTTAAACCTGTTACAAGCTGTTACAATCGTTTTTTTTTCTCAAACCTTGACGGGTCTATGCATAAAATTCGGACTGGACTGTTTTTTTTTACATTTTGAAATATGCTTAAATCTTTTCAGATCAATATGCATGCATATAAGGTGTGCATTCATTTATTGCATACATCCGTACGTATATTTGTGTACTCCTGTCTAGCAAGTTGGTTCATTCGGTACACCCTTAGTACTCATTAAGAGGAAGGGGTGTTATTCGGGCCTAAAATATTAAGGCCGTTTACATTTCTGCCCAGATGAGCAAAATACATTAAATATTTTAGCAAAACTTGAATCACCCGATAAACTCCTTGAGTCAAAACATCAATCATCCTTTGCAACATAACAACAAGTTCTGTGTCATTTTCAACTGCTGAACTTTGCTCCACTGACTGTTGACGCGAGGTGACACCAGAGGGCGGGTGTGATGACGTAGTGGATCCAGCCTCGTGAGCTTCGACTGAAATTTTGCGGAAATATATATTGGTGATAATATATGTATAATATAGAAAAAGGGATAGACAATTTAAAAGAGCAAAACCCAAGGGTTTGAATTTGGAACAAATAGGATTCGGTTTATTTTGCGTTCCCAATTTTAAAGGCAAGAATTTTGTCGTACAGAGCGAATTTGCAATTTGAAAACCCGCACAGACCCTATTTGACCAACAGTTGAAGTAAAAAGTAGGGATGTGCCAAAACTCCAAATGTTCTGTTTGGTCGAGCACGCTCGGGTGCATTATGACGTCGCAAACATTCCCTATTCCACGCAAGTTTTAGCATTGCAAGGTCGCTTACGTCACCAGCGGTGTATTAAGCTGTACGGGCCCTATGAGTACGCTTTTTTACAATCCTAACGCATTTAAATAAACAGTCATTTTTGTTTTTGTACACCCTTTTTAAAAAAAGTTTCGTATGTTAGTATGAATATGCAAATTTAATGCTCGGGTCAGTTTGTGCAACTGCTCGGCCGAGCACCGAGCATTAAAAACAGCGATGCTCGGTACCGAGTACTCGGGTTCTGGCTCGGCTCGGCCCATCCCTAGTAGTAAAAAGCATTTATAGTGGTCTGTCAAACAGAAATGGATTCGGTTTTCTGGATTTGATTCACCTATACTAGAATATTTCTAGAAAATTATTCTTGCCTATCCCTAGTTATAGCATACTAAACTAAAAGTATTTAGTTTTTTGCAGTTTTTGTAAGGTTCGTTCGCCATACCCCTCAATAGAAGCAGCACCTGTTTTTGTCAAAGATTTTTTTGCCCAAACCCATCTAGCTGCTATGATAAGAACTTGCCATATTTTAACTTTAAAATTGTTGAGAGAGACGAAACCTCTCAAACTTTCCTCCAAGGAAAATTAATCAGCAATTCGTTCCCATTACGTATTATGAAATTTATTTACTAAACCATTCACTTCCCTCAACACAAAAAATAACAAGTTCCCCATACTAACCTATGCACTGAATAAACATGTCACTGAACCACTGCAAGGAAAACTGATACATCGGGTTAAGAATTTCCAGATCAACTAGAACAAAGTACAGTACAGCGCCTCTGGTGGCCACGGGTAGGTAGCGTCCTCTTGCTGCCTCAGTACGGCGTTCATTTTCCTCAGATTCCTGTAGGCGTTCCAGCACCTCAGCAGAGGTCGATTTGCTTTGCTTCAGTGTTAAAATCAGGTCCTCGTCATCAAGAATATGACCCTCCTGTTTCTGTAGCAAAAAAGATAAGTTTTCATATAAAATGCTGTTTTAGACTGCAGAGCTACTAGACCCATTCTGTTAGACCACTGTTTCTTCAACTATCCGGTTAAGTTTGTTACGTGGGGAAAAAACTGAAGCCCTAAACAGAACCAACACCTACAACCATTTATCAAATGCGCATTATGTCCGTCATTGTACAGCAGGGGTGGGAAACCTTTGTCACTGTGGGGTCAAATACAATTGCGATAATTAGATCGCGGGCCGCACCTTAATATAACACAAAATGATTTTACTTCGTTGCATATTAAAAATGCCTAACTACAAGTAAAATTCGCATAAGTCGTAGAAAAATAGCACAGGTGCACTAATCTGCTCAAAAATATATAATAATTGGACTCGTTTGCCAGTACATTTAAAGTCCAAGTGTCTTTGCGGGCCGCACAACATTTAATCAAGGGCCGCATGTGGCCCGCGGGCAGCAGGTTGCCCACCCCTGTTGTACAGGTTTGCACAACCAACGACCTAGGATACACATAGTCAATTCTTGGGACCCTTACGCTTTAATTAGCACATATATTTAAAACCTGCGATTCATAAACAGAACAATATTCCCAAACAAACGTAGAACCCTCACACAAAACCTTCAAACAATACACAAGTCTGGGGTTCATTTAAAAAACCTTGGATCTTTACACAAAACATGGGATCCATACCGGTTGCGTTCAATGCATAAGTTTTATTTGGACAATACACTCTACCGTTTTTACCTCCAAGAGCATTAGAGCCTTATCCTCCAATTCCTGAAGCAATTTCATGTCCCTTGCAATATTACAGAGAAGTTCACCACGTTGGATCTCCAGTTGGGGGCGCTGGTGAGTCACTACTTCTGATAACAGTTGGCCCTTAAACACAAACAACATGGTGTAATTTGTTTGTACATCCTGTAGACCAGGTGTGGCCAACACGTCGATCGCGATCGACTGGTCGATCGCCTGCTTTTGACAAGTCGATCGCCACTAAATTCTCCACTACATAATCAAAAGCTTATTGATTGAAAAACAAATCAAATAATACAAAACAGCACTTCTGACATTTTGACACAACACTAAAATGTGCAATAAGACAATACCTATGTACTTGTCTTTGTTGCGTAACAATTGTTATTTTGGCACAAAATTAAAATGTTTGTTGTCACAATTTGAGTGTTTGCGTTAACGATGCAGTTGCTATTGGTTGGGGAGATTTGAAAGTTACCACTGAATACTTAGATAAAAATTATATACATATGCGATGTTTTATTGTTGTAAAAACTAGGTGATGCTTGCCAACAAAACTCATGCCTTTAAATATGTGGTAATTGTCAATCTTTGCGTTATTGCTTTGTGTTAGTGGCAGCCAAAATTACGACTGATCAGTCAATCGTGTACAATTGAGAAATTTTTTTGTCGATCTTAACGACTAACAAGTTGGCAACCCCTGCTGTAGACCAATTAAGATTCAAGTTTCAAATGGTGGTAAACTCGTTTCATTTGATTTAAAAGCGTTCTTTAGTGTCTCTAGTGTACGGGTTTTCAAGCTTTCTCTAGTGTAGTGATGGACTTATATTTCATTGGCATATGTTTATTTGGCTGTGTGTGGTTTTTTTAACAAAAACGCCCCTTTCACTTTATACCCCGTCACAGACCCTTTAGGACGAAATTAAAAACATTGAAAAACAATTTTTGGAGACGTAAGAATGATTGATGAAGCAACAGCGCTTCCTAATCAGAATCAGTCAACAAATGTTATTTAACGATATATAATTCACCCGTAAGGGCATCATCAGTCGTCTGTCAAACAACGGGTGTAAAAGTAAAACCAAAACCAAGTAATAAAACCAATCAAAATGAGCAAAGATCCTGTAATAAACACTAAATGCCTTTTTGGAGACGTGTATTTAAACAAAATAATATTTAAAAATTAAACCACAAAGCAAATCATGTATAGGTCAGTCATGATGTGCCTTCCTTAACTTATATATCAGCAATTAGAATACCTGCAAGCCCTCAAATGTGACGGTGAAGTTAATAATGGCGACAGCAATGCACACAGCCGGAAGAAAATGTGGGTTTGCTCTGCTTGTTGCCATGTACAGTCGAAAATTCTGATTGTAGCTGATTTCCGCTCCACCAATAACAATGTAATCCTGGCCAGCCCTAAGTTGTAACAAAAAACACAACATACCAGTTTTCGGAAGTGATGAATCTTGACTAAAATCAGATGTGCGTTATTGCGAGAATATACTACATCAGAGTTTTTTTGCAGCATATTAAAAACAAATTTAGGATTTTTGCATTTAAAATAAAGGTAAATTAAATTTGGGAAAGGAATTGGTAACAGTTTTTAAAATAAGTGTGATGTCATAAGAGACTACGGGAACGAGCCTTAACTATAGGCAATTATCTTCTACTAAAAGGGCGTTTAAAAATTAACAAGCTATTAAAGCAGCGGTATAAAAATGTAAGGAAACACTGAACCTAAAGCTCGTTTATTAACCACCTGAAATCATCATTAGAAACGCAAAAAACGCCCAACAAAAGTGTCAAAATGGACGGCTGTACCACTACGATATGATTAACTAACATAACGGTTTACAAACCTGTGAGTTATTTCTCTCTGAAGAACAGGACGAAGTTCAGGGTCCAGTGTTTCCCCTACGTCACACAAAAGCAGTGTTTCACCAACTCTGATGGCATTTTCCATCGATTTCATGTAATTCTGATCAGACGCATAAACAACTCGCAAGTTTTCCTTTTCTTTCTTCTTAATCCAGTTTGTGGCCTACATGAACATTTCAAAGTAATGTCTAACATTGACTTACATATAACAGATTATTGTATAAATACTTTAGAAATGCAAATCAAGACAATATTTCAACACATTCATTTTTTATTTTTTTCCGAAACGAAATAAATTATTTAATGACAAACTTTGAAGCGATTTTTTTTTAAATGTACTGTTTGGGGAGATTCCTAAAACCGTAATCTTAGTTCAATGTTTATTTTAACAGAAACTTTTTTAAACCATGTAAATTCATTATTGTAAAGACAAGCTGCTTTAGAAAAATGTTTGTACTTTGAGATGTGCCAATTTCAAAGATTTATTTAACTGCGTGCTTTTGAAACCGTACATTTTTTCATAAAAATTGAACTGTTTTTGCATCAGAGATATAATTGTAAACTATATTATTCACCAAATCGAAACGAAACAAATTTTACACAGTCTACAAGTTTTTAAACTTTGCAACGTTAGATTAACGAATTTCTGTCTAGAAGCAAGATAACAAAGAATACTTTTCAAAATAATTTTAGCTCGAAATTATTGTTTACATCCATACTTTTCTTTCTTAACGGGTGGCAATGGATCAGTAATTACATTTTCACGGTTATTACCTGTCCTTGTGGATCAACAATAAGGGGCCATCGTCGTGCTGCATGAATAATCACTGCGTTTTCCGTAGAATGAACATCTCTCGGTAAATCCTGGTTGTGCCATTCGCGAATCTGTACAAAACAGTTTAAAGATAATTTAAGATGCAGTCCCAAAGTCTCGATTAGTTCCGGAAACAAACGTATTTCTAAAAACTAATAAAACGCAAATCCCTTGACCAGTTGTTCTTAGCCTGGGAGGACCATTAAAAGCCCAAAAGATGGATTCACTTTTACCTCTTAAGGTCTTTTACTAGTGGGATTTAACAGTTAGTTTGTGGGAATAGGACCTGTAAAGTTGACATAAAACTCAATCTCAAAGATGTTTGATTTAGAATCTACTTGGTGAATTATAGACGCTAAATGAAAATGTTTCAAATTGTGAAAGTGAAGAACATCCCTATTCGGAAAAGGCTTTAAATCTTAGTTCGTACCGTCTTTAAAGTGATATATGAGATCCATTGTCATAACAACTATAAACTTCAAGTAAGCTACAAACTTCACAATATTGAAACCATTGTCATTTAGAAATACTTTAAGTGCATACAACTACATTTTTAAATAAGGTTCTTTACCTCGTTGCTGTCAACCATCAGACGAATCATGTCGTAACTTCGGGAAGTCCCCACGCCTGCTTCGCTGCATGACGTCAGCCACTCTGACGTCAGTCTGTGTCGGTACGAGCTAATGAAGGGTCCGAGGTAGGCAACTGACGCGGCCGATACGAGGGTGTCGCCAACTAATCCTACCAACTTCTTTTCAAGTTTATCCACTGAGTCTTCCCAACGACCCTGCAAATGAATGTACAGACATATGGCATATGACAAAGTGCGCGTGTTTGCGTTTGAATAAAAAAACAAGCTTGGTGATGAAAATAACCACGAGTGTGAATAAAGTTTGCAGAATTGGTGATAAAACCAACATGGCTATTTGTGTTGCAAAGCCACAATAAAAAGATTCAAAATAGTTACGTTGCTAAGAACTCGACATTGAGTAAAGTAACGATTGGCTAAAACACAAAGATAAAATACGACGCAGGATTTTTGAATCAATGTATAACTACAACACATATAAATATATAGTTTTTTAATGTTGCGAAACAATGATAGCAAAGGACAGTGCACACAGTTTCGACTCTCAAGTTCTCCAATCCAGCTGGGATAACACACTGGCCGTATAGCATGTACGGTCATTGTCTTCCAGCTGTACTTATGATACCTTGTAGGTCGAAACAGTGTATAATGTCTGCAGCTAATTTAGAGTTTGATATTTGACTTATTGTTACCTCTTCATCAGCCAATGCACTTATAAGCACGGCGGCTCTTTGTAGTCTTTGAGCAGTTACGACTCTTCGTTCCTTCAAAGCTTCCCGTTGCAGGACGCTCTCGTCATATTTTAAGCTCAACTTTTCCAGATGATCTTCAATCTTCTTTAAACTTGCCTGGTGGGTTAAAAACATCACAAATATGTCAAGATTTATATAACGATAAATTTTACAACACTGGATGTATATTCTGTCATTAAACAAACCATACAATTTTACCAAGATTGCATTTCTCTTAAATCGTGAAATGCTGCACACAAAATACAATTCTACCCACTTTTCCACATATTTTTGCGAGAAACAGCACTTTGTTATTGGAGAAAGTGACCTGAATGTTGCTTTTAGAACCCACTCCAAGCAAAACCAGTTGTTTATGGAGTTGCTTTTTAAAGCAACACATAGCCGTACCTGTTTTAGCTTCAGGTTTTCTTGTGCTACTTGCAACGCCTCCCTGGCTTCTTGCACCCTTCTCTGTTTCGGTTCCACCATTCTTTGCACGTCGTTGTAATGCTGCAATGCCAACACCCACATGCACATCGACCTGCAGGCGAAGGAGACCTGCAAAAAAGAATAAAATAGTTTGGAGCTAATTCGGCTATTCAGCAAGTATATAACATGAGACCAAATCCCACGATATAGGGAGACAGCAGTTGACCATACGGGCATATTCTGATGAATTTATGAATGTCAAAGTTTGAAATTAAAACTGTCCAATTTCTTTTAATTGTTTGGTGTTGTTTTGAAGTTTGCCACTAAATATGCTGCTGCCGGTTGCCGAATATGGCATTTTAGTTCTTTCTTTTTTTTAAATGAGTCTTTTCTTTTCATAAAATTTGACAAGTATTCAAAAAAAGTCTAAATTTGACAAGTATTTAAAAAAGAGACAAAATTTGACAAGTATTTAAAAAAAGTCTAAATTTGACAAGTATTTAAAAAAAGTCTAAATTTGACAAGTATTTAAAAAAGAGACAAAAATTGCTGAAACCTGTACTTTTTAGTGCTCAGGGCTTCGGATAAGACTTTTCTACATTGCATTACGGTCAATAAGATGCAACATCATTATCAAAAAGTGGAAACAATTAAATGCAGCCAATTTGGGCTGACCAGTTGCGTGGAATTTCAAGCATGCATGTCCTAATTTGAAGCAATGGTTTCACTCACCTGGCCGACTTTTTCCTCATTAAAATCCGGATTCTTTGTGATCTTCCTCACTTTGTTGAAAATTCGATCAGGAATGGCATCCCTGTCGATCTGCACCAACTTCTTGAGGAAGAGAGGATCGGAAAGAAGATGCTTCGCCGTGCTCCATTCAGCAGGAGCTTGGAGTAGAATACATACAGCATTCATCACTGTGAGAACTAACTGTGGAGGTTTCTGATATACACGAAGTTCAGCAATGTCGGATTTGTCCAATGCATCTAGTGATCTTACAGCTTCCTAAGAGGGAAAAATAAAATAACATGTGATATCCACTGCAATGTTTCACGACGTGACATCAATCACAATTCTTCACGACATGACTTTAGCGCACTGTTTCACGAAGTGACGTCACTGCAACGTTTCACGACGTGATTATACCGCACTGTTTCCAGTTGAGGTCACTGCAATGTTTCACCACATGACTTTACCGCACTGTTTCACGACTGACGTCACTGTAACGTTTCACGACGCGTTGTCCCTGCAATGTTTCACGACGTGACTTTACTGTGACGTTTCAGGACGTGTTGCTACTGCGACGTTTCACGACATGTTACAACTGCAACTTTTCACGATGTGACATTACTGCAATGTATCACGACGTGACTTTACCGCACTGTCTCATGACGTCACGCAACAGTGACGTTTCACAAGGTGTTACCCCTGTAATGTTTCATAAAGTGACACCGTTGCAATATTTTTTGAAACAGGTAAATCATCTATCTTATAGAAAAGAACAAAAACTGTAAAATATATAATGCCATCTTTAAAACTCAAACTTACCTGAAGAGCAGGGAGAACTGACTGTAGATCGAGTGTTGCTTGGTGAGCGAAATCCTGAACAAGCTGCGTTTCTTGTCTCATTGTTGTTTCTTCTTTCTGGACGATTTCTTGAACCTGAAAATGCAAAATAAATTTAGCCTAATTGGTCATATGCGTTAATTGCCGGTGAACAAAACTTAAGTAAGCTTCTAAGCCACGAAAGCAATAATTACTAAAACACACATCTGAATGCTTTACAACTACCAGTTTGACAAGTATATAGGGGCCTACGAATTAACAATTTTTGTTACCTTTCTCTAACAGTAAACAGTAAAACAAAAATCATTAGAATGTGCTAAATAGTCCTTTTATCTGAACTGTTTCAAATAGGGCTATTTTTTAACAGAACAAAACAACTTTGCATCAAAAAAGTCCAAAAAGAATAGAAAATGATGTCAAAGGTACAAAACAAACATGATAAAATACATTTTCTTAAAACCTAAATTAGTAGAAAATTAGTATAAATCAGCATAAAATCAATTACAATCACCTCATTGACAGCAGCAGTGTCCTTTTTGAGTTGTGCCATCAATCTCTCAGTGTCTCTCGCTTTCTCTTCAATCTTCGGTCCAAGTTCAATTAGTTCCTTTTGCATGACATTCACCAGCAACTTCGCTTCTGCGAGCTTGTGAAGACCAGTTTGCAGACGACGAAGTCCGCGGTGAAAATCCTGTTTGTTGGCTTCGAGCATTTTGGTAAATAGCTGAGAAAAAAAATATTTTTTGGTAAATAGTGAGAAAAAAATAACTGATGCAAACAATCACCTTTTTGGAGTGCTGTCATTTTAACTTTAGTGTGCTGTTTTTGGAAATAGCGCTACAAACGAACACCAATTATGTAAAAAAAAGGCCGAACAAAATCATTTTTTATTTTGAGTTTTTTATGTTTACTTCTTTAAGTTGCGTGACCATGTTTTTTCATATTTTACCTAAATACGAAATACAACCACAGCAACCACCTTAAATATCAGTACTACAGGCCTATTAAATGCGTTACACTAACTCAGCTGATCAACAAGCCTTACCAGACATAGGCTAATACAATCTAACATGTGGGATTCAAGGCTATTGAATACATGTTCATTTTAACTCAGTAAACACATTTTAACGAAACTAATTTGTGAAAAACCAACCATAGCCTGATCAGTCGAGAAAGTTTTCGTATTTTTAACAACAGAAGTGCAAATCGACTTATAGCTGACCAATAAGTGTAACTTATTTCCATTTTTGAACACAGAAACCTGAGCCAATAAGTTACCACTAACCTGTATAAACTCTAAGTATGTGGTCGGTGTCGTGTAATACCGTCGCCTCATTTCTTCCCATAAGCGTGTACCGGCTTTAACAGCGCTGAAGTGGATCCTCACACAAACTGGTGCAATCTGCTCGTTTGTCAGTTGTTTTGCAGCAACCTTTGTTCGAAACGTTGTGACGTTAGACATGTTTAGTAATTAGAGTAGGTAACGAAGCCACTCACATCCACATTTTCTGTTGTGTCCCCATTGCTTTCAGTGGTCGAATGATCAATATCCACATTTTCCCGAGAAAAGTAGGCACAAGCAACGCTCTCGAGCGCTTCCTGCGGCCATCGGTCGTACCTGGAAATATTTGTTTGTGATACACTGAAGTGTGCGGTTACATGTAGAAAAAGTAATGGACGCTATACTACGGAACTAAAATTATTTACCAACACTGCGCAGCGTTGTAATAAATCAAGTCATAACTCGACTCGACTTAGATTAAGCTGCAAGTTTCAAAACACGCCTGACCCGAGTCTCATTTCGGAAAAGTTCTTGATTGGTTGGTAAAACACCAAGGAATGAGATTTCTGCTGCTATTTTTCTCAAATATTTTATGTATATTGTACATTACTCGAGTCACCCACGACTAAGAGTCGGAGTAGGTTAGAACTCGATTTTTCGAGGACTCGAATTGACTAGTATGTATTTGTGAATAAAGACTTGTTAACAATCACTGATAATGCGTCGTCGGATTATAAGACACCCTTCTATATATACACCCTGACTTACCAGTCAATAGTGCAGCAGTTTACCAAAGCTGGATGTGTTCTGCACCGTCTTCGAAAGTTTCCACCCGCTGGGCTTGTAGCAAGCGTTATGTGGAGATTCTGTGACACTCTTTGACGAAAGAACTGAAGCATTGCTATACGAGAATCAGGGACGTCACTCGCTATTGCTGCTTGTTTAACTTCCATCACAATCGCATCAAGTTCGTCCTGGTCAAACAATTCCGCATCCTCGCCTGTGAAAAAAGGTTGCAATGTTTATTTTGTTTTTTTGCGATGTTTTTCGCTCTGCTACAATTTGTTTTTGCGACCTAACAACCTATCTAGATACGCTTGGGAATTTCAGTACAAAATTAAACATACCTGTATTTGGTTCGCAACAAAGAATAGTCAATTTGTCTCAAAACTAAGGGCTTCGGTCTAATTTCGTTGATTGTATTTGGCCAATGAGAATTGAAGTTTGCATACTCGGTGGGTTCAAATATTAATCCATTTCTATGTAAACCCTTGCGCTTTTTGCATTATGCAATGAACTTATAATTTTGGTACAATGGTAGTAATTTTTTGATGTTATCAAATACTTGACAACTTGCAACTAAATTTTAATTGTTCAGTTTGTAGTTGGTTAGCTTCTAACGATTCAAGTGGTAATCTAATCAATAAAAAACAAAACAATGAGACATATAAATACAGTAATGCTAAAGATTAAAAAAATACTAAAAATTTTGTGCACTAAAACAACTTCCTGATAACTAGAAAGTTTGCCTGCGCCAAAACCTAAAAAAATAACAAAGCATTACCAGTGTTTAAAATGCAGTTAATGTCCTCCAGAAAAGTTTCGCTCACAAGATCTGCATCAGTAAGTAGAAACACTGTGGGTTGGTTTGCAACTCCACATTTTCGTAAAACTTTCTTCAGCTCCTCGCGAAAATCCACCAAAGAGTAACCGCGCACAATTGAAAGCCTGTAAAACGTCATTAGTTCAATTTTGGATACCAATGTCACCTTCTAAACCAGGGGTTCCCAAACTTTTTTGGCCTGTGGCCCAAATGTTTATTTAACAGCGATTCGTGGCTCACCACGTGCTGAAATTTGGGCACAAACAAAAAAATAGCTCAAAAACAGGCAAAATTTTCTAGCAATTTATTTTTAATGACATACATGCTCCTGAAATTTGGCTACAAGATTCGGAATTCTTTGCAAATATTACGTTTTTCAAAACAAAACGCATAATATCTACAGTATAACAAAACAGTAGAATCTGTTCAAATGGCTCTGTGGCCCATTGAAAATGTCTTGGTGGCCTAGTACTGGGCCATGGCCCACAGTTTGGGAACCACTGTTCTAAACTATAACAACATTTTCAGTGGTACCAAAAGCAACAGAAGCGATATCAGGGATAGTAACAGTAACAATTGGTTTGCGAACACCAGTACGAACAACACTAGCAGCAGCAACAACAGGGAAAGCAATGGCTACAACAACAAAAGCAAGTTCAACGTAGCTAACAAGAGCAATAGTAACAACACCAAAAATATCAAAGACAGCAACAACAACACAAATACCGGAGTACTAAATACCCGTGGTACTACCAACAATAACAGCAACAACAGATATATCAACTGTAAAACAGGACTCATAATGTTACACACATTAGCAGCCAATATAATCTACAAATACTTGAACCATAGTAAACAGCAAAATGAAAACAGTAAAAAACAGAATCGGTACCTGTAAACATGACAGCCAGCGATCTGCGCTGCCAACTTGCAAGTCGTGGCTTTTCCTGTGCCATCGATTCCAACCAATAGCATGTGAGTACCCGGCTGACGAAACGCACGCGCCGCCCTAATCACGTGATCGATAGCGGCGTCGAAGAAGACCAGAGGAGGTGCGTTCACATTGCTACTACTGCAAAACATAATACATAATAAGTTAGCAACATAAGTTGGTCATTTGTCGCTATGGGGATTCACGTGTAACGTTTTAGGGCAGGGTTATTCAACGGGGGCGATATGGCCCACCAGGGGGCGATTTCGTCTACCGAGGGGGCGATGGTGACAATTTTGGAAGTTGGGGGGCGATTTGACTTCAAAAGGGGGCGATTTCAACATTACTGATTGTATAAATGTGTACAAGATCTACGAGACTCAGCTAACTTTAACTTACAAGCAGACATAATTCGCCTTGCAAACAAACACCAGGGACAAAGGACGCATCGGTATATACATGCTGCTAACTGAATACATTGTGTTTACTGGGGATTGTTTGTACTTTTTTGATCTCGAAAGCAAGGTTGGGCATTTAATTAGCCACAGGGGAGACTATATTGAGGCTTTGTACGGTGACAGGCCATACTTTTAAATACATCGGCAACGAGCTTTACCTCACACTTGTTTCGCTTTCACGTTTCCTATAGGTCTACACAAGCGCTTCCAAAACTGCGAAGTATTTCTATCAATTACGATTCTCCTCTACTGAGTAATGCCCCATTGTTTTCAACAAAAGAAGTCAACTGTTTGCGCATAATCGTCATATTGTTTGTCTATGATTGAACAGATTTTTCTTTTTTTTTAAAGAATTGCGTGAAATGGAGTTGGCGTGTTGCAATTAAATTATTTGTTAACTGAAGCTTTCGTGTTGCTAGGTAAATCTAACCGCTCACATCTGCTCAAAAAACTTTCATACAAATAACAATCTCATAGGGGGGCGATTTTGAGTGGCGATTGCGCCAAAAAGGTTGAAGACCCCTGTTTTAGGGGGAAACAATTTCCATTTTTTCCACAAATAATAAACTTGTTCTTTGAGAAGCAATTCGGTAATTAGTGGTATACCTGATTCTCATATAATATTCCTCCAGGAGTGTGGTTAAAACATTATGGGAAGGGAGACTTCGATAAACACGATTTGCTGTTGGAGCGTTCATGTCAAGAAAGTCACCAAAAATTATCGGTTTTCGAAGCAAAGTTTCTGGTGGGATCGTCACCTACAAACAAAAGCTTGAAAGTTAGAAAAAAAAATTATCCTCAAAGTTAACATTAAAAGATTTAAAAAAATGACAGTTACAAACTGGGTTTGAATATATTAAAGGAAAAAAGTCAAGAGCTATATCGTATAATAAAACAAAGGCATGTCGCTTTTAGTACAATATGGGCCAGTCAACGATTTTTAAGTAAATGTACAAATCCGTATGAACATTACAGTTGCAGTTTAACTGCAAATAGCTTTAAAAAATACTTAAAAAATAATATTTTTTTAACTGCAGTCATATTTCAATTAAATTTTTAAAACCTTGAAGTAGTTGTGAAGATCGTCGGAGAGAAATTGATGAAATGCTGCGCGATCACGCGTGTCCGTGAGCCGGTCGTGAAACACCCGTGATGCTTCGTGAGCGAAAAGATAAGCGGTAGTCTCGCGTGATACTATCACTGATTCATCAGCCTACAACAAACACAAAAAAATTCGAAACACTATTTGAAATATTATAAAAGTCGACGGTATATTTAACCGGGAAAAGGTAAGGTCTTTCTCTTGTTATCTCTCAACAATTTTCGTAGTTAAAAAATTACAAAGTTTCTTGACACACAAACTCAGCAAATCTTTTGCTTGCCTAATTCTCCCTAAAATTGTGTTAAATTTAATCCCGGTGAGAACTCCTAAACTAGAGCAGGAGCTTTACAGCTGGGGCTAGGAAGCTTTTCAAAACCGGCTTAAATGAGAATCTAATTTTAAGTCTACCTGTAGTATTCCCTGCATAACAGCTGACAGGTCTCTGAGGTTGAAGGTGTAGTGAGATTTGTCAGGTGTGGGAAGCATAGCATTGCACATCTTGTAATACACAGCGATCGATGCGCTAACCACCAGGTTACAACATTCCTTTACCTCGGGCATGAAATCCCGATTCTCGAGAAAATGTCCCAGTTGAACCTGAATACGTGTGAAAAAAAAACAGCATTCTAGATTTCTTAATATGGGTTAAATTTTAACCACAATTTAAGTGTTGTGACGAAATTATATTGCAAAATTAAAATATTTCTGAACACAAAACAAATAAACTATCAAAAACACAGCTTGTAAAAGACATGCGCATTGGTGCAGGTTAAGGATACAAATTCTACGTAACTGTGAATCGTAAGTGCGTTTACATATCATGTACGTTGTACTGACCATTTGTTGTGTACACACTCGGCTAAGGACATTTTTTTAAACAATTAACATGTCAGATCGTGACAATTAACATAAAAAACATTTAGACCTGGTAAATATGCTGCAGAGAACGCGTTGAGGGCTGTGGCAAAGCAAATACTGTAAAGTGTTTGAGAAATCTCGCACTCATTATGCTTCTTCCACCACCAGGCGGCGCTGCAGTGGCGGCAAGTGTGACGTCAACGATGCTCTTCCACGATAATCGTTTGACGTCATAAAATCCGCCGAGATCAAGAAATTGCCTGAAGAGTAAACAAAAACAAACGTGATTATTATTTGTGTTTTTATTGGAGCAATGAACTGTGCCTGTATTCTGTACCAAACAAACACGAATCAAAAGTTTAACTAAATCTATAACTTAAAAGTTCGGCAATTTTTGTCAATTAAAACTATACAATTTGTTCTTTCATGTAACTCTTAGATTCGGGTAGTTGAAAGTCACTTTATTGTTTTGTTTCAAACCTGAGTAGTTCGAGTGGTGGTTGCGATCCATGCTTATCCTTGGACGGCATGTTGATGTCATTTACAAATGCGACCGCCTTCTTACCGCGAGGAGGTCCCACTGAATCTCGTGACCGTTTCACCAACTTGTTATGGATTTGAGCCTTTGAAATTATAACATATATGACACAGTTATGGAGTCATAGGTGTATTTATTAAGCGCGAATTCACTCCTTTGCTGGCAATCCACCAGTTTAAGCCAATAGAACACACAATTCATGCGTTTAACCACATTTTACGCACCTTTTACGTTTAATCTATAAATTTACTCACACAATTTTGCACAAGGCTATTTAAAACTAGATTTGGGTAAATTGTTCACTAAAATCGACCAGTAGAACTTTACAAAGACACCGGACAAGAATTATGTGTCACATAAACTAATATTAGTAACTAAAAAAGAGCAAATAGTTGAAAATATAAATTAAACTAAAATCTTTTGCCTGTCAGAACTTTAACAAAGCAATCAAGTTCTTTAATTATACCTGACATGAAGAAGGTTGGGTCAAAGCACTAAATTGAATCGTGTTGATGACAAGATCACCGGTCTTCGCCTTTGTTGCTATTCCTAACAAATTTGCAAATAGAGTTGTTAGATTTTGTAACAATTGAACATGGGATCTTCGCAACAAAAAAATGAGTACAAAGCGTGCATTTACGCTAACAGCTAGCTCTTGCATATAAGAAGTTTAAGACAGCAGTGGAATATGACAAAGATAACAAAGGACTTTTTTCCCCGGTTTATTTTAATTATTTTCTGCGTCATAAAGTTTACTGCCTATTTAAGCATTATGTAACTGATTACGGTGACCTAAATAGAACGAAACGCCAGTACAAAGAATCAGAAGGCATAGATCAGCAATACTGGTAGAGCATATCACAACGAGGGGGACTAAAAGGAGAATCATTGGATACAACCGCATTTTTTCTGGACCATAAAGAAAAAATTTCATCAAACCTGGCTGCGTCATCTTTCCTGGAATATCCTCCATCTCAAAACCATGTGACGCCAAAGTATCCTGCTGGTGCTGGCTGGTCACAATCCCCAGGTTGACGATGTTTTGTAAAATCGATGATGTTTTCTCGGCGCTGTGAAAAACGTCACCTAGGATTGTGCCTGGGTCTGTTCTCGTCCCACCAACTGTGTTCAGTTTTCCTAAAATGTTCTAAACAGATAGAGACAAAAGAATTACTGATGCTGCACATTGGTTATTTAACATTGAAGTCAAAATATTAAAACACTAGACACAGACGTAAAAGTAACTTGAACAAAAATACAACTGCCCAATGTGTGCGCGGAACGTAAATCAATAATCCCAGTTGTTGTTATCATCATCAGTACAAGGGACTGTGTTGTTCTCAATATGCTACGGGCAAACATACGACTTGCACAGAGGCAGAATTATTGCAAAAAAGTGTCCTTCTGAGATGAACAGACAAATTCAACAAACTCTGTACAAACAAAAGTAATTTTAGAGACACAATTAAAAGTTACCTGTAGCAAAGCAGTTTTTCCAACTCCACTGTCGCCAGTTAACAATACTGGACATTTGTTGAGAAGAAGTAAAGCTGTCAGGAATGAATATCGAATCTGCAACAACAAAAATTTTTCTGTTTTTGTTGAGTAAACTACACATAAAGATGATGTTTACATATACACTACATTATTCATATATATTATACGAAAATGCTGTTTAAAAAGTACATGATGCTTTGACTGAATGGCCTTTACGTGCATTTATATTTAATGTACGTAATCGACAGATTATGTTTGACATACAGCCACTCAACAAGGCAAAAAGTTCGAATTTACCTGAACAATTTAGTCAAAACATCAAAATAAAAACCTCCACTTCATCTTATTTCGTACAGAGGTATCAATCAGAAAACAAAAAAATCAAATTTAAGTGGTAGTACATTTTTTTTTTAATCGCATATTTCACTTAATAGCATAATTCACTTAATCGCATAGTTCACTTTATCGCATATTTCACTTAATAGCATAATTTACTTCATAGAATAGTTCACTTAATCGCATATTTCACTTAATAGCATATTTCACTTAATCGCATCATTCACTTAATAGCATAATTCACTTAATCGCATAGTTCACTTTATCGCATAATTCACTTAATAGCAAAATTCACTTATCACATATTTCACTTAATAGCATAATACACTTAATCGCATATTTAACTTAATAGCATAATACACTTAATAGCATATTTCACTTAATAGCATAATTCACTTAATCGCATAGTTCACTTTATCGCATAATTGACTTAATCGCATAGTTCACTTAATCGCATATTTCACTTAATAGCATATTTCACTTAATTGCATAGTTCACTTAATCACATAATTTACTTAATAGCATATTTCACTTAATAGCATATTTCACTTAATTGCATAGTTCACTTAATCGCATATTTCACTTAATTGCATAATTCACTTATTTCACCTAATAGCATAATTCACTTATTTCACTTAATCGCATAATTCACTTAATAGCATATTTCACTTCATAGCATATTTCACTTAATAGCATATTTCACTTAATCGCATATTTCACTTAATCACATATTTCACTTAATAGCATGACTCATTTAATCACTTATTTCACCTAATAGAATAATTCACTTAATAGCATAATTCACCTAATAGCATATTTCACTTAATAGCATAAATCACTTAATTGCATAGTTCACTTAATCGCATAGTTCACTTAATCGCATATTTCACTTAATAGCATAAATCACTTAATAGCATAATTCACTTAATAGCATAAATCACCTAATAGCATATTTCACTTAATAGCATATTTCACTTAATAGCATAATTCACTTAATAGCATCAATCACTTAATCGCATAGTTCACTTAATAGCATATTTCACTTAATAGCATAAATCACTTAATCGCATAGTTCACTTAATAGCATAATTCACTTAATAGCATAAATCACTTAATAGCATAATTCAGTTAATCGCATAATTCACTTAATAGCATAATTCACTTAATAGCATAATTCACTTAATAGCATAAATCACTTAATAGCATAATTCACTTAATAGCATAAATCACTTAATAGCATAATTCACTTAATAGCATAAATCACTTAATCGCATAGTTCACTTAATAGCATATTTCACTTAATAGCATAAATCACTTAATCGCATAGTTCACTTGATAGCATAATTCACTTAATAGCATATTTCACTTAATAGCATATTTCACTTAATCGCATAGTTCACTTAATAGCATAATTCACTTAATAGCATAAATCACTTAATAGCATAATTCAGTTAATCGCATAATTCACTTAATAGCATAATTCACTTAATAGCATAATTCACTTAATAGCATAATTCACTTAATCGCATAGTTCACTTAATCGCATATTTCACTTAATAGCATAAATCACTTAATAGAATAATTCACTTAATAGCATAAATCACTTAATCGCATAGTTCACTTAATAGCATAATTCACTTAATAGCATAAATCACTTAATAGCATAATTCAGTTAATCGCATAATTCACTTAATAGCATAATTCACTTAATAGCATAATTCACTTAATAGCATAATTCACTTAATCGCATAGTTCACTTAATCGCATATTTCACTTAATAGCATAAATCACTTAATCGCATAATTCACTTAATAGCATAATTCACCTAATAGCATATTTCACTTAATAGCATAAATCACTTAATAGTATAATTCACTTAATAGCATAAATCACTTAATCGCATAGTTCACTTAATAGCATATTTCACTTAATAGCATAAATCACTTAATCGCATAGTTCACTTAATAGCATAATTCACTTAATAGCATAAATCACTTAATAGCATAATTCAGTTAATCGCATAATTCACTTAATAGCATAATTCACTTAATAGCATAATTCACTTAATAGCATAATTCACTTAATCGCATAGTTCACTTAATCGCATATTTCACTTAATAGCATAAATCACTTAATAGAATAATTCACTTAATAGCATAATTCACCTAATAGCATATTTCACTTAATAGCATAAATCACTTAATAGCATAATTCACTTAATAGCATAAATCACTTAATCGCATAGTTCACTTAATAGCATATTTCACTTAATAGCATAAATCACTTAATCGCATAGTTCACTTAATAGCATAATTCACTTAATAGCATAAATCACTTAATAGCATAATTCAGTTAATCGCATAATTCAGTTAATCGCATAATTCACTTATTTCACCTAATAGAATAATTCACTTAATAGCATAATTCACTTAATAGCATAATTCACTTAATAGCATGACTCATTTAATCGCATATTTCACTTAATAGCATAAATCACTTTATCGCATATTTCCCTTAATAGCATAATTCACTTAAATTATCACAATCTTTTTGTCACAAATTTTTTAGCTTTACTGGAAAACAAACTTACAGTGTCAGTTGTAGGTACGAGTGTTGATGACGTGTCATTGGCTGCTGACTTGCGCTGATCAGATACAAGAGCTGTGCTGCTGCTCACCAGTGTATACGTCAGACCTCGTTCAATCAAAGTTCGTGTGCTGGGAACCAAGTCGTCCCAGGGAACAAAGCGACCAGTCTGTAAAACATTCTCATAGTGTAAGAAAGATACGAATTTGGCCTTGGTTGAATGTTTATAAAATTGCCAGTATCTAAAATGATCGAGTGTTGTGCTAAAATATCGTTACAGGCTTGATCAAAAGTCAGAGAACTTGTAAAGTGTGAACACATACTATCAAAAACAATATTACAAGTATAAAAGCGATATATTTTAGGGCAGGTTTCAGTAAATAAAAACTGACAAAACAATTAATACGAGCAAAGGTTCAAACAATGTTTAGGATAGAACGCAAACATATTCCGATTTTCATGGCGTGTTATTCATTTAAAGCAGCGGTTCCCAAACTGGGGTCCGCGGTCCTTTAGGGGTCCGTGAGGCAATTTTGGGGGGACCGTGAAGCGGTTGAAGTAATTCTATAATCTTATTTGGCGTCAGTTTGTGCCACTAAATAAGTTTAAATCAGAGTAGAATTGAGAATCAACTGTCTCCATTGCTAAACAATAGCCTTTATTGAATGACAACTATCAAAAATGCAATTGTCCGTGCACAATCGTAATGTTTTTTGTCCTATTTGCGATGTCACATGCTGTCTTTGGATGATTTTTATGCGCAATTTTGCATAACTAGCTAAAATCTTGCAATCAACTTTTGTTTTTATGAAATACACATTCAGGCTTGAGGACCGCGAGCCCTCAAAATAATGGCAAAGGGACCGTTTTGAAAAAAATATGAAAAAAAATGAAAAAGGAACCACTGATTTAAAGCGTCATTCCAAACATCAAAAGTGGAAAATATTATGTAGATAATTACTGTAATTTATTTGTTCGGGTTCAGCATTATACTATCACAAGAATTGAAATTATATGATGGGTAGTCCAATAGCGTGTTGCTTAACTAAAACAATACGTTATTTTACCAAGTACGCTTCCATGCAGAATTACTTTTAAAGCCCACACCGCTTGTTCAAGAAGTTTTAACGTCCATAAGTCACAATATGCACAATACCTGGATATCAATAAAATAAGAGAAGACTGATTTGCTGCCCGAAGGAAATGCGACACCTAGTGGAGTGTCCTTTTCGAAAGTGTCGTGGACGAATTGATCAAAATCGTAACTCATGTTGATCAAAGTCTCGTCTCTGCCAATTATCGTGGAACTGATAAGAGAGTCGTCTTCTTGGTCATCCTCCCTAAAAAATTAATGGTATTTTGTCGAAACTTACTTTACCTGCTTGAATACAAAAATATTAGCAATATTGGTTTAAATTTTGGTGTGCCCTTTGTTTTAACAACCCTTGTTAGTAAGCCAACAAGGATATACTAGGTCAGTGGCTCTTAACTGGTGGATGACTTTTTTGTTGGTCCACAAGACGTCAAATATTTTTGGTGATAAATTAAAATTAGTTGCATATAATTTGTTGAATATTCAGTATAAAAAAAATCAATCAAAAAAAGCTTATTTTATTTATCAACCATTTATTGTTAACTGTAAGTTGTTTGATAACACTCCTCTGTATATTGAAGGAATATATTTCAAACTAATATGCTTGTTGTGGATGATTTTTTTATCCTTATTTAACAATGGACCGGTCCACAAAACTTATTTAATTGAACTGATGGTCCATGGCCTGACACGAGTTGAGAACCACTGCTCTATGTGCTAGCTAGCTTTAATGCAGAGCATTCGTTAACAAGCCTATTTAGCTACCAATCAAGCAAGTTTTGGATAAACAAGTGAAAAAACAACTTGGTTCATAGTTGTGGAAATATAGTAAGTTTGTTATCTATTTTTTCTGCACCTATTAAGCACTCCGCCGACGCTCCATGTGAAAGCGAAGACGAAAAGACGGCCAAGTAAAATGCAGAGACGTTCGGGGTGGATTTCCAAAAACCACTTCGCCTTGTGGTTCTCATTTTGACCAATACTAAACTGACTGCTCCGTGCCGGTTTGTTCACTGATGGTCTGCTGGCCTGTTTCGGAGGTGAAGATTGCTCATCAGTCTGTAAAAAAAGTTTATCATAGTAATTTCATCGCAGCAATTTTAAAGTGCCAATTTCGTCGCAACAGTTTCATCGTGGTAATTAAATCGCAGAAATTCTACGTGTTAATTACATCTTTGTCTTTGCATTTTATTTGTGGTAATTTCATTGTGGCATCTTCATCGTGGTAATTTCATCTTAGCTTATTCGGTGTTAATTTTATCATGGTGATCAAATCGCAGCAATTTTATCGGGGTAATTACATCGCAGCACTTTATTCATGTTAAATACATCGCAGCAATTTGTAATTACATCGCGTTTTCAACGTAATATTTTTTTGCAGCAAATGCGTATAGTGGTAACTTCATAGCAGCAATTTCATCGTGATATTAACAATTTCATCCGGTAATTTCATGGCGGCATTTTAGTCGTAGCTTTATAGCCAGGGTAGCCATACCGTCCTTATTTCTAAGATTTGTCCTTATTTTGAATGGCAATGTCTTAGAAAAATGGCAATGTCTTAGAAAAAAATATTGTTCTTGTTTGAAAGAAATGTTCTTGTTTTTGACTTGAGTCCTTGCTTGGTCTTATTTTTAACAATTACAAAACTTCTATCTTTTTTCTCTGGCACCCGGTGTTGCGAAACATACAAAAACATGTTTTTGGACAGTTTTTGTGACATCATAAAAAAAACAAGAAAAAAATGTGGCATGTAATATGTCATGGTTCGCATAAATGCAAAGATTTGTTCGAAAACGTTTATTTCGTTTCGTATGAAAATTTAATGTTTCGGCTGTCCTTATTTTAGGGTCCATGCCGATGGCGACCTTGTTTATAGCCGTTTGCACACACATTTAATACGGCCACAGATTGTGCACACCTGCTTTAAATTGTACGCATGTTGCTGCCTTTATTCTTAATGGCCAAAAATACCATTGAAAGAAGCTAACCTTATCTGGTTCCCCAAAGCCACCATTCTTTTCCATAAATTCCAATAAAGCCTGCAAGATTTTGCACAGTGTTTGTACAACGCACATATGTGTGACTGGTAGATGTTGAAGTTTCACTCGTTTGTCGAGTAATTGCAACCCAGCGTCGATGCTCAAGTTAAACAAGGCCAACAGATGATCTTTGCCTGCAAATGAAACAAAAAAACGTTTGACACCATAGTACTTAATAACTTGGGTTCGGTGTAAAACAAAAATGGTAAAACGTTTGGCTTTTTTTTCTCCACTTTCAGGCAAATTCAAAGTAAATTTGTTTTGTACAGAACTAACTTGGCAACGAGATATAAGATACAACAGTTGTTTATCAGTGTTATGCAGAAATTATTCGATTTGGTAAACCGATATTTGTACCTGATTGCGGCATATCTTTGGGAAGTTTGTTGATCCACGATTTCACAAATGGTTTCCAGCCAAGATCAACAGGGTCCATGTAAACCATTGCACATCTACTAATGGTGGCCGGACTTGCCTGAAAAAAATATGCTTTTTAACTCCATTTGAAGTGGCAAAAGCAGTTTAATGTTTGACCATACGTCATATGTTGTTTATTGGATGGTTATTGTAAAATAAGAACTGGTTTGTTTATTTGGATGTACATGGCGCATAAATGTTTAATAACAATAAAAGATTAATTTACTAACGGACTGGTAAATGGTTTTGTTTGTGGTAGTTTTTTTATTGCAAATGGTGACAAGTTTCACAGTGCAAAAAGTACAAAATGAAGTGAATGTCTAAATCGATTGCATTTAATTGTGCACAATCATGTCCTACATTACATACAGAACCACAAAATCGCTGGTTCAATCGGCAAAAAAATGAGTGAAAATAAAAATCACCTGAGCCAGTGTATCGACTTCAAACATGAGTCTCATCGATTCAGGAAGATTTATTCTTTCACCATTTGCCAGACACAAAGTCTTGGTGTCATCTAATGCTGTGTTAAGATTTTCAACCCAGGCTGTATCTACAGGTCCATCCAGTATTATCCATCTCCATTCAACATCGGCATCGTCTTGCCTGCAAACGAAGCATGTTTTTGTAACTAATGACATGCTTGTTTTTTTGCAAACAACAATTAAACAGAACGCAAAACCAACATATGTTCATGCTGTTCCAAATAACATATGTGTTGGCATGAGTTGCCAAACCATGTGAAACAAAACACGCTGTTTCGGTTAATATTTTGCTAGAATCTTTTTTCAAAACAGCTGTTGCCTATCAGTAAGGCATCAGGCTTTCAAAGCTTATGACGAAAGTAAAAATGATGTCACATTTACTCTTTGAACAAAAGTCAATAAAATTCGTCAGTTGCAAGCTAGTGGAAAAATAAACTTAATTTCACTAATGATTACATAAGCATTTGCCGAAAAGTTTGAATAAAAAACGCATGTCGTTTTTACGTCTATTTGGACAGTTGTATTTGTCATTAAATTTAATATATTTTGTAACCTTCAACAATCAAATAAAACAAAATCAAATCTTTCCGAATTCCAACCACATGATAAACCTGATCATACCTAAAAGGGCACCGTAAGTAACAAAAGCAATAGCTTACTTCATTGGTCGCATAGCTGTAGATGTTGTGTCGTCCGACGCCATACTAGCAGGCGTGTCCCGACTTGCCTGGAAAAAACAGTAAAAATTTAAATATCGATTACTTGCTTGGACAAACCAGTTATGTCGAATTTTTACCGTCGAATCTTGAAAGGATACCGATGATTTGGAGCGATCGGAGCCTTGATAATCACTATTGGAAAGTTCCTTTGCGTATCTGAAATGTTTTAGGACAAAGGTTATGACTATCTTTGTAGTATTTCTTTTCAGGACAAAAAGCTCAAGGCAGTGCTTCGGCGCTTTCAAAAAAAAATTGGAAAATAAAATACTAAAAACAAACAGATTTTGCAGAAATTTTGAAGTAAATGGAACTTTTTTTAAATGATTTAACCTTATGCACGCTGTGCAAACAATATTATAAACAGTAAACATCGTTTTTTGCAACATTAAAAATACCTTCGCACGATGTATGCCAGAAGTCCGTCCGCCCATTCCAGTGTATTGGGATCAGTACAGCCGTACAACTCGCCCAGTGATATACATTTCGGGTTGATTGGAAAAGATTCAACGAACTTTCGACGCCTGCTGCCTCTCTACAATAAAAATCAAAACAAAATAAATGTTTCTATATTCACATCGTTAGAATACAAAACGGCTAAAATGTTTTTGATGTGGACAGCTGCTTTGTCGAAATGCTTGCCTCATAAAAGTCTACGTTTTGTTCTACGTCGCTGGCAATTTTGTTTTTAGTAAAATGTTTTTGTTTGTTAGTTTTATTTTTCTCTAGATCAGGGCTACTCAATGGCGGCCCCCGACGGTCTTTTGATTGCGGCCACATACGCTATATTGTGTGTTAATTTCTTGATAGTTGCTATGTAGCGACAGTTAACTCGAGTCCGCATAGCGATTCTCGGAGTACTGCTAGGAGCATGAAGTATTTCCAAACTCCAATAGACTATTAACGAAACGGCGATTGTTTCGGCACAATTGTATCTATGACGCAATAACTGAATTTTGAATTACTTCCTTAGGGCTTAGGAAGTAATCCTGCAAAACTAGATAAACTGTATTTTGTATGTCGTCGTGCCAAAACTTAATTTATGGTCAGTGCCCAATTCAAGCTTTTGTTTTGCTGACAGAAACATTTGGCTTGAAGAAATGCGTTAATTTTGTACCACTATTTTCCTCATTACCTATAACCAAAGTTGGCTAAGACATGTTGCACTATTTACAGATGTGTCTGGACCTTTGGTATTTTTACCTTTTCTATCTAGGCCAGGGGTCGCCAACCCGCGGCTCCGGAGCCGCATGCGGCTCTTTGATCCCTCTAATGCGGCTCAGGTTTTGAAATTACCAAATGTTTGGAACATTTCATTTCAAAATCTGTGACGATTATGCCGGAACAAAGTCGAAAATATAGCGTAACCGCTTCTAGTAATTAGCCACAGCCGCGCTTATCATGAAACTAAAAGAAGTAAACTGGCGGCGCGCAAGTTGTTAAATACTGTTTTGGTTTGCAGTGTGTGTGCCCGCGCAACAATACCTGTTTGAAATTGTCATAAAAATTAGCGTCTGAAGAAAACGGAACATTTAACGCCACATGGGGAGATTAATTTGCATTTACTGCTGATAAGGCTGGTTTACCAATGTGCCCAATAATATGTGTAGCGGTCACGTGCCACGAGAAGCAGAAGAATTAACGAGCTTTCAAATAAACAATAACACAGCACGCGCGCACCTCGCCCCCGCAATTAGAAACTAGCTAACAACAAAAAGTTTGTCGTAAAAAACGCTAATGAAGTTGCATTTCATATTTCATTACGACTTTGTGGCTCCTAGTGTTTTATTTACTATGTGAAACTGGTTCGAATGGCTCTTTAAGAGGTAAAGGTTGGCGACCCCTGATCTAGGCCTTTCACAAAACTAATTGAGTAGCCCTGCTCTAGATATTTGTGTCTTTAGAACCAAAACAGAAAATGGAAACACATAATACTAAGTCTTTGTGAAAAAAACATGGCTATTTGGCTTTATTTTCTAACAGTAGCCATTGCTGCAGTATAGCCAGCACAAACATATACAAAATAAAGTAACCAAAGCAGAAAAATGAATCTCTGAAACCATGAATTTTTTCACCTCTTCCGTGTGATGACTGGATTGAGCCAGAGTTGCGTACATGCTCGAGAGCGCCCGCTGGAGGACAGTGCGCACAGTGGTCTTCCCGCCACCAGATGGACCCACGAGCATCACACCGTGTCTCACAGCAAGTTGTTCGTTGAGTTGGATGATTTTCTGAACTTGGTTTGGCCATAATTCGTATCCTAAGTCACTCAATGCAGTTTCAATGCATCTCTGTAGATTTAAATATTTTTTTTTTTACTTTAATTTTAAGGCAAACAAGCTTCGATTCGTGTTACCACCAATATATAAAGTTTTAATTTCTGAATCGTAGTACGCTAGGCATATTGAAGGTGTTATACCAAAACAGCCGACCAACAACAATTCCCTTATGGCAAGACACAGTCTAGAACAGCGGTTCCCAAACTGGGGTCCGCGGACCAACTGGGGTCCGTACAGCAATTTCAGAGGGTCAGCAAGACGAATTAGTCCTTCAAGCAGGGACGTGCAACATTTTTCGCCGGTGGGCCATATAACCAATTTTGGACATCAAGCGAGGGCCATACAATTTTATTCATGTGTGCGATAAATTTGAAATTCTTCCAAAGCATCAATACATGCTTTCACAACAAAAAATAGTTTACTAGACAAAGGGAATTATTACGTCACATTCGGTTCAGTACTTGCAAACTGGTTGGAAAACGCTGGTTTAGCTAATACTAGTTATGTATGCTATAGTAACTTTGGAGATTTACCAAAAACTAGTAAAAATGTTTGCTGAATTCTCAGAACAATTGCATTTTTCTCTAAATCAGTGTGTTGGTGAGGGCCACACGAAATAGTTTGGCGGGTCGCCTGTTGCACACCCCTGCTTTATTTTCAGAGGGTACCCAATGTACGGCAATGAATATGATTTAATGATAAAACTGTTCTCGGATGAAATGCTTGCTTTATATTAGTCTCTAGTTAACGAATGTTTTCAACATTATATCTGTACTGTTATGCTATACTGTACTAGAAAAAAAATATTAGAAAGCTTTTAAACATTAGGTTTTAGCGAAATACCGAAACCGACTGTATGTTGTACACGACATGAGAGTTGCGCTATCCTAAACCAAAACAAACATTGATGAGTTAATTGCAAAACAAGTGCACCCATCTCATTTAACGTCTACCGTATTTGGTAGTTTTTCTTTTCCTTTCATTGGTGTGGTTTTTGCATTTTTCCCAGAGCATTCTTTGATTTTTATAGGGCCGCAACATAACAAAATAATTACAAACGGTCCACCAGGCAAAATGTTTTGAAAAGTTTGGGAACCGCTGGTCTAGAAAAACCGAAAAAGGGCCTAAATCTGGTCTTTGGCGTACCATGATTTATGTATGACGTTGTCGTAATTGCTGGTCTGCATGAACGTTTCAGGGTTAATCCCAGTTATGAATGTATGTTTATCCTAAGGCTTTGTTAGGTCATTTACATTGTGATAGTTTGTTACCTCGAGTGTTGGATTATCCATCTTGGGAGGAGTAACACCAGGAAAGAGATCAGACATAATGTTGTTAAAGAGTGGAGCGTCTTCTGCGAGAAAACGCGGAAGATTTGCGTTCCTCAGTGAATGAATGAGGATGCTGCGCTCTTGCTCCGAGATCTCGTCCTAAAGAAGTAAATTAATTTGAAAAAATGTAGATGAAAAGTAACAATAAATTTTATAGCAAATCTGTATATAAGCTACAAACATTGCACACTGGTTCGACCCATAAGGTCTCATCAGTGCAGCTGGTGACAAGACATTGGCTGTATGAGCTGATATAGCCACCTTATAGCACTCCAGTTGTTTGGGAGTACCAGGCTGAAAAGCCACGCCTTATGTTTTTGTAACATATAACTTGTAACATTTTCGTAACATGTAAGTGTTATTAAAAAAGCGTAATGTTGAACGCCCACCTCATCTGGAGTTGAACCAACATCATTTAGCACTTCTCTTTTCTTCTGGCCAGCCATCACCAACACTGACTTGATAGAACGCATTCCAAAATCGTAATGATCCTAAAAAGGAAAAAGTTATTAAACACACACATGAAACACCCAGATAAAGTTTTAACCTAGAAGTTAAGGAGCCTTTATTAGAAGAAGTGATTGTGAGGAGCTAGTCTAAGCTACTAAAAAACTCGTGTTTAATGGAGTATAGAGGAACACAGGTGAGTGTTGAAAAAAGATCGATTCATGCTAGAAAGAAGCGCTTCCAAATAACTGTGCCCTGCGTATTGGATATACTTTACCTAAATCAAATTTGATTTTGATCTGACAGGTTACATAACTTAATATTGGTTCGTGTAACTGTAACTAATTGCAATCTCAATCGTACCAAATCTTATTTGACTAAGCAATACGTATAAAGCCGTGAATCTAAAAATCTTAATATCTTACCTGCTGCGACAATTGTTTGCTTGCTAACTCATACAAGTTGACGATCTTTCTCGAAAACAACTTAGCATCACGAAATCCCTCCGAAAAGAGGATGATCTCAGTGATAAGGTCGTAGTCAGGGACCATCATAGCAACAGGGCGAAACAGAGATTTCAGGTTGTCAGGCAGCTCGACTCTTCCCAGGTAACCAGGGTTCATTGTGATGAAATAGGCGCAGCTTGCGTTAAGACGAATTTCTCGACCCTCAAACATGAACCTTCAATTTGTGTAAGAAATAAAGATTTTATTAAAGTGTTGAAAATAAAAGCATGCAGTGAATGTCAAACTGGAACAGAATTTAGTTTTTTATCTATAATCTTTGTAAAGGGTAAAAATGTCTGAAAGAATACATAATCAGTGGCAAGAAAGGCAAAACAAGCAAGTTTATCAGCAAGCATAATGTAGTAAAGAGAGCGATAGTGATAATTTACAATCAATTTAAGAAAGGTCTTGACTCAAAATGCCGCCCGTTTTAAATGCTACATATGTATTAGGTATGTAGACCTGATAGGTAACAATAAGTCAATTTAAACATAGCACTGTTTTGTGAATGACTGCACCAAGCACACTCATAAACCTGCTTTATTTTGCTAACCAGAGTTACCGCCAGAACCAACGGTGCTTGTACGGGATAATGAAACCGGAAATTTTTCTTCGGCATTTACCTGAGGACTTGGGCGTCTTTGGCCGATTTGATTGCGTGGACTTGTGACGCAATAACACTCAAAACTTCGACGTCGATGCGGTTAAATTCGTCGAAACAACACCATGAACCTGATTGTGATAAGCCACTGAAGAACTGACCCATCATCTATTTAACAAAAACAATACTGATAAATTTATCTTTTCAAAGACGGTGAATTGTGTGACAGGTTTATGAAGTTTGGGTGTAGTAAAAAAACGCTTGAATACTTAAAAATCACATTTACAAAACTTTTTTTAATTTTCAAAAAAGATTAACTCGGCATTCTTATTTGTCTCGTTTACAACCGCGGGGATAGGATACAGCTTCTTGTGCGAAGATTCTGCTTTATTTTTACGCTTTGTGTCAAACTTTAAATGCAATGTTATATTTTGTAATAAAGAACACCAATTGGTAAATGTACCTCGTTTTTCAATAGTTAGAACTAAAGTAAGATGAAAAAGAGTTTTTTAACCTACTTTGAAATCGATTCCTTCTGAACAGTTGAAAACAACGCACTGCTTCCCGACAATCTGCAAAAATAGAAACATTTAGTTTTTTTTTCAGGGACTACCAAAAAACAAACAGTTGTTGGTGCACCAAACAGTTAAACATTTAAATTACAAAATAAAATGGATTTAAATACAATTTGTCAGCAACATTTTTGAAAAAACAACTAGCATTTTGTTTATCATAACACCAGTAGAACGACAAATTTGTTAAAAAAATCAATACAAAATAAATGGCCAATGTAAATCGAGTATAGAAATCAAATTGCGGCAACGGTTTTCCGTCATAAAGCATCTGGGCGAATTACACCAAACAGGTTCCTACTTCTAACAATCTTTTCCAAAACTCAAAAATGGCTTCTCTCACCTTGGCCAAATCCTTCACAGTTTCTGACTTTCCAGTTCCAGCAGGGCCCGCCGGGGAACCCCCTAGATGGAGATTAAGGGCACCAGTTAGTGTCAGGAAACATCGGTCGGTGAGTGGAGTGATGACGAGTCGTGACGCACAACCGATATACTCACATCCGTATGTGAACCGAGCATCAGCTTGTACCACCCGACACATGTTGGTAGCATCTTGCCACTCGTACAGCAATTGTCTGAAAAGATAGAAAAAATCGCACTGTTTAGGACACGATCCACTAATTACCTTTTGTATAATCGTTACTTTGGAGCACTATACATGGATCCGTTCATAAGTTTAGTGACTAATGTAAAAATTCGGTATGTCGTTTTTTACGACGTTTTGGGCCGTTGTACTCGCTATTAAATAGTTACTTTATTACAGTATAAATCTAGTGAACTTTTTCTACTCGTACAGTTTTTGCGTAACACTGTTTGTAAACGTTTCTGGAACGTTCTTTATCATTTTTGTGCTAATAAAACCTTAACACATAAGAAGATCAACGTATGCGACAAAATATGAATAAATTTTGTGAAAAAAACTTCGTCGTAACAATGAAAAACAGAAGTGAAACAGAGCACTAAAGTTTGCAAGAGCTGTAGCTCAATGTAAAACATGTATATTTCCCCTATTGCTACACATCTTGAAGTAGCATTAACAAAATGCAGCACAGGGTACAATATCCCCAGGCAAGATCACATCCACATGTCGGCTAAGTTATCTGTAACGTACTCCTTCATAAACATGTTTACATTAACACAAAAATAAGTTCAGTAAAATTTTACGAAACGTTTTGAACACAACAAAACATTATTACCGTTTCCATTGAAAGTCATCGATGTTGTTTATCCTGTTTCTGATCAACTCTATGACAATGTCCCGGATGTGAACGTATATGATGATTAGCGCCTCTAGTGTGAAGTACTGATGGGCGTTCACTTGTTGGTGAGAAACAGTTCCTAAAATATAAATTAGAAAACGTTTTTTTTTTAAATAATACACGGCTTTTTTCACTATAATTTTAGAACCAAGCTGTAAAAGGATTGTGTGATTTTTAACACATTCAAAAAATGACTTTAGGTAATAAAAGAATCATTTAAAGTATTAGAATCAATAAATATCAGAGACAGGCAATCACTTGTATGTAATTGTATTAACCTCAGAAATAAGAACACAATTATGTCGTTTATCAGTGCACTATGAGCCAGTCTGATCAGCATAAAACATGACAAATATGCGAAATTAAAAGAAACAAGATTCTTCATGAAAACGCAGTAATTGTGGGTTAAATAATTTTCCAAAACGTACCTGAAAGGAAAGTCAATGTTTTTACAAATTCGTCAAAGATTTTCTGCAGCCGTTCTTCAGTTTGTCCAGTCATCAAAGCATTTGTCACATCTTTGTTGAACATAATTTGAGCCTGGAACATAAACGTTTGTTTGCAAAATTAAATAAACTTATCTTTAACACGACTGATATAGAGTTCATTAAGTGTAGGTTTTTACCCATCATTTGAGGACCAGTCTGCAAGAGGTTTTTTTAAAACGTATTTAAATATTTGCCTTAGACCAATGCTAACAATCTTAGTTGCAAAACTAAATCCAATAATGAAAAAAATGCCTAATCATTAGGGTTATGTAATATTACTTTGCGGGAAAACCTCAGGAGGCACAAGACACGAATATAAACAAAGGGTAAATATCGCTGCACTAAACACACATTCGCAAAACAGGCATTTAAGGCTTGTGTAGTTTTTACCTGCAAAATACTTTACTTACAACAGTTAGTATGACTTGGCCGGGGTGATGCGTCATCCATCCCAACATAGCGTCCGTTTCCGACGACCAGCTCAACAGCGCCATCCGGAGGTGTTTCCTCACAGTGTCAAACATAGCGCTCTCCACTGTCGATAACCATTGCTCTACAGAACCACGAGCGCGAACATTCCTGAATTAATAAGAAAAAATACAAGTTGACATTTCGTGTAGCATAAAACATTCAATTTCTGCAAAAGAATTCAAGTAATTAGTTGTGCGATTAGATTTACTATCCCTATGCAATTAAACGGATTATGCGGTTAACGGATTCGTACGTATTTGTATATATCAGTAGTTCTCAAACTGTGCGTCGCGACGCCCTGGTGCGTCGTTTCAATTTTCCAAGGGCGTCGCAGAATAGTTCCGTTTTGTGGCTTTTTGTTGTAGTATCAATAAACACAACTTTAATAATAAGTTTCCTCATTAACTTCTATTTGCTGGTGCGTCGCAAGTCCAGAAAACTTTCCAGAGGCGTCGCAACAAAAAAAGTTTGAGAACCACTGGTATATATGTACTAGGGATGGCCCGATAGTACTGTATCGGCGCCGATACCCGATGCTTCGAGCAGTATCGGTACTCGTCCGATACTTTAGCGGTATCGGTACAAGTACCGATACTTTTTTTGAGACTTTATCATGTGTAAAATTGAAAATGAAAGGAGGCAAAAAACAACAACCATCGGCTGTGATAAAATATTTATGGGACTGCAACTAAAAAACGCGTTTGTTTTGGATTTAACGAAATAAGATGACCTAAATCGCTACAGCGACTTAATGCCGCAACACGTTTTTTAGGCCCGCGTTAATTGCGAGCGAGCGTCACAACGCACAAAGTTCATTGTAGACGTTTGTAAGCATAAGTTTCGAAACGGCAGGTGTTTAATTTGTATGGCCAAGTGTATTTAGACATTCCTAGTGTTATCAGTGATAAATTATTTTCTATGCCGTTAGGTGAACTTGTAAATCCCTATTAAACTACCTGCGATTTTGCAATACAAAGGCGTTAAGAAATGACCCAAACGTCATATGTTTTGGGATTCCTTCACCGTTTTGGGGATATTAACAGACAATCCCATTCTCTGCCTAAAGCCATGATCGTTAAATGTTTTTTGTTGTCAAAGTCGTAAAACATTAACGCCGGTAAGACGTTACAAACAATAGACGCCGGTAAGACGTTGCAAAGCGCGTAGCATAAACGTAATCAAGTGATCAGATGCGTAACAACAAGTGCACCAATCGTTAGTTATGCATCCAATGCACCACCGTCGTTAGGGCATCGTTAGCTCGCCAGCTGATTTGCCAAAGAGTCTTTACCAGACCTGGGCATTTTACGGCCTTAAGTGATTTATTAGACTGAGTGTGTTGTTAAATTAACTGTGATGGGAAAACACATTACAAATACATCAGTTTGAAAATGTTTTTGCTTGTTTGCAAAGTATCGGGTATCGGATCGCAGTACTTTTGGGGTAAACTATCGGGTATCGGTATCGGTTCAAAATATTGGTATCGGGCCAACCCTAATATGTACCATTGATGATCGTAAAATTGCATAAAATCGTTTTTCACTTAATTTCACTTTAATCGCCTTACCAATTTCATTTAATTTTGTTCAGTTGTTTTGAACCTGCATTTTGTAAGGCTTGTTAAAATGGCAAGTTACCATTGGCAACTTTCACAAAGACAAGTTTGTCGAGAATTGAAATTTACCCGAAAAACGATATCATAGTTATACATCGTTATTTGGCCTTGTCATTTTCAAACAACTCATAATACTCTTGCTTAGTCTACGTATAATTTAGCTTTATCAAACTAGTTAGTTGCAGATTGTTTGCTTTAAGAACACTTAAAAGAGCAAGAACCTACTTTGGCATCGCCACCACTTCTCCTTCTGCAGATATCATCGCGTGTACCGATGGCGGTTGCTTCGAAGTGCTTGTGCGAATATCCAAGTACTTGATGTTGGCGAAACATTTCACCAAGTGCGGCTGCACGCTGGATGGTTCTCGGCCGTGGGAAAGTACCGAAAGTAGCTCGTCGTTGCTGAGAAAGTAGAAACGCGGAAAAGCGAGTCGCTTCAGTTCAAGGTAGTCCTGTAAAAAAAAGAGTCAGAATTAATTTGGTTTTTAGACAGTGGTAAACTTTGGAACTTTGGTGTTCATGAAACTACTTAAAGTTATACTGTAATTGCCGAATGCTTGATGAACAGAGCATGTAACTTTTAACCACAATATTAAATAAACTCGAAATTAACAGGATGTATAAAAACGTTTTATTCATAAAACTTCGCATTAAAACGTCATAGAACTGCTGTCACTGTGAACCGAAATCATAAAATAAAATGTATGTAAGAAAACGATTTTTATGGAAACAAGAAAAATCCTGTGCGATGTTTTGGCATTATACAATTTGCACCCAGCATAAACCAACCTCCAAACATTTCTGAATTTTCTCCAGGCTTGTGTTGGACGATTGTAGAGATTCAAGCACTCCAGGACCTGTGGCAGCTCGCAACGCATTCGGACGATCTTCAGTTCGCCGCATGAGATCGCGCCACGATTTGTCCACCTACGTCAATATTTCCCCACATTATTGTAAAAAGGTTAGAATTACAATCCAGATTAAAAAATTATGTGTACCAATGTCGTCGCTGTATTCAAGTCAAAATTAAATTATTATTTTTTGGGTCAAAAATAGAAAACAAATCTAGGGTAAAGTTTCTGAAATTTCCACAACGATTCGTCACATTCAGGATCAAGAACAAGGTTATGGTTAGATATTTGTGACCTATTTCAATATTTCAATACTGTGAAAATGTATCACATGAAATAGGCATTGCATCATGTGATTGAACTGCTGTCTAAGTTTTGTATTATTAGAGTGACACTAAATCGACACCAGTTTGGTTCCCAAGGAGTTGCTAAGCCATTTTAAATCCAGTTCACCTGTGGTTTGGAGCCGATTTGGTAATGCATTTCACTAGCATAAACGGCCTATGTCTTGTCACCAGCTGCAGTATTCAGGCGATGTCTGTAGCTTACTTTAGTAGTAGACTTAAAATTTGCTACAAAATAACCTGTGAGAAGAGTTGTGCCTCGGTGGGCAATTGTCTCTGTATATCGATTGTAGTAAACACAGGTTCCAAATACAGCCAGTTTCGCTGACATTTCATCCACTCGTCCAATGTGCGAGAAAACAACATCAACCGACGCTCCCAGTCGTCAACCTGAACCTAAAGTCAAAACAAAATAGTGACATACATTTATCCATGAAACACAATTCACTCTTGAAACAAAAAGTCCATCTATTCTACCCCTATAAAGCATGGTCAGTAACATTATTCAAATAGAATATGCACGTCTGCGATTGTCCTAAATTAAAGCTCAGAACAACGTTATTTGCATCAGAAAGAAGGCCAATAAGAACATTCAGATTTTGGCTTTTATCGAAAAAAATTTTACGATACAATTTGACCCCACTTGTAAAATCTTGTCCGTTGGTGGCATTTTACCAATACGGCCTATATGATAAAGAATCTGCAAAACTATTTTTGGTACATACTAGGTACAAAAAATATTGGTAAAATACATTTCAGTTTTGCAGGCCCAAGTTGATAAAAAATGATTTTCAGATACCTTGATTGGTCCCACATATCTTGATCCTTTGATGGTAGCAATTGTAATTTGACTTTCCTCTAGTTGGTTCCATATCTCGTCAGCAGTCGAAATGATCATAATGTTGTAAGCGCCCGTCGTGTGTGCGACCATTCTAACCACAAGAAATCACGTTATTAAACAAAAAAGGAAAAAAGTTTCTTAAAGACATATGGAACAAGACATTTTGCATGTGGATGTTAAACTTTGTTAAAAGCTGGCTTTAAGTTTAAGCAATAAACCAGCACAGTCCTTTCTTAAAACTTTATTAGCAGTACGGAGGTATGCTTCTATAGCACTTAATACTAGTTTCTTTAAAACAATTTAATCTCCACGAAAGTTTAGCGAAACCGTAAATATCGAGGTTTGTGTTAACGCATACTTGAAATCTGTGGTGTGCCAGAGCTGTATAAGTTTGTTGAGCATTGCTTGAAGTGTTGACTCGTTGGTTGCACGAGTAGATATTTCCATTATCAAGTCCTTGTGGTGAACCAACTGCAATAAAAATGTCAAAGATATGACAGGGGATGATTCTTACCAGGAACGTCATACGGTTTATGTTATGGCATTGTAACAAAACATGAGGCTAAAGAAATGCAACAAAACATATAAAATTAAAACAAAGTTTAAAAAAGTATCGGAGCTACAAATAAGAAGATACCAATGCAAGGGAAAAAAAACAAATAATTCATAGAAATAATGCAAACAAAACCAAAATGGAGAAAGAAAAACAAAAATAACAAAGTTCAAAGTGAGCAAAAAAGAACAATTTGATTAAAACAAAAAATAAAACCAGTTTAAGAAAAAAAAAATTTCTTTCATTGAACCTACCCTCCATTTTAGCAAATCTCCTAACGTTAGGGTTGCGTCACGTGTCAGGGATCGACCTATAGCGTATTGTATTTCGTCCCAATGTCGCTGCTTGAGACATGTATTACGTAGGGCAGCAATCAGAGGAAGGCCTTGTTTGAAATCCATAACGACGTGCTTTAACCTTCATGCAAAAAAATGTAACATATAAAAAAGTCAATAAACTGGAAAGAAATTATGTTCTACAGCTTTTTGTGGTACATATTACAAGAATACAAATGCAAACTTTTACCCGACAACTAAAACACTTTAATAATTTGGTCAAAAATATAACACGAACTTTGAAAACTGGGTCAATACAAAATATATATTTGGGTAATGATACTTTAAATATTGTATTTTCAGAGCGTCCCGCAATCTTACATAATAATTTGAATCTAAGTTCAACATAAACCTGGTTTAAAATAGCACTCTTAGGTATCGGGACGCAAACTTACTTTGGCACAAGATCGTTGCGGGGAAGTCCCTTCTCGAGCATGAAGACAGTTTGCATGAAGCGAGAAACACTTTCTTGGACGTGGTCGATGTTCAGTTGCAGAAACTCGCATTCCTGAATAATAAGAATAAATAAACAATGGCACACTACAAACTGAGTGCACTGAATGCAAGAAACTGTTTTTTTTTAAAAGGAAACGAAAAAAATCACAGAGGATACAGCCTTTCAAGTGTTGTTAATTAAACCAATGGTGATGTTTTGGGCGCTATTAAAGCGTCTGAAAGTTTTAAAGGCAAAAAGAAGTATCGATTTGACAAAAAAGAAACAACAAACAGTAGGGATGTGCCAAAATTGCAAATGTTCTGTTTGGTCGAGCACCGAGCATCTCACGTTAATGCTCGGTGCTCGGTGCATTATGACGTCACAAAAAATCCCCTTTCTACGTTTTAGCTATACAAGGCCTCTTACGTCACTAGCGGTGTATTAAGCTGTTACAGGTCTCAGAAGAATACGTTTTTCCACAATCTAATACATTTGAAAAATCATTTGTCTTTGTTTATAGACACCATTTAAAACACTAGTTTCGTATGTCAGCAGGGCATGAATATGCAAATTTAACGCTCGGGTCAGTTTGTGTAACTGCTCGGCCGAGCACCGAGCAGCAAAAACAGCGATGCTCGGTACCGAGTACTCGGGTGCTGGCTCGGCTCGGCGCATCCCTAACAAACAGAGTATATGGCAACAAATACAGCGAAAGGCATTAATATCTACACAACGCATGAATCTTAACTGTTAATTTTTTGTGTTTACTAATATGAACTCATGCACGCTAACAAGCCAATATAGACGATCTTTGCAAATCGCCGCTTTATTGCATACTGAATACCAAAATCCGTTTTACTGCATACTGAATCCCAAACTGTATCATGAATTGATAAACTACTAAACTAAAAAATACGTTACAACTGCAATACGAATATTTAATACAGTACTTTTTTTAATATTCTGGATATTTGCAAGATAATTGGAAAACTTGGAAAACTGGAGTAAGGATTAACCAGAATCGCCAGTAACAGTAATTTCATTTAACAGAGTTGGACAAGTACAGCGGAATTTAAGTCAATACATTGACATAAGCCTTCTAAATTATAAAGTATACCGTCCATTCAGCATGGAGTTTCGCCCATTCGTCGCTCGATTCCCACAACAACTTGCGGAGTGTGATATCCCGTTCAACTTCTGATAACTCAGCTTGTAGTTGAGCTGCACTGATTCCACTTCCTGATGCCTCCGCTATCATAGCTTCACTAAAACATGCAATGCAAGTTTTTAAGCCGTTAGTGACAGATTTAAAGAATATGCCGCGGTACATACACAACCTGCTACAGTGACAAGCAGCAGCATAAAATTGAAAAGTAACTTATATTCATTACATCAAAATATTGTATGTGTTTGACATAGCAATCTTTCCGCCATTTTTCTAAAAACGTTATTATTGCTTGATTACGGCTTGTCTTGTGCATGGTTATCTGCTTTAAATAGGGATAACAAGTAGCTTGACATTTAGAGAGTTAAAGGTCGACAAATATTCGTTTTGTTGTTAAAAACGCATCCTGTCAACACTTAAATTGGCAACTTTTGCAGGTTTGCAAAAGAAATAGCAAAGTTACTTCATATACGAGTGACAACATAATAGTTTTCATATTTGAAAACAAATTTCTAATAAACCCATTTGTCGTCATATGTATTGATACAAAGTCGATACTCAGGTGCTAATTCAAGTTAGATGAAGCAAAGGCCTTTACAGCTAGCAAAACTTACTGTATCTAACTTACTGTGGAAAGCAAATTGGTCAAAATGGTTTAAATATCCGCACATACAATCACATCATTAACTTAACTTACACTGTGTAAACTTTCTTTCCTTTCGTCGAGCTGTAGGATGATCCGAATCTGTCCTGGTAGTTCGCGTAACTTCTCGCTTTTGCTGTAAGAGATTCGGCTTCTTCGGATAGAAGCTTGATCGTCTCAAGCACAACCACCGATAAGGAATCAATGTTCAGTAAATTCGGCGCTTGTACCTGAGAGTGGAAAAATTTGAGTTTTTAAATTTGTTAGTTGTGTTTTAAAAAACAACTAACTACAGTTGCAAAAAAATCATACCGCGATTATCGATTTGTTAAACGACAATAACCATGTACCAGTTTAATATAGAAGCCTTCAGTCTTTCACTAAATTCATATCATGCCCATTGACCACCAAAAAAGTGGGAAAATTGTGAAACCAACGGGTTTTCGAACGATTGCATTACGTTTTCAAACAAATTGTATACATTGAGTAGAAACTGGTAACTTAAAATATACAGACCTAAGTTGAAATAAAAGTCTTTGCATAAAATATCTTTTGAAATTAAATTATTTTTGTAAAACCGGCCATAATTATACAAAAATATCCATTTGTTTGAACCAAGGCAGCGTAAAAAATTTGAAATAATTGAAACCCAAAAGAAAGCATCAATGGCTTTTTGAACTAAAATTCACATCAATAAGCACAGAATGTTAGGTTTTCGTCTTAACCGATAGTTTTTAGCCTGCGCTGTAGTTGTTTACATTCAAAACTATTTGCTTTAAAAATTAAACGGTTTTACCTTGTTTTTAAGATCGAAAAGATGGATACGCAGCTTGTGAATTTGTTTATCAAGATCGGCACTAAACCGCATGATATTGTCGTCTTTCTTCGCTTCCCGGAACAAGATGGCGCTCTTGAGGTGCTGGAAGGTGGGAACCAGCGTGTGAAAAACCGCAAGCGCTTCCGGGTCCATCCAAACTCCGTATTCCTTGATGATCGTAAAAAGCCTAAAAAAATACAAAAGTGTAGGAAAAATCGTCAAGATGCTAACTGAATAGTGAAGGATAGTTGTGCCGGTTTTTAAAAGCAGTTTATATGCACACTGTATTTTGTCAATGGCTAAGAACACGTGTCGAAGTGTTTTTGAAAAAGTTTTTATTAAAACATGCACATATTCAACCGGTACTTGAAAAATGGCTTGAACATTTTTTTAAATTTAGTAAACAAGAAGGTAATAAGGAAACAAAATGCGGAGGTATCAAAAACGTTTAAACTTTGGGGCCGACTGGGGTAAATACTGGGTTATCAAATCAAACGGATAATATATGACTATATCTGCCATCTGTACAAATTTCATTTCCAAATCCGCCAAACATTTTATGCCAAAAATGCATGGACAAACTTCGCCCGAGAAAAAAGAAAAAAGTGAAACAAGATGCGTCCCCTTTCCGGAAGGACCCATAAAAAGCGTTTCGTGTACACTATCATAAACATTTGTATTTATATTTCCATTGTATAACAAAAGTCCCAATTCAGTACCTGGTAACAACAAAATACTCTTTATCGAGAGCTGGCATCTCAGTGGTGGTTCGTGCTAGGAAAGTCAAGTGTTCAACAAATTGTTCCACTGTCTGTGGGTTGCTTCCCAGCCGCTTGGTGGCGTTGCGAATCACCGAGAGAAGTTCCTCGTTGTGCCTTGACGTAATAATCGGCAACCAGTGATGCGCAGCGTCGATGACAACCTTTTAAAAGCAACATTTTCTCAGCGTACATTTAACGATCATTACACAACATAACGTAGCATTTCTAGGGAATTTAATGGGTTGGCAATATAAACAAAAAAAATTTTGGTGTGCTTTTTAATGATTATGTGACACGGTGTTTAGAAAATTTATTAAACACAATTTTTGCATACTACAAGGAAAACGCACTTTAACGGTGATTTGAAACGAAAATTACTGTAAATGAAACTACCTATTTTGCTTGTGCTGTAAGTACAGGTGGAATATAGGTAAAATATTTCCGGTCGTTCTAACAATGGATTGTCAGAACACTTATATAACGTGCCATGTTTCTCACAATCTAAATTTAAACAAACAAATCTAAAAAACAGGGAGTAAGTTTACCCTTTCAAAATAAAATAGCTTCAATTCAGAATTTAGAGATAAGCAACAAGTATTTATTAATTAGTTTCGATTGGTTCCCATCTATTGTGCTCTTGGTGGTGCAGTTTAGAATTATATCGTTTAAAACGTTCAAAGCTAAACCATTTGAAGGGGATTGAAACACATCGTGAACAAAGTTTGACCCATTTTTACGCATGTACCTGAAGTCCCCATTTTCTCCTGGAGAAAATACACAATAGCAAATAATGTTATAAACAGTGGTGGAATTCAAATTTTTGTCAGCCGGTTCTATCACAGAAGTCATATTCTTCAGCCGGTTCTGTTGTCAAGTGCATTGACAGTAACCAGTAATGCTAACCAGTTTGCTGATCTGATAAAAGTTTGTGAGATTGTTCTATAGAACCGGTGCGAACGGCTGAATCTGCTGGCTATAAAGCACAAAAAGGACGCAAATGATGGTTGTACCCGCTTCTTTATAATAAAGCATTAATACACCGTAAAAACACAATGAATTAAGAAACTAACCTGAGGAAACGGGAGAGCCGATTTACAAAAATCTTTAGCGTCAACGTGAAACATGGCGACACGCTTGGATGGTTTCATGCCGTGCATCTCACGCGTCATCTCTGTGTGACGAAAGAGGACGGACGCAAACTCATCCGGACCCCACTCCTGCTCCCGGATGCTGCCATCCACATCCACGAGACGACTCTCATCCACCATCGAGCAAAATCTATACGAAGAATAATAAATTTGAAAAATGTAAAAACGGTTTTGTTACGATAATAATGCACAAAACTAAAGTGTATTGGAACTATATTGGAACACAAGAATACGAACAAAAATATATATTTAAACTTCTTGTGGCGTATTTTATCCGTTCTCTACGGTTATCATAGCGTGGTAAAGTCAGAAAGATAAAATATAAAAGGAATTCAAATTCAAGAATCAAGTAAGACGGTTTTCAAGAACAAGGGGGTGAAGTACATATTCTTCAAGTTTTCCTTCGTGGCCAATATTGTGAAACGCTTTAAAACAGTATTATCAAACTATTTTCTGTGCCCTTCCCTTACAGTTTTTGACGTTAAAATGACCCCTTTATTAAAAAATCGCTTTGGGCTCATATACTGACAGCACTTAATCAGCTTAAATTGTCTGTTAGAAGCAGTTAATATTTTCAAAACATTCACCGAATTGCTTATTTTAGAATAGATGGTTAAAGAAATTGATGCCCTAATGTCCTTGTTTAAACTGTTTACGCCCAACCTTTTTTTATAACCCACCCAACCAAGAAATGCATGATTATACAAATCAAAACTTTAAAAAGCAAAACTAAAACGTACTTCTTGTATTCCGTTGAATATTGGCCTGCGTCGGCCACAGCCATTTCCACATTCTCCAGCAGACGTTCAACTTTTGTCGTGTATACACCGTCGTGTAGCAGGATTTGTGAGCTGTATACGCTGCTCGTATCCGATGGATTCTCCACTGAAGAAAGCTGGATGTCGAAAGCAGGAGGTTGGACGAAATCCGTAAGATCGTCCGAAGAACAAACTGTGTTCACCTGCAAGTATTTTGTCTTGTGAGAAAAAAAGGGAAAAAATGCGTGAGGTATTAAAAAAAGTATTTAATCACAATATCTGGACATTAAATTTGCGCAGTAGCAAGAAAAATTAGAGCAAAAGTTGCTTGCAAGGTTTCGGGTTCTAATATTGAGCAACCAACAGCTTAGGCAGAAAAAAAAGATAGTAGAAGTTAGGGATGGGCCGAAACTGCGTGCATGCTGTTTGGTCAAGCACCGAGCATATTACGTTAAAGCTCGGTGCTCGGTCGAGCATGCTCAGGATATTGTGACTTTACAAACACATCAATCTACACTGTGTTTTTTACGTTTTTAAAGTCCTTATGTATACATATAGTTGTTAAACTCTAAAACATGTGAGTCAAGCCAACGTTAAGTAGAAACACCCATATTTTTTTAGTAACAATCGTAACTAATTCAAAACGAGTGCTTTATTTCCGCAATTTTGCTGTCGCACGTGTTGGGTACGGGTGAAATGGTTCAAAGCATGTATAAAAACTTATTGTAAAGTCGGCATTATTTTGTTGTCTAATGTTTGGCTCGTATCCTACACAGAGTAACGAAGTAAAACATAGAACTACAAAACTCAAGCTTATGCATAGCTTTGCTTATAACAGTGTATGTGTAAAAGCTTAAAAAATAAATGCTCTTAAGATCTAGATTTACCACATCAAACCGCTGTCCAGCAGTAATACAGCTGTTGCTCAGCATACAACAAAACAAATTTGTTTAGAACGGTTTAAAGCCCGTGTGGTGGATCAGTGCAGCTGAACAACTATGATAAACTTTGAAGTGGGAAACTTAAACTGCCTTGAAAAACTTGAAATCAAAATCTTGTGAAAAAAATTCCACGCCGCAAGTTTTGGAAATCAAGATGAAAATTTCTAAAAAAATCTGCCACAACTAAAGGCGATATAATCACTTTCATTTTCATGTTACTTTAAATTGCTTTAAAAGTCCTTTGGACCTAAAAGCACATGTTAAATCAGGATCTAAGTTTTTCTCATACACTTTGATAAAACCGGTCTTTAAAGTAACGTTTGTTTGTTTGTTTTTACCATGGACTTCAACAAAAACCAAATAGGTTTGAAGATAAAAAATACAATTCTGTTTTGCACACGTTTCAAAAATGTTTTTTTCTGCGCAATAAAACGTTTTCAAAATAGACAACCGTTCAGTTTTTTTTAAAAAATCACTACGTTTTAAATATAAAGTATCACGTTAACTTGCCTCAGTAAGAACGGTTTCAAATCCGTCTACCAGGGCTTGGATCGCAGACATAAATTCCGATCTGGTTGGTGACAATGTGACAAGAGAAGGGGCCTCAGCAATGCTTTGTTCGCTGAAAAATAATCGCAAATAAAAATATACCGACCTTTAAAAGACGTTTTTACAAAGCAAATGTGAATTGAGTACATTGAAAAAATATATTTAGCCAGAACCCTCTTTAAATGACATGGGTTTCAACCCAAACCAGAATATATAATAACTTTTTTCTTCAAACGCCAAGTGTTTAGCGCTTGATGTCCGAAATTGGTTACATGGCCCATCCACGAAAAATGTTACATATTCCTGTTTTAGACGGAAACTGGCCATGCTTTCAAACTGGCGAAATCATGATTTCTGTTTTAAAAACAGAACAAAACACTAACGCAGATCGTCTGCCGCTCCTAACGAGCAATTTTGGATATGTGACAAGTGAGGGCAGATCCGTCGCTCACCATCCTGTAGTACAAGCTGATTTCTGTAGTATGTTATGACATTTTCACTTACTTGTGGCATTAAGGTTAGTTTTGTAAAACAAAGGAAAATTGAAAAACAAATTTCGAACCTCACTATCGACTGTCTTCTGCTCGGAGCTTCGGAATCGAAATCATCCGAATCGGATTCGATTGAATTGATCGATGGTTCAGAGTAGGTGACATTTTTACCGAAACGAACCACACTTCCACGTCGAAGAGACCTTGCGAAAAAAAGCATAAATTTTTACGTATCGTGCAAGTATCGTTGTTTTTTTTCCATGAACTGATTTAGAGTAGACAAAAAGATGCTGCACGTGCAGTATTTTTAACTTTTAATTTTTTTTAATGTTACAAATTCACTTACGCGAGTCGTTTTCGTGTGGACGCAGTGCTTGTGCTGCTGATTCTACTACGAATCTCTACATCGTAAACTTCCAACACCAATCGCACCTGCAAAAAGGTATGGTATGGGTTTGAAACATTCTAATTTCGGCAAGAAGATGCAAGCCAGTGTCTGAGTGTAAAACTTGACAACGTTTCGACAGTTTCTAGTGTCATCGTCAGGTAAAATGAAAGCCACAGAAGGGGCGCAACTTGGTACCTCATAACAGAAAAGAAAGGGAGCGAGGCGCAGGTCAAATAATTCGGTGATAAAACGCAAACGGTTCAAAAACAAACCTAAACTATGTTTTTGATTTTGGTAAAAATTTCTAACACGACAAAATAATGACTATGAAAAGCGAGTGAAAAGACAAACTTAGTACAGGGCTTTTTACCCACTATTCCACACATAGAAGCGATTGTGATTAGGGGACAAAAAATAATAAAAAGTGTAAACAAAATTGTAAGAATGTTTACAAAGTGTAAAATACTTTAACTTACAATAAATATTGGCGGTGAAAACTCCTCAACCTTCTGTTTCTTGCCTGAACCATCTCCAGTCCCCTAAAATAGGTTTATAAGTTTATTTAAAAATATATATATTTTGCACACAAAAAACGTAAAAGGGTTTTGCGATTCAGATTTGTTTTTGAAAGTTTCCCACATATCACTGCAAACGTACCAGCAAATTATCATTATCCGAGATCGGTTTCGGATTGGTGGTTTCTTTAAGAAAGGAATAACCGTTTCGCTCGCTATGATGTGTGACCTCGTCGTACCTAGAGCATGAAAACACAGTAAAGCAAACACTTTCTGGTGATTTAATTCAACTCACATCGGCCTACTTCAGCCAGTTTCTACACATGTAAGATGCAAAATTTATCATTAAACTGAGGAAAATATTTATTGAATATTTTCTACAATAGTAAAAACGAATAAGCCTTAACGTATTGCATACGTTTCATTCTCTGGTTCACATACTTTGTTTTAATAAAAACTTTTTTCAACAAAGCTATTAGTGGTTGTAATGCGGTACAGTTTTACCAAGCTAACATTGTTGCATAAAAAAACATGAAGCCGTTGCATAGCAAGCAAGATGCAGACAAGCCAGACAGTGCTGATTTTGTAAGGCTTGGCTTTTCAGCCAGCTCCTCCCAACAAACTGGAATGCTGTAAAAAAGCTATAGCCTTTTCAGTCAATGTCTTGCCACCAGTAACACTGATAAAATCTTATAAGTCAGAACAGTGGGCAATGTTTGCAGCTTTAATAAGTCCAGTCTCTGTGACCAGCACTATTATTTTGTTGTTAAAGTAAAAGTTTATGGACTACTGTCCATATAGAAAGAAAAAGCGCTGACGTCTAGGCAATTTCTTCCCTCAAAATTCTTCCATTTAGTTGAGTTGAGTTTATTTCGCCGGGCAAAATCGTAGTAGCACAATTGCGCTAAAATATTCACCAGGTCGGGAATAGCTGCGCAACGTTCGGACGTTAAAAAGCGCGACAAATTTGAGGGCACAATTGGTGGATAGATGACAGACACCCTGCAAATACTTACAGTTTTGATTCCCCAAGGTGTTTTTCGAAATCCTGTACATCCACAGAACACTTGCCATCACGATTTGAAACTGAAAGGAAGGCTAGCAAAAAGTCAGTTGCCTTGGTAACAGTACGGGTGATCATATCATGAATGATGTCATCAAGGAGATGAAGAAATGTTCCAAGACGAGTGAGGGTTTTTCTCCATTGAGCCAGTTGGGTATAAGTGGTATCTGAAGAAGACATTGGGAAAATAATTAATTTGTACATTGTTTACTGCAACAGCGAAAATTGCATTCTTGTCTTGTGCCCAATCATTGGGTCTATATGATTGTTTGCAGTCTGTACAAAAAATATTTCACATATTGTTTATTCAACCAAACAAATCCAGTTCAACTTGGCCTGAGTGTTTGAGTTGTACACCTCTGGTCTATGAGCATCAGTCTGTTAGTTAACTCGTACATGTCTGGTTAGAAAATTGTAAAACCAATCTATTTAAAAGCCCCAACTTAGTGGTTCTCAAACAATGCATTGTGGACTGTTTACCCAATGAGAATGTTTAAAAATAGTATTTACAGAATATGATGCTGAATTTCATGACTTAGTTTTCTACATTGCTAAGTTATACCAATGGTGCATCCTAAAGTTTTGGTCATCTTACAGGCCCAATTTTGAGTGAGAAAGTTGAAATAGCAGTGCTAATTGTGTAACACTTGCTGGCTGTGTAGAGTAGTTAAAAGCGCAAGTTTCCTAGTCATTTGATTCCATTTCTGTTTTATGATTGCTTTTTATTAGAATCACCTTGTACTGAAGATTCTGTATTTTGGGCAAATTGTTTGCATGTGACATTGCCTCGTCGAACATCGTCAGTAATCCCTTCCTGTGCTGCAACAGTCTGAAACGTAATGTAATAACTTTTGGTTGTTTTGCCAATCTCTATGTCATTTACTACTAAAATGCTAAGGCTTTTTGTATCTGGCTGAAAAAAAAGGACAAAACAATTTGCTGTAGCTTGTACATTGTACAACTTAATAGTTTTTAATCATGGTAAGGTGTTGTATCAACATGATAGTCAAGTTGTAAGTGCAAACTCCCTGTGCTTAGGAAGTTGTGACTTGTGAATTTCAATCATGTCTCAACTCCATGTGTATCCTTGACCAATATAACCTAAGTGGTATAAATGTAAAAGAAACAAACATACATTACAGACTTTCTTGGCTTGTTCCACCACAAAATTTCTGAAACGATGCAAAGTTTTCAATGCACACTCTCTCTGTATTTCTTGATCTTTGCAGAAATCCATGAGATCGTATGTTTTCCTGTTTAAAACATAGAGAAGAATTAAAACAACTACCCTTTAAAGATGTTAAATACCTTCTTGTTTGTTACAAATTTTAAATAAAGCTTAATGCAAACTCAAACTATTTAAAAATAATACTGTATGAGTAATAAAAATAATATTGTATGAGTAGTAAAAGTTTATTTTGCCTGTACTAGACAGAAGATCATAAAAAATGACAGAATAGAAAAAACAGTAATGCAAAAGTTTAACAATGCAACAAACTGGTTATGGAAACTGAAGAAAATAGGTCTTGAATCAGATTGCACTGACCTTAGATCATATTTCAGCAGTAGGACTGCATCTTTACCAATCCCCAAACCATCTCTACTTCCACACAAATCTTCACACATCTTCCGGACATTAAGTATACAAGCTTGAAGATGCTGATCAGCAATAAGAAGGGATTTCTCAACCTTTTGCCTGAACCAGAAACTTCAAAGTTAGAAAAGATAAAACGTATTTAAACAAAGCTTTATTACAATAAACATGTTGTTAATGGTATCATTTACAGTTGATTTAAGCACAAAAAGGTTTTGCTGACTAACCTTGATGAGAATTTTTTGCATCCTCTGACAGCATTTCTCCACACAACAAACTGTTTCCACATTCGAAACTTTACAAACACGGGTAGGTTTGATACCATGTTGTACAGCCTTTGTTCATATAACCACCAGATAACAGGGTAAATTTCAGATTCAGTAGTTGAACCACGCTTTACACACTACAGTAAAAAAAATGAAAATTATGTGAGTAAATATTTCAAATCCTAATTGTTAGTAAAGAGTATTCAAGTGGCTAAATGTTTATTAACTAGACAACAGGATATTTTTGAAATAATAATAGACAAAATTCAAGAAACTAAACAAGGGGTCTTCAATAGCTCTTAACGGCGGGTCACATTAGCCAAAAAATACCAAAAATGTAAAAATTGTACACAGTCAAAGACTAAGCATTGTACATTAGGAAATGTTTAATTTAGATTTAATACAAGATACATAAAACACATTATTACGTTCAACACATTATTACGTTTTGTACACACATTATTACTTTCAATACAATGCTACCTTGGTAATTGAGCTTGCTGTCACAGTATAGTATTCAGGTTTAGGCCTTGCAACATTTGCTGAAACTACATGTAGTTCGAATGGATTGACCTGTGGAGTGTTTTGTGGCCGTAGTATTGCATACACAAATTCTCCTGAGTCTTTTTTGAGGTCCAACATCTCCTACAAAACCGAATACCACGAAACTCAAGTATATGTTGAACCACCGACATTTCCAGATGGCCAAGAAGTTAGTACAGTAACATTTAACTCTTATGATATACACCACATAGCCAAAGGTTTCTAAGTTGTGGGTGTAACTTTAGAGACTTGAAAATGTTGGTAAAGTTTGCCTTTAACATATTATCAATATCATCATTAAAACATAACAAAAAACAAGCAAATTTTGGAAAGAATATCCTTACATTAACTGGATTTTTATGGTTTGTGCTTCTCATGGCATGTCGTACACCAGGGCCATGTCTTGGGAGCATTGTTCTCCAGTTAAGTGCTTCCCTCAATCGAACAATATGATTGATGATATCTGGGTCACTTGGTTCTGTCAAATTAAAATTCACTTATCTTTATCAAGTTAACTTTCCAGCAACTGAATGTATAAAAATCATTTTGTGTAAATTACAATTTTCCTTACAATGCAACTTTACATTTTAAAAAGTTGGTTACAAAAATATTTGGCCAATTGATTGAAAGTAAAGCTGATGTTGTACAGTACCCAAATCACAGTTGCTTGTAAATGACCACCTAATGTGTTAGTAGGGCATCAGTATGGAATGTTTTTTTATACATTAAACCTCTAAAATAAATTAGGAACAGATACTATATAATAGTACATTTTTTCAAGTCAGATCTATCCATTTAAAATTTCACCTTAAGTTAACAAAAATACATTTTTTTATTGTTTACGACTCTAGTTCTGCAAATATAAACAAAAAGTGAATTATTTACTTCTGTTATCATATATGCTGCTCTTTGTTTTCAGTGATATTTTGCTTGTAATGGAATGCATTGATTTTGACTGAACATCTTCCCACACAACTTCATCCACCTGGGATTTGGACGTACGGCTCAACCTGGACCTAATGCTTTCCACATCACTGTGTCTTGAGGACACTGAAGCATGGCTTGTTTTGTTTTGTAAAACAATGGTAGTTGGTTGAGCTGGATTGTGACTGAAAAGTTTATTTTAAAGGATTTAAATAAATATTCATGTCAAAAGAACAAGAAAAAGCTATAGCACTTTTACATAATTGTACTTCAATTTCACAAAAGCTGTACCACAATTTTTGCTTACACTTTCCTTGACATTTAACTGATAGATAAATAAAGTTCAACCATTAACAAATTTTAAAAATAAACAACGTTTGTATTAAAGTTTTGTCTAATAAACAACAACATGTTTTAACAAATTCAATGTTACTTTTTAAGGCCTGGTAAGGGAGGTAGTTTGTTCTGTTTTGTTTTTTCCTGTATTTTCTTTAATTTACGTTCATGGTCTGCCTTGAAATATGTTGTTCTCAAAGTTGGTTTGTTAAAAAGCTTTGAATCAATCGTTTCCAACTAAAAGAAAAGTGAAAAACAATCATCATCAACACAATACACAAAATACCTTACCAATTTCTATGTTTTTTTTTTAATTAAAACAGAATAAAACCTGTACAATAGAACACATTTACTACATCACATTTATAAGCCCCATGAGCAGTTTGTTTAAATCTTTTTTTATGGTGCAGCATAAAAAATGTTAAGAAACAATTCACTTGTAGAAGTTTATTTACATTTTAGTAAAGCATATTTTTGTTAAAATATTGTCACTTACATTATCTTGGTCTCTGTTAACTTGTTTATCACTGTGACTTTTAGTAAGTTGAATCACAGTAGAATCTTCAGCAAAGCAATAGAGCTGAGAATTCAGTTTCTATAAAATATAGATAGCACAGGATGAGTCAAAATGGTGCATGTTTTGCCTGGCCTAGTTGCAAGCATCTCTTTTTTATCGTTTAGTGTTCGAACAACTTTAAAAAGGTCTTAAAAGATTAATTAATAGATAATGAAACAGTTGAATACTCTGCATATATTTATACCCAACAACTAAAATATTTTGAACGCTAAGTTTGTTTACTATAATTGCCATTTGTACAGTGTCAAATGATTTACTTTACTAAACACCAAGGATACTTTTGGTGAGGCCCGTTGGTATTTAAAACCCTATTCATAAGTGAAATGTTCCATGTTTAGGTCAAGTTTGCAAAGTATGTCAAATTGTTTGGCTCCTATCCCAGCATTTACTTCCATATGTATATCCTGCTGCTCAATATTTTTATACTGTTAAACTGTTTTTATTTTTTATTTTTATACTGTTAAACTGTTGAAAAATGAATCAACTGAAAGCTTTTTGTTGACCTTGAAAATCAACTTTTAGGTTTTACCACATTTTTATACTTATCCCAAAACCCTACCTTTCGTATCGCTTGGGTGTCAAGCTCACTGGTGCGGTGCATTGTCCTGCTCTATCAGTGCATCATGCACATTTCAACAACGCAATATATCTAACCTGCAGGCTGGTTTTAATCAAGTGCAGCGCTAAATACACCAACAACAAAAAAGCAGACAAATTCAGTAAGTAAAATTTCGATGCTTTATCGGTCAATTTATTAGCAATGCTAGTGCAGATTTTTTTACGTGAATTTGTGAGTTGCGTTACACAAGTTAAAAATCAGCCATTTTAATCAGGAAGTTACTCATTTTAGGCCAGAAATTGTTGCAAAAACTTTGAAATTTGTAAAAAACCCGCGTACCTTAACCATGGAAACATCTTAATTCCAACCGAAAGAATTGCGCTGCAAGTGGAGGTGTCGATCTTTTGAATCATAGAAATCAAAGTTGACAAAAATATTTTTTTAAATTTTAATTGCGCACATAACGTACAAATAAAATTATTCATTGTACTTTTGTGGTAATACATTTTTACTTTCACCCCGTGCGACCGCACCATTTTTCCTTATGACGTACATTTGGGTGAATCATTTTTCTTACGTTATTAGGCACTATCGTTTTTCTTACGTTATTATTAAAACCAATCTTGCTGTGAAATCCACTTTTATGTTACTGTAGTGGTGGAATACTTTATGTAAATGTTCTTTTAATTTACACACCAATTCCGAATATTTGACCCCTCATCCTGGCGAATGTATAATCTGCTTAAAAAATCTCACCACAAAAATTTTCCGTTTTGAACTAAACACAATAGCACAAACATGCCTTGGTTTTCAGTAATAATTAAATCATTCTATTCGTGCATTACATACATGTGTAAAGACACAGAGAAACGAGCAATTAACAAATTGACAAAAATGCACAAAAGTCTTTTCCAGGATTTATGTAAATGTTTCCCTCATATTGATTAGAAATGTAATAAAGTGCATTTGTCATGTGTATTTAAAATGTTGTTGCTTGATTCCAAGGTCTTTGTTAAACCCAGCATCCCTAGTCACCACTAAACAACACATGACAAGTTAATGATAGAATATTTCCAAATTGATCTCCAGTGCAGCAGCTGGACACACGAGGTCAAAGTTGGTGAGCACTTCAGGATGCAGAACACCAAGCTTGCCAATGCTTGTTTCCCGATACATAATTTCAGCACATCTAAACAGAACAACATCAATGGTAAAAGCTTTGAAACCATAATTGGGTAAGGTTAGATAAGTTATTGTATTTTTGTTCATGAAATCTTGTATATTCCTCTTAACACTTGAACATGCTGTGGCATAAACCATATAATTATTGTGTAAGTTACGCTAGTAAATACTTTGGCTAGTACATATGCTATGTTTTGCTGTTTTTCTTGAGAAACAGCCAAATGACAAACAATAAACTAAAAGGTGTGTCTACTCTATATAGCTACCTTCCAGGAAAGTATGATGCATCAGATGTTGCCCTGATGTAATATCCTTCAGATTTTAATTTGTGGTCAATTGTTGCACACTTTATTTCCAGTATTTGCATGACACGATCTAACAGACCATGTATCACCTAGAAAGAACAAAATTGTGATTTTATTTTTTTTACACTTCTTTAAATTTGGTGATTTTGATTGTTTTTACTTTTATGTTAAACATTTAGAAAACGTAACAAGCTCAGCAACTGCACTAACAGCAGTATTAACTGTAGATAAGCCACACAATAAACAAAAAAATGTTTTTAACCTGTGATATAGGTATATCTCCAGTTATTTGGCACAGTACGTTTTAACATAAAAATAGTTTAACATACTTCGAAACCGGGTGTCTTGTTGTAATTAACAGCTGCAAGCATCCTTTGGTTTTTAGCACCTGTTTCAGCATCTGAGTCCTTTAGCACAACTTCTTGTACTTCAAACAACTTCATTGGAAGGGGCATTTTGCGATTGGATGCAACTGTCTTCAGCAGACCGGGTAAAAGTGATGTTCGAACCACCTATTATCATTAAGAATTTTTTTCATACTTTGCCTTAGTTTACAGCTAAAAAAACTCCATAGGGATGGAACTAAATTACTATGTGACATTTTTTTTGTTGACCAAAAAAACCAGTTTCTTGATTCCAGAAGATAAGAAATAAAAAGTAAAACATTGGTACTTTACACCAAAATATGTTGCTATTACTGTATTAGTTTAAATTTTGAATACAGCATTCTTGTTATTTTTATTGCAATCAAGAACAAATGAACTGTTTACTCTGTAATTTGAGACAGTTTAAATTGATTTATAAGAATTGTGTCCTAAAAAAATATATACCTGAAACTCTTGAGTTGCAGGATTTGCAATTCTCACCGCCCTTGTCTCACTGTCTCCTCCAACCTGTCTCATCTTTTTACCAACATCATCATAAGAACAAAGAGAAAAGGTTAGTGCTTCTGTAAAGCCCGCAGCAGCAAGTTCAACTCTTAGCCTTTCAGATAATTTCATTGACAACTGCTGCCCTCCGATGGTCATAGAGCGAGGAAGAGTGAATTCAATGTTGTCAAAGCCATATGCAATTGCACAATCCTCAATGATGTCACATGCATGAATAACATCAGACCGAGTTGGTGGGATTGTCACCAATATTTTACCAGTACTTTGGTCAACAACTTCAGACCTGTAAAGGAAATATTGAAGTGGTGGTGGATAAAGTTGAAGTTTGGTTTATGGACAAATTGGATTTTAATCTGAAATGTTATTTTTTTGTTTTTAAAGAAACAGAATTAGTGGCTATATATATATACATTTAACAAACAAGAAAAAACTCCAAAATTGCCAATAACCAAGTACAGTTATTAGTTTGCATTTTAAGGTCTAACCAAAGTTTTCCAACTACTACTTGGACTTCTGTTATTAGTTTGCGCAAAATGTGAATTTTATTAGCAACGTCAATTTTACCAAGCATGCCAACAATTTAAAAAATATAAAAGTTGGTTAAATTACTTCAGATACATCTTTGTGAGCAAATCAGCAATTCCATCAGCAGATACATTGATTCCAATCTTTTTGTTCAAGTCATCAGCATAAACCACTTCTTGTCTGCAAATAGATGTAAAGTTTAGAAAACACAATGTTATATTTAGGCTTCTGTGACAATCTGTAGTCAAATATATCACATGTGAACTTTCAACTTTGGTTGATGCAACTTGTATTAACAGCTACAAGCAACCTCAAAAATGATCAAATTTAATTATGTTGTGAGACAGAGTGTGACAGTCTACTATAACTGAACAAAACCCTTTAATCGTTAAAAAAACTTTAAGCATGTGGAAAATGTAAAAAATGAACACTAAGTTTCTACCATCTATATTATTCAAATTAAGACATAAAGCAGGCTATATACTTTTAATAAAATGACATTGAAACTAATCAAACGTATTGAACCTGTATTTTAGTTTTGGTGTTTCCATTTTATTTCCATTGTAATATTCAACATCAACAGGCTCCACTGCAAATTGATCCTTACAATAGCTAGAAAACATCGTGACAATTGTGTCTAATGTCACCTTGACTTTTGTGAGATCTGTTGCTGTGATTTCAATGAACACATTTGTAGTTGAAAGCTTTATTTTAGAATGATCCCCATTTATTATTGGTGGCATTGACAAGACAACGTTGTTTTTGTCATAGATAACTGGATACACAGGACTGTCTCGAATAATTGGCAGATAAAAACGCAGATGTGAATCCTTTGAATACATTTCCATCAGCTCTGGTGCAGTGCGCTCTTTGTTTTGATTAAGGGCAATAAACTTAATATCTTCAGGAGACTTTGCATCATAAGTGAAGGGTCCCTCTATCCTGTCCAAGTCATGAGTACCAATTGAAACAAGGGATCGTTTCCGCCCAATGTTTTGATGCAGTTTATCCTAAATTGAGAAATTTAAAAAAACATAGCATATGTTTGAATCCCACAGTTGTTGTTTCTAATGCTCTGAGCAGGCAGGTATGTGGAAGCTTAATCCAATTCTGCTACAGCTACATATAAAGGTGGTCAAATATGTGTTTTTAAATAAAACAAACTAACTATAAAAGCATCAAGCCAATAAATGACCAATAAGATGCAGTCTTACATGTCTTGTGTCTCTCCAGGGGGTTAAACCGCTTGTTATATGGGTTCAACCCTGGTTCGGATTTTAGGCTATCCTAATTTGCAGTTAGGATTTAATGAAATAAACCTTTCAAACAGGTTCTCAGGTTCAGTTCCGGTTTGACTCAAAAACAGGAAATATGTAACAATCATATTTCATATACTTTTTTTTCACCTGCAAGTCAATGAAGCTGTTGTAGCTTTCTTGTGTGAATGTAACATTTCTCAGGATTGCAGCCACACAAAATGGTCGAATAAGTTTGGTGGGTTCTTTTACAATCATCTTAAATTTCTTGCCTTTAGCAGGTTGCACAATTCGATAATTTGGTGCTGGGGATTTTCTCAGAAACACATTAAATGCTTGCACCAAACCCTCAATGCAGAGTAAATCATATCTGCATTGCAACAGCTTTTTATTAATCAAAAAATTACAAACTCTGGTGCCTTCTCTTACACAAGTGAATACAAATTGTGTAAAAAAACATGTTTCTTAGGTTGAAAGGTTAATTTACCTGGAGATGATGAATACACTATTAAATTTTAAGTAAATTACTACAAATTACTCACAAAAACTTATTTATAATCAAAATGTTAATAAAGCACATTACATCTATGGTAGGCCAGCAGAACAAACAAATATATCAGTAAAAGTTAGTGTCAACCAACATTTTGTTACACAAGCATCACAATTGTCTCTGTTAAAAAAGGAGTTTGGCTGATATTGTGCTTAGCTTTATATATAGGGCCCCAAAACAATATTAATCCAACAACTGGGTCAATATTAATCCAAAAAGCACCATGTATTCTTCCTTTATTCCAGTAAATAAAATTCCATGGGAAAGCTTTGCGGAAAATTGCAAGTCGCCACAACCCAAAAACTTCAAAGTATGGTGAGTCATGAGCAACACAATTTAAAAAAAAAACAGCTACAGGCCACTTAAATTCTGTTGCGGGACGCATTTGACCCGCAGGCCGCACTTTGTGGACACATCTGCCTTACAAAAACAAGACATTGCAGTTTTCCACTTACAAAAAACAAGACATTGCAGTTTTCCACTTACAATCAACAACTTTGGCTAGGTAATTTTCTTCACAGTATATGTGAAGGTAAAACAGCTTACCTATTTGCAGGAATATCAATTTTGTATATAACTGCATCTGATGCATTTTCAGCTTTGCTTTCTCCTTGTTCCTTTTCAATTTGTTCCCGTTCTGATGTCACCTCATCAAGTTCAATTCCGTATTCAAAACAAAGCTCATCAAATTCTTCCTCAGTGTATGTTTTTTCCAGTGCGTTGTACAACTCATCTCTATTTACGCTTATTGTAGGCATACTGATGTAAACAATGCCTTGCCATTTACTGCAAATCCCAAACACCTCATTAATTGAGTTAAGATAAGTTTTATTCGCCAGGTAAAACAAATAGCAGCACAATTACGCGAAAATCATGAAACATGTCTGCAGTAGCAAGTTGTTTGTGGTAGCAAAATTTTAGGTTCTATAAATATAAGCCTACCATATTCCCATCCCCAAAAAGGAGGACACATTGTTGAAAAGAACATGAAACAACACTTTGAGGCCTACAAAACTAAGCCCCCAAAAATAGACAGTATAGAAAAGATTAACGTTTATCACAACACTAAAATAAGCTTGCATTATTTCAAAATGTAAAATTCATCTGTATTCTTTAAAAAATAGGCAATCAAAAATTCTTTAAAAAGGAGGACGCTTTTTCTTGTTCTCAGAAGACAAATTGGTTTTGGTTTAAAAGGAGGACATGTTCTCTAAAAAGAGGATGTATGGTAGGCCTATCTATTCTAAATACATTTATTGATAGAAGAAACTAAATAATACATATTTATGTTTGATATCTCGTTTATAAAAGAGGGTTAAAACGGTTTTTTATCACATTAAACTATTTTGCAATAGTTTTTATTTATACTAAGCCCTAATAATTCTTAAAATATGTTACCCTTAAAGTATAAAATTAACAGCAACAGGCATTATGTAAAAAGATTGATTCATATTTCACACGATAAAAAATCATATTTCACACGAAAAAAACGGTTCCAAACTAGTCGTTCCAGCTTGTTCGCCTACGCGAACACATTAGACCAGCTTGTTCGCCTACGCGATCCGGGCACACTACCTAGCGCGGACACAAAACATTGCTGAACTCCGAAAAATACCACTCGCTGTTGGCATTCGCTCTATTCGCATGATGCAACCGCCAATCCGCCATCTTGCTTCTAAATACCAACGGTACAATGACGGGGAATTCCCTAAGTTTGTTAAGGCCGATGCACACACGATGCGATGGATGCCACTGCGATGAATGCGATTAACCGGCTCATTGCGATGGCGGCGACGTTGCATGCACACATAAAGCGATCTTTGCGCTAAACAAGCGCGTTACATCTGGTTTAACTTAAACCCAATCCATACTGTATAATTGCTCGCTGTTATAAACTTGAATTTCTGCGTCATGCTTGGTTGACTGCCTTCGTGCTTTTAAATAGCTGACGACTTGATAGCAGTTACGTACTTACTAAACAACCAATAAGGATAACATGGATCCACCAGTTGTAACTGTATAACAAACCACCCAAGGCGTTCTGTGGATTGACAACATCTTTGTATTACTTGACCAACTTTGTAGTTTTATCCAAGAAACATTGCATGATATTTTTTTACTGAACAATAAACATAAAAAGAAAACAAAAACAATTGATCAATAGAACTGTTTGGATGGGTTACAGTAATAAAGGCATTTTTCTTCATAAAACTGATGTTATGTAAACATTTTGTGGCCACTGATCATAGAATTCTAAAAACAATTCTATGCACTGATCTCTATAAACACGGGATTGCGCTACTCCGTTGAACGGTTGGGTGCGGCTGAAAAGGAAGCCCCAAAAATGCATTGCGGGCAATGGGGAGAGAGTGGAAAAATGACGATAATTTTTATTTTAGGCATTTGTGTACCGATTTTTGCAGATATGATTTGTAGATTAATAGGACGCATGTATTCCAGTGTTTAATAACCAATAAATATGTGTAGATTGACTGTGATGTGTGTTAGTGTATGTGTACTGGGAATACATTATTCAGTTAATGTTGAAATAAATCATTATTAAATGGTAATAAATGTTTTATTGTGCAATATAAGTAGTTTACATGCATTTATTAATATTTAAGACACAAATCCAACAAGAATGGCTATTTTCTTCAAACAAGACGATGTGATACTTTATTTAGCATCACCTTGTGCTGATCCAAACTGCTGTTCTTGATTGTCAGCAAAGTCTTGGAGCTAAAATATGGCTGTTTAAAAGTGTTTTTGTAGTAGGTTCAACATTATTTTGCTTCTATGTTACAAACCATAAATCTAGTAAGCTTACAATTAGCTCATTTAATCTACCTTTTTCAGTTTGCAACCAACATGTGTAGAATAATTTTTTTCTAATTTTGTGAATTCTCAAACTACAAACTCATAACACAATCCTGATATCTCAAAGAGATACATGTGCATATAAATGCATTTAAGACATCATAGCAGTTAGGGTGGAGTCGTGGACAAGTTTAACTACCCAAATGAGTTGCCTATTTATGTACTATTTCAGTCAGAATCATGAAATATTGTGTTTATTCTACCTAATAAGCAATTTTCTGCAAAAACACACCTGCACACCAATTATCACCAACACTTAAATTCTTGCTAAATAGGACTGAAGGCAACAAATACACCACACAAGTTCATACAGATATCCTGTATTTTTATATATCCTGTACACAAGTTCATACAGATATCCTGTCAGATGATCACCATTGTAACAGATGGTGCATTCACAAAATAAATAAAAAACAACAACTCAAAGTTGTTTAAGTTTAAAATGTGCAGAATATCATGTTACAGGCGGTGTCAGAAATGATTACAAAACGTACACAGTGGAAGTAGAACAGTATATACCCAAAAAATATTTAATCTGATTCCAACCCCTCTGTAGTGTATTTGTTGTCGAAAAAGGCTGAATTGTAATCTTGCAGTGTCATAAAGCTTGAGGGTTTGGGAGGAGACTGAAACATTCCAGTGGAATTTTACCAGAGACAATAAAGGTTGCTTATTGGAGAAATATAAACCCTATTACAGGCCTGTCAAACTCGCGGCCCGCGAAGCCCTCCAATGCGGCCCACGAACAGTCAGCAACAATTGTAGTATTTTGTGCGATTTTTGTCTAATTATACTAATTTTTTCTTCCTTTTCAAGTTGAAAGCTAAACAGACGTTTACCGAAATTTAATTTATGCATACAAATGTTATGAATAGAAACGATAGTACTTAAACCGTTTCAGTCGAGGGTGTAGGCCTACAACCCGCAGCCGTCCGGTCACATTAAAATATATGTACTGGCAGGCGTGATGTAATTAAAACACCTTTGCCAAAACATTTGATTTTCAAACTGCCCTAAACAGATTTTGTGTTACTGAAAAGAGTATGACCAGCCTAGCAGCCATACGCGACAGACTTTTTTTGTAGTCCTATTGTGTGCAAACAATGTGAAAAAGCAGGAACGAAAAGCGTCACAATGATATAAACCTTTTTCTTGTAATTTTTAAACAAAAACAAGCAGATAGTTGGCGGCTGTTTGTGAAATAGGGTTCTGCAATGCGGCCGTCGTAGCGAAAATACTGTTTAAGTGTATAAAACTAGATTAAAAATCACATGCGGCCCTCGGCATAAATTCCAAACTGCAATGTGGCCCGCGAACCTCACGAGTTTGACACCCCTGCCCTATTATGTCTGAAATGTTCGGAAACAAATTTATCATAAATGTAAAATGGAATTGCAAAACTTCATAATATCACCATGGCAAGATAATAAACACCCAAACTAAACGCACTCACTCGAGAGAAAAAAATCAAATAGTGTTAAAATAGTTGAAATATTAGTTTAGTTTTTGTGATTTTAATTAAAACGTTATTCCACATGTTGGTCAGAATTCCTGAAGTTTGATAACAGTCAAAAACAGCAGTTTGGATTAGCACAAGGTAATGTCACACAAAGAATTACATCGTCTTGTGTGAAGGAAGTAGCCATCTTGTTGAATTCATATCTAAAATACTTAAAAAAGCACGAAAACTACTTATATTGCACAATAAAACATTTATTTCCACTTAGTAATGATTTATTTCAACACTAACTTAATAACGTATATCCAGTACACCTACACTAATGCACATCACATCACAGTCAATCTACGCATATTTATTGGTTATTACACCAGAGTTGCAAGCGGGCCTGAAATCTGAGCCCGAACCCGGCCCGAACCCGAAAGTATAAGCCCGAAGCCCGACCCGAACCCGAAACGTTTTTGGGAAGCCCGTTTAGGCCCGAAATTTTGATTGACAGGTCTATCCACGAAAGCCTTGCAACAAAGTATGAGAAAGAAAAAAAGAGAAAAGACAACAAACACAATGAACAATAGTAGACAATGGGGTAAACAATACGTTTTAGACCAGGGTGGGCATTCGATCAAAGCGAGAGAATTGTTACCAAAAAATGACGGAAACGGAACGTAAAGTCAGGCCCGTTTTGAGCCCGTTTTCTGACAAATACCTAAGCCCGAACCCGGCCCGAACCCGGCCCGAACCCGAACCCGGCCCGAAAAGCCCGGCCCGACTTGCAACTCTGTATTACACACTTGAAAACACGCGTCCTATTAATCTACAAATCATATCTGCAAAAATCGCTATACAAATGCCTAAAACAAAAATTATCGTCATTTTTCCACTCTCTCCCCATTGCCCGCAATGCATTTTTGGGGCTTACTTTTCAGCCGCCATTACGCTTCAATTTGCTTCAACCGTGACGGCCAGTAGCGCAATCCAGTGTTTATAGAGATCAGTGCATGTGGCATGATATAGATGGCGCTGTAGTACCACTACCAGGCGGTCGAGCTACTAAAGTAAGAAATCACAGTAGCCAGGTTTGGAAATTTCCGATATGTTACGCAACGGAACATAGATGTTTACGGTGACATCCTCTGCTACCAAAAGGGCAGGAACTTGGCCGAATAGTCCAGCGCGCCTGACCCACATAGAGACCTAAAAAAACTGGATCGGGATTCGTCCCCGGGAGTGTCCTGGGTTCGAACCCCGTGAAAAAAGGAGCCATAAGCAAGCACCCTACTATTTACTGATCTCTATAAACCAGGGAGTCGAACCGGAACTGAACCCGAACCCGCCAACCGGTTTGAGCGGTTAATTTCATTAAACCCGAACCAAACCCGAACCGCTAATTACGATTTTCTAAAAACCCGAACCGGAGTCGAACCTTACTTTTTGTTTGGCGTTGGACCCGAACCGGAACCGAACCAGTAAAAAATGCAGTCTGTTTTATAATTTGTGATTTACGCGAGATGATACGTGTAGGGCGTATCAAAAATAACAGTGCACGGTCAAAATTATTTTGGAGTTTGGTAAGGCCAAGCAGTTGATGGGTAGAATTGAATTGAAACAAATGAAAATGTGAACCGGTTCAAACCGGTTCGGACCGGATAATTTGCCCAAACCGGAACAAAACCCGAACCCGAAAATATACGTTTTTAAAAACCTGAACCGAACCCGAACCCTTAAAAACAAAACGAAGTGAACCCGAACCGAACCTGAACCCATATGACAAGCGGTTCGACTCCCTGCTATAAACACTGGATTGCGCTACTCCGTTGAACGGTCTGATGATTTTTGAAGCAAATTGAAGCGTAATAGCCGCTGCTCAAGGAAGCCCCAAAAATGCATTGCGGTGTAGTGGTTGACATGCAAAAGCATTGGATTTAACATTATAAACTTTTATAATTGCCCAAAGCCATATATTATTTAAACGTATAGCGTATTTCTGTGTGTCCTAAATTTCGTGTTTGTGCAGTTGGGATTAGGCCGTCGCAATTTCCCTGTGTTGCGGAGTCAGTAAGCTTGTGTTTCCAGCCGTGCGCCTGCAAATGTGATTTAGTGTTCCCTGCTGAATTTCGTACCACTTGTTTTGTGCTATATAAGGTTTTGCGTTTCGTTCAATAAAAACTCTAGGCACTCTTCGTTCTGGAGTCACGTCTCTTCTGTGCACACGTTTTGAAGTCAGAACTGGGAACACACTAAACTGGGAACACACTGGACAGTGTGGAGAGTGGGAACACGCTGGCCTCAGTCCACCGTCACGACGGGGCATGTTTCAATACCTAAGGCTAGATCCACACACACACACGCTCGCGCGCCAGCGCATACTTGGTTTGTTCTTTTATAGCCAGCGTTTTACGCCGGCGCGCGAGCGTACGCTTTCGACTCGGAAACCTCATGAGGTTTCGCCCGCAAGGTGGAGCGGAGCTTGAAACCACGCTCGCGTTTTGCCGAGCGCGCGAGCGCTGGCTAAATAAATTTGATTTAGCTCACGCCGGCAAGCCAGCGCATTTGTGAAATGTGAACTTCTGATGTTTAGGAACTTTACCTGCTGGGCGAAATGTATATCATGTGTGTAATGTATATTAATTTGAGGGCAGGAAATATATATGTAGTTCTATTTTTTTAAGTCGAGAAAACCGAAATACCAATTTAATGTCCTCTCTTGCAATGATGGCTGGCACTTGATCACACATTAATTGTACACAGTTGCTTTTGGGGACACGTACCCGTTAACTTCCCTGATAGCCTTTGTTCGTGTTTAATGAGATTTTCGTAGGTCTATCCCGCTGCTCTAGTTCGTATTCGTTTTTGTGCTCCCACGAAACCATTTCATTGTTCTGAAATAGCCCTACAGTTCAGCAAAATAAGACTTATCCACTATTCAGCATTGTTTTGTCAATTTACAGCAATCAGGAATTGTTAAATTGTATTGTATGTGTTTAAGCCTACCCGCAAGACATGGTTAAAAATGCCTGGAAGAAAATAATTTTGAAAGGTAATAAATGTGGTAAGTTTGGTTATGCATTTTGGAAACTTGTAGGAATATAATTATAAAACTGACATTGCCTTGTATATGTGAAGGTGAAGATGTAAACACAGCCAAGGTTGTATTTAGGAGTTTAAAAAATATAAACGGAAAAAGGATAGCAAACATTGGTTTCTTTTATTTCTAAAAACTTTACAAAATACTTTTAACAGGAAAGCATGAAACACCAGTAAAAAAGAGGTTTAGTCTAGGTCATCACTCTAAAAACTGGCTGATGCTGTAAAACATTGTGTTACCTATCTTGGAACACTGGAAATAAAGTTATTTTTTCATTGTAAAAGTATAATTTCTGCCAATATACACATTAACAAACAGATAGACAAATGTTTACTCATCTGTTTGTTTTCAGATACAACTGATCAGTTTGTGCCACGCTGGCCTTTTCTCTAGAGTCTAGAAGGATTGATGGAAAGAAATATTGTTAATGGTTTATGAAGCAGAAGAAGGCTGATTATATAATTGTTTTTAGTTCTACATGTTTGTGTGGTTTATGTTTAGATGAATTAACTTTTTGGCAAGCTTGGTTTGTTAAAACTGCATTTAACCTTTTTGCAACACATTTATTTGGAACTAACAAGTTTGCTTATTTCATGATGTCATGGTTTATAACTCTTGCAAATAAAACAAATCGGAGCATTTTAAACTGTTTATTGGTAGCAAAACACATGTTAATTTTGCCAAAGGAAACTTCCTTAATCACTATTATAAGTATACCAGACAGAACTAAATTCAAATTATAATAAATAATAAGGATAGAAAGAATAACCTTTATCTATATTTACCCATACGGTACAGCCAAACATTGATCATATGAAAAGCACATGTAAAAGAGATCCCAGTAAAAGTGCGGCTGTGTGAGCCGGAGCGCCAGCGCGCGAGCTCGAGTTTTGTGTCTGTGTGGACGTCACTGCGCCAGCGGGGCAGCTCATGGGCGTACGCTAAGCTCGCGAGAAATCCGCCCCCCACACGGGCAATGGGGAGTGAGTGAAAAATGGCGATAAATTTTGTTTTAACCAATTTTGTAGCAATTTTTGACATGATTTGTAGTTTAATAGGACGCATGTATTCCAGTGTGTTATAACCAATAAATATGCATAGATTGACTGTGAGGTGTATGTATGTGTACTGGGAAGTAAAACGTTTTTTAAGTTAGCGTTGAAATAAGTCTTTACTGAGTTGTAACAAATGTTTTAGTGCAATATTTACATGCGTCTGCTAGGCTTTCAGTTGTGGAGTAACCGTGTTTGTTAAAGAACTATTGGCTTTTTCTAATTTTAATCCCTTTTATTGCTTTCTGTAGACACTGAAGATGCTTTTTTAGCAAAATATATTTGTTTTTTAAAAGATTGTCAACTGATTTCAGCCTGGAAATAAAGATTTCCCAAACTTGTGATATATATAATATGAAAGGTGGAAATTGTAACGTATTAATTTTGAGTTTTATTAATTTGCGTTTGTTTTATGGAATTTCCATCAGTAAAATGTTTGTTCCCGTTGTTTACTAGCAACGAACCGTTGGAATTTGAATGGCCCTTTTGGAATCTAGCCCAACGACCTACATAACGTTTGTTCACTGACGTCCCTTTTGTATAGACTGCAGCAACGATCATTGTTCCCTTGGTAACTACTTATTGTGTACTCATTCGTTCCCTGGTTCTACTTATTCCCTTGGTAACAACCCATTGTGTAGAAGTGTTTGCTTTATTCAGATAGCGTTGGTTTCGTAAGCGCATTTGTTAGACAGTTTGACAGCTGATACGCTGGACGCTACTGGACAATAAGTTCTGAGCGTTGGCACCCACGTGTTAAGCGTTGCTATAGGTTATACCGGAAATTATTGACGGTTTGTCTAGATCTATATATACGTAGTAAGTTAGGCCGAGCGTTATTCCATTCTACTTCCAGTCTAATTCTACTTGTACTACTATTCTGTTGTACTGCATTGAATTGATGTACGTGGATTCGCTCTGAGTAGAATTGAATAAACTACAAAACAATCAACTTCTGGAGCAATTAATATCCAATCTGAACACGCAAAGGCTGTAAGACCTTCAATCTTACAAAATCGTTGCAACAATGGCAATAGAACACGGAATGATTCCCAGAATCAATTTATCAGGATTTATTTCGTTCCTCCATATTTAAGACATAATTCCAACAACAATGGCTTTTTCCTTCACACATGATGATGTGATACTTCTTTTAACATCATCTTGTGCTGGTCCAAACTGCTGTTTTTAATTGTCACCAAAGCCTTGGAACTAAAATGTGACTGTTTAAAAGTTTGTTGTAGTAGGTTCAACATTATTTTGCTTGTATGCTACCAACGGTATACTCAGTATTCTAAAAAAAATTAGCTTATTTCATGTAACCTTTTCAGTTTGCAACCAACATGTGTAGAATAAATTTTTGTTAAAATGTTTTGAATTCTCAAACTTAACTAAACTCTAAAATCTCAAAGAGATACGTATCCTGTGCATAAATGCAATGTACACAAATGCAATTAAGACCTCACGCCCAAAATAGATGTCTTTTTATATACTATTTTAGTCAGAATCATGAGATAATGTTTTATTTCCATCCAATGAGCAATTTTCTGCAAAAAACATGCGTAACGCAACACTCCAACACTTAAATTCTTTCTTGCAAAACAGGAATGAAAGCAATGATTACAAATGCACTATATATCCAAGTTTATACAGATATCCTGCATTTGTTGTCAGATGCATTACTATTATTGGTGATCCCTTTATAACAGATATAGTGCATTCACCACATAAAAAAACTCAATGTTGTTTATTAAGTTTAAATTGTGCAGCATATCATGTTTTAGGCTATGTGTCAGAAATGATTACAAAACATACACAGTGCAATATATAGAACAGTAGGCTATACACACACAAAATATATGTTAGACATGGACGCATCTGGTGACATTAGATATCAAATGGGTCAATCGATTATTTAACAACTCATATTCATCCCCATGGAAGCTCTCAAGACCTCGGTCGGGAGCGCAAGCAAATTTAACTCGTGGTTAAGCAGCAGTGTGTCTCCCAACTCAAAACTCATGCAATCAACCCCCTTACGAAGATTAAGAAACGCAGTCTCTGCTTGCAAAAAGTTAGCAAAAACACAAATTTCCCCGCTAAAGTTTATAGACCCCTTTGGTTAAATAAGGAAGTCCGATCACGCCTAAAACCCATTTACATACCACCCCTTGTCGGCGCTGGTATTTACAGCCACCTTGACCTACTTCACGATGGTGGTGATTACATTACATACGACGAACTTGCCAATAAATTTAACTTTAATCCAACAGATCAAGATTTCACCAATTTTATCAAATGAGTCGCCGCAATCCCAGACCAGTGGGATACAAACGACCGACAACGAGTAACTAAACTAAACCACCTTGGTTGCACACCATAGCCCTGCTCGGCACAGTTAAAGAAACTTACACCTTCGTTTTTCATTTGTTTTTACACTTGCAAAGTTGTCGCCCTATATTGGGGCTTGGAACCAATTACAAACTATAAAACCAGAATGTAGCGTTATTTTTATTTGGAACCCATACGTACAGTTCTGTTACACCATTGTTAAATTGTACTTTTCTATGTGACCGGTTTGTAACATACCAATGTAAATGTGCACAAAACAAACCTATTTATTAACGCATTGAAAATAACGTGCAGAGTGCTTAGTTAAGTGGCAAACACATAAATTGTCTGATTTTTTTTTAAACTGGTGAAGTTTAACTCGAATTTGACGTCCAAATCTAATGAAACTTTTGTTTCATAACATTTGAGCGTTATAATGCACAATGAATGCATATATTGAAAGATAACATTAAATCAGGCAATTTAGCTTGTAATATTAATTTCATCTTGAATTGTTCTAGTTAAACCATTCATCTTAAATTGTTCTTTCTAGCTACCATTCATCTTAAATTGTTCTAGTTAATAAAAAAACGTTTATAACGTTTGATCAATGATCCTAATTTTTGACTCGAGAATCTTGACGTAGTTCTGACCAGCAGCCAAATCCGACACAATATTTACAATTGACAGGCACTAAATTTTTAGCGACGTGCTTCTAAAAGTATTAAGCCTCCATCTTGTCACTATCATAAAACCTATTTTCTTGGGGTAATAATATTACGTCCTGCCACTCTAGATATTTTATAGCTAGATCTAGATAGTTTTGGTTAAGCCTAGATGTAAAATTTAGGATCTAGATCAGGGGTGGGCAACATACGGCCCGCGGGCCGGATCCGGCCCGCGACGGGATTTTGAGCGGCCCGCGGACAGTTTCCGGTCTTACATAATAATGTGGCCCGCGGCCACAGCCTGCCGCAATCCCCCATTACTTGCTTACTACGTCAAATTACAGTTGTAACGCACAGTAACGCTCCCCAATAGCATAAAAATTTCCCGCCATTGTTACCATTGCACCATACGTCCATTGTTACGACATAACTACCAACCTTGTGTGTGTCCTACTTTAACGGTTTTCTTTGTTTCCACACGTATAGCCTAGTTCAGGGGTGGGGAACCTGCGGCCTAAAGGCCACACGAGGCCTTTTAGGGCACTAAGTGCGGCTTTCGATGGCAAAATACATTTTTAAGATGTTGATATAACCGACTGCACCAGGCGCTGAAAAAAAATAGACAGAAACGTATTTTTGACTTTATTGCAGATTATTTTTTGATTAGTTCCAGGGCAGCGGTTTTCAAACAAGACCCATGTGGTCCCATAGTGGTACATAAAGCGATTTCCATAGTTAGGACTACCAAAAACTCCAGGTTCAGCAATTTCTAGGTTAAATAAATCCTGAATGTTGTAGTGAAGATGAAAATGTAGTGAGAGGAATTTTAATTAGCTGAGACCGTAAGTCCTACAAACTACGAGGAAATAGCAAAACGACCATTCTGTAAGTCAAAAAGTTTGAACATCACTGCCCTTGGCCTGGAAAATAGTCTATGCGGCCTACACGAGTGTCGATAAATCGTTTGGTAGCCTTTATAAACAAAAAGGTTCCCCACCCCTGGTTTATGTGGTCAAAAATCCGTTTCAAATCACTGGATAAATACGCGATTAATGTATCGATTCAGGAATCCGGCCCGCCAAGTACTTCATTTTCCCATATCAGGCCCGCCGACTGGAGAAGTTGCCCGCCCCTGATCTAGATGTTAGCTATAAAATCTGTTTTTACCGTTTGTAAAGACTGTAGGAACCGTGCTAATACAAATGTTTCGCCTGTAGCAGACCAAGTAGATAAAATGCTATATTTCAAACGAATTGCACGTTACACTTTAGAACGCTGCATTGAAGCAGCGCTTTCAGCTATAATATAATGAATAAACGCAAACGGTTTCAGCAAACACTTCACACGAATCGCGACAGGTATTTTTTTTGCACGCTGCATTAAAGCAGCGTTTGCAGTCAAATAAAGAACAAACGTAAAATAATTTATGAAACGGATATTCATACGATGTTCAGGTACATGTTTTGCTTGTATGGGTGAAGTCATATTCTATTTTTGGGACATTTTGCCTTGTATTTCGCAGTTATATATATGTCCGTTCCCACTGACGTTTATGTGCCGGTTTACGAGAAGATTCTAATTTGGACTTTGTCCAGTTAAAAGTAACATTAACAAACGTAATTATGAGCAAGAAAAGAAGTTTACTGTTGCATTGTGGGACTATAAAAAGCGCTGTTTTTCGCATTGAAATCAGAAAGAAATTTGGAATTGTGAAACGATAAATGTCGTGTGATTACTCAGAATAAAATAGTGAAGGGATAACCTTGCATTATGTTTCAGCTAATTTAAAATATAGGATGTCTCAAATTAATACTGCAGTGCAATTAAGAAGAACAGCAAGAATTTCTGCAAGATCTAAACCATTCCGTATTCTAAGAGTCGTCGCTGACAGCAGTACTCAGTCCGATCCGATAGCAGCGACAAGTGCAAACCGGCCAGGACCATTGTCTGAGTTAGTTCGCGACGAAGAGAGTTTCGACGAATACTATTTGAGGTGCTCACTGAACAACGCAATTGGCATAGACGAGTTTCTCAAACCAACATCGCACGACCTGATTCGAGTAGTACGTGAACGACTGCAGCAAACCAGAGCAGTAGTCTACAAGAATACGATCCTGAGCACCAACTTGGATCACCTGCAATGAAGAGACGAAGTGTTAATCGTGAGGAAGGCTCTGCGTTTCCACCAGAGAGTTGATCGTCGTCATCTGGGTTGGATCACGTTGCGCAAGGCAGCACCTACTATCGGCTTTTGGGCTCCGCAACCATGTGAACCACCAATCGTCATAGACCTGGACATTCCCTGCGATCGTTCGAAGGACTATTCCCGATTGCGAGGAGGAGACAGCCCCACAGACCCAGATATCCACACAAGTCTCAACGCTATCACTGTATCAGGAAACGTAGACTGATGAAAAGGAAGAAATAAGCTTCTTTAACATCTAATATAGAGCAATTTATATTAAAAACCTTCATATGTGTTGTTGTTTGGCTAATATATTACAATAAATTGGATTGTTTTATGCTTAGATACGTGTTTTGGTGTTTTGTTTTTCAATCTAGATGTTTCTAGATATGTTTTGAAGCAAAACTAGATGTTTTCATTCAAACAAAAGTGGCAGCCCTGACTACGTCTGCTATCATGGGCGCCTCAGCAGGGGACAAGATGGGGCACGTGCAGGTTCGTCATTGTAAATCCTACTTCCGTTGAAAAGTATTTGCCAACCTACCACATACTTCAGTGATGGTTAATATTGTGTTTATTGTATTATTTTGCTACTTTGGGATTGGCAAGAATGAGTAGCACTGTCAGATGATTTTTGTTCTAAAATACCGTTTATCGAACGGTGATGTGACGATAGTTTTGCCCTCCCCTGTATTTTTTCGTGCGGACGCTCATAATTGCTATTGTTAATCGCAAACCGTAGCCACAGACAGAACAGCTCTCTTGGAAGTCATCGCCAACTGTAGCCTACTTAGACAATGGTTTAGTGTGTTTGTCCTTCATAATAAATTAAGCATGTATGATAGCCTTACTTTGATCTTAGTGGAGTTAGATCGTGCTACTTTCTCTCTTTTAATAACTTAACGTTACATTGTAATAACACTGCAATTCCATCGCATAATATCCTTAGTTAAAATTGTTTACAAACTGCACTGTCGTGGTGTTGTAGAGTTTGCACTGTCAGTGAACTTTTGATTTTACACCTTGTAGCCTAATTTAGACTGCTGTAAATGGCCTTGTAGTGAATCATAAACCGTCCAGTGAGTGAGATAATTAGGTTGATGGCGTGACGCTCAACACACCTTAAAACGTGCAAAGTTTTGGTAGGTCCCAAGTCATTTTCACGGCAGCTGCAGGTTAGGTGCAGCTCTTGCTTCAGTTTTGCTTTAGATACTTCATGTATCTTTCGTTTACACAAATGTGTTGAACACTTTTCGTTGAGTCTTAGCTGCAGTTTTTGGCAGTGATGTTTAATTAGCCTTTTTCTCTTCTCAGAATAGGCCAGATTTTTGCCCTTCTGCAAGACTTTGCACATTCTTTCGCTCGAGTTAGATTGGCCTACAGCCATATTTTAACTTTACTTTTTGTACAATAATGCGTAATTTAACTACTTGAATTCTTCTTACGTCAAAGTTTTGTTCAAAAAAAGTTTTTTAAAGTCAAAATTTACAATTTGTAGGTCAAAATTTTTCGTTTTTTCGTTTGAAAAAAAATTGCCCTAGTTATGACATATAACTTAACTATACACATAGCACAATTTAAAATGCAGCATGTGGTTAAACTTTGGTGACTGGTTATATATGTGAGTGGTTCACACATACCGGGAACTTTTTTTGGAAAATAACGTTTTTGAAAAACAGTGCAGTTAAATCTACAGTGCATAGAAATATCTAAAATCAGTGCCAGTTTCAATTGCATAATGAACACCAATAAAAAATATGTGAAGAGTGAAATGTAAGTAAAAGTGCATAACAATTAAGAAAAAACAACTGATTGCAACATTTTAGACTCTTAACATCACATTGTGATTTAATGACTTTGATTTAAAACCACTAAAATATTACAGGTACACTAGTTTATTCCAAAGTTTTACACAACGGTGTTCTACTGATTCCTGAAATTTCTTTCTTTCGTTCCACCGAAATTTCCACTCCCTGACAGCATCATATTGATCTAGTGCTTCACCACATAATTTAAGAGCATAAGATACATTTCCCATCTTTTCAACAGCCAGTGACATTAGCAAAAAGCTGTCTCCAACCAGCCATGTATCTCGTTGGTCTGTGGAGTTGAGATTGGTCATCATGTTTAGAGCTTTTTCAGCAGCTTTCAAAGATTTTTGGTAACTTTTGTCATATGAATACAATGAGGCATTTAAAACTTGAAATCTGGCATCATATTGCAAAACAATGTGAGGATAGTAAAAGCCACTGTGAACCACTCCACTGTAACATTTTGTATAGTGTTGCTTTAGTGTTTGTTTTTGTGCTCTGATTGTTTCATCTTCCTGGAAATTACTGAGATGAAAGTACACCTGGGATGCATTGATTGCAATTTGAAAGTAGTTTTCAGCATTTCCCTGCGAAGTGTTAAATCTTCTCCAAAGAGCTGCAAAACATTTTTTTTTGGAAAAAATGTAATTTTAAATTACTTCATAAATATTATTAGTTTAAATGTAGCGACGTGTGACAAAAACAGACATAAGGCAAACCTTGTGAATATAGAAAAATACTTTTACTAATAGCACAAACACAATTTATTCAACATTATATTTCAACTTAACACTGTGTTTACATAAATAATTTGGCATCATATTCATATTTTGTGTTATTCTGGAATAGTATTATTTAAATGGTTAAAACTTATTATGAATTTGTGCAAATGATCTCTAAATATTAAAAAACACTGCTTGAAATTTTAAACACACACCATTAACACGATTTTCATCCATTGCCATATTTTGTTTCATATTGTTTAAATCTCTCTTTATAGCAGTTTGCCTGTCCAAAGCAGTTTTGTCTGTTACACAAATGTAAATGTAATCCAACTGTTCTCAACTTGTTTATTAAGTCACAAACCATTAATGTCAACATCATGTGGAAAAGTAAAACTTCTTTCCTTGTTTGGCACTACGTTTGAGTAGTATGACACAAAACATGCAAAGTTAATGGCAACTATTACTGCAAGACATGAAATGGCTTTCCACCAATAACTGATTCCTTGTTGCTCTGATGATTTGTCTGCAACTTAAAAAAGTCAATTATTGACCATAAATGAGTCTGGAGCAGTGGTTCTTTACCTTTTTTGTTGTCGGGGCCAAAAGGTAGTTTTTCAAGTGTACAAGGTCCTAAAAAAAGATAGTGTTTATATATGCTGCATTGTAAACTTAAAAAAAACTCAATTTCAAAACATCAATTTTTTGGGTACTATGGCTTGGAATTTTCGCTTGTAAAAAGTATTCTTTACTTTTTGGGGGCAGCATTTTAATCAACCTTCACAGTCCCTAAATCTCAACGAAGTTGTATACTGAAGCAGTCAATGCAACAAAGAAATGTCTTTTAGTGTACCAAGCTTGAAACAAAGGATTATAAATGCCATCGTTCATGTGTGTTGTGATGTCACAATGGAGGCCACAAAAGTATTTTTTCCTGATCCAAATACTTGATAAACAATTTGAACTTGTATGGAATGTAATGATAGTTTAGAAACTTAAAAATACTGTACTGTTGGTTAATGTTAATAAAAGCGTTTGCCCCCACAGACCCCCTAAAACCATCTTGCAGGCCCTTGGGGATCGTTGCGACCCCCAGGTAGGAAACCACTGTTCTGGAGTGTAAGTTGCTATTACACATATGGTCTGTCTAATTTCTCCCAGCAAGTAATAATTATGTCCTATTCAGGAAGACAGTTAGAGCTGCAAGCTTAAACACAAGAATAAATAAATTGCTTAAATAAAAAATACAGCTTTTTGCCAATGTCAAAACTGTGAGTGGCTTAGTACATTTTGCCAAATACACTATGACCTAAACATTTTTTACTGCCCAATTTTGTTTTATATTGGGTCCTATACTTGCAACATATTTTTAAACATTTATTTCTACACACATGGCAAGTTGTACATAACGTATTTTAAAAGATCATAAAGCTTGGTGCTACAAGTTGAAACAGGTGACCAATGTTCTGCTCAAATGATCATGTTGTATAAGCACAAACTATCCAAATCTTTAAAATTGCATATTCTACAAACCAGACTAATATTATCCAGCTCAGTCATTTTGAGGTTAGTGGAGTAAACCTATTTAGGCACTTTTAAAAAACTAAACTACTACAAAACCTGTCTGTTTAATGGTTGCTTTTTAAACCAGCATGCTTAACAAATTGTCTTACAAATACAGCATGCAGGGAAGCCATAGTTCTGATCTCTAGTCTAAGATATTCTGATTAACAGACACTAATAAAATTATGTCTTGGATCCATGTAAACTTACTGATTTTTTTTACATTTAAAGTTTCCTCCAAACATGCTTCTTTAAAAGGATCTGAAAATTTGTCCAAGCTAATATCTCGTTTTGGTGATTCCTTTTGTTTGTTGGTTTGTTTGCATTTTGCAAGAAATGTTTGCACCTTTAAAATCTGCTTTTCCAGGTTGTTCATTTGATTTCCAAACAGCTTGTTAAAAGTAAAACTAAGACTTTCTTCAGCTAAAAATCAGTTAAAGTTTAGAACACAGAATACGGTTCTTTTACTGTGAAATATTAAATTACGCTTAATGCATGTTTTAGGAATTTGTCCCATGTGATTAAATTAAATAACAATGTATATTAATTAAGGTTGATTGTTCAACATACATTTTTAGAATTAAAAACTAACAAACATTATGTGTTTAAGAAAAATAGTAATTGAATTACACATAAGATGAAAAACAAGGGTGCTTCTGTTTCTAATGGAAGTGACAAAACTACCTTGTTTACTACTCTGACGCTTTTCAGGACTCTGATCCCAGCAATTTATCATCATGTCTTTCAACAGAATGAAAATGTCTATTTCATTGTCCTGCAACTTTTTCAGTTCATTTTCAATGTTTTTAAGCTGAGGACGTTCCCCTCTTCTAATAAGTGTCATAAGCATATCTGGGTGACACTGAGCCCCTTTATACACTTGACACCTTGTTAAAACTTCATAGATAATCATCGACAAACTGCAAAACAAACATGTTTTTAACACCCTCACTAGATTATTTATTCTGTTATTTGGCACATGGAAAAACATTTGTTGCTGAAAATAACGACGTTGTGTATCACTAGCTATGCTGGTGCAAAATTGGTACACTAAAACTATTTTGTCTTAAAATATTTCATCATAACTAAAACAAAACATTTATGCACCCACCATCAAACTATTTTCCAGGGAATTACCGTGTACTGCAAGAGAAAAAAGCGCACTAAATGTGTTACATGTACATGTAAAATTTTGTTTATACTACTGAAGCTAAAACATAATGTTGTGTTAAATGATGTTTTTGTCAAACAGATTGCACGTTAGTGTGTTGAGCGTTTGGTTGTACTAATTTTTTAGGTTTAGTATATTAAGAATGTCCATTTGACTTCCTGTTAAGCATGGGCGGTAGATGCACTAGATAAAAAACTGAAACATACTTATTTTTGCAAGCAGAAAGGAATGGGACTGTAAACACAAGTGTAGGTGAATTAACAACATTATTTTTTCAATTAGGAAAAACATAACAATCTAAAGCCAAAAATGAATTCACTAAACTTGACTTAAGGTATGTTTGCATTACCAATAAAAGCAAAGATGTACAAAACTCTCCAATTATCAATAACAGTTTAACCTAAAGCTATGGCTAAGTGTATTTCCAGTGTAAGAAAAATATGGTAGCTATAGCCAGCATGTCGATGCCAAACCTGAGTTTATGCTGTTAAATAGTCATCTTTAACCAGTTTTCACAATTTGTATATGTTGACCTGCAGTAACCTTTCAAATATATGGCAGCTGCTGCTGCAGCATAACCAAAGAAATTTTTCAATTTCAGTTTTTGTAATCAGAAATATAACAGAAATCTATTTAAAGTTGTTTTCATTACTTTTTGACCTAGCAGTTCAACCCAAGGCCCTGACAATGTACTATAAAAAAAACTTTTTAACACAAACTTTATTTAAACAAAATGTGTGTGGAACCCATTCGCTTCTAGTTGCAGAAACCGTTTTATCGTTTGTTGCTGTGCAAAGAAAAAAAACACCCTTAAAATTACATGATGTTAATAACCCCAGCAGGTATAGTTGATGCTGTATGTTGATTGATAACCATTGAGTTGATTGTAGTTGATACAAATTGGCAACATAAAGAAAAAACTTTCTAGTTTAATCTGTATTGCAATTTTACCTGTACATGTCTTGTGCAGGTGCAGGATTTTTACCATCATATTCAGGGGCAACATATAGCACTGTATACTGCTGTGATGGAGGGACTTCAGTGGTTGTACTTAAATACTGACTTGACTGGATTAAATTAGTTGATCCAAAATCCCCAATTTTTATAGAAACAATTTTATCAATAAAGATATTTTGGGGTTTTAAATCACAATGACAGTATTTTTTGTGATTATTGCCAAAGTGCAAATAGGCAAGTGCTGAAACAATCTCTTTCACCATTCGTAAACGTAGACCATATCCAATACTCAAATCTGATTTTTCCAGAAGACCATTCAAATTTCCATGTTCCATGTACTCAAGCACCAATGCATAATGTAAATTCCAATTGGTGTAACCAAAAATTTTCACAATGTTTTGATGTTGAATTTTTATCATCACATTAGCTTCTCGGTGTATACTGCGACAATAGAATGTTGTAAAAACCAGGAGGTCCTATATAATGCTAATTTATATTTAACATTATATTGGTCTTATTTATCAATTTTATATGCATACATACAACCTAATAACATGATTGTTTTTGTAAGCAAAAATGATTGGCCCTCCATAAGACGATGGGTATTTAACAATTAGTAACGGTATCAATATGATATAAATATTTCTGATATCAAAGGACAAGTTAGCTTCAGGGAAGGAGACCCCTGGATATACCTTGATTATTGATTTTAGAAAGTTAGCTTTAAAATGTAGTTCATATGTTACAAAGAAACTTGAGCTTTAACAATACCTATAGTTTAGCATTGTCTGCATGAAAATCATCACAAAAAACAAGAGTAAATTGTGCACTAACCAATTTAACTGTTTTTCCTGTTCTTCAATTGTTCATCCCACTGTAAAACATTTTGCAACAACTTCACCATGTTTAGTGCTGTAACATATTCGGACAGCTCCGAATGATCCACATCCAATGTAATCTGAAACTGTCCTGCTGGTTTTCAGACTATTTGCACTAATTCTCTTAATGATTTTCGAAAAAGCATTTCTTCTCTTTTTGCCCGTGAGTGGCATAGTTTGACCTGAAAAAAAAAAAAACGGAAAAGGACGTTAAAACACTGTCCAAAAGTGGATTTCATACATTTAAAAACTATCTAACACCATAATACTCAAGACTTGTTGTTACTTGGTCACAATAAATATTTGTGATGAAACCGGTTAATCAGACGATTCAGACCGTTAGTAAATCACAAAACGTTGCCCCAGAAAATGGTACAAATGGAACAAACTTCAGTTGCTGCAGCTGCATCCGGCAATGTTTGTGCTCTCTCCAAACTGTACGATGGCGAGTAGATTCACACAGCGTTTTGTGTAATACAACAAAAGACGCAACAAACAAACAATGCAGACGCGTAACGCGTCACCACCGCTGTGCCTGTGACACAAAGCGGAAAACGCGGGTAGCCTACACTCAAAGAAGAAAAAACGGAAAAACAGGAAATCAACACCAAAAGCAGAAAAGAAAGAAAAAGCAGAAAAAAAGAGATTTTTTGTTTTCTAACAGAGGGAAATAATTGCATCTAATCCAAAATATACAGGTCCGCTTGGATCGCTTGCGGTGCACCTATACATCGCTTGGTGCACGTTCATATCACTTGATGAACCTTTATTTCGCTTGGTGCAGTTTTATACACACGCCAATACACATTTACCTACAGTTCCATCAGTTAAATTTATGTTCAGTGTTTTTTTTAATATACTTTAAATGTTAATAATATTGCGATGAAAACCATTTACGTTGAGTGTTGCGACTTTAATATTACCATATAGAGTTTAGTTTTTAGTTTTTTATCTTATTTTTGTTGTTGCTACTAGTGATGCACCGAAGTTTCGGTTGGCCGAAACATTTCGGCCGAATTCGCTGTTTTCCAATGTTCCGGTTTCGGCCCGAACTTTTTTGAAAATTCGGCCGAAACCGAACTTTTTTATTGTATGGAATTAAGGCCCTAAATTTCATTTACGCCCATACGAAACATCATTAATTAACTATTTGTTGTATCTATGAAATACCAGCAACGTTGTCTGCAAAATATTAGATGTTTAGCAAAGTTTACCCAGTGTGAAAGTAATTTTAGTTTGTCAAAATTGAGTTCACTCGCATCAACAACACAATTAAGGTTTAGTTGAAACCATCCAAAAAACGGGGATTTTAGGTTCGGTCTGATTCGGCCGAAACTATTCGGCCTCATGGCCGAATATTCGGTTTCGGCCCGAACCTTTTTAGGCGGGTTCGGTGCATCACTAGTTGCTACTAGAGATGTACCGAATATTCGGTTTGCCGAATTATTCGGCCGAATCGGCCACTTTTGCAAAGATTCGGTTTCGGCCGAATAATTTGTTGCGATTCGGCCGAAACCGAATCTTTTACGAACACATATTTAAAGCGTTAAACGTGACTTTTCTGCTTACTCCCAACGAAAATCGCGCCAATCATTATATTTTTTAACATATTATCGTTATTCCCACTGCAGACAACTAACCAGTAATTAAGTTTCGGGTTGGCAGTCATGTTTAGGCAGTGTTAAACCCAACAGAACTGAAATAAGGACGAAACACAACCATTTTGCACTAATTGCCTGGTAGATAAACATTTTTTTCACGTCAAACGCGTAGCGTACGACTCGCGTGACGTCATAAATGATTCGGTTGATTCGGCCGAATTTATTCGACAAAACCACCGAATATTCGGTTTCGGCCGAATCGAAATTTCGCCGATTCGGTACATCACTAGTTGCTACTGCTGTGTTTAGTAAACACTGTTTACGTATTGTACCTGTGTTTCGTCTTTATCTTCGTCTTGTTCTTCTTCTTTGTGCCCTTACTTGGGTTCCAAAGTTTCTTTATCTTCTTGGGGTAGGGACGAGTACTTTTCAGTGCTTATGGTTATGTGGCTCTGTGGATTCAGTGTTTGTAACGGTGTTGGTTGTGAAGTGTTTGGGCTATCGTAGTTTGATGAGCCAGAAGGGTTTTCAAAATCGAGCCTTTTTTGAATGACCAAAGACAGAGAGAGTTTTTGAGACTTATCAGCAGAATAGCTTGTATTGCAGAGGTTGATTTCGATTTTGAGGTTGATATTGTTCCTGTGGATTCGTCTGATTGTGGTTTTTATTGCTTGTTTGTGTTTCTGCATCGAGGTTGATTGTTTTTGTAGAACCCGCGTTTCATGGTTATAAGTGGCTGGTCCAGTGACCCCGTGTCTTGCAATATTGGCACCAGGCCCAAAATACTCCCCCGGATTTTTTGGCAGCCAATAACCTTAGTTTCGCTTTAAGATATTGTCCATTTTTGCGTTTCAAGGAACAGATATCCGTTACATCAATTTTGAAAGTTTTTATGTGTGAGAAACACGCTTTTAATGTACCCCCATTCATTCATTCATTCAAAGTAGCTGATTATCACGAGCCTCCAGTCTCTCTTTTGACCAAATAAAGCGTTAAGCGGGTGAGGGGTTTTTGCTCTTCCGGGGTTCTCAAAAATTAGCCTAACTATACGCAATCTACACACACTCTACTAATGAAACTAAAAATTTTGACGGTTAGGGCTTTTAGGTTTGTAGTTAAAATGACCCTATAATTAAATCTTAAATAGGCTACCCCTTTGAGACATTGATATTCTAATGAGTGTATAAGGTGGTAGTTGACGGTAAGGTGGCTACTGTACACTGTGTGGTAAGAATATTAGGCCAAAAGGGAGATGGAATTCGGGCGGTGTTTTAAATAAAAACCCTTACCCCAACCCCAACTGTGAACATTTGAAAGGTTTTAGAGTGGGTCACGTCTAAAACTGCGGGCCCGCTTGGCCCAGCACTTGGCCCGTTTTTCCCTGCGAGAGACGGACCAAGCAATGGGTATTGTGGGCCCGCAGTTTTTCCTTGCAAGAGACGCGACAACCACAGGATATTGTGGGCCCGCAGTTTTTATACTTGCAAGAGACGCGACAAGCACTGGATATAGCGGGCCCGCAGTTTTTATACTTGCAAGAGACGCGACAAGCACTGGATGTAGCGGGCCCGCAGTTTTTATACTTGCGAGAGACGCGACACAAGCACTGGCTATAGTGGGCCCGCAGTTTTTCAATTGCATGAAGTGCTGGGCCAAGCGGGCCAAGTGATCCAAGTGGGCTCGCAGTTTTAGACGTGACCGGTTTTAGAGTTGCCTATTTTTATGTTACCTAGCCCTGCTCTTCATTCTGGTACTTCAATCTATCCCCTATCACTTTTCGAAATCCAGTATGTGGAGTTTTGTAAGGCAGTGATTTTTGCACCTTTTTATCTTAAAAAAATTCGCATGTGCGTTCTGCTTTTTCCGTATTTACGCTTCTTCCCCCTTTTCCGCTTATCATCAACCAAGTAACGTAACCAAGACTTAACCGAAACCAAGCAACAGTAAAACGCTCCATGGCAACGCGTCTGCATTGACGTTTTGCGTGGATAAACAACGACGCTTTTTTGCCAAACAATAGGAAATAGAGTTAGCTGCGAAGCTACCACCCTCCCTAGTTCACTTTATAATTTTAAAAAAGTTACTAAAAGTACAAGCTAAGCAGAGAAGACTGCAACAAATCATCACATTTTTATTAGATGCTGCAGCATCTCATATCCAGTGCTTTATCATCAATTTTGGTAGATGCTGCCCAGTGGTTTATCATCTAGGTTGAAGCAGATTGACTCCAGTAAGCTTAAAACAAGCTGCACACATGTTGACTATCTTGCATGTGGTGGATATGCTACAACACGAAGATGTCATTTTAGGCCTATTGGCGAGACTGTTGTCAAATGCTTTTGTCTAACTGGAACTTTGAAGAAGCAAGAAGAAACTCTCATCAAGTAAGCAGTAGGTGTTTTGTGTGTAAACTGTAAACATCTTTAAAAATGAAAGTCAATGACTGCAGGATTTATTGTTTCTTCCCTGATAGATCTTAAAATAATTATGTCAGTTTTGATTTTACTTGATTAAAATGAGTGAATTTTTTGAACAGTGCCCAAATTAAATGAAATTTGGACAGTTTACAGATATATATTTGCATGATATATATTTTGATAACATGATATATATTTTGATAAGTTGCAGACAGTGCACACTGTTTCGACCTATAAGGTCTCATCAGTGCAGCTGGTGACGGGAGATAGGCCACATTGGCTAGTGTAGCCAATGTCTGCAGCTTATCATTTAATGGCTCGATGCTTTTACATGGTATATTGAATTGTCAATGATGTGTAACACTGTAGCCCAATGGTTTACCCTACTGACCCCTAAAATAGGTGATTTTTTTAACAATCTCAAAATTTAATTTAATTTGTATTGTATCTAGAATTTGCCATTTATCCATGTGGATTGTTTTGTTTTACTCTATTTTGCCACTATTTACCCCCTTTTCTTTAAAATAGAATATTAAACCGAACACTGTGTTTTACCTAACTATACCAAACTTTTTCATGGAACCCATAAGTTTCCGTCTGCAGAAACAACTAAAGTTATGAAAGCAAGTGGCTATTACGGAACCAAATATAAAATAAGGGAATATATTAATGTTTAAAAACAGGTTATAGTGTATATGCAATCGCAAAATGTGCTAAGTCAACTTTCTGATTATTTTGTAATTGCATAAATCTGTATCATTCCTAACTTTTAATGCAGCAACATTATATTTTTGAATGTAATTTTGCAAAGTTAACAACTCAAAGGACAATCCGACAGAATAACAAATATATTAAACTGTAAGCACAAGTGTTTAAATCTGCACACATACAAATATCTTTCTACAACTGATTACAACCTTAGTAGTAGCACTTTAAGGTGTTCCTATGTTTGTTTATTCTCATCGTTTAGCGACAAATAATTTTACTTTTTTTAATAAATTAGTTTTAAGCGGGAGGCTAATGTGCTTGTTCAACTGGAGCATGAAAACATTGTCAAGGCTTATGGTTTTACAACATGGAAAAGGTACCTTGCCATTGTCATGGAGTATGTACCTAATGGAGATTTGCATATTTTTTTGAAAAACAAACAAATCGATAGTATTGGATGGGGTCTTCGTTTACGGATGGTGAAGGAGATTGTTTCTGCACTTGCCTATTTGCACTTTGGAAATAATCAAAAAACATTTTGCCATTGTGATCTGAAACCGGACAATATCCTCATTGATCAGAACCTGTCAATGAAAGTCAGTGATTTTGGATCAACTAATTTAATTCGGGCTGGAGAATTTATGAGTACTGCTGCTGAAGTCCCGAGAGCAAAACAGTATACAGTGCTATATGTTGCACCTGAATTTGATTGCAATAATCCAACACCAGCACAAGACATGTACAGGTCACATACATTTTTTGCTTCAAGAAATGTTTATTATTATGGGTCCCCTTCTATGAAGGGGACACATATTGTTTTTGTCCGTATTTTTTTTTCTTTTTTTCTTTTTTCTGTCTAACGCTGGTTTGTTAAACGCGTTTGGTCAAGAAAGAATGCTTCAAATTTATTCAAATTCGCACAGATGTTACATACTAATCCAAATTTGATCCTCCTGAAGTTTGACCCCCAATGACCCAGCGGTTCACCCACAGGCCCCCAAAACGTAAAAAAATTAAAACGGCTGTACTGACTAAAGTACATCATCTAGGAGTTATGTGCTCTGTTGGTTGGTGCAATGTGATGTTTTCTAAAGAATTTTCTAACTTTTAACAGGATTTACCCATTTTTACCCCCTAAACCCCAAAATATTCGTTTCTGTCTAACGTTGGTTTGTCAAACGCGTTTGGTCAAGAAAGAGTGCTTTAAATTTATTCAAATTGACACAGATGTTAGCTATTGTTTAAAACCTGGTTCTCCTAAAGTTTGACCCCAAATGACCCAGCGGTTCACCCACAAGCCCCCAAAACGTAAAATTTGAAAACGGCTGTACTGACTAAAGTACATGATCTAAGAGTTTCATGCTTTGTTGGTTGGTGCAATGTAAGGTATTCTAAATACTTTTCTAATTTTTTATTGGATTTACCCATTTTTTACCCCTTTAACCCCAAAATAATCGTCACCCCTTAAATCCCGAAATAATCTTATTTGGTTTCAGGCCAGAAATACAAGCCCTAATGTGCTTAAATTTTAAACAATTGTTTGCAGTAGGTTACTGGTTTAGTATTCAAAAATTTGCCTTAATCGGCCAAATAATGACTTTCACAGCCCATAGTTTGTGTACACTGTCAGTCAGACAGAAGTCCCAAGGGAGTCATTCACTGGTTTACGATTAAAACGGTTTTGTGCAGAGCCGGAGTGCTCAGCTTGACATCCGGACAGACGTTTTAAGTGACAGTCTTTTCAGTGATTAGAAATCAGCTGTTTTTGCGCAGCAATGCCATGTCGTTTTATAAGTTATCACTCGCACTTTCAGCGAACGTTTTACGCCTAAGACGCAATTTAAATTTGATAAAAGTGCTTCGGTTTTGTAAATGTCAAGCAAAACATTGTTGATCAACATAAAGGTGAAAAAATAAACATAATTTCTTTTTATCGCCGTGATAAATGGTCTTTAAATTCTCGTTGTCAGCTTGGCCGCCACATGACCACAGGTCACTAAAGGTCAACTTGTAGGTATTACAAACACAGTTAAGATCGAATTTTCGTCACAACGTAGCTTCATTATTTTTGACAAATCAATACTCAAATATAAATTAGGCAAACCGGTATTGTTTTACACTAAGTCTGCTTGCTATTGAAAAAGGGTGTCAAAAGAGGTTACTAAAGGTCAGTGAGAGGTTACTAAAGCTCAATGGTAGTCGTTTTGCGAAACAAAGTTAAGTAAAAAACAATTTGTTATGTATACCTGTGCAGCAAATGGCTGTTTAATTTATAGTGTCTGTAATATAACTATTAAGGTTTTGTAGGAAAATTTGTTTAAAACCCGACGTTGGACGACAATATCTGGGTCGAAGCAAGAGATTAAATTGAAGTATTTGCATCGTTTTTTAAAGTTTTTGTAATTTTATGACAATAATCTAAAAATCACCGCAACATTTGTTTACCGTAAATCCGCACAAACACGCGTGTGGGGACCCATCAGTTTTTGTTTACAAAAACAATCATATGTGTAGATCAAATGATGTGTATAGTAAATTGGTAAATATCGTATAGAATATATATATAAAATGGAAGTATATCAGAAAGCCACTCTTCTAGTTATCTTTATATCTATTTTTTGTTCAAGTAAAGTATATTTTTTGTTATTTACCTACTTCTGCGTTTAGTTACCAATCTACAAATATGTACAATGTAAATTTGTTTCTCATATTTTAAAAATGAAAAGTAACAAATTCCAATATATATATTAGTTAGAATCATATAAATTGAATCCAAAATTTATGATGTAACCAATTTGTGCTACATTTTTTATCCAATAAAAATATTTAAACAACAAAACTATACTCATTTTTTCAGCTTTTCAATGATTGTCTATGAGGTGTACACCAGAGTTCAAGTGTACAAAGGTGGTCGAAATCATCCTTGTTTAGAAAGTGAGATAAAAAATGGGCTGCGACCCCAATTGTGCAAGGTTAACAATATAGAAAGCAAGTTACAGGGAACGGAAAAGTACATATCTTCTCAACTTAAAGATGTAATGATCAAGTGCTGGGACAAAAACTGTTCAAAACGTCCATAAAGTGATGAAGGTAATTACACAGTAAAATGAAATGAAATTCAAAAATACCACTTACAGTTCCCAATCATCTCCTAAAGTTGATCAAATGTTTAAACAATGTCCAAGTTGAATAAAATATAAATCATTTGTAAATATGTAGGAGATACATTCCAGTGCTACATTTTACAGCCAAGGCCTGAACCTAGATTAAGCAGCTAAATCTGGGAGAATTTTTTTCTGTTTAGACCAGGGGTTCCAAACCTGTGATATGGTTTTTCAGGTGGTACGCGAGAAGCTTCGTTTTTTTTCAACCAAAAACTGGATTCACAGCGTTACATTTTGTTTAAATGATTTTGTTTGAAAAAAAAAATCCCCAAGCCCATTCTTATTGTTGCGTAACTACTTCTGTTGTTTCGTATCATTACGATCTTCAAAATACAGGTCATGTCAAATGTCAACAAGAAGCACAGTTGCTTTGAAAAGCCGTACAACGCTGTGGTACAGTGGGCGTTAATTATGTCAAGCAGCGAAAATGAAAAATCTCATTAAATTTAGTTGTGGTGCTTTAGTGTCACTTTAGTAGGCCATTATTCTTCGGAATAAAGATTCGATCCAATTAGTAGTTCTGCAAGAAATGGTACGCGTAGCAGTACAGAGCGTCAAAGTGTTACAAGATCGTAAAATGGTTGGGAACCCCTGGTTTAGACTCAACACAACCCAGCATAAATGGAACCCTATGTCTTGATAAATACCAGCCCAAAAATATAGCTAAAACAAAACAATCACTGTTATTTGCGTAATAGTGTGCATGGAGTAGCAACATCAAAACAAATGTTTTTTTTTGTTACAGTATTGGAAAGGTTGTCAAATCTGTTAAAATGTCTAGTAAAAACAAACAAGATTAACATAAAATCTGAAGTCAAGCAAGTGAAAACATGTTTATCTCACTGCCCCTCAAAAGAAAAACACAGAGTTGCCTTGGACAAATTTGAATTTCCATTTAAGGAAGCCTACTGTGATTCAGGTTAGTCACCTTTAAGTCTGTCAAACATTTTTGAAACTTTTTGTGGGTGGCAAGGACTTATGCATGTCGGTTATGTTTAACATTTACTGGTAAATACCAAAATTTTTTTATTTGATTGTTATTTTTTTACAAAATTTAGACAAGCATAGCATTCAATTACCATCAAAGGCATTTTTTATGTAATTTAGATCATCGATCTGGAAAGGCTTTTTGGCTAATCAGTGCCATTTTGGTTCTTGCTTTTGCTGTGGCTTGGGGTACTTTTGTTCTATTTCAAGACTCTGACCAGGGGTTGGTATCAAACATACCTCAACAAACCTCTAAAACAAAAAGACAACTGCATCTCAGTTTGTTTGAAGAGGGTACAAAAATGAATGAAACTGGTAACCTATGTTGTTTTTGAAACAGTGTAGTCTAAAAAATATGGTTACAATAAACCAATATAACAAATAGGTTTGTATGAAAGGGTTACGTAGCATTCCATAGATTCCACTGAATTTTGCTTAATTGCCCCATATTATAATATTACAGCAGTCCCTTTCTCGAAGGGGACACATACTATTTTGGACTGTTTTTCTATTTCTAAAATGTTTCAACTGTTTGGTCAACAAAAAGTGCTTAAAACTTATTTAGGTTTACAAACATATTCGTTAGTTATCCAAAGTTTAACCCCAGCAAGTATTTTAAAGCCTATTGTGACTTTTAGTTTGATTTGCCCATTTTTCAGGTTTGAAATATTCTTTTTTAGATTCACTACATGGCTTCTTAATTTTGACATGAAAAGAAATTAAAAAAAAATATTTTGAATAATTTAGAAAAAACGTTGTTGTTGAAAGTAGTAATTAACTGCTGGCTATCATTCCTTGCAAAATACCACATGGGGAGGGGCTGCTACAGGTCCATGAATTTTGTGAAATAAAGTTAGGTTTAGAATAAATCCGTAAACCTTGGCCCAAACCTTTTTTCTTAGTTTCTGTTTTACTATCTGGGTTTTCCTGGAGATTTTTTGTAATATTTTAAAAACAGGCCAAGCATAACAGAATCAGGATAAAGCTAGGAGGATTGGGAGTATTTTTCTTGTTCTGTATTACTATTTGCAAATTTGTAAAATTATAACATTGTAAAATAAATACAGACAAAAATTTAAAAGTCTGGGTTGTTGCTTTCTGCTAACTTGTCATTTGGAATCTGAAAATATTTGCATATGTGCTGGACCCATTCGTTTTTACTTGCAAAAACAATCACGTTAGTAGCTCAAATAGTGTGTATAGTAACACTTTTTTAAATGGATTTAGAAATTTACAATGTATAATACAGGAAAGTCACCTGGTTTGATATACTTTTGTACTCCTCATATTTAATTTTAATAGTTTGGTGCATTGGCTTGTTAAGTTTGGAAACATTGTGTGAGCAGAACTTGTAACAGTAAATTATAACTTTATTTCAGAACAAAGAGCTTTATCCCCTTTTGAAACAATGATAAAAATTACAGAAACAAGCAAACAAAATCGAAAAATTATTCAGCAATTAGAGAATATTTCAGGTAAGTAACTCAGACATACTGACTTTAGTGGAACATACTGTAGACCAGGGACCATGAACTTTTAAAACCTAAAGGCTACCTTAAGATATCAAATTGGTTCGAGAGCTACAAGTTCAAAAACATAAACATGTTAAAACAATTTTAAATCAAATCAGCTCTGCTATTGCTGTGTGTAAAAAATAATTGCACACAGTGACGCAAAAGTGGAAAAAAACAAAACTTTGCAATATCTAATTCCTTCTAAAAAGTTGTTTTATTCCTGACTGGAGTGACTCCAAAGCTATGGACTTCAACACTAGACTAGGTCTGAATTAATAAAAGCACCGCTGCACATTTTTTTAAATCTACCCTTTGACTTCATGGTATCACATTTAGTCGCTGGTCCGGGTTCTATACTTGCCCCCTAGTAAAAACACAACTTTAAATTTTAAATACTTTTTAAATAAATGAGGCCCAACTGACTATTTCTAGAAGCAGTCCTGTAGATGACCAGGTGCCGTCGGGCAAAGGGTTGGTTACTTAACCCTTGTACTTGACTGCAAGTCTGTGTTTCTCAACCTGGGGGTTGCAACCCAATTTAGGATCATTTAATTTGTATTATAAACGCTTTCCAAGTGTCTTTTATTGGCATAGTAACTCACACCACAATTTGTTTCAGAATTGTTACAACAGCATTTGCGATTATATGCTTCTATAAATTTGGTTTTCGGCTTTACTTGAAATAAAAAGCACACATCGTGAAAAAGTGAAGGGTGATGTGCGCCATGACCACAATTTTAAGGTCTTGCTGAAGCTGTTAAATTTTAGATGTTCACATTTTTCTTTGTGTTTGAACTGGGGTCGCGTTGTGTTAAAAAACGTCCAAAGGGGTCGCAAATAAAAAAGGTTGAGAAACACTGCTGTTAACAGTCACAAAGATTCTTAGTACAATTTTATTTTTGTTGTTTCTTATCATGTGTTTAATCCAGGCCAGTGGTTTCAACCCTTTTCATTTCCATAATCCCCATTGACACTGCTCACACGATCTTTGTCTGTTAATGTTTCAGTAGCAGGTGACACTTGCTCAAACTAATGCCATGTGCATTTTTCATCAAATGGATATGGTCTGTTTTTAGTTTTATTATTTCCATTTTTAGAAAAGCAAAGTTTGGCTCTTGAATGGTTACTTGAAAAAAAATATTTTCATGCTGTTGAAACAATGACGTCCACAATAATGAACATACAAAGTGGAAATATGAAAGCTGCTGGAGAACATTTTGACACCATAAAAATGTTTCATAAACAATTGGTGAACGCTTCAGAGTTTCCATCACAGATTCGAAAAATGTACAACGCTAGGTTTCAAGCTATTTTTGCTACAATACAATACAAATTTCAGAACATGAATGAAGCATATCAACATGCCAAGGACGCAGTTGAGTTAATGATCAGTAATAACTTGGATACAGAAACTCATGATTGCTCATTATTAGCAAATGTGTATACAATTTTGCATAATTTGTTTCAAACTAAACAGTTTGCAGATCCTTTTGGAAATAGTTTTGCTTTAGCACAAAACTATTTGGCTTGTGCAAGTCGTGCTAAGAATGACACAATCCAACAAAAAGTGGCACCTAAATCTTAACTCGAGAGAAATGCTACATAAACTGTTGTTAAGTGATGCAATACACGCTTGGAACAGTTTTGATTTACTATTTTGTCATGATTTTCATTGAATTATTTGTTAATCAGCAGCAGTATTAGCAATATAATTGATCTCATTTTTGCAGTTTGTTTTGTAATTTTGTTTAGTTATCTTAGTTTGTTATGAATTATTATCATGCAACTTCTGCTCATTTTCTTAATTTTACATTTCTATCCCTTTTACTGTCTTGATTATGATTGAGTTGTCAATTTTGATTGAAACCCTATCTTATTTTTTCTACACCTCTACATCCTTCTGCTTTGCCATACACATGCCGCAGATTGGACAGTGTATTAGTATGGTTGTGTGCTTGCACGTTTTCTTCAGTTGCATGCACAACTGGCAGCTAGTTTTATTATTTTATTGTTTTACTGTTTTGTCGCTTTTTACACTATTTGTTCACATGAACTGAAAATGCCAAACTACTTCGGTAAAATATATATTTCGTGCAAACATCATGTATAACGGTCAATTCTGATTATTTTACACACTGGGTTTCAGATTATGTTGAGGTAGAGATACAGTAATCATTAGAAAGCTGCGACTGTACTGTGGGGGTGGGGGGGTTGATTTGAAACTATACGTTACTTTTTACCTACATAGTTAACTATGATTAATGTGAATTTAACTGCAATGTCCTTTTATGACATTTTTCTTTGCAACTAGTGTCCTGGTACGTGTTGTTGGGTTTAGCCAGGTTTCTTAAGTTGCATTTGTTTGCGCTGTGTTGTTATGCGTTAATTTCACGGAAAGCTTGACTTCTACACGTACTGTCGCCGAATATAGCTTCGGCGTGAATTGGTTTTGACGTCAAAATAGCGCATTGTGGTTTTACAGTTCGTTGTATGTTTAGTTGCCTGAGTGATTGCTTTCAGTTCCCGTGTTGTTGTTTTTCTTTCGGTTCTCCAAACCAGGAAGTCGAACCGGAACTGAACCCGAACCCGCGAACCGGTTTGAGCGGTTAATTTCATTAAGCCCGAACCGCTAACTACGATTTTCTAAAAACCCGAACCGGAGTTGAACCCCATATTTTGTTTGGCGTTAGACCCGAACCCGAACCGAACCAGTAAAAACTGTAGTCTGTATTATGTTTTGTACGTGTGATAACACTTATAAGGCGTGTCAAAAATTACAGTGCACAGGTAACATTCTTTTGGAGTTTGATACCGCCAGGTAGATGGTGGGTAGAATTAAATCAAAACGATTAAAAATTTAAACCGGTTTAAAAACCGCTAACCGGTTCGGACCGGATAATTTGCCCAAACGGGAACAAAAGCCGAACCCGAAAATATACATTTTTAAAAACCTGAACCGAACCCGAACCGTTAAAAACAAAACCAAGTGAACTCGAACCGAACCTGAACCCAAGATGATGACAAGCAGTTCGACTCCCTGCTCCAAACAGTTGGCGAGATTTGTGTAACTTTTCTACATTTTAAGTTTAGTAGTTAACACAACGCTTTAGTGAAGAAACCGTTGTCTTTCGTCTCTACATTTTACCTATTCACTCAAACAAGATTTGAAACACCTACCTGTATGGAGAGTTTGTTAATTGCATTTTAAGCGTTTTAATTTTCCTCTGACGATCCGCGCTTTCATGGGTTTTTACCTCAAGTTTACTTCTGGCTTGTTTTTTAGTTCTATGCTTCTACCAGAGTTGTAAACGGGCCTGAAAATGGAGCCCGAAACCCGGCCTGAACACGAATCGTTTTTGAAAGCCTGTTTAGGCCCGAAAGTTTGACGACAGGCCTATATACATTGGAGTCTCAGGACATACCCAGACAACTAACACAATAGACAATTTTTGGGGTAGGGTTACCAGACGTTCGGGACTTTCCGGACATATCCGGAATTTTAACGTAAAATCTGTGTCCGGAAATAATTTTCTAAAACACTCTAAACGTCCGAAATTTTAGCGTCTTGTAGCCAAACCTGCAGCAGTTTTCACAATTCTTTTCCTGGGGGACTCAAAGGTCAACGTTTTTAACTGTTGTCTGTGCTGTTTTTCATGCGTACAGCCATACATTCATACAAAACAACTTATCAACTTGAATTAAAGGTTATTTGGTGATTTTTTGCATCTTTAAAGTTGACAATACTCTGTTAATATGACCGGATCGCCCCAGCATGTAGCCTATACCAGTTTTGGTGAACTTGTGATTCTTTTTGTTTTGAAACTTATTAAGAAACAAAACCGACGTTTTATCTCTGTGATAGTAGTTCTTATTAGTGATGCACCGAATCCGCCTAAAAAGGTTAGGGCCGAAACCGAATATTCGGCCATGAGGCCGAATAATTTCGGCCGAATCAGGCCGAACCTAAAATTCCCTTTCTTATGGCAGTTTTCAACTGAACCTTGTGTTGTTGATGTGAGTGAACTCAATTTTGACAAACTGAAATCACTTTCATAATGCGTAGGCTTTACTAAACATATAATATTTTGTAGACAACTTGGCTCGTATTTTATATAAACAACAAATAGTTAGTTTATGATGTTTCGTATGGACGAAAATGACTTTTAAGGCCCTAATTCAGGGGTTCCCAACCTTTTTTTGTCGCGACCCAAATACTTCCCAAAATTTCGTTTTGTGGCTTCTCGCGACCCATAGACATACATTCGTACTATTTGGGTTGTATATTAGTTTGTAAATCAGGAAAGCTTTTCAAAAATTACTGCGCCAGTTTAAAAAATCAAACAAATAATATTCGTTTTCTTTTCGACCAACTTAGAGGTGGTTCAAAGCATTATCAACCAGACAACGCTTAACAGTGATCTCACACAAACATTATGACGTCACAAACATAATTAACCACTATCAAGGCAAATTGTCATGAAATTATTATTGGGCAACAATTTACACCCTTGGGAAGTAATAAAATAACGCTACGAAACGAAGTCAAAGAGGAGATGCTTTTATTGTCACAAAAACAGGCGACCCAACAGAATTTACAGGCGGCCCAACTTTGGGTCGCGACCCATAGGTTGGGAAACACTGCCCTAATTGAATGCAATAAAAAAGTTAGGTTTCAGCCGAATTTTTAAAAAAGTTCGGGCCGAAACCGAAACATTGGAAAACCACGGATTCGGCCGAAATGTTTCGGCCAACCGAAACTTCGGTGCATCACTAGTTCTTATTTGTCAAAAACGGGACTGGATGGGTTGGTAACATGTAACAACATGCGATATCACGCATGTTAGAGTCGCCTAGCCCTAAGATACTTGTTGAAACCGTCCGGAATTTTCTCACGCAGATATGGTAACCCTGATTTAGAGTCCAAAGGCACGTTTCACTAAAAATCTGTTGTTTTTGTTAACTTTTACTAACGTTCCAACTTTGATCTGTTTTTAAACAAATTGTTTGTGGAAATGTTGAAGCTTTAATTGATCAGTATGCAAAACAAGTTAGTTAAAATAACCTCATTTAAAGTGGTCACATCACTTGAGTACCCTACCAATCGCACTACAGCGAGTGAAAATATTGACTTGGACAAAATCCGTAAATAACGCCATTTATAAATGTGATACAACATCACATAGCAATACTGATGCCATAAAAGGCGTTCAACTAAATCAAGGAGCAAGTGAAACCGTTGCATATAATATGGTAGAATTTCAAAAAGCAACTCGCATACCATATGCAAATTAGACTTCCGTGCACTGGTGATGCACCGCAGTTTCGGATGGCCGAAACATTTCCGCCGAATACGCTGTTTTCCGATGTTTCGGTTTCGGTCTGAACTTTTTTGAAAATTCGGCCAAAACCAAGTTTTCGTACTGTGGAGTGATTTTGGTTTGTCATTATTGAGTTTACTTGCATCAACAACACAAGGTTCAGTTTAAACGGGGATTTTCGGTTCGCCCTCATTCCGTCGAAATTGTTCGGCCTCATGACGAATATTCGGTTTCGGCCCAAGATTTTCGGGTAGGTTCGGTGCATCACTACCGTGTACCATTAGTGGTACACCATGCAGGTTGTGCACTGCTGCTTTAAAATAACCACAGCAACACTTTTCTCTTTGCACGTCCCAGAATTAGAATACCGCGAATTGAGCTTTTTATATTTGTTTTAAAGAAATTACAATCATGCTTACTTTATTTTAACAGAATGAGATACGAATATTTTATTGAGCGCCTGCTATGATTGAGGGTAACTTATCTATACCGCTTCGAGGGGTCTGATGTCATGATGGTAAAATCTTTGTTGTGTACACGTTTTACACTTTCTTTTTGTGTTGTAAGCAGCTTGTTTAGTAGTAATTTATAGTTAAACCAAGATAGTTTAAAATTATTTATGTGCATTGTTGCAGCTAGTCTCTTTAAACTAAATAAACGACAAATATTTTAAACGGGCTAAAATTGCTTTATCGAAATGCGTTCAATTTTTCTAACAACTTGAAATTGGTAGCCTACGTAATGTTTTGTGAGGTTTTTGGCTCAGTTATTGTTTTAGTGCAATTGTGTCGCTTTTGCCAAGAGAAATAAACTCAATACATTTTGATAAAGTAAAAATATTGCGTATTGTAGCCAACGTTAAAAACTGTCTGGTCAGCAGGTCAAGAAATTGTACCGAGGTTTTCGGGCATGTGTTCCCGCGAAATCGTTAATTTTGCTTGCAAATAACTGACAAACAATAATAAAAAAGTTACAATGAAGTGTTTATATTTTACGCAGCAGAATTACAAACACTTATGTACACAGATAAGATATTTGTTTATCGATCAAATGTGTTCACAGACACTGTTGGCTTGGATGTTCCAAAAAGTTAATGCATCTGTTGTTGGGAGGAAACTCCAGCTGCTGAATAAAACTGTCCACATCATAATCCCATTTGTCAAGGTAAAAAAAGTGATAGCATCTTTCACCTTGGGCCAGAATCTGCAAATTTGTCAAGTAGTGATTTGCGAGGACAAACTAGTTTTAAACAGTTTTCAAAGTGTCCCTGAGAGGTGATATGTACAAATATAACCCATCAACAATTGTTGATCTTAAGATTTTTTAGAAGTTCAACTCGTACATTAACTAAACTTAGTAAGGCGACACGTAATCTTTGTAAATAAAGTGTCAAAGATGGGCAATAAAAGCAGCGTGACAAGAATACATACATTTACTTTACCTTCAGAATATATTTGCAGTTGCTTCGCAAACCGATTCCAATGACATACACATGAATGTTATTTTCTATGAAAATATTTGACCAGTTTTGAATGCTCTCAATCACAGAATTGCTTGAACTTCCATAATAACTATATGGCCTCCAAAAACACACAGTTCGCACAACTGTAAAAGAAATCAGCGTTTGATTCTACGGAACAGTCTTTTTATCACAAGTTGTATTTGTTAAAGTATTTGGAAAAAAGAAAGACTAAAATTAGTGTTACCCGTCTGTAATCATAATCACATCTTTTTCCGCATTGACATCGTTCCATCGATAGCTTTTTAGGAATTGATCGTCATACACTGACTGCAGAGCGTTACTCATGCAAGTTCTTCCATGTGTTCTGCTATTATATCTGAAAGTGTTTTTTGTTTTAGTTTAAGATATTTTATTTTGGTCCTGCAACATTGCTGCATAACCGCATTGTGCAACCAAAGTTGGGATTTTTAATCCTGTCGCGGCTCCTTGTGTAACATTTACTTTAACACTGTAAAATCAGTTAAGCACAGCCTCAACATCTAAACGAAAAATGAAAACGCAAACTTGATAAGATTTATTCTATTAGGCCTGCCTGCAAAAAAGTAGCATGCTTTCATGATTGTCTTCACCAGTAATGTATGAATGTAAACCTGTTTTATGAGTGAGGTATTAAAAGGGAGAATGTTAAAACATTCGGCAAGCATGTTCGGTGTACTTATGACTCACCTATAATGTCTTCTACAATTTTCTTTGCCAGTAGGTCAGGGTTTTGTAGATAATAGTTGATTGAAACGTGGGTGTGGACCTTTGCATCAAACGAGATCACAGCAATATGTGTGAACCAGGGGCGGCTCGTGCTAGGGTGCTGCGGAGCTGCAGCACCCCCTAGATCAGTGGTCGGCAACCGCCGGTCCGCGGCCCGGTACCGGTCCGCGAGGAGTTCGTTACCGGGCCGTATAATTTTTAATGTTAAATGCTATAAAACGTTTTGCCCATGTATCCCGGGCATGATAAACTAATTTAAGCGTTTTTAATTTACGCTTTTAGCTATATATTTGTGTTTTTTTGAAGGCCGGTCCGCGATAAAATTTTAGTTTCAAAACCGGTCCGCAGTGCAAAAAAGGTTGCCGACCCCTGCCCTAGATATTTTCACCTAATATTCCTACCACAACAATAATGATAACTTTCATGATACTTATTTTTTATGGTGCTGACTCAGCAATTATTCTTACCATAAACCCAAATTGCTGTAACAGCACCATAAACGCCTATGCTCTGTTGCGCCACCTACCAGAAGTTCTTAAAGTTTTTGTGCCACATTATTACTGCATGTTATTGAGTTTGGCCTGTCGCTGTGCAAGTAAACGAAATTCCCCAATGATACCGTCTGCTGTTTACACCCGTGTACATTATTGCGTAACAACCATTACATCACAATGGAGTTGCTAATTAAGATTTGTATTACTTGTTTTTCTACACAAAACAATGACTAGAAAACTATAAATGTGGCTTTTCTATATATTGCCAACTTATATTTGTCCAATAAAGGCTAAAAATTGAAGCAGCAACCCCAGAAATTTTTGGCACGAGCCGCCACTGGTGTGAACTGTTCTGAATATCTCACGTTGCCACAAAGCACTGCGAAAAAATGAGAAGTTTAGGGCAGTGCTTTTCAACCGGGTGTATTGTACACCCCAGGGTGTACCATAATTTTTAAAGGGTGTACCATTTTGATGGGGTGTACTGGGGTGTACCAGATACAAAATATAATATACCTATGACCCAGGCATCACAATAGGCAGGTTTCAGTTTTAGAACAGACTGACTGGAGTGTACAATATATGGCACAACATGCATCTCAAGTGTACGTTGATTTTAAGTTACAAAACTCTATTTGTGACATCATAATTCAATATTTCACTTGATAATCGTTGTTAATAGTAGTTATTTTTGAAATTATGGATTATGGCTTGTTGGTGTTGTGCTCATCATCATTATTTCTGTTGGGACCACAGATCTAGTGTGTTACAGGGTTGAATAATTTTTTCACTAGGGTGTACAAATTTTGAGTAAACGTTAAAAGGGTGTACAGTTTCAAAAAAGGTTGACAAGCACTGGTTTAGGGTCGTAAATGGATAAACACCCAAAAAGTGTGAAATTGTTTGCAATCCAGTATAAGGTGAACTCGTTTTGAAAGGGTTTCAAAAGAAGCATTATGATGTGTTGTGGAAAAGTGGACTTTCAAACAGGAAACGCACATAAAAGTAAATAAGTCCTTAAGTTGACCTAAAGCATCAGAAAAACGTATACACAATCAGAACACCGTAAAAATAATGGTAGCGTTACACTTTCCATTTTGTTTTACTATGTCTAAGCTGCCCCCTACTCAAATGTTGCTAATTAAACCAGCATGCACAGGCTTGAGGCAAACACAATGGAACGTCACAATGGCTTCTGTGATGAAATTTTGCACTCAAAATACAAGATGTGTAATAATGAAAACATCACAATCGTTTCCTCCGTAACCTTGGCTGGACAATAAGCAATTTGGCAGTGTTTTCAAACTGGAATCATTTGCAAAATTTTGCATACTGCAAGATAGTTGTGCAAAATTAAGCTCGCGAGTTTTTGAAAGAAAAATGGGAAATTGCTTAAAAAAGCAAAATAGAGTAAAGGTAGGAGGAGTTTATACAGTTAATTGTAATGTAGTATGGTTATAAAATTAGGTAATTGAATGTTAAAAGCAGAAACTCAAGGGTCACAACAATGACAACAACTTTAGAGTGATCGAAATTGAGAAAAATAAACCACCTCAACCATTTCACAAGGTAAGTGTTTCTTTCTTTTTGTGTTTAAGCTGCTTTATTACATAACCAGAAAAACTGGGCTGTTAGAAGAATAGAGATTTGAAATTATTTTGTTATGTTTAGATGGTTCCTGTGGAAATATGTAAGTTGAAACCAAAGAGAACTACTCCGGTAAGATAGAAGTTTGGTCTTGTATGTCCGTATGTTTTTCTCTATAGCTCATAGTCATATCAATGCCTTGCAGAAAATACAAGGACGTCAATTGGTTGTTAAAGTTGACGTCCACAGAGCATTTGATGACCCGGATGACAAAAGCGTTGATGAGGTTGATCATGCCGAGGTATAACTATAATTCCGATGTTGCAATATTTTCTCGACGCAGTTAAATTTGATCTTCTCCAACCTGATTCACACCACTAACATCTCAACTTATTCACATTTGCAGAATAAGAAAGGCGAAATCTTTGCAAAAGGAGATACTGGTGGTGAGAAAGAAGGTGAAAAATTACTTGCTGTGAAAGCAGAGGTCCCCGAGGTTGGTATTTTGTCTGCTTAATAAGTTTACATTTTTTATTTGTTTAACGTTAGTATACCATGTGTTTTTTTGCCTTTTCAGATTGTGGAAGACACTAACCGTGCACCAAAGCCAGCGTTGGTGGAAAAGCCCGTGTCGGCAAAATGTCCGGATTTTTCTTCCGTAACCACGTTGCTGGATGAGGTTTTCGAAAGGGTAAGTTTAGGTTTACGCAACTGAAAAAATCGTGTTCTAAGCCTCTCTGCCGTAAACTAATGATGATTGTTCATAATTGCACTTTTGAAGTAGGATTACATTAAACACTTGAAAGCTTGTTACCTTTTTGAAACAACCCTTTTTGCTTTGCAGAACAAGCTGTTACCCTACACAGTTGCCTTTGCGACAAATGTTGAAGGCCCGAAGATGTGGATCGTCCAGTTAGATCAAAATCTACTCGACAAAATCGAAAACCTCCCAGAAATTTAGCGGGGACCTGCTAGTTAAAAGACAATGTGCGAATTGGCTCTAAACAAACTTTTTATTTTGCATGTTTAATATTTTAGACCGCATTTACTTATTATCTTGCATGATTTTTGTTGTTAATAAACCTGAAGTATATAACAGTTTTTGGTCACTGATGGATTTTCGATGACTATGCTTTCACAAAAGTTACTTTAATTAATGCCATGGTTCGTAAAGTGGGTGTTATAAGCCAAGTTTATGTATTCGACACTCATTAAACAGCTTCGAAAGAACGTCAAAAGCACTATGTAGTCAGCACAAACGTGAACTTAAGGCAATATCCGATGCCTGTCCCAATGGCAGGATATATATAAATATATACCTATTCACACAATAACTGTTACCATTGACATTACAAATCCGTACCAAAGAACGGACACAGCTGTGACACACACAAAAAATAGGAACCGCATTAAAAGGAGATCTCGCTACAATTCGGGCATGCGCTGACGTAACAATAATAAAACTTGTTGCACAGAGTTGCTCTGCTAAGAAATTGAAATTCACATTCGGCAATCAGCATCAACATTTTTTTGTTTAAAAAATTTTAGGCCCGAATTCCGGACGTGTCGGAAAAATTCCTGACGTCTGGCAACTCTAGTGCACCAGCACAGCAGAAAGTTACTCGCGTACCACATGAAAACCTCTCATGTACCATAGGTTGCGCTTTAAGATAAGCAACTTCATCTTTTTGTAGTGCTCGTTAGAAAGTCAATAAATGCTAGTGGGGAGGTCAGATGACAGGCAAGTGAGTTTGGATCGAACGGTTCTTGAGCATAACACCGCGAAGTTAAGTTTTTTCCGATTTTTGCTAAACAATTACAATCACGCTAACTTTATTTCAGCAGTTTGAGATATGAACCTGAAAATTCTAGTGGGCGCTAGTGAGCATAAAACATTAATCTGAGTTTATTTGCTACGACGTACCAAAGCGCGTGCGTTGATGGGGGTGAAATACCTAACGTCACATAGGGACTTGGCGGTAAAGGTAAATCTTTGTGCTGTACACGTACGTACAGTTTCATTTTGTGCTGTAAGTAGCCTGTTTAGTGGTCGTATTTTATAGTTGAACAAAATTAGTGGAGAAGTATTTCTGTTCAATTGAACTTTTGCATGTAGCATATTTAAACGAAAGAAACGTTAAATATATTTTAAACGTGCTAAAATAGCCGAAGTGGATTTAATTTTTGACGGTTTCTAACAAGTTGAAGTTGGTAGCCTAGCCTACGTAACGTTTTGACTCAGTGATTGTTTTTGTGCAATTGTGTCGCTATGTTTTTTTTACCAAGCGTAATTACCTAAACACAACTTGACCATGTAAAATATTGCGTACTGTAGCCAACATTTAAATAGTCCTAATAACTGTATGGTAAGCAGGTCAAAAATTGTACCAAGGTTTTCGGGCTTGTGTTCCCAAGAATTTGATATGTTTTGCTTGTAAATAACAGACAAACAATAAGAAAAAAGTTACAATGAAGTATTTATATTTTACGCAGCAAGATAACAAACAAGTATGTACACAGATAAGATATTTGTTAATCGATGAAATGTGTTCACAGACACTGTTGGCTTGGATGTTCCAAAAAATTAATGCATCTGTTGTTGGGAGGAAACTCCAGCTGCTGAATAAAACTGTCCACATCATAATCCCATTTATCAAGGTAAAAAAAGTGATAGCATCTTCCACCTTGGGCCATAATCTGTAAAAGTATCAAGTGGTTATGGGATAAGAGGGGCGCGTTAAGTCCAGTTAACAATATTTTATAGAAGTTTAACTCGTATATTAACTACTCATGTTTGTAAAGAAATGTTAAAGTTGAGATGGATAACAAAACCAGTGTGATAATAACACATAAACTTTACCTTCAGAATATGTTTGCAGTTGCTTCGCAAACCGATTCCAATGACATACACATGAATGTTATTTTCTATGAAAATATTTGACCAGTTTTGAATGCTCTTAATCACGGAATTGCTTGAACTTCCATAATAACTATGGCCTCCAAAAGAATTATATTGCTGGGTGGCACAATTTGCACAACTGTAAAAGAAACCAGCGAATTAGCCCGCTAAACTGAATGTTCTACTGTATGGTAGCTTATTAGAGTCAGCTTAAGTTAATATTTTAAAAGTGTGTTTTAACACGCGGAACAGTCTTTTTAGCACAAGTTATATTTGTGTAAGTGTTTGAAAAAAGTAACGAACAAATTGGTGTTACCCGTCTGTAATCATAATCACATCTTTCTCCACATTGGCATCGTTCCATCGGTAGCTTTTTAGGAATTGATCGTAATAAACTGATCGCAGAGCTTTACTCATGCAAGTTCTTCCATGTGTTGTGCTGTTATATCTGAAAGTGTTTTTTGGTTTAGTTTCAGGCATTTTGTTTTGGTCCTGCAACATTGCTGCATAACTGCATTGTGCAACCAAAGTTGAAATTTTGAATCTTGTCGTGGCCTCTTGTGTAACATTTTTTACCACTATGGAATCAGTTAAGTAAAGCTCCAACATCAAAACTAAAAATAGTAAATCCAAATTGAAGATTTATTCTATTAGGCCTGTCTGTAAAAAAAGTAGCATGCTTTTATGATTGTCTTCACCAGTAACGTGTGAATGTAAACCTGCTTTATGAGCGAGGTATTAAAATTGAGAATGTTAAAACATTGGGCAAGTATGTTTGGTGTACTTTTGACTCACCTAATGTCTTCTAAGATTTTCTTTGCCAGTAGGTCAGGGTTTTGTAGATAATAGTTGATTGAAACGTGGGTGTGGACCTTTGCATCAAACGAGATCACAGCAATATGTGTGTACTGTTTTGAATACCTCACGTTGCCACAAAGCACTGCAGAAAATTTAGCATTTTACGGTCGTAATTGGATAAACACCAAGTGTGAAATTGTTTGCACTCCAGTAGGTTGTGACAAACCCGTCTCAAAAGGGTTTGAAAAGATTAGGATGCGTTGTAGAAAGGTAATGCAATTAAACCCGTTTATGACACACCAAAGCACTTCTTTTTACACTGCACGAAAAAGAAAATATTTGCAGAAAGCGTGGTGTGTTATTTATGGAGCGACCAACCTACCTAATCTATTACGTTTAGAATAGTTAGTTGCATTCAAATTCGCAAAAACGGTGTTAAAGTTTAATGTGCATTTAAACTAAGTTAAACCAATTTCCCTATTCAACGTGGACTTTCAAACAGGAAACGTACGTACGCAATATAATTGCTATATTTAGTCGCTAATTATCTGATAGCGTATGTGTAAACGCGGTCAAGAATTAAATGACATTGTTTTTAACGTTCTTTGAGGGAATTTCTGTGTTATTTTCATCTGGTATTCACTGCAAAAACCCAAGCTTGCGCTTTTTGATGTAAGTCGATTATCGACAGATTAATTTGTGCGACACTAAGCAGGTCAATTAAATTCCAATCATTCCGATGATTCAATTAGGCTTCAGTTGCTTCTTCGTGCAATTAATAACTTAAAACAGTCATTTTCCATTTTGGTACAATTTACAGGGTTTTTAATTGAACTTTTCTGCCAACATGTAGAGTTTTAAGTGCAAGTTGGACCTAGCACATATAGGCCTAACGATTGTACTTTGAAAAGACAATATTTGTGTCTGGACGAACGAAAAAGGGCGCCAACTTTTAATTGAATTTTAAAAAGTTTCGTGTTTGTCCATTGCAAAACTACCAAACTTGCATAAAATAATAGTAAAACCCTTTTACGCCATAAAAGAGGTGTAAAAACAAACCACAGTGCACATATTTTCTGACTCAAGCATTGAGTTCGTGTTTGTTGTTGATTTGATGTTAATCTAGCGTTGGATTTCACCTTTAACAATGGCAGCAGCAATTCTTTTCACTTTGTCAAATCTACGTATTCCAACGCTCCCACTTTCATCCAACATAAAGACCAGGTCTCGCTTCTTTTGCACCGGAGCCTAAAAAAAGGGATTTAAGTTCGTTCAAACTCATAACAAGCACATTACGGGTCCTGAAAAATTGCAAATAAAACTAATACAAAAACCATTTTATCCTCAGTTTCGTTTCGCGTTGAAGTTTATTACCACTACAGAAGACAAATCTGTGAGACAAAATGATATTAGGTAAGTAATGGTAAAATAGTTCATAAAAGTTAGGCGAATTGACTATGTTTTATTGTCGATGATCTTACAAGAGACACAAACATTAAATTCGTATGTCAGAAATGCGCTCAAAACTAACCCCAGACACGGACCGCGTGGGAAGGGTTCTTAACCCTAAGGGTAAGAAACAATAAAGCAAGCGGTAAAGGATAGTGTCAAAATAATGTTTTGGGGTCAATTACTTTAATTTGATTTAACATCTAAAAGTCTTTGGAGACATAAGGTAAGAATATGTTTTACCGTAGCTTAAGACTGCAAATGTCCACTGGCCTAAAGGAAGAACAAATATTTCTCACCATTCTCTTTGCCCTTGTTGGAACTGCATAAAGTCCTCTGTTGCAGTTTCCCGCCAACAGTTTTGTTGGATCTGACGGCGAGTAAATCTCAACACATTTCTTTTTAGGCGGCTTGGTTGTTGGTTTTACGGTGGCGGTTACTATGGGTTTGGGTTTTGGAAAATTATTGGTAAGATTTCCTAAAAATGCGGGAAGCTGGTTTGATGGTGGTCGCACAGAGAGGATGTTATGATTTCGTCCAGCAAGTTGGACTGGTCCTCCCACTCCGCCTCCTGCTCCGCCTCCTCCGCCTCCTCCGCCTCCTCCCCCTCCTGTGGTATCTCAATGTTATTACTGAGTGTATTTAGCATCATTGCGTTTTGCATAATTAGGGCAATTCAGGGCCAAAGGACTTGCTGGTCAATGCCATACTGAAGTTATACAATGACATTAAGAACCTATCGCTTTACTGTTCTGTAAATTTGCAACTAACGGATAGGTTGAATCATTTGGATTAAAGACACAACATAAAAAAATACTGAAGATGCCGTGTCTACAATTAAACCTATGATGTAACTACCTGAATACCTTCACCCTATTTAATGCTGCTTTTTTGCAATACAACATTCAAAAACCTTAATGAAAACATTTTTGCATGCGCCAGTACCAACTTTTCAGGTGCAAACTCTTTAGGATTCTTAACACTCTCACCTCCAGCTGAACTTGAGCCTCCACCAGTTGAACCTCCAGATGTTGCTTGAGAGCTGGCTTTTTCAGCAGGCGGCTGTAGGAGACTTTCCACAAAAAGGTTTGCAAGAAGGGTGCCTGTTTGGCATACTCTTTTCTCTGAAAAATAGGGATGTTTAAGTAATTCTCTCTGACAACATTTTCACAAGCAAAACATGGTCGACTGGAATTTCCCATAATTGCTGCTTTTTCGTGACATGCAAACGATATGAAAGCACAAGGAAATACTTTTTGTCTGATTAAAACTTTTTCAAATTAACATCTAAGTCACTAGAAATCAGTTCATTATCTGGATGCTATTTCGCTATCACCAAAAGGTGGATATAATGTGTTCAAAAGCATGCAAAAACAGCAACAGGCGGATACAGAAGCCAAGCGTGTCTGCTAATTATAATAAAATGTGCGCACAAAGAAATTAACTCAACATTTTTTGATAAAAGGGTGCGATAAAGCCTATATCATCTTAAGCAGTTTAATGTCAAATCGAGTAGAACTAATAGTGCCTGTTCTACTGTATTTACTTTCTGTATTACTTACAAAAAAATAATACGGTATGAACTTACAATAATAATAGGACATATTTTTGTTTCATAACCATGTTAAAGGTAATCAGCAAATACCTGTTGGACAGTAATTTCTTTGGTGGTACGGAGCTGTTCGACTCTGATGGGTTGTTTGTAATGTGCAGGGATTCCACTTTCCATACTTGCACAATATTTTTGGTTTTGGTGTGGTTATTGGGTATACTGGTTTCCTGGTGGTCTGAGGAATATAGATTTGTGGCGGAGTATATACGGGAGGAAATTGAAACGTCGTAGATGGTATTTGGTTGACTGCAAGAAAAAAACAAAACAATAATAAAATTGTTATTATTTAACCACGTTTAAATTAAGTAGATTTCGATTTTTCTGTACTGTTTTGGAGAAAAAACAAATGCATTTTGCAGAAGTAGGCTCCACCGGTGACCTCAATTAATATTTGTTTGCAGCACCGAGATTTAATGTTCATGATACAATATTTAAACTGTTAAAACACTCATAGCACTATATGAAAACCTTAAAAATGTACTTACAAAAATAGTTGTACCAGTTGGGTCGCGAAAATAGGTTTTGGCCATTGACCACAGCCACTGCAGAAAGCAACACTGCCAGGCAAACCAACTTCATTGCATAAAGTTTGTATATCCTAACAACTGAAATAAATAACTAAAGACAACAAAGGTTTACGTACTTTAACCACAGCATATCGAAGAGATAATTTTACTTTCATGGGAACATCTTGTTACTAATATCTTGGCAAACTGGATTCTTTCGTTCTCAAACGATAATACACTTTTTACTTGCTTGCCTGGTGTTTCAGATGTATATATACACTGACGGTGTCATAAATTACATTCACGTTTCAAAATCTTCAGACTACTTAACTACAAAATTCAGACTAAAAATAAATATAAAAGTACATTTTCAAATCGTGCTTAACTGCAATTATTTGCAATTGCTGCAAACTGGTTAAACTTTTAGACTGAATTGCGCAAGCAGATTCGCAACGACAATATTTGTCACGATTTGATAATTAATTATGAAAAAACACCGAAACCGAATGTCTGTTGCGGTTTCTGGCGAAACGCAACTACCCGATGTGTTTGGACATCTGATTTCCTTGAAAACATTTGCAAAAAAAAACATGTCAAAACCATGCTTGTTGCAAACTCACTTCAACTCGATTATGAAGTAGAATACGTTGATAAGTGTTCACTAAAACTTCTTGCTCACATCTTTACAAACTTTTGGTTATTGCATTCATAAAAATCTAGAATACAGTTTGACATTTTGTACGTTAATCGCCTCGTGTAATAAGCAATACTTAAACAACACATGAGTGCAAGTCTGGGACATATGCCAAATGTACACTGGCTCCTGCTATAAAATCTTTGCTTAAATATAGAACACTGCAGCTACAAACTAGGAAACTTTTGCTATTATTGGTTTACAGGTCAAGGAATTTCTTGCCCAAGGCTGGATTTGTTTTGTACTTCGTGGGTTGGTTGGACGTGCGCAGTTGAAATACAAATGGCGACAGGCGACAATTGAATTCGTCAATTAATGACACTAATTGTAAAGTTACGTGATTGCTTTTACCACTTAGGGTACATACCTTATAGGCATCGTAGGCGCGCTTTGCACTAACATATGTGGGATATAAACAAAAATGTTGTATACGGAGGCACGTAATTGCGTTACGTTTCCCTCTATCAAATGTGTGTACTAACAGCCACTTATGCAAATATTGATTTATTTATAAACGAATTTAAAGGTCGTAATTGTCGTAAACAGGAATTTCACTTCACCCGATCGTTAAATGACGCGTTATTTTTTAGCCTCAGGTAAAAAAAATGCCCAATGACTTTTTATTTAACACGCTTTTATCCGTATGTTGTTAAAAAACGCTTTAATACACATGAACCATAATTTAACACACAAAGACGTCCCGACATTAAAGGTCATATGTTTCTTTTATTTCTTACTTTGCCTTTGTGATAAGCTTTTTAATTTAGATTTTCCTTTTTAATTTGACTTTTGTAAGTAATCTCACATCTTTTAGGCCCGAACCCTTTCAAACTTAAAATTTGTGCAAAATCGCAAAATAAAGACTTTGTTGATATTTTGGCCAAATAAACCGATTTCACAGTAATTAAAAGCGAATGCACATTCGTGTGAAGAAAGAAAAATTACAGTTCATTGAAATTGGGATTAAAAATATCGGTTTGCAAAGTTTGCGTACAGTCTTGCCAACACGCGCATATTTTGACTGATGTGTCTAGATTGTATATGTAGGAATGTATAGGGACGCTCGTCTTTAAATCATTCACGGTGGTATTTATTGTTGTTTTGTTACATAAACGTATTTTCATCCTCGGGACTTTTTGAAATTAATCATCAATCGCTAATTTACTCAGTGGACGTGACCATAGCCATACACCTTGTTTGTGACATGGCTTAAAAGGTAAACCGCAAACGCCAGAGGGAATGTAGTTTTACAGAACAGAAATAGATTGGTATAAATTTTCATTATTTTTATGCAACTCTGGTGCTTTCCGCTGCAATTTGTGACATTTTGCTGCAAAGAGCATGAGTCAGAAGGCATTTAAATGAAATTTATTTATATTAATCTTTAAAAATACTTTTTCGCTAAACTTAGATGCCCAGGATAGTATCGTAAAAATATATGCAACTATCTTGTCGTAGAGATTCGACTGTTACTAAATGCTGTGTCTAACTGTAACCCTATTTGAAGTTTTTAAACAATTACTTAAACAGACTGTCCTACCTCAGTGCATCTTTTTGCGTTTAATTACAGCAGTAAAACAAATGTTTTAATTCATTACTTACATCACGTATTTCATCCCAACATTTATACAAACGTATAACAAGATCATCAACTCAAGCTAATAACCATGTTCCCAAAATGGCATTGACGCTCGATTCGCAGGAAGGCAATTGGATTTTGACGATGTCAATCTTAAAACTTTACCATTGTCTCTTTTTTCATGGATGCCATGTACAACCTTGTTTAAACAACGTTGTGTTGTGACATTGACTTATATAAAGTTAGTGTTTGAAAATGTCACGATTCATTTAAGGCTTTAAGCCAGTAGTTCTCAAACTTTGCGTCGCAACGCTCTGGTGCGTCGTTTCAATTTTCCAAGGGCGTCGCAGAAAAGTTCCGTTTCGTGACTTTATGTTGTTGTATCAATAAACACCACTTTAATAATAAGTTTCCTGATTAACTTTTATTTGCTAGTGCGTCGCAAGTCAACGGAATTTTTCCAGAGGCGTCGCAACAAAAAAAGTTTGAGAACCACTGCTTTAAGAAAATAGGGCATTGGGATTTAAATGGGCTATAGCCAGGGTTGCCATACCGTCCTTATTTGTACGATTTGTCCTTGTTTTGAGGGATATGGCCCTTTTCTCAACAATTACAAAAGTTTTTATCTTTATCCTCTGCAATCCAGTGTTGCGTAAATACCAAATCATGTTCTGCGCCGAGATTTTGTGACATGATAAAAGATATATCGGGGGAGTTGCACGTCATAGGGTATTCAATCAAAGCGTATGTGGGAATGTTTTTTTTAGTCAAATCCCTGCTACAAATACAAGTAAACCTATACCTGAGCTGTCATGAGATGCACGAAGTATTTTCTACGAACAAGGAGTTGCTAGGACAGATTGTATCTGGCAAAAAATATAGAATAAAATTTGTCATGGCTCGTACAAATGCTTTGTTCATAAAGGTTTGTTTCGTTTCCTGTAATAATTTAATTTTTTGATTGTTCTTATTTTGCGGTCCATGTCAATGGCCACCCTGGCTATAGCATTGGCTAAAAAGGCTGAAAGCTTTGCCGCATTTTGTTTAGCCCCTTCTATAACAGCTATATTTAAAGAATAGTTGGTTTCACCGCATACAGGTGGCTGTTACACTTTTCATTCATTGTAATTGTGTAATTTTGCCCACCAAAAAACAAAGACACCTGCTGACTGCACCAAAATGCGATTATTCAAAAGTACAAAAAATTTGAGTAACTTTGTTTCAAAAAGTTCATTTTTTCGTACTGATTTTCTTGCATAAAACCAAGTGATAACACACACGAATTTATTGAAAAGTTGTTTATGTATGCAAAATTAAACCATCAGGGAAATGCACTTTGGTCTGGAAACGGTGGTATGTTCCGAAATTTATCCACCTGGAATTGCCGGAAGGCAAAGTCCAAGAGGATGTTCAAATGTGTTGAGACATTGGTTGCCAGGAGGTTTCTCGAGTTGTTGAAGGAAATTGTCAACATCGTAATCCCATCGATCAAGATAGAAGAAATGATAGCAACGTCCACCCTGAGCTAGGACCTGTATTCGAGTAAAATTGTTTTAAAAAATCTTAGTTGTTGTTTTTGATAGTTTTGTTCAAGAACCGGCTTTGATAAAATCAGGCTCATCGCCGAGCCTGTGTTGCTCAGTTGGTAGAGCGCGAGTCCCGAAATAACGCATGTCGTGGATTCGAATCCCACCGTATGTATACTACCTTTTTAGCCCATGCCTTGCCTTATTAGAACGCGCATTGACCGACTGGTTCGGCATGACACCTAATAGGCTTGGCGTACTATGATTTATAAATGAGTGTGCCGCGATCGCTGGTCTGCATGAAAGTTTTGGTGCTAATCCAGATGTATAAATTTATGTTCATCTTAAGATGAAAAAACAGTATTACTTTGTTTTAGTCAATTTAATGATCTAGCTTTTTGCCTATGATGAATTATATGCTACCAGCCTATTCAGAAAAGTATTAGCTCTATTTAAATAAAAAACAGTTTGGCGGAAAATGCAAAATACATATTATTTTACCAACAACGGACAGAATTTTGTTCAACCACAGCACGCTATAGATTCACATAAATGAACGTTTGGAAAGAGGTTTGTACAACGAAATTAATATGCAGGATAGAACTAAGTCGTTGTTTGTAAATTATTAACGAATTCTTGTACCTGTAAGTTCTTCTTGCAATCATCTCTTCCACGACCAACGGCGATCCCGATAACGTAAACATGGATTCCAACTGCTTTCATTTCGTAAGACACAGCTTCCAATGTTTCCCGAATTGAACCTCCTTTTCTACAGTTTGCACAACTGCAAAAAGACGGCAAATAGGGGTTACCTTGGCGCATTTAATCACACATACTTTGCAGCATGCTTGGTAATTTATCTAGTAAATAGTGACATTATTTTGCAGTACAAATAACAGTAAAAAGCAATCATTGAAGAGCATACGGATAAAGTGTTTAAAGCAAACTGCTATCAGAGAAATATTTCTTAAAATTTTTAGGTCTTATATGCGCAGTCAACGAAAGTGTAAGATAAAATAAAAAAGTCTGGAGTTGAAATATTTATTTTAGGGAAACACTGCTTTAACGGTCACATAGGTTCGCAAATTGGGGATTATCGCGGACTCACGAAACCCTTTTAAAGTATATTTAAACTCAGGGTTGATGGACAATGCTCTAACAGTCGAACGAATATAATTTATCTACAAGTTTGCGAATTGCTCTTAGTAGGCTTAAATTTTGCTGTAACTTTACCGACCCGTCAGTAATGAGAATAATATCCTGTTCCACGTCCAATTCTTTTCTTCTGCCTCCCAAAGCAGTCGAAAGCATGATTTCGTAACCAAAACGTAAGGCCTTTGCCATACACGTTCTTCCTGCAGAGTAGGAATGATACCTGGGCAAAAACAGTTTGCAGACAAAACGTAAAACAAACGTAGTTTTCAGGTGCATTATCATTTTACTGGAATGTTCTACATGCAACAGCGCCAAAAGGAAACTGTTGCCAGTGCTCTGGTTTACTGCGAACCATCGGTCCATTAATACGTCACCAAACACAATTGTCACTTATACGCAATCATTCAAATCGTCTTTGTGATGCCGTACATGCATGCAAGAATAGTGTCACTTCAGGCGCAGTGGTAAAAAGAAGTAAAAATATAAGGACGAACTTGATGTTGTTCAAGATGAATGATGCCAATGCATCTGGATTGCTGTAGAATTTGAACAGGGGGACGTGGAAGTGATAATACTGGTCAAAGGACATTATCGCAATTCTGGTCAGCTTCTGGTCGTATCGAATATTGCCACAAAGCACTGAACGCAAAAAATAGACAACATTACACTTCGAATTTTTTGGTGAGTTTGAAATATACAAGGAAAATGCAAAAATGTTTAAAAACCTGCAAGAAACGCTCAGAAATGAACCGACACATATATGTTTTTTTTTAAGTTACCCTTCCACATAAATGCATCGCCAAGTAACCAAAATTTGACCGAATAGAAAATTTAAATAAAAATTAAAATAAATTGGGGTCATTGCGATGATTAGGCATTTAAGTTCTTCCTAATTGCATTATTCTATTTTTAACTATTTGCTTGTACTGAACTTACATTTAACAATTGCTGCTGCGATTCTTCTAACTTTGTGATAGTTTGTAACACCAACGCTGCCACTCTCGTCCATAATAATCAGAACATCTCTTCTCGTCGGAATGATAAATGGTGGAGGTACTGGGACCTACAAGAACATTCAATTACTAGTCACATGTATTATAAACAGACTTAACTCCTGATACGCTATAAACACACACTAAGCTTCACAATGTAAGTAGTTTTACAACCTACTCAAATGCAACAACTTTGCTAGCACCATGTTTATTTTTAAACACAAGACTTATTACCACAAATTGTCCTTACCGAGCGTTTTGATCTCGACGGAATTACGTACTCGCTCTCATCGTTGCAACTACCAGTAATTATTTCTCCTTGAGCATTCTTGAATTCAAAGCATCCCTTCGGAATTTTAGGAGTCGGGGCCGGCTTCGCTTGGGAACCAATCACATGAGTTCTACCTGCTAAATCGACTTGGCCCCCTTGACCCACTTGACCACCTTGGCCAGCCTTTTTCTTCGCTGCCGGACCCAAAAAACTCTCTGTAAACAGCTGCCCCAGCAGTTCACCATCGTTGCAGGCTTCTCGTTCTGTTAACAATTGAAATAAACTTTTAGACACATTGCCCCGCTCCTGACAAAGATTTTTGCAAAACATCTGATTCTGACAATACGAAAACCAAACGGGAAACTTGGCCGAATGGCCTGGCGCGCCTGACCCATGTACAAAACCTGATCGGGTTTCGTCCCCGGGAGTATCCTGGGTTCAAATCCCGTGAACGACAAAGGGCAATTTTCAGTTCTCGGACTGCCGCCTGATTGTCGAAAAATACAATAAAAAAACCCCCAAACAGTTGAACTTTTGGGACGATAAATGATTTTGATGACTATATTATTTTCATGTTTAATAAAGATTGTATTTGCTTAAGACACTGGAGATACAATGTTTGAAGTCAAATTATTTGTTTTACTTTATGACTGTGAAGTGTTAACATTTTTTCCTAAACATGCTTTTTCCTTAAACTGTTAGCCACAAAACAAACAATTGTCAACCAACGAAGTTTTCATGGCAGACAATTCATTATTTTATTGGTATTTTTTGATGTAGTAAAAAATGTTTCGGTAATAAGGAAAACTAAGAAATATTAGGCAAAAATAAAGCACTGACAGAAGTGCATTTTTGCGTTCTTAGTGTATTTTGAATAATAGCTTGATGTTGTACCGAGCTCTTTATCCAGGTACAAACAAACAAAACAAATTACATGTGCTTCTTACTTGTAGGGCAGCTGACCCGATGTTTTGCAGGTGCTTCCAACGTGCGGTAGGATGTTCCTTGGTCGGTAGGTGAACATTTGCCCTCCTTGTACACGCTTTTGCAAAAATCTCCGTCAGATGCAGGCTTTTGTGTTGTAGGTGGCACAGAGCGATTGGTAGAGGGTGGCACAGAACTAGTCGTTGCGGGTGGAACGGTTGGATGACGAGTGGTAATCCCTATTAGAAAAAAAACAGATTTAAACGAGTTTTAATAATCATTAATCGCCTGATGCGGCAATACGTTTTCCACGGCCTGGGAGGTAACTTGTAAACAAAGTTGACCGAGCCTCATAAAGACAAAACAAAATAACAGGCTGTGGCTTTCTAACCATTTTGGTAAATGTAAGCCGCCTTTTGTCGTGAAATGATGTCAGTCAAAGGAACGGCGTTAAAAAACCATCATCATATTTTCTGATACTTTTTGACTCTTTCGATTGATATTAAATAGAATGAAATAAAGGTAATGTTCCGGTATTTTTAAAGTTTGTGGACGAAATTGCAACTTTATCAAATATTTAATCATAGATATAATGGCATTAAATGATATTGATTTGTTGACATTATTTTTCGTTACTTTTTTCTGTAGAATGCTTAAGTTTTTGTTACAGAGAACAGATAATCACCAGCCAGCAAAAGTAATAATCATGTTTGCTATGTGGTAAAATCATGTTGGAAAACTTACGGCTCTAACCACTTCTTATTTTATTTCATCGCAACAAAAAAAGTTTGAGAACCACTGCTTTAAGAAAATAGGGCATTGGGATTTAAATGGGCTATAGCCAGGGTTGCCATACCGTCCTTATTTGTACGATTTGTCCTTGTTTTGAGGGATATGGCCCTTTTCTCAACAATTACAAAAGTTTTATCTTTATCCTATGCAATCCAGTGTTGCGTAAATACCAAATCATGTTCTGCGCCGAGATTTTGTGACATGATAAAAGATATATCGGGGGAGTTGCACGTCATAGGGTATTCAATCAAAGCGTATGTGGGAATGTTTTTTTTAGTCAAATCCCTGCTACAAATACAAGTAAACCTATACCTGAGCTGTCATGAGATGCACGAAGTATTTTCTACGAACAAGGAGTTGCTAGGACAGATTGTATCTGGCAAAAAATATAGAATAAAATTTGTCATGGCTCGTACAAATGCTTTGTTCATAAAGGTTTGTTTCGTTTCCTGTAATAATTTAATTTTTTGATTGTTCTTATTTTGCGGTCCATGTCAATGGCCACCCTGGCTATAGCATTGGCTAAAAAGGCTGAAAGCTATGCCGCATTTTGTTTAGCCCCTTCTATAACAGCTATATTTAAAGAATAGTTGGTTTCACCGCATACAGGTGGCTGTTACTCTTTTCATTCATTGTAATTGTGTAATTTTGCCCACCAAAAAACAAAGACACCTGCTGACTGCACCAAAATGCGATTATTCAAAAGTACAAAAAATTTGAGCAACTTTGTTTCAAAAAGTTCATTTTTTCGTACTGATTTTCTTGCATAAAACCAAGTGATAACACACACGAATTTATTGAAAAGTTGTTTATGTATGCAAAATTAAACCATCAGGGAAATGCACTTTGGTCTGGAAACGGTGGTATGTTCCGAAATTTATCCACCTGGAATTGCCGGAAGGCAAAGTCCAAGAGGATGTTCAAATGTGTTGAGACATTGGTTGCCAGGAGGTTTCTCGAGTTGTTGAAGGAAATTGTCAACATCGTAATCCCATCGATCAAGATAGAAGAAATGATAGCAACGTCCACCCTGAGCTAGGACCTGTATTCGAGTAAAATTGTTTTAAAAAATCTTAGTTGTTGTTTTTGATAGTTTTGTTCAAGAACCGGCTTTGATAAAATCAGGCTCATCGCCGAGCCTGTGTTGCTCAGTTGGTAGAGCGCGAGTCCCGAAATAACGCATGTCGTGGATTCGAATCCCACCGTATGTATACTACCTTTTTAGCCCATGCCTTGCCTTATTAGAACGCGCATTGACCGACTGGTTCGGCATGACACCTAATAGGCTTGGCGTACTATGATTTATAAATGAGTGTGCCGCGATCGCTGGTCTGCATGAAAGTTTTGGTGCTAATCCAGATGTATAAATTTATGTTCATCTTAAGATGAAAAAACAGTATTACTTTGTTTTAGTCAATTTAATGATCTAGCTTTTTGCCTATGATGAATTATATGCTACCAGCCTATTCAGAAAAGTATTAGCTCTATTTAAATAAAAAACAGTTTGGCGGAAAATGCAAAATACATATTATTTTACCAACAACGGACAGAATTTTGTTCAACCACAGCACGCTATAGATTCACATAAATGAACGTTTGGAAAGAGGTTTGTACAACGAAATTAATATGCAGTATAGAACTAAGTCGTTGTTTGTAAATTATTAACGAATTCTTGTACCTGTAAGTTCTTCTTGCAATCATCTCTTCCACGACCAACGGCGATCCCGATAACGTAAACATGGATTCCAACTGCTTTCATTTCGTAAGACACAGCTTCCAATGTTTCCCGAATTGAACCTCCTTTTCTACAGTTTGCACAACTACAAAAAGACGGCAAATAGGGGTTACCTTGGCGCATTTAATCACACATACTTTGCAGCATGCTTGGTAATTTATCTAGTAAATAGTGACATTATTTTGCAGTACAAATAACAGTAAAAAGCAATCATTGAAGAGCATACGGATAAAGTGTTTAAAGCAAACTGCTATCAGAGAAATATTTCTTAAAATTTTTAGGTCTTATATGCGCAGTCAACGAAAGTGTAAGATAAAATAAAAAAGTCTGGAGTTGAAATATTTATTTTAGGGAAACACTGCTTTAACGGTCACATAGGTTCGCAAATTGGGGATTATCGCGGACTCACGAAACCCTTTTAAAGTATATTTAAACTCAGGGTTGATGGACAATGCTCTAACAGTCGAACGAATATAATTTATCTACAAGTTTGCGAATTGCTCTTAGTAGGCTTAAATTTTGCTGTAACTTTACCGACCCGTCAGTAATGAGAATAATATCCTGTTCCACGTCCAATTCTTTTCTTCTGCCTCCCAAAGCAGTCGAAAGCATGATTTCGTAACCAAAACGTAAGGCCTTTGCCATACACGTTCTTCCTGCAGAGTAGGAATGATACCTGGGCAAAAACAGTTTGCAGACAAAACGTAAAACAAACGTAGTTTTCAGGTGCATTATCATTTTACTGGAATGTTCTACATGCAACAGCGTCAAAAGGAAACTGTTGCCAGTGCTCTGGTTTACTGCGAACCATCGGTCCATTAATACGTCACCAAACACAATTGTCACTTATACGCAATCATTCAAATCGTCTTTGTGATGCCGTACATGCATGCAAGAATAGTGTCACTTCAGGCGCAGTGGTAAAAAGAAGTAAAAATATAAGGACGAACTTGATGTTGTTCAAGATGAATGATGCCAATGCATCTGGATTGCTGTAGAATTTGAACAGGGGGACGTGGAAGTGATAATACTGGTCAAAGGACATTATCGCAATTCTGGTCAGCTTCTGGTCGTATCGAATATTGCCACAAAGCACTGAACGCAAAAAATAGACAACATTACACTTCGAATTTTTTGGTGAGTTTGAAATATACAAGGAAAATGCAAAAATGTTTAAAAACCTGCAAGAAACGCTCAGAAATGAACCGACACATATATGTTTTTTTAAGTTACCCTTCCACATAAATGCATCGCCAAGTAACCAAAATTTGACCGAATAGAAAATTTAAATAAAAATTAAAATAAATTGGGGTCATTGCGATGATTAGGCATTTAAGTTCTTCCTAATTGCATTATTCTATTTTTAACTATTTGCTTGTACTGAACTTACATTTAACAATTGCTGCTGCGATTCTTCTAACTTTGTGATAGTTTGACACACCAACGCTGCCACTCTCGTCCATAATAATCAGAACATCTCTTCTCGTCGGAATGATAAATGGTGGAGGTACTGGGACCTACAAGAACATTCAATTACTAGTCACATGTATTATAAACAGACTTAACTCCTGATACGCTATAAACACACACTAAGCTTCACAATGTAAGTAGTTTTACAACCTACTCAAATGCAACAACTTTGCTAGCACCATGTTTATTTTTAAACACAAGACTTATTACCACAAATTGTCCTTACCGAGCGTTTTGATCTCGACGGAATTACGTACTCGCTCTCATCGTTGCAACTACCAGTAATTATTTCTCCTTGAGCATTCCTGAATTCAAAGCATCTCTTCGGAATTTTAGGAGTCGGGGCCGGCTTCGCTTGGGAACCAATCACATGAGTTCTACCTGCTAAATCGACTTGGCCCCCTTGACCCACTTGACCACCTTGGCCAGCCTTTTTCTTCGCTGCCGGACCCAAAAAACTCTCTGTAAACAGCTGCCCCAGCAGTTCACCATCGTTGCAGGCTTCTCGTTCTGTTAACAATTGAAATAAACTTTTAGACACATTGCCCCGCTCCTGACAAAGATCTTTGCAAAACATCTGATTCTGACAATACGAAAACCAAACGGGAAACTTGGCCGAATGGCCTGGCGCGCCTGACCCATGTACAAAACCTGATCGGGTTTCGTCCCCGGGAGTATCCTGGGTTCAAATCCCGTGAACGACAAAGGGCAATTTTCAGTTCTCGGACTGCCGCCTGATTGTCGAAAAATACAATAAAAAAACCCCCAAACAGTTGAACTTTTGGGACGATAAATGATTTTGATGACTATATTATTTTCATGTTTAATAAAGATTGTATTTGCTTAAGACACTGGAGATACAATGTTTGAAGTCAAATTATTTGTTTTACTTTATGACTGTGAAGTGTTAACATTTTTTCCTAAACATGCTTTTTCCTTAAACTGTTAGCCACAAAACAAACAATTGTCAACCAACGAAGTTTTCATGGCAGACAATTCATTATTTTATTGGTATTTTTTGATGTAGTAAAAAATGTTTCGGTAATAAGGAAAACTAAGAAATATTAGGCAAAAATAAAGCACTGACAGAAGTGCATTTTTGCGTTCTTAGTGTATTTTGAATAATAGCTTGATGTTGTACCGAGCTCTTTATCCAGGTACAAACAAACAAAACAAATTACATGTGCTTCTTACTTGTAGGGCACCTGACCCGATGTTTTGCAGGTGCTTCCAACGTGCGGTAGGATGTTCCTTGGTCGGTAGGTGAACATTTGCCCTCCTTGTACACGCTTTTGCAAAAATCTCGTGTTGTAGGTGGCACAGAGCGAGTGGTAGAGGGTGGCACAGAACTAGTCGTTGCGGGTGGAACGGTTGGATGACGAGTGGTAATCCCTATTAGAAAAAAAAACAGATTTAAACGAGTTTTAATAATCATTAATCGCCTGATGCGGCAATACGTTTTCCACGGCCTGGGAGGTAACTTGTAAACAAAGTTGACCGAGCCTCATAAAGACAAAACAAAATAACAGGCTGTGGCTTTCTAACCATTTTGGTAAATGTAAGCCGCCTTTTGTCGTGAAATGATGTCAGTCAAAGGAACGGCGTTAAAAAACCATCATCATATTTTCTGATACTTTTTGACTCTTTCGATTGATATTAAATAGAATGAAATAAAGGTAATGTTCCGGTATTTTTAAAGTTTGTGGACGAAATTGCAACTTTATCAAATATTTAATCATAGATATAATGGCATTAAATGATATTGATTTGTTGACATTATTTTTCGTTACTTTTTTCTGTAGAATGCTTAAGTTTTTGTTGCAGAGAACAGATAATCACCAGCCAGCAAAAGTAATAATCATGTTTGCTATGTGGTAAAATCATGTTGGAAAACTTACGGCTCTAACCACTTCTTATTTTATTTCATGTGGAACCATTTGGCAGGCTCATAGCGTGTTTTTTTCCTTCCAGCTACACGGATTACATAACAAAGTATAACATAACAAATACTAACCAAATCTGCCCCAAAGGTCAAAGTTGAACTGAGCTTGACATTGTGCAGTGAGACCAAGGAAGAAAGCGAAGCAAATCAGTTTCTCCATGACTAACTTGCAGTTGCTCTAAACCTGTTGCAAAATGCATCAAAACAAAAACATGAAATGCTTGTTAAAAGTAAGTTATACATTGATGGTTGTCAAAAAAGTTTGTAGCAACACGAAACAAATCTAACTATTTCTTGCGCTTCTCTGCTTGAAAAAAGGTTACATTGCTATTTACCACCTGTTCAATGCCTTTAGCGGCAGCTGAGCCAAATTTTTGGAACTGGAATTTTGCAACATTTTTAAAACTATATCACCGATTGAATGCGTTTCTAAAACAACTTCTGTGTTTCTTTCTTAAAGTGTGGCTAAATCGGATTAAAACTAAATAATAACGAGATACAGTCTTTTGCTGCTAAACGCAGTGTGGTCGCAATGTCACGTATTTATATAGTCGGGAAATCATTGCGAGAAATGTTAATCTATTTGCAGAGGCTGGGGAATCACCGCCTAAATCATGGCGCTTTAGTCTCGGTATTTCCCATTTCGGTCTAATTGCGAGAAATGGCTCGTGTGGCTAATTGGAAATGATGTGGGCTGCTTTCTTGGTATGTTTTGAAGCGCCGCAAACAAGACAATACTGTGCCAAAATCAAACACAGACTATACTGCTTTAAACTTTGCAGCAATGGAAACAAAAACATTCCCATCTTGTTTAAAAGTCACATTTTTACTTCCGTTTGCAAAAAAAAATTGTTATTGCAAAAGTTGCAATTCGATGTTTTATTTTACAGAAAGTCGTTATATGCTCGTTTCGTAAAGGTTGTACGAATTTGAGCTATTTTTATCCAAAGCGCCATTTCATTTGGGATTCAGCGCAATAGCAAATGGAACAAACGTTTTAAGCGGCCAGGAATTGGTAAAAATATACTAATCGGGGTTTATTTTATATGGTCAGCACTTCTCTTTTTCAAAATTTATTACAAATTTTGCGATGTGTTAAACGTAATTTACCATAGTGCAAACCGGTAAAGCAAAAAAATACAGCTTTAACATCGTAGAATTTACAATATAAAACCCAATAATAGTACGCACTTGCTTAAAGCGCTTTGAAGCTTGTTGTAACCTACTCTAATTGCCTTTGAAGACGTTTTTAAGAAAAGCGCAGAGTCGGACCGATTGGAAAACAGCAATTATCATTAATTATGTCTTGCCTACGTCGAAAGCTTTATTTGGCGCACCTAAATGATCACAGGCAATACATTTGATTGGCCATTTACTCGCTACAACGCTTGAAATTTGATGTACGGAATAAAAGTATTATTCATAGCATAAGGGAACAACAAGAAGTGACACATAATTTTGAAACGACAAGGCATAACCTGGAGTAATTAATCTGTGACGCCGTAACATTGAAAGGTTAAAACGCATTTTTGCTCGAGGCAATTCAAGCGGTAATTCCCTTGTACATGCTGGAGTGGTGTTGTTGATACATTACAAAACTTACATACAGTACAACCACAGAAACAAGACACATATGTGACAAATACACTGACACAGCACATTGCTGTAATTCCGAATGTGACCAAATCATAAGTGCTTTGCGACATAAGTGTATGAAAACTTGTATAATGGATTGTAAGATATTTTTGCAATACAAATTTTTGAAGTTTTTTTTACGAAGATTCTAAGTCGCGCATTACTAAACAAGGGACGGGACTCTTATTTACGTTTTTCAAATTAGATTATACTATGGGTGCCATGCGGCCATTCTAAGTTAAAGATCTCAGCCTTGCCGTGATTTAACTAAAAACAAAACTATCAACTCTATTCAGCACCTGCAATTGTTTCGTTCACACAAGTTTTTGGGGGCTGTAGATATTGGCAACACAAGAAAATTGCGAGGACAATTGTTAATTATACAGTTAAGTAACCTTTTCATTGTGCTTTGTTGTGCTTGCATCAATATATTATCTTGTACGAATTTTTGTACTGCAACACGAGGCTCAGCAACTACACATAATTTACAAATTGGAGTTTTAAACCCGGAAATGCATTGAAATTAAAAAGCGATTAATTGAACCAGTAAACAACCCAACAGCAAACTTAAAAAAGGTTGGGATACTTTTCCGAGCAATTAGTGACTCATTGAATTTTGATTTATTTTGTTGGCATGCGACAGAATTCCTTAAATTTTCAGTGCCGCAGGCTTAATTCGCAGCTAAAACAGGAAAAATGGTCAGGTACGCAAAGTACCAAGCGCAGAACTATGACGCGGCGATGTCATTAAAAAGGTGTGTCAACTGTCGTTTGGCAACCTTCGACACAAATCTAGCGAATTGGTTTTGAGTAATGCTATTAAATTATTCGCCTAAACTTGACCGTTGGTCGGGCAGTTATCATGATTTTTCGTTTCCTTTCAGCTTTTAAATGAGGTTGCATTTGCGGGTAAAACTACTGACACAGGAACTTACTGCACGTAGGTTTGCTAAATTCCGGTAGGTGGCGTACTCAAATATTTAAAATGCAGTTTGTGTAAAAATGCTGACGGTTAGGGCTATTAGGGTTAGTCTGAGATTTCATAATAATAATAATAACAATAAAATTACCCTAAAAACCTAGTTGTTTATGTTAAATTTAGTCCCCAACCCTATCCTAGTTTCACTGTTTTTTTAAAATAGCTGCGCTTTTTACGCACTTCATCGGTATTTAGCTAACCGTGTGTGTTGTGAGTTCCTACCGCATTTGCGCAGTAGATCTTAACCCTCACAAACACGACTCGTTTTTACGACGTAAAAGATTTACTGAAGATCTCAATTTATTCAATATTTTCTTTTGTGTCACTCTCATTACAAATGACCTGGTTCGGACCCGTCATACAGCTTGATCAAGCACCCAGGATTCAACATATTGATTAACATATTGATATTCCAACTAATTCTGATGCTGCAAATAAAGGTGATCTAATGAAGGTGGTGCGCAGTAAGCTAAACACACTTTACTTTCAGGAAGTTTTATTTTGTTCAATTGTAGGGATGAAAAAGAGTGTCACCATTTTCTGCATATTATGGCTATTGATTATAATCAAATGGCTGAAAACGTGGGAAATGGCGATGAAAGGTATAACATTTTAATGCTATATCAGGAGATGATAATGATTCAATTTAAATGTACGACTATTAGGGTTAACCACCGAGCTTAGGAACAACGTTTGAAAATATATAAAAAAACAATCGACAAAACTACAACATTTAAGTTCATAAACCGTAATTAGTGACGGTGGGTGTAAAGTCATAATAAACAGGTTGAGCAAGCCACAACTCAGTGAATCCTGCTGAAGTATTTACTATGTTATGCAAAGTTATTTACAGGACTTTGTGAAAAGAACAAACACCATGGGATTCGGTGTGGCAATGGAATTACGAAGCAGGGGCTCTTTCACAGAGGGTGTAGCGGCGGTTTGAGAAGCACCTCGCGTCAGACCAGGCCCCATCAGAGGCAACATAGGTACAATCCTCTCCGCCACAGCAGTTGTTGGGCTCACCCCCAGCCCAGTTTGTAAATCCTTCACCCGCTGGAACCCCATTTTCCCACACGAACGTACCTTCGACGTCCAGATCTGTCAATCCAATATATACCTCCAAACCATCGTAAAAGTCTGTCATGACGCTCCTATAAAATGTAAAATGAAACACGTTTTTTGGTAGGTTTTTGGTCATTTCCAGGAACGACGACAGTACTGAACGTTGCCCCTATAATTTCTTTCAAACAGAGCGTCGTGAATTTGAAAAAGATTTCAGGGTGGCAAGTTAGAACGTGAGGATTTATTTACGTGCCCTTCGCAATGTTGTTGGATTTTTTTATACAATATACCTCTTGCGGCCGCAAACTAAGCCCTTTTAGCATTGGGAGGATTCGTGATACGTCATGACAGTAAGTTTCGAGCCTTTAAAAGGTTAGGGAGAACATTTCTCGGGTTTGTTGGCGAAATTAAGCGCCGCCCAACACTTTGTGTTGATGACATTTAAACTCGACATTACAGTAATCTCCAGGTATTTTCAGAACACAATCATAACACTTTATGGTTTAATTTTACAAAACTAACCAGTAAGTATAGATTTGTCTGCAAATCCAGTATGAGCGATTTGGCCTCCAATTGCAGCGCAAGCCCTTTTCCCGTTGTAATAGCCACGTGCATGTTCTACAACCTTGTAACGATATCCATTTTTTCCAGTATACGGACTCTCCCGGTTACCCATTGGGTTTCTGCACAACAAACAGCAGTAATTTTAAACTTTCCAATTCTACGTATAGGCTGCACTTTAAAAATGTGAAAAACTAAGACATATCCAACCTGCGGCTGTACTAACATACTATAAAAACATTTTTTGTTTAATGAGAATTGGTAAAACTATGTAGTTTTGTCTTTACAAATCCATTAGTCAAATAACACACATAAAAACATAAAAAGGGGTTATACAACTGTTCTATGGTTTCACCTACCTATCCAAAGCTCGTTAGTGCGTTCTTCCAGGCGGCGAATGCGATCTGAAAGTAAGGCAATCTTTAAAATAATATGACACTAGTTATACGATGTTTATTCCACATGACTTTGGATTTAATAAAAATTTGACAAACATAAAATGTCGAACTGGAATGGACCTTCTTTAAATCCATGTCGGCCTTTTTTTGCACTCTGCTTCAAATACGTTTAACAACTCAACTAAATTGATAAAGTTAAACAGACTGCGGCAAGGGGCTTATGTTATGAGCATCTATACACGTTGTTCCGCACGCTGGGAACGGAACACAAAACAAATGAATGTGCATAACATACGGCAAAAGAGTCAATCATTTAAAGAGATAACTCACTTTCAAATGCGCGAATAGGGTTGAAATGACTTCCAGCCCCAGGTTCTCCTTTCGCTCCTTTTCTACCACTTCGTCCTTTCAATCCAGTTCGCCCAGTAGGTCCAGTTGGACCAGTAAGTCCAGTTGACCCCTTGTACAAACAACATATATTAAAAAAATATACACACAGTTTCAAACAACTTTACACGGGTGGTTAGCTTTAAGATCCCAACTGGACTGGTTTCACTAACGTAGCCTCCTATAGTCTTGATGTCCTAATGCGCCAACCTCACCCTTCAATGTAAGTTCTCGCGACATAACGTGTTTAGAAAAGGTGTAGCTGCAGAGCGTTTACCTTTTCATCAACTTTGGCCTTACCTATAACGCGCTTTATAACGTCCCAAGGGTGCACAGCCATTTCCGGTTGGTGAATATATTCAGCGCATTTGTGCTGCTACGATTTGTTTCACCCAGCAAAATAAACTTAACTCAACTTTTGCTGACACAATAATCAAAACAAGCAATGTGTGGATAGACAGCGGTTCTCAAACTGGGGTCCCCGGTCCCTTAGGGGCCATCACGCGATTTCACAGAGAACGCGAAGAGCTTAAAGTATTTCTACAATCTTATGTAACATCAAGTCTTGCAACTGTGCAAGCAAAAAGTGACAGATAAATTAAGTTTTCTATCAAAATGTGGTCCTTTACTTTAAAAGAGGCATTTGTTCGCGCAATTTTTTGTTGTGCTGACGTAATGAATTGTTTTTGTTTGTGTCGTAATGAATTGCCCTTAAAAATCTCACGCAATGTAAACTCACGAAATTCAACTACATTCATTCTTTATGTTGCTGTGGAACTACTTTTGAAAAGAATTAATAAACTTTTGTTCGGTAACTGCACAGTTTTATTTTGTCAAGGTATTTTCAGTTTTATAAATATATTTAGCTTGGACTGCTAGTGCTCGAAAAAATTGCAAAAGGGACTGTTGTGACAAAAAATTGTAAAAAAGTTTAGAACCGCTGGGATAGATTAACACTTAAGATAACGTTTTTGCAAGGGTTTCGGCAGTTTATGCTTCTGTGTGTTTTTTCTAACATTTTTGATATTTTTACAAGCAGCTTCTACCTTCGTTAAACCCTGTTGTGTAACAATAGGCCTATTAATGCAATGTTTTTTTTAGAGCGGAATTTTCACATTGACCCAGTGGTTTCTAAATCATATAGGAAATTCTTAGTGCGAAAATGTGACTCTCCTTAATTATATTTGTTAAAGTTAGTCCTGTTTATCTTTTCTACATTGTGTCATAGACCAGGGCTTCTCAAACTTTGCGTCGCGACCCAACGAAGTATAATTTTGGGGTCGCAAAACATTATGCGTTAGTCACAATAAATTGTATACGTGCGTACATTTATTGTTTAAACATCATTTCGGTGTATAAGCTATACCACGGGTGCACAACCTACGGCAGTAAACATGTTTATTAAAATATATGTACTGGCGGCCATGACGTAAATAAAAATTGTGGAACTTGAAAGAATACTACCAGCTTAATAGCCATATGCGCCAGACTTTTTTATGCCTATTGTGGGCAAATAATGCAAAAAAGCAGATACCACAAGCGTCACAATATAGATTATGACGTCATAAAAGCTAAGGCTGTCGATCTGTGCAACAAGTTCGAAACCAATTTAGACTTTTAGGCGCCATTAGGTGGTATATATATAATATATAAGTATTTCTTTACATGAGTAGTTTTAAAACACAAGGAAGCAGGCGGCCGTTTGTGAAATAAAGATATGTGATGCGGCCGTCATAGCGAAAAGGTTGTGCACCCCTGGGCTTTACCCATCAAGGGGTCGCGTAGAAATTCCTGTTTTAAAATGGGGTCGCAGAGCAAAAAGCACTGTCATAGACTATGGGGGAGTAACTAATATATTTAAACTCGCAAAAAAATGAAATTCGTTAAAACGTTACAAACTACATTCATCTATTGTAGGCTTTAAAACATTTTAACTACAATCACCTTTTTTCCAGGAAAACCCCGATCTCCTTTCAATTCATTTACATTTATCTCCCTGTATTGTTGAGATGGTGGATTTCCACAAACTGCTGAAACACGACAGGATTGTTGTATTTCTTGTCCATGTCCAGGTAACAGTTGAAAACTTGCAAAGGCAAACATTGCAACACAGAAAAAGCCGTTACAAAACATGATGGTCAAAATGCATGAGACCTTTTCTACAAAATGAAAAATTTAATTATTTTCCTGCACCAGCAGACACGCTTTATAACTTTAAATTGACAAGAATGCTTACATTATAATTAACCTAAGATACAGAATACATGGTTTCAAATCTTAACCAGAAACAAACAAGCCAGTATATATTTACATAAACACGACGCTTCGACAACGATTTTTTACAAGACCAAATGACAAAACGGACACGCAGTTTAATGTGACTCCGAAATGCAAAACTTTGCAAGATGCACTACGATAAATAGATCGAGTGCTGTTGGAAAACAAAATCAGGAAGTCATACATGTGTTTTGATTCCTGACCACATTTACGGAAAATTCTTGACCAATCCTGACCATTGACTTGGCCACATTTAGGGAAATTTCTTGTTTCTGAAATAACTTCCTGAAATACAGTTTCAAACATAAATTACAGCAAAACCTGTATATGAAATTGTTCAAAACGTTGAGTGTGATAACATTTTCCATTTTGAACAAATCACAAGATAGTTGTCCATATACGTATCAATTCTATGCAAACAATATTGCTTTTCAGTAATAACTCCCGCCGCAGTTGAAGTGCTAAACAGGATGGATGCTAAGTGTATAATACACTCAAATACAACATCTAGTTTTATTTAATCACTGGTAGAAACACTATTCCCAAATTCCCAGCAGGGCTGACAAAAGTAACACGAAAAAAATAATAAAAACAAAAAAGCACCATAAAACCCTTTCTTACACAAACCTGGTCAAATCTTAACTTCCAAAACTGTTGATGTAGATCTACAAATAATTTACCTCGAGAGTAAAGAGGTTAGTTTTATCTTTTTTAGTGAAAGTTGGTCACTAGAAACTGTAGCCATGCACACGAAAAACTACAAATCAAACAAAAATAAGATAATGAATAAAACAAACGGACAAAAGATGAATATTACTTAAAATCAATCTTTTATCAAATCCTCGCCCTGTTCATTAAGAATTAGAACGGGTGGCAGCCTTTTTTTGTGTTATACCCAGTAAACAAGAAAAATGCCAAAATGACTTCATAAAGCCTACGACTATTTTAAATACGTTGTCAGGAAACTTGAAAATGATGTTTACAAAATAATTATGTCATAACCACAAATGTGACTAAAACATCGACGCTACTTTTTGTTGCCGTGCCAAATTGTTTTTTAGGCAGACTAACGGATCGACTGCTTTCTAAGTTCATTTCCGCCTGGCATTATCGATTGACGTCATTCTCTTTCTTGGAACATTTTTGTGCAAAGTTGCTTCAGCTGCAGACAGTGCACACTGTTTCGTTTCTGGATCAATTTTGCAACTTTCGTGCGCGTTAAAGAAGAGTTCGTCAGAATCGTGTTTGACATTGAACTCACGAAAATATAAGAATTTGCGGGTTTTCGAAATATGTACTGTATAACAACCTTGTATCATAGGTGTTCAGCGAGCTTTACACAGTGTCAGCATACATGCATATGTCTTGATTTAAATTCAGGCAACGGTCATAGGTTCTTTATTTAACCAGCCAAAATGTTAAGTGTGGTGACTTTCTGTATTGCAATATTGGGTTTGGCAAACTTTAAGCCCATATATGGGCATGTTGCAGGAACAGTGTCACCCCAAACTTGTCGCGTTTCAGCGGTTTGTGAAAATCCGCCAGCTGTAGAATGGAAAGAAATAAGTATGAATGGACTGAAAGGAGACAAAGGTTTTCCTGGTAAAAAGGTGAGGAAATTTGTAACAAATTGTGAGTGATTTTTTTCTACCAGCTCGTGTTATATTGAATGGCTACTGGATGCTGGGTATAGTAGGAAGTAGGGTATATTAGTTGCACAACAAATCTGCTTTAGCAGCAAACCTATAAATAGCAAAAATATTTTGGTTCAAAAAACACAAACTGAACTAAATTTGAGACCCAAACAAGACATGAAGACAAGTGTTAGTTAGCCTCTATTAATAATAATTAAACTAAGTTATTTGTTGTTTAAAAACACTTTTAGTCGCATAGTTTATTAACAAACTGGCTAATTATGTAATTAGGGGCCAACTGGACCTATGGGACCAAGTGGTTTGAAAGGAAAGAAAGGAGAGCCTGGTAGAGAACCTGATGAAAATGAGGATGTTCAAAGTGGGTGATATATCATCAATTTGTATTTTTATGCTTTTAGAAACCCGATTTACAGTTGAACACTAAAGTTGTAAGCATTTTGACGTCTCAAACACCATATTTAGGGCTTTCAAATAATGTATTTAAATCCACAAACACTTGCAGGACAGTTTAAAAACACATTACATTTAGCGTAGGTTAAACTAAAGTTGGCTATGTTTAAGTCTGTAGCGGCCTTTCATACTACCGCGAACCGGACAGATTGCCTTCTTTCTTTGACTCTCGTCTCATGCGGCGTATTCGCACATTGTGTTATTCTATTAAGATGTACCTCGAACAAACACCTCGCTACAAGTCAACTCTTTTATGCAATACAAACTACAGGTTCCAAATTCCTATACGCATTTTCAAAGCTGATCTACTACAACACTTTGTTAAATATTATGATATACTTACAGATCGCCTACAAAAGTTGGAAAGTCTTTCCATCTATTTATTAAATGGTAGGTAAGATTTTGATGAAAAGTTATAACACAAGGTAGATATTTATAACACTGTCTGTGAAGTTATAGACACGATGTTAGTTTAAAAATTAATTTTTCAATATTTCTGTGAAGTTGTTTGTGTATTACACTTAATTTAAAAAAATACAAATAGATTATACTACCTGTGCGTATTATAAATAGCAATGGTACAAGCGGCGTCTGAAGTGCGTACACGCAAGTTAGGCTATTTGACTTCGTTTTCTGCCACAGAGAATCATTGGTACCAGGGGTATTTTTGGGCGCCGAATGGATACCGGTACAAGTTTGTAAGTCATGAAGATGGATATGAAAACGGAAGAAGAAAGTGTGCAGAAATCGGTGGCCAAGTCGCGTTTGTGGGAATGAGAAATCAAACTATTTACCAGTAAGTATATTTGTCAAAAAGAATAGTTTTTTTGTCTGTATCATGTCAGCACAAATAAATCATGAGGTACACCAGACCCATTGATAGCGCCGTAACAAATCAGCCGGTCAACAAGTTTGAACCCACGACAGGAGACGGTCCTGGAATCGCGCTCTGGTAACTGAGCTACACAGGCCCAGTTGTGAACCCGTCGAAAGTCCAATTACAAGCACCGTTGCCTGCCGCGTACGCTGCACATATCAGCCTTGTAGTCGAAAGAATCACCAGATTAACCAGTAAAGAGATAAGATAAACACAACTAATAACTGTGATCAATCATGAAACGCTTATGAAAAATGCCGGAAACACTCCTGTTGTGGGTTAGAATCCCACCGCCGGCTAGATTTTTCTAGCCTACGCCTTGCCACTCGAGCAGATTTGGTATGTCGTCTTTAATCGGCCTGGTGTACTATGATTTATACATGAGTGTGAAGTAATCGTTGGTTTGCATGGGCGCTTTTGGGCTGATCTGAGTTTTGAATCTACGTTCACGCAAATACAGAAAAAAACATGTTTTTCAATGAGACTAATTTTTAAATGTCAGGAGCATCAGTGCACATTACACTGGCACTTGGGAAGCGTATGTAGGATTTACTGATATAGCTGTGGAAGGAAGTTTCGTGTGGGAAGATGGGATTCCAGCGAGTCAAGGGTGGACTAACTGGCATTCGGGTGAACCAAACAACTGTTGTGGAGGAGAGGATTGTACCTTTGTCTCACAAGGGGTGTGGATTGATGTGTCTTGCTCTGGTCGCAACAAAACCCTTTGTGAAAGACCACCAGCTCCATAATTATTTTATTATTCATTCAATTTTGTTTAACGTCCTGTGGAATAAAATCTCATTTCATTTGTCAATGACAAAGTATCTTTTATTGACATCAAAATTACTGGTACCAAACCATGTTCTGATATTACAAACAATTAACCTTTTGGGCGGTCGTATAAGACAACATCCTAGCGTAGTTCTTTGCAGTTACATATTTATTGAATGTGGTCACCAAAAAAACTATAGCTACACGATAAACAAATCAACCAGCAAATATGAGATATTAAATAAAGGATATTGGCAAAAGAGAAATATGGGCCTAACTTGAAAGCGCAAATCCTTTTTGTATCAAATCCTCTGGTAGTTAGTGGTTAGACCGGGTTTCTTGTGTTGCATAGAGAACAATAAAAATGCCAAAATGACTTCAAAAAGCCTACGATGGTTTAAAATAAGTTTCCCGAATATTTTGAAACTGATTTTTGCAAAACAGTTGTGTCATGTCCACAATTGACCCAATTTGGACCATCATCAAAACACCGACGTCATATTTTTGTCGCCACGCCAAATTGTTTATTGGAGTGACGAATCGACTGCTCTCTAAGTTCATTTCCGCCTGGCATTGTCGTTTGACCTCATTCTCTTTCTTGAAACGTTTTCTGTGCAAATTCGTTTTGGTTTAATTTTGCAATTTTCGTGCGATTTCAAGAAGAAATTCTTGTTTAACGAGAAATCGAAATCAACTATTTACCAGTTAGTATTTGTAAAAAATATAATAGATTGGTCTTTTTCTGTGTAATGCCAACATAAGCAAATCAAACTATGCACTAGTCCCATTGAAGGCGGCATAACAAATCAGCAGGTCAACAAGCATTTCCTCTACGGAAGACCAGCGGTGGAATTAGAACCCAGGACAGGAGTCGTTCCGAGACTTGCGCTTTGGTAACTGAGCTACACAGGCCCAGCTTGTGAATCAGCCGAAAATTGAATCACAAGCACTATTGCCATCCTGGTACGCTGCACATGTCAACCTTGTAGTAGGAAGATCACTAGATTACCCAGTAAACAGATAAGATGAACACAAATTAATAACTGGGATCAACCCTGAAGCGCTTGTGCAGTATCCCGGAAAAACTCCTGTTGCGGGTTCGAATCCCACTGTAGGCTAGATTTTTCTAGCCTACGCCTTGCCACCCGGGTTGATTTGGCACGACGCCTTAAATGGGCCTGGTGTACTATGATTATAAGTTATATGCTGGGTGTGAAGTGATCGCTGGTCTGTATGGACTAGGCCTACCATACGTCCTCTTTTTGGAGGACCTGTCCTCTTTTTTAACAAAAAGCAAGTTTTCCTCCAAGGACAATAAAAAATGCCCAAATGTCCTCGTTTTTGAATTTTCTATATTCACTTAATATCTCAATAACAATGTGGTCATTGTTGATTGCAAATACCAATTTACGGTTAAACTTTACTCAAATTGAACTATAAAAATTGACTGCGTGAAATTCGTCAAATATCTTGTATGCTTTCATTTTCTTTTGGTACAAGAGTAGCTGCTAAAATTCTTTATCGGGAATGTGTCCTCCTTTTTGGTGATAAAAATATGGTAGGCCTAAGTTTTGACGCTTAAATTAATGTTTAAGCAAACACACAAAAAACATTTTTTTCAATGAGGAGTACTTTTTAAATTGTCAGGAGCATCAACGCACATTACACCGACGATTGGAACGCATTTATTGGATTGACTGATATAGCTGTGGAACGAAGTTTCGTGTGGGAAGATGGAGTTCCAGCGATTTAAGAATGGACTAACTGGCGTTCGGGCAAACGTAACAACTGTTGTGGAGGAGAGGAGTGTACCGTTGTTTTATAAGGTGTATGGGTTGACGTGTCGTGCTCTAGTCGCAGCAAAACCCTTTGTGAAAAACCACCAGCTCCATAGTTCTTTTATTCTTTAACCATTTTTTACACGTTCTGTGAAATCAAATTGAACTTTATTTGCAGTTGATAACACAACAGACAGTATTTAGCGATACTATCGTATTGTCAATACGTTTGTAGCTTGCATATTGTACATGCCTGGTTTTGATGTACATGACTAAACAAAAGCTACATCAAACAAAGTCCTAATTTACTTTTTTACAAGCTAACTTTATTTCAAAGAACGTGTATATATATACGTTCACTGTCATCCAAAATTTCGCCAATTAGTGACTGTAAAAAACTTGATGGCAAATAAAACATTTATGTTAGTCTCAATGACAAAGTATCTTTTATTGATATCAAAATTACTGGTACCGAACCATGTTCTGATATTACAAACTGTAAACCTTTTGGGCGATCGTATAAGCCAACATCCTACTGTAGTTTGCAGTTACATATGTATTGAATGTGATCACCAGAAAAACTGTAGCCACACGAAAAATCATAAATCAACCAGCAAAAATGAGATGTTGAATAAAAGATACACGGCCTGTTGATTAACTTAACTTCTAACTAATTCTGAAGTTGCAAATAACGGTGATCTAATAAAGGTGGTGCTCAGTATCCAAGCAACACACACCTTACTTTCAGGGAGTTTTAATTTGTACAACTGTAGGGTTGGAAAAGAGCGATACCATTTTTACATATCATACACATTTATACACATGCGAAATGGCGATGAAAAGTTATATTATTTCAATGCTATATTGTGATATGATAAGGATTCAGTTTAAATGCACGACTAAATATGGTTAACCAATGCGTTTAGGAACAACGTTTGGAATTATTAAAACAAAACAATCGACAAAAGTGCAGCATATAAGTTCACAAACTCTAATTAGTAAGGGTAAATGCAATTTTATAACAAACCGATGGAGAAATCCACAACTCTTCGAATCACGAAAGAGTTTACTATGCGATACAAAGTTATATGTATGACTTTGTGAAAAGAACAAACACCATAGGATTCGATGTGGCAATGGAATTACGACAGAGGGGCTCTTTCACAGAGGGTGTGGCGGAGGTAGTGGCAACTTGCGTCAATCCGGTCGTCATCATAAACAACATAGGTACAACCCCTTGCTCCATCTATGATGGGCCTACCCCAAGCCCAGTATGTAAATCCTCGACTCGCTCGAACCCCGTTTTCCCACACGAACGTACCTTCGACGTCCAGATCTGTCAATCCAATGTATACCTCCAAACCGTCCAAAAAGTCTGTCATGACGCTCCTATAAAATGTACAATGAAAGTCTTTTTGGTAAATGTGTTTTTTGAGAACGTGATGATTTGCTCATGTGTCCATCGTAGTGTTGTTGGATTTTTTTATACAATATACATCTTGCGGCCGTAAACTAACCCATTTTTGGTAGTTTTAGCATTCGTGACATGCCATGACAGTAAGTTTCGAGCCTTTACAAAGTTAGGGAGAACATTTCTGGTGTTTGTTTGGCGAAGTTAAGCGCCACCCAAACACTTTTTTCCTAGGGCTGTCGCAGTAATTCTGTAATACTATCAATTCGCGAGTTCTAAAAATACTACGCAGTTAAGCTGTTTATTTTTTTCTGTTGATGGCAATCACCCTTGACATTACAGTAAAACGAAGGTATTTCCAGAAAACAATCATAACATTTTATTGTTTAAGTTTACAAAACTAACCAGTAAGTAGATTTGTCTGCAAATCCAGTATGAGCAATTTGGCCTCCAATTGCAGCGCAAGCCCTTTTCCCGTTGTAATAGCCGGGTGTATGTTCTACGACCTTGTAACGATATCTATTTTTTCCAGTACGGACTTTTCCACTCAGCCATTGTTTTTCTGCCGCACAAACAGCAGTAATTTTAATTATTCCAATTCGACGCGGGATACACTTAAAATTGAGAGATATTTAATCTGCGGCTGTACTTGCATATTGAGTTGAGTTGAGTTTATTTCGCTTGGTGAAAGACAACATAGCAACACAATTGCACTAAAACAATCACCAAGCCGGAAATAGCTGCGCAACGTTAAGACGTTATGAAGCGCAAAAAAGTGTCGGGCACAATTGGTGGATAGTAGTTGAACGCGCTGCAGCTACACCGTATTATAAGGCGTTATGTGTCGGGTGCTCACAAGAAAGTGAGTGTGGCGCAGAGTGAGTATAACACGACTGGGGGGGAACGATGGTGGGACCAGTCGCGGGGGCCCTAGAATCTAACCACCCGTGATAGGGAAAGAGGGTGGGGTTCGACAGGAAAAGAAACCACCGAAAGAAACCCTGCCGGATAGTTTCAAGCGCCGGAAGGAAGAACACACAACAAATCCCTAGTCGCCATTAATAGTTAACTTTGGACTCACTTGCAGTTAAAATTATTGACGAGTATTTTGGCAGTTGATTTAGTCGTTTAAATTAAATAAGGATATTAGTTTAGACACGTCCAAAGATTAAAGTAAAATAATAATAATAATAATAATAATAATAGTAATAATAAAGCATAAACAATTAACACAAAAGAAAAAAAAACACACACAAAAAAAGAACAAACAGCAATGAAATATTGCAATGAATAATTCAAATTTGAATAGCTCGTTGTCAGCTCAGCCGTTTTCTATGATGACCGAAGGATGGTTAATCTATGATAGTCCTGCAACAACAAACAAACAGCAGCAGTTAACTGGTTCCAGGACAAAAGCAATGCAATAATTAGCAACACATGTACAAGACTACACCACTCCAAGTAGAAAATGTTTTTGTGAAAACAACTTGTGTTCAGTAAAAAAATAACATTCAGAAGTTTGTGCAAGTATATTGGAAAATCGATTGGAAAACGGCCTTTTTTTTTAGCTAATCGGTGCTCAAAACTCGTGCAAACAAAACGCAGTGACGTTTGTGATGAGCTGTCTTGTAGAGTTTGCATTCCTAAGTTGGTCGGGAATGTCATTCCAAGCTTTTGGACCAATATATTGCATTGCTTGCTGATTGACACTAGTGCCATAATAAGGTTTAAGGTAGTTTGAGTTGGCACGTGTGGTAATGTTTTTATGACTTACTTTAAAGAAATCAGCAAATATGGCTGGAAGCATGTTGTTATTATGCTTATACATAAACGTTAATATTTCAAGCATATATAGCTGCTTTATTGTTAACAAGCCATTATTTCGCATCACATGTTCGATGTTTTTAGAGCCCCTTACACCAAAAATGATTTTAATAAATTTACTACAGATACCCTGTAATTTTGAAATAAGAACTGATTGACCATGATGCCAGTTTATTATGCAGTATCGAATGTGGGGGTCGACTAAAAGCCTGACTGTCTGACTAGCCTGACTTTGGCGGCAGTGTTTCACAAAATATTTTTCGAACTGACTTGTTTGAAAAGTATGACTACTGTTGATTGGGAAAGGCCTGACTACGTAAAGCGTCATCGGAGAAGGCCTGACTTTCGTGATTGTCGATTGGGAAAGGCCTGACTGCAATATAGAAGGCCCGACTTGGGTGATTGTCGATTGGGAAAGGCCTGACTTAGGTGATTGTCGATTGGAAAAGGCCTCACTGCGTAAAGCGTCATCAGAGAAGGCCTGACTTTCGTAATTAACGATTGTGTAACGCCTGACTGCGTAAAACGTCATCAGAGAAGGCCTGACTTGCGTGATTGTCGATTGGAAAAAGCCTGACTTTCGTGATTGTCGATTGTGAAACGCCTGACTGCGCAAAGCGTCATCAGAGAAGGCCTGACTTTCGTCACTGTCGATTGTGAAACGCCTGACTGCGTAAAACGTCATCAAAGAAGGCCTGACTTGGGTGATTGTCGATTGGGAAAGGCCTGACTTTCGTGATTGTCGATTGGGAAAGGCCTGACTGCGTAAAGCGTCATCAGAAAAGATTGACTTTCGTGATTGTCGATTATGAAACGCCTGACTGCGTAAAACGTCATCAGAGAAGGCCTGACTTGGGTGATTGTCGATTGGAAACGGCCTGACTTTCGTGATTGTCGATTGGAAAAGGCCTGACTGCGTAAAGTGTCTTCAGAGAAGGCCTGGCTTAGGTGATTATCGATTGAGAAAGGCCTGACTGCAATATAGAAAGCCTGACTTGGGTGATTGTCGATTGGAAACGGCCTGACTTTCGTGATTGTCGATTGGAAAAGGCCTGACTGCGTAAAGTGTCTTCAGAGAAGGCCTGGCTTAGGTGATTATCGATTGAGAAAGGCCTGACTGCAATATAGAAAGCCTGACTTGGGTGATTGTCGATTGGGAAAGGCCTGACTGCAATATTCAAAGCCTGACTTGGGTGATTGTCGATTGGGACAGGCCTAAATGCAACATGAAAGGGCCTGACTGCAAAATAAAAGGCCTGACTGCAATATAGAAGGTCCGACTTAGTTGATTGTCGATTGGGAAAGGCCTGACTTAGGTGATTGTCGATTGGAAAAGGCCTGACTTTCGTGATTGTCGATTGGGAAAGGCCTGACTGCAATATGAAAGGGCCTGACTGTAATATAAAAGGCCTGACTGCAATATAGAAGGCCCGACTTGGGTGATTGTCGATTGGGAAAGGCCTGACTTAGGTGCTTGTCGATTGGAAAAGGCCTGACTGCGTAAAGCGTCATCAGAGAAGGCCTGACTTTCGTGATTGTCGATTGGGAAACGCCTGCCTGCGTAAAACGTCATCAGAGAAGGCCTGACTGCGGTGATTGTCGATTGGAAAAGGCCTGACTTTCGTGATTGTCGATTGTGAAACGCCTGACTGCGTAAAGCGTCATCAGAGAAGGCCTGACTGCGGTGATTGTCGATTGGAAAAGGCCTGACTTTCGTGATTGCCGATTGGGAAAGGTCTGGCTGCGTAAAACGTCATCAGAGAAGGCCTGACTGCGGCGATTGTCGTTTGGGAAAGGCCTGACTGCGTAAAGCGTCATCAGAGAAGGCCTGGCTTGGGTGATTGTCGATTGGATAAAGGCCTGACTGCGCAGAAGATTATGGAGAAAGGCTTTTTGTACTAATGTATTACCACATCGTTTATCGTTTTTTAAAATTAGAGCAATCCATTCTAAGCTTAGTTACAAACGATACAAAATATTTTAGACGTAAATAAAAAGGTAATTCGCAGCCACCTACTGCTTGCATCAAACACCTGGTCAACACAAAACGAAAGGTATGTATTGAACATGCTGTGGCCGGTTTTGGGGAGTATTATAATTGCATAATTTACAAACATAGTATAATGACGCGGACGAAACTTCTCCGCATGTTGGGTGAATCCATCTTCGCCCGACACAACACATGTATTGGATCTCCTTTTCGGTAAAACCTCCTTTACACCAAGGCGCTGAACAATCAGACCAGCCACTAATGGAGTTATGAAGGTTGTCGGCCAGAAATAATGGCCCGATTCAGTGATGACCTATACCAGCAAAACGCGATTAATGGTTTTGCAGTTTAAAATTCAACACTTTGCGTACCTAAGGCTCAAATATTTTCGCCGTTATTGCCCCACATATTCGTTTTTTTCTTGTGTTGTCAACTTGACGATTGGGTTGAGGGAGGATGAATCTTTTGTAGTCAACATCGTGTGTACAGCATAATTTCTTGTACAAGTTGAATCGAATGAGGCAAGTGGGCATTTTGATAAAATACAATAGGCATTGACAATGACATGAATACCACAATCAAAGCTGTTGGTCTGTTGGGGTGCGGAGTTAAAGCGAATTACGGACCAGGAAACCATGTCACGCAGAAGTCCAGCGGCAGCATAAAACGAGTTTATGAATCTCAAAACTGTTTGACCGATGTTTTTTATCCTTGTGGATGACGTTCTCGACACAGAATCAAACAGGTAAATCTGTTGTGTTTGAACAATTGCCACTGCAAGCAACCAATGACAGGATTTTTGACAAACGGGGAAAAAAGATGATATCCCGATTAAGATTAAGCGGGGCATGGCGCTGAATAAATCCAATAATGCAGTCTAAGCGATTATGTTCTAAAGCAGTGAACATGTGGGAAGGTACAACTAAGGCATAGGAAGTTGACTCGTTAATAAATTCTGTAATGCAGATTTCTATTGAGTAGTCATCTATCCATTTTGCTGTTTTAACCAGCTCTATAATGTTCCAAGTTGTCGGTTTTCAACTTTTTTGATAGGCATATCTGAAACATTTTCCCACGGGTATGGTATTTTGTTTTCTTCCTTCACATATTTTTTCTTAAGAATAGGAGATGCTGCTGGACTTTTTGCTGGCTCACTAAACTCAGAATTTATTTTTTCTTTGATAGGCGTTGAATAATGGGGTGTCGGAAGGGTGGAATCTGGAGCTGGGATGGTGTCGTAATCATAATCTCTGGTCCCCTTTTTTTTCCCAGACTTTCCCTCGCCTCTTCTAGACCTTTTGCGTAACATGGACAGAGAATATGTTTTTTTGTCTTCAAGTGAAACTCCGATTACCATTTCTACCGCGTAAATGTGGAAACACTTGCCAGTACTGTTGCATGAACACCTTGATTTTAGAAAAAGTTGTACTGCGTGCTATAATTTAGAAAACATGTTGTATACTGTAAATGTTTGACAGAAAATGACAGTGTAACGGCATTATTTTTTAGGCAATCAACTGCCAAAGCTTTTTGTGACGTGCGGTGCGTTGGGTGATTTTCCACAGACTTTGCAATAGGTTGAAACTTGCTCTTAATTTCTTTTGCAATCGATCCTGCCGATGGTATTTTTTCGTGGGCCCATTTGCATTCCTGTGCTTCTTTAATAGGAAATTCCGATTTCATGGTACCATTTCCAAAACCACAAAAACTTCTTTTAAACTTATACAATGTATACACTTGATAACGAATAGAGCAAGTACCGTGCAGTCCACTGGCATCTCCGACCATTCAGACCATTCCTTAAAAACTTTGTTCAATGATTCAGAAATGTTATTAGTGCACACGATGTCGTCCCCAAATGCTGAAAACTTGTTGGTGACAAACCGTCAAGTGTGATTGAAAAGGTCATTTAAACGTTTTAACGTAACGTGACATTTTACGCAGTCAGGCCTTTCCCAATCGACAATCACGAAAGTCAGGCCTTTCTCAATCGACAATCACGAAAGTCAGGCCTTTTCCAATCGACAATCACGAAAGTCAGGCCTTCTCTGATGACGTTTTACGCAGTCAGGCGTTTCCTAATCAACAATCACGAAAGTCAGGCCTTTCCCGATCGACTATCAACTAAGTCGGACCTTCTATGTTGCAGTCAGGCCTTTTATATTGCAGTCAGGCCCTTTCATGTTGCATTTAGGCCTTTCCCAATCGACAATCACCCAAGTCAAGCTTTTAATATTGCAGTCAGGCCTTTCCCAATCGACAATCACCCAAGTCAGGCCTTCTCTAAAGACGTTTGACGCAGTCAGGCGTTTCCTAATCGACAATCACGAAAGTCAGGCCTTCTCTGATGACGCTTTTAACAGTCAGGCCATCTCTGATGACGCTTTTAACAGTCAGGCCTTTCCCATTTGACAATCACGAAAGTCAGGCCTTCTCTGATGACGCTTTACACAGTCAGGCCTTTCCCATTTGACAATCACAAAAGTCAGGCCTTCTCTGATGACGCTTTACGCAGTCAGGCCTTTTCCAGTCGACAATCACGAAAGTCAGGCCTTCTCTGATGACGCTTTACGCAGTCAGGCCTTTCTCAATCGACAATCACGAAAGTCAGGCCTTCTGTGATGACGTTTTACGCATTCAGGCGTTTGGCCTTTCCTAACCAACAGTAGTCATACTTTTTAAACAAGTCAGTCCAACAAATATTTTGTGAAACACTGCCGCCAAAGTCAGGCCAGTCAGGCAGTCAGGCTTTTAGTCAAACCCTCGAATCAAAGTACATATAAAACACATGTGTTTTATATAGACTTTACCTCGAATGTGTGACATGATGAGGGAATGGTAGAGGCTTAATAGTGTGTCTTTTTGTAAGTAATTGTTTACCTTTGTTACTATTGCAAGGTTACGCTTGCATGTCTGGTAAAGCTTATTAACATGCTCCTTCCAAGATAGTCTTTCATTTAGAATTATACCCAAAAATGACAGCGATTTAACCTGTTCCAGTCTCTGACCTTTGATGGCTACATTTATTGTATGATGTCCGCTTGAATGGAACACCATTGTTTTTGTCTTGCTTATATTTAGGGTAAGTTTGTTGGCAACTAACCAGTTATATGTAGTTTCTATTTCTAAATTAGCTTTTTTTCCAGTTCGTCTTTAGTTTTAGCACTTACTATAATAGTCGTGTCATCAGCAAACATTAAAGGAGTGCTATAATGTAGGCAAGTTGGGAAGTCATTAACATATATAATAAAAAGCAGAGGACCAAGAATGGAACCTTGGGAAACTCCTAAAGAATAGCCTTGTTTATTAGTTGATATAAAATCATTATAAAAAACATGCTGTAATCGGCCTCCAAGATAGCTCTCAAACCAGTCAAGCGCCATCCCTTTAATACCACATGCATATAGTTTTTTTAACATAATTTTATGATCAATTGTATCAAATGCCTTTGACAAATCTGGGAATATGCCTAATGTGTGATTTTTATTGTTTAAATACTCAGTTACTTCCGCTATTAATTTAGTTGTTACATGGCTTGTCGAGTGTTGCTTTCTAAATCCAAACTGGGAGTTGGAAAAAAAGTTCGTTGTTATTAAGAATGAGTATACTCTATTGTAAACCAACCTTTCTACTACCTTTGACAGGTTTGAGAGCAGGCTTATTGGCCGATAGTTTGATGCTAATTTTCGATCTCCGTTTTTATAGATTGGAATGACTTTTGCCTGTTTAAAATCAGTTAAGAAATTACCTGTACAGAAGGATAAATTAATTACATGACTAAGGGCAAGTATAATATTTTCACTGAAGTTTTTAATCACTTTTACAGGGATCTCATCAAATCCACAACTTAGTTTTGGTTGCATGGACTGGATGGTTTGAACGATTTCACCAGGACAGGTTGGGTACAGAAACATGGAATTGGGGCAGTCTTTTGACAAGTATGAGTGAAATGGTTTTTTTGGTGGATTTAATTTTACAGCCAGGTTCTTTGAAACTGTGCCAAAATATTGGTTAAAATGGTTTGCTATTTTCCTGGGTTCAGTTGTAATACATCCATCAATTATCATCGGACTGGTTGATTTTGTTTTCACCCTGCCAAGCAGCTTATTGATTGTGGCCCAGGTCCTTTTGGTGTTCTGTTTAGTGCTTGTAAACAATTTGTGATAGTGTTCCTGTTTTTTCTTAGTCAGCATGTGTGTATACAAGTTACACATTTTGTTATATTTTTCTTTTCTACATTCTGTCTTTTTGTTCATATATTTTTTGTAAGACCTTTGCTTCAGCATTTGTATATTGTGGAGTCCCTGATCAAACCATACCTGTGTTTCATGTTCTGATTTTGTGGGGCTAAAGGGGAAGCAATTTACAAATTGTTGACCAATGAGGTGAGTTAATAAACTGTAGCCCTGGTTTGGGTCATTTTGGGTCATTACTCCGGAAATGTGTATGTCAGAAAGATTTGTTTTGAATTTCTCAATGTTTTTGTTACAAAAGTTTCGTTGCCTTGGTACCATGTTACGATGTTTTGTTTTCACATTTGTGCAAACCATAATTGGCAAGTGGTCTGATATTGCATCAAGTAAAATGCTACTGGTTGTTTTGTGCTTATGGTTATTTGTCCATATATGATCAATACATGTGCTAACTGTGCCAGTGATCCTTGTGGGTTTGTTTATTAAGGGAATAAAGGAGTTTTCAAAAAGGGATGTTGTGAAGTTGTCTACATGAATATTGTTGGTATCCAGAAGATTAAAGTTAAAGTCACCTAACATATATGTGGGTAGCCGCATTTTGTTTATTTTTGAAAGCGAAGCAGTTAATGTGTTATGGAAATCATTATAGCTGCTGCCGTCCTGTCCTGGTGATCTGTAGATGGTTCCACAAACTATTTTTGTGTTAGAAACTTCAAATTGTATAAAAAGTGATTCAAAAGTTTTTTCTTTCATTATAGTTAGGTCGTTGCAGAGAGAATGTGGTATTTTGTTGTCAACATATAGACCTAGACCTCCTCCTGTTGTGATAACACGACTATTGGAAATAAAGTTGTATCCGGGGAGGTAGCAATGAATACCAGGGTTAAGTTTAAAGAGCTCCAGGGTTATTTTGTTTTATCCAGGTTTCATTAACACAAATAACTGTGGGTTTAATATTCATATTTGCAATAAGGGATTCAAGCTTTGAAAAATTTCTAGGGTTTGCCAATGATCTTATATTGACACACATAGCTGAGAAACTATTTTTGGAAGGAGCATTTGTTGCAATTTGAGTGGACAGAACATAATTGCAGGATGAAAAATCATTATCAGTGTTTAAAGTATTGTCACTTTGGTCAAGGAGGGTATCATTATTCTGGTCAGTAAATAGATCATTAATAGCATTTTTTGCCTATTGCGAATAGGAGGCTGCCATTAGTAAAACAATGTGGTCTTGTCTTTACAAATTCACTCGCTAAATAACACACAAGGCGTTACATAACTGTTCTATAGTTTTTTTTTTTTTTTTTTCATTATTAAGACTACTTACAAAGTAGAACTTAGAAACTAATACCCGTTGTTGGTAGGAGGGCGAGATAAGTTTTCAGATGATATGTTACGCATAGTCACTAAGATGACAGATTGCAGGTTTTCTTAAGGTATATATATATATAGTTATTAAGAGTTTGTGTGTATAGAAGGGTAGCGTAGTTCATGAGTTAAAAGAATAAAGGTTTTGGGTAGGTATGGTTTGAATTTCATTAGGTTCGATAGTTAAAGTACCAAAGGTATATATCTAAAAGGTGTTGGTTAAAGTTCTTATAGTTTAAACTAGTGATGTGCCGAATCGGCTAAATTTCGGTTCGGCCAAAACCGAACACGCAAAGTCGTACGCTACGCGTTTGACATGAAAAAATGTTACCAGACAAATAGTGCAGAATACTACCTTTGGGGGGAAAAAAGGTAATGTGTCAAAAATATAAAAATTGATTTTCCTTATGATGCAGTTTAAAAAGATTACTTGGTATCTTACTTGGCATAAAAGACACGTTTAACGGTTTAATTTTGTGTTCGTAAAATATTCGGTTTCGGCGGAATCGCAACAAATTATTCGGCCAAAACCGAATCTTTGCAAAAATGGCCGATTCAGCCGAATAAATTCGGCAAACTGAATATTCGGTACATCGCTCCTTTCACCTACCTCCAAAGCTGATTAGCACGTTCTTCCAGGCGACGAAATCGATCTGAAGGTAAGGCAATCAATGAGATAATATGACACTAGTCATACGCTGTTTATTTCATATCACTTCGAAATTTTAAAAAAATGTGTCAAACTGAAATGGCCTTTCCTTAAAATCAAATGTCGGCTTTTTGTTTGCTCAGAGCGTCAAATACGTTTTTCAACTTAACTAAATTAATTGAGACAAATGACGACAAGGGGCATATGCTATAAGCATCTAAGTCAGTGGTTCTTAACCTTTTTTCCTTGCTGCACCCCTTTCAAATCACTAATCAATTTTCGCACCCCCTTTCAAATCACTAACCAATTTTCGCTCCCCCTTCTGTAATTGCTTAAATAGAATAGACCTAACCAACCTTAATGATTCAGCATCCCCGCACCCCCTAGGAACAGTTCTCGCACCCCTTGGGGGTGCGTGCACCCCAGGTTAAGAACCCCTGATCTAAGGTATCGTTATACACGTTGTCCCGCACACCGGGGAAATAAAAAAAAATGTGCATGTAGAACGTCAACATTAGTTGACAATTAAAGAGACAACTCACTTTCATCGTTATTGGCCTCTCTTCCAGGTTGTCCTTTAGCTCCTTTTGCACCACTTCGTCCAGTGTATCCAGTTGGCCCAGGAGGTCCAGTTGGCCCAGTAGGTCCAGTGGGTCCAGTAGATCCACGTGGCCCAGTAAGTCCAGTTGGCCCAGTAGGTCCAGTTGACCCAGTAAGTCCAGTTGGCCCAGTAAGTCCAGTCGGCCCAGTAAGTCCAGTCGGCCCAGTAGGTCCAGTTGACCCAGTAAGTCCAGTTGGCCCAGTAAGTCCAATTGTTCCCTTGTACAAACAACACTATTTTAAAACATACACACAGTTTCAAACAACTTTAGCTGGCACAATACTTAAAACAAGTAATATGCGGATAGATTAGTACTTGGGATAACGTTTTTGAAAGGTGTAATGGCAACACATGCTGCTGCGATTAAGTTTTTTTCTAACACTATTAACATTTTTACAAGCAGCATGAAATGCGTTTTGCCTTCTTTGAACCTGAAATGCATGTCGTGTAACAGACTTAGTACCGGTTTAATGAAATAGCTTCATCAAAGCTTCCAATGTTTTTATGAGTAGAATTTTCACCTTGACCCAATGGTTCTAAATATTCTCTCCCAGTGGCTAATTTATAACATCAAAGGACGAATTTCATTATCGCTTCGGTGTTTGATTTGTACACACGGTTATAGTTTTGTGACCCGTACAGAGGGACCTGACACCTTGTCGTTGGTGTAGTGGGGGACTACGATCGAGTCCAACCCAATAATCCAACAGCAATGCGCGAAAAAGGTTGGATCGAACGTTTCCCAGAATTAAAACTTTCGCGTTCCTGCAAAAAAAAACAGAGCCCAGCAACAGTATAAAAAATAGGATAGGCTCTGTTAAACTCTGCACCCAGACTAAGATTCTTCACTAAAGAGTGAAGCAGGTTTAATGCCTAAATGGGAATATCTTGGGAAAATCCTCCAGTAACACAAAGTCGATATCGCTCGACTCAAAGAAACCCACGCAACAGCAACGTCGCCGGAAGCAAAATTACCATAGGGTATGTTACCGAAATATTTCGGCAGGTCTGATAATCGGTCTTATATTCCAACCAGTCTGGTCCAGAACCCTGCAATAACGGCTCACCACTAAAGCCAATTACTCCCGCACTCTGGTTTAGCTAATGTGTGTGGACTTTCATTGAAACAAAGTAAAAAAATCGTTACACCGGGTACGTGGCCACCCACCACTACCCTTACTACATGGCTTTCGCCCAGCATTGAAATCCACCTTTATTTCATGGTTACCAAAAATGAGTGCTGGGTAGCTGTGGACCGACTTCGATCTAAACATGCTCGCACCGCCCACATGCTTTAATGCTAAGGCGAAAAAGCTAATTCGTAATGCCCACACTGTGGAGCAGATAAGCAAGATAAGGATCATCTTGTCCTAACATTTCCTTCAACCAATGATGTACAAGGTGGTTATCTGACAGCACATGAATGCGATACAGCATTCAGGGACTGGCTTAAAAAAATATTTGATCACATCTAATTTTTTGAGACGTGAAAATCATAAGACAATACATGCCGGTGTCCAGGTTGGCAAATGCGGCTAACGCCTTAATGCTGTTCGTTCTATTGAGAGTTATTTATCTTATCTACATCGTGTTTTACGCTATCGGGAAGTAACCGATATGTTTAAACTCGTCAATAATGAAATTCGGAAAAAAGAGCAACCAACCATTGATCTATATATTTATCTATTGTAGGCAAGCAACCTTTAAGCCTAATAAAACGCAAAAATGAGTCATTTTATATTCAATTACCTTTTTTCCAGGAAAACCCTGAGCTCCTTTTATTTCAGTTATATTTAATTCTCTATATTGTTCAGATAGTGGATTTGAGGAAATCAAAGGTTTTGGTTTTAACTTTGTCTGTGCTGTTTTTGATAAACGATGTACCTACACTTAAGCGAACAACTTATCAGCTATAAAATAAAGGCTATTTGGTGATTTTTGCGCCTCGAAAGCTGACTGTTAAATGTGTTCGGATCTGGTAAAAATTTACGTTTTGTCACTTATTGGCAAACAAAACTGGGCTTTCAATCTTTGTGATAACAATGATATCTTGACAAAAACAGGATTATTTGGTTTGAAAAGCTGACTATTAAATTTGATTGGATCTTGTAAAAATTTACGTGTTTTAACTTAGTGGGAAACAAACTGGGCTTTTTTTTCTTTGTGATAACTATAATTATCTTGGCAAAAATACGACTATTTGGGTTGGTAATATATAACGTCATGACGCATGTTTGGTGTCGCCTAAAATATTCCGCCCGGAATTTCACTCACGCAGATATGATAACCTTAACTTACAATAACTGTTTTGGAAGGGTTCATGGCAATACTTGCTGCTGCGTTAAAGTTTTTTATGACACCATTAACATTTTTACAAGCAGCTTGGAATACGTTTCGCCTTCGTTGAACCGGAATGCATGTCCTGTAACAGGTTCAATACCGGTTTAATAAAAAAGCTTCATCAAAGCTTGCACTGTTTTTATGAGTAGAATTTTCATATTAACCAAGTAGTTCTAAAAATTATTCCCCAGTGGCTAATTTATAACATCAGAGGACGAATTTCACTATCGCTTCGGCGGTTGGTTTGTACAAACTGTTATAGTTTTGTCACCGGTGTCCTAGTCGGCATATGGGGCTAATCTTAATTATGTCCGTTCAGTTGAGAGTTATTAAAACACAAAAACGATTCATTTCAATATCAATCACTTGTTTTCCAGGATCCCCTTTTGCTCCTTTCATACCACTTTGTCCAGGGATTCCAGTTGGCCCAGTAAGTCCAGTTGGCCCAGTAGGTCCAGGTGGCCCAGTAGGTCCAGGTAGCCCAGAAGGTCCAACTGGCCCCTTGTACAAACAACCGTATTTAAAAAATATACATACAGTTCCCCACAACTTTAGCTGACACAATACTTAAAACAAGTAATGTGTGAATAGATCAGTACTCATGATACCATTTATGGAAAGGTTTAAATCAGTAGTCGGCCACCGCCGGTCCGCGACGAGTTCGTTACCGGGCCTTATAAATTTTTAGGTTAAATGCTTTAAATCATTTTGCCCATGTATCCCGGGGATGATCAACTAATTTAAGCGTTTTTCATGTTAAATGATTCTAGTTTTTTAAAAGCCGGTCCGCGATAAAATTTCAGTTTCAAAAACGGTCCGCAGTAGGAATAAGGTTGCCGACCCCTGGTTTAAATGGCAATACTTGCTGCTGCGTATAAATTTTTTGTAACATTTTTGACATTTTTAAAAGCAGCTTGAAACCCGAAATGCATGTCGTGTAACAGGCTCATTACCGGTTTAATAAAAAAGCTTCATCAAAGCTTGCGATGTTTTATGAGTAGTATTTTCACCTTGAGCCAGTGGTTCCAAAAATTCTTCGTTTGTACAAACGATTATAGTTTTATCACCGTCGGCATATGGAGCTAACCTTAATTATGTTCGTTCAATTAAGAGTTATTTATTTTATCTAAGTTACATTGCGTTTTTGGCTAACAGGGAGTAACAAATAACTTAACATAACAAATAACATGTTTAAACTCGTCAATTATGAAATTCGTCGAAAACGTAACTAATCACTAATCAACATAATCATCTATTGCAGGCAAGTAAACTCAAAGCGTAATAAAACACAAAAATAAGCCATTTTAAATTCAATCACCATTTTTCCAGGAAAACCCGGAGCTCCTTTGGCTCCACTTCGTCCAGTAAGTCCAGTTGACCCAGTAAGTCCAGTAAGCCCAGTAAATCCCTTATAAAAACCACAATATTTAAAATATAGGGTTACCAGACCTCAGAAATTTCCCAGACATGTACGGAATTATAGCTTAAAACCTATCTCCGGAAATAATTTTTAAAACCACTCATAGTGTCCGGAATTTTAGCATCTTAGTAGTTTTACGTACAGTAGTTCTTACAATTTCTTTTCTTGAGGCACTTAAAGGTTTACATTTTAACTGCTGTCTGTGCTGTTTTTGATGAACAACGTACCTAAATTTTTTTTTTTGGTGACTTTTGGCATATTAAAAGCTGACTGTTAAATGTGATCGGATCTTGCAAAGATTTACGTTTTGTCACTTATAAGCAAACAAAACTGGACTTTTTGTCTCCAAGATAACAATTATATCTTGGCAAAAATAGGACTATATAGAATAAAAATACATTTGCCGGAAAACCTCTATAAACCTGGTAACCCTAACTTTGGTTGACATTTTGTAACATTTTTAACAATCTTTGAGCCTAATTAAAGCAAAAATGAGTCGTTTTAAAATCAATCACCCTTTTTCCAGGTTCCCCTTTCGCTCCTTTCATACCACTTTCTCCAACGAGTCCAGTTGACCCAGCATGTCCAATTGGCCCATTCTACAAACAACACTATTTAAAGAATATACACACACTTTTAAACAACTTTTGCTGACACAATACTTATAATGTGGGGATAAATTAATCCTTGTGGGTAGTTTAAAACATCAGAGGACGAATTCCACTATCGCTTCAGTGTGTGATTTTGTACAAACGGTTATAGTTTTGTGACCCGTACAGACGGACCTGACACCTTGTCGTTGGTGTAGCGGGGGTCTAAGATCAAGTCCAACCCAATTTGGACAAGTGCAAGTTCCTGATAAAAACCAACAGAGCCCAGCAGCATAAAAAACAGGATAGGCTCCATTGAACTCTGTAACCAGACTAAGATCCTTCACTAAAGAGTGGATCAAGTTTAATGCCCAAATGGAAATATTACACGTTTTGGGAAATCTTTATTTCCAGGTTAAAATCAGTTGTCAGTTTAAAAAAAACAATTATATTTCGCTAAAAAAACATCTTCAGTGTCTACAGAGAGCAATAAAGGGATTAAAATTAGAAAAAGCCAATGGTTCCTTTACACACATGATCTTTTCTCAGCTGAAAACCTATCAGACTAAACCGACTGTAAACACGCAATGATAGATAAGAAACGCAAGAGAGACAAAAACAGTAAAACGTAAAAGGCAAAGAAAAAAAAAAACACGTCACTTACACCTCGGTAAAACCATTTTTTAATGTTAATTTTTGCATCGATTTTTTTAAGCCACCTGTCTTCGGCTATATCCAGGGCCAACCACGGTAACCACAAAACCGACATGGTTAAACAAAGCGCATTTCTGCAAACCTCAAGTCGCAGTTTTAAGATCTCCCAACATCTCACTTGTAAGAGTTATGGCATTTATGTCGCCACTTGCCACTTATGCCAAGAACAATATGTAGGCGAGACTAAAAATCGGTTTGCCACTCGGTGGTTGGGTCACCATGCCATTTGGGGGAAGGTCGACACTTCGCAGCGTAATGATGACGCGGCGCTTTTGCACCACTTTAAAGACCGACACCCCAACGAGTTTGAAAAGCCAATTGAACGTTGCTACTGTGTTGTGTTTGTCGAACAACCACGTACTGCGGACCTGGATATAGCCAAAGGCAGGTGGCTTAACAAAATCGGTGCAAAAATTAACATTAAAAACAATAGTTTTACCGAGGTGTAAGTGACGTGTGTTTTTAATCCACCCTTATTTCATGGTTACCAAAAATAAGTGCTCGGTGTAGCAGCGGACCGACTTCAATCTAAACCTGCTCGCACCGCCCACATGCTTTAATGCTGGGGCGAAAGAAGTAATTTGTAATGCCCACACTGTGGAGCAGATAAGCAAGATACAGACCATCTTGTCCTATCATGTCCTTTAACCAATGCACAAGGTGGTTATCGGACAGTACATAAATACGATACAGCATTCAGTGACTGGCTCCAAAAAGTATTCGATCACATCTAATTTTTTGAGACGTGGAAATCATAAGCCAATACATACCGGTGTCCTGGTTGGCAAATGCGGCTAACGCCTTAATGATGTTCGTTCAATTGAGAGTTATTTATCTTATCTACATTGTGTTATTGTAACAAATACGTTTAAACTCTCCAATAATGAAATTTGTCAAAAAAGTAACCAACCACTGATCTGTCATCCATTGTAGCTAGCAATTACCTTAAAGAAGCGGTTCCCAACCTATGGGTCGCGACTCCAGTTGGGGTCGCCTAAGGCATGGTTCCCAACTCGTTTTAGGGCATAGACCACTAGCCCCAATAAAATCATTGAGCACTTTATTTTTAAGAAAGAATACAGTGAATGTTAATTTATAGCCTATTAACTTTATCCTTGGAGTCACCGCAACTTGGCAGATGTTATCAAGGGACCACGGCACACGAGAGGTTGGAAACCGCTGCCTTGAAGCCTAATAAAACGCAAAAATGATTAATTTTGATGTCAATTACCCCTTTTCCAGGCAAATCACGAGCTCCTGCTGAAACACAGCAAGATGGCTGTATTTCCTGTCCACGCCCAGGTAAGAGTTGAAAACTTGCCAAGACGAATATTGCAACACAGAAAATGCCGTTACAAAGCATGATGGTCAAATGCAAGAGACACTTGCAAGAGGTAAAACACAAGAGACACTCCACAAACTTGCTTAAGTTATTTTCCTGCAACAGATATGCTTCATCACAATATTAAATACATAACAACGCTTTTATTATATTTAATCTTCCCTTTTTGTTGTTGCAATAATTGCTTTTCACCTTAAATATTGCCCTGAAATGCACAACTTCGTAAGAGGCAGGAAGATAATAACAGCTCGAGTGCATGTGCAAATCAAGTACAAACAGTCTCAGAAAGTCATACATCTATTTTGAACGCTGGTACAATTACCAAAAGCAATGCAAACGATTAGGTGGCTTGAATTGGCAAGGACATCAGGCCCTATTCAAGGAAATTTCTTGTTTCTAAAATAACTTCCTGAAATACTGTCCCAAACACAAATTACAACAAAGCCTGTATGAAAATGTTGTAGCTTTTTCCGTTTAGACACAAATTACAAAGTAATTGTACACATACAGTACGTGTCAATTCTATGCAATCAATAATGCTTTTCAGTAATAACTGATCATGTCCCGTCCCAGTTGAGTCTGATAAAAAAGATCCGTTTGTCTGATAAAAAAAACAATTTGGCATGGCAACAAAAAGTACCGTCGAAGTTTTTGTGTTGGTCCAAACCATTACAGCATTTGTGGTTATGACATAATCATTTTGTAAAAATCATTTTCAAGTGTCCAGAAACGTATTTAAAAAAGTCGTATTCTTTGAAAAGTCATTTTGGCAGTTATTTTGTTTACTGGGCAACACACAAAAAATGCTGTCACCCGTTCTTACTTCTAATTGACAGGGCGAGGATTTGATAACAAGTTGATTTTTGAAGTAATGCTCATCTTTTGCCTATTTATTTTATTTATTAGATTTTTTGTTTGATTTGTGGGTTTTCGTGAGCATGGCTTCACTTCTGGTGAGCACATTTCACTTAAAAAAATAAACTAACCTCTTTACTTTCGAGGTATAATTTATATCTAGTTGAACAACCTAGAACTACATCAACAGGTTTTGAAGTTAAGTTTTGACTGGGTTTGTGTAAGAAAAGGTTTCATGGTACATACCATGTGTAAACCCTTCAACTGCGACGAGACATGATCAGTCATTACTGAATAGCAATATTGGTTGCATAGAATTGACACGTACTGTATGTGTACAATTACTTTGTGATTTGTGCCCAAATGGAAAAAGCTACAACATTTTCATACAGGCTTTGTTGTAATTTGTGTTTGGAAAAGCATTTCAGGAAGTTATTTTAGAAACAAGAAATTTCCTTGAATAGGGCCTGATGTCCTTGCCAATTCAAGCCACCTAATCGTTTACATTGCTTTTGGTAATTGTACCAGCGTTCAAAATAGATGTATGACTTTCTGAGACTGTTTGTACTTGATTTGCACATGCACTCGAGCTGTTATTATCTTCCTGCCTCTTACGAAGTTGTGCATTTCAGAGCAATATTAAAGGTGAAAAGCAATTATTGCAACAACAAAAAGGGAATATTAAATATAATAAAAGCGTTGTTATGTATTTAATATTGTGATGAAGCATATCTGTTGCAGGAGAATAACTTAAACAAGTTTGTGGAGTGTCTCTTGTGTTTTACTTCTTGCAAGTGTCTCTTGCATTTGACCATCATGCTTTGTAACGGCATTTTCTGTGTTGCAATATTCGTCTTGGCAAGTTTTCAACTCTTACCTGGGCGTGGACAAGAAATACAGCCATCTTGCTGTGTTTCAGCAGAAGCTCGTGATTTGCCCGGAAAAAAGGTAATTGACATCAAAATTAATCATTTTTGCATTTTATTAGGCTTTAAGGCAGCGGTTCCCAACCTCTTTTGTGCCATGATCCCTTGATAACATCTGCCAAGTTGCGGTGACCACAAGGATAAAATTAGCAGGCTATAAATTAACATTCACTGTATTCTTTCTCAATAATAAAGTGGTCAGATTTTATTGGGGTTAGTGATCCATTGCTTAAAACGAGTTGGGAACCATGTCTTAGGCCAGGGGTGTCAAACTCGTTGGGGTTCGAGGGCCACATTGCAGTTTGGAAATTATGCCAAGGGCCGCATGTGATTTATAATCTAGTTTTATACACTTAAACCGGGGGTGCACAACCTTTTCGTTACAACGGTCGCATTGCAGATCCTTATTTCACCAACAGCCGCCAATTGCCTGCTGGATTTTGTTTTAAAATTACCGATGTAAAGAAACTGGTTTATATCATATGCATATACCATCTATTAGGGCCCAAAAAGCCCAGATTAATTTTCTAACTTAAATCACAGAGCTGCGCAGTATGAAGATCAGTCTTAACCGTTTATGACGTCATAATCTATATTGTGACGCTTATGGTATCCGCATTGTTTGCATAAAAAAGTCTAATGCATATGGCTACTAGGGCTAGGCTGGTAATACTCTTTTCAGTATCACAAAATCTGTTTAGAGCAGTATGAAAATCAAAATATTTGGCAAAGGATTTTTAATTACATCACGGCTGCCAGTACATATATTTCCATAAATATGTTTATGGCCGCACAAACTCGTCTATGTGGCCGTACGGGCGAAGGTTTCGCACCCCTGACTGAAACTTAACGCTTATTTTAGTTACAGGAACGATTTTCAACGTTTCTATCCAGAACATATCAGTTTTTATTATAAATGAAATTTCTGTAAATGTCTGTTTAAATAACAGCTTTTAATTGGAAAAGTGAGAAAAAATTATTATATTTAAATACAAATCTGACAAAATATTGCAATTGTTGTTAAGTGTTTAAGGGCCGCATTGGAGGGCTTCATGGGCCGCGCGTTAGACACCCCTGTCTAAGGCGACCCCAGGCAAATTGTGAGGCGACCCCAGTTGGAGTATCGCCCCACAGGTTGAGAACCGCTGCTTTAACGTAGTTGCCAGCTACAATGGATGATAGATCAGTGATTGGTTACTCTTTTGACAAATTTCTTTATTGACGAGTTTAAACGTATTTGTTACCACTGGTAACTTACCAGATAAGACTTATTTGTTACTATAACACAATGTAGATAAGATGAATAGCTCTCAATAGAACGAACATAATTAAGGCGTTAACCACATATGCCGACCAGGACACCAGCATGTATTGTCGTATGCTTTCCACGTCTTAAAAAACTAGATATGATCGAATATTTTTTGGAGCAAGTCCCTGAATGCTGTATCGCATTCATGTGCTGTCAGATAACCACCTTGTACATTGGTTAAAGGACATGTTAGGACAAGATGATCCTTATCTTGCTTACGCAGATAATTATCTGCTCCACAGTGTGGGCATTACAAATTACTTCTTTCGCCCCAGCATTAAAGCATGTGGGCGGTGCGAACATGTTTAGATCGAAGTCGGTCCGGTGCTACACCGAGCACTCATTTTTGGTAACCATGAAATAAGGGTGGATTTCAATTCTGGGCGAAAGCCATGTAGTAAGGGTGGTGGTGGGTGGCCACGTACTTGGTGTAACGATTTTTTTTACTTTGTTTTAATGAAAGTCCGCACACATTAGCTATAGCAGAGTGCGGGAGTACTTGGCTTTAGTGGTGAGCCGTTATTGCAGGGTTCTGGACCGGACCGGTTGAAATATAAGACCGATTATTATCAGACCTTCCGAAATATTTCGGTAACAGTACCCTATGGTAATCGGTTGTTGCTTCCAGCGACGTTGCTGTTGCGTGGGTTGCTTTGGGTCGAGCGACATCGACTTTGTGTTACTCGAGGATTTTCCAAAGATGTTCCCATTTAGGCAACAAACCTGCTTCACTCTTTAGTGAAGAATGTTAGTCTGGGTGCAGAGTTCAACAGAGCCTATCCTATTTTTATACTGCTGCTGGGCTCTGTTTGTTTTTAGCAGAAACGCGAACGTTTCAATTCTGGGAAACGTTCGATCCAACCTTTTTCGCGCGTTGCCGTTGGATTATTGGGTTGGACTCGATCTTAGACCCCCACTACACCAACGACAAGGTGTCAGGTCCCTCTGTACGGGTCACAAAACTATGTGTTTTAAATTCCCCACAAGTATTAATTTATCCAACATTACGTAATTTACGTATTGTGTCAGCAAAAGTTGTTTAAAAGTGTGTGTATATTTTTTAAAAAGTGTTGTTTGTAGAGGGGACTAATTGGACTTACTGGGTCAAATGGACTTGTTGGAGAAAGTGGTATGAAAGGAGCGAAAGGGGAACCTGGAAAAAGGGTGATTGATTTTAAAACGACTCATTTTTGCTTTAATTAGGCTCAAAGATTGTTAAAAATGTTACAAAATGTCAACCAAAGTTAGGGTTACCAGGTTTATAGAGCTCTTCTGGCAAATGTATTTTTATTCTATAGTCCTATTTTTGCCAAGATATCATTGTTATCTTAAAAACAAAAACTGTGTAACTGTGTATATTTTTCAAATAGTGTTGTTTTTATAAGGGACTTGCTGGGCTTACTGGACTTACTGGGCCAACTGGACTTACTGGACGAAGTGGAGCCAAAGGAGCTCCGGGTTTTCCTGGAAAAAGGGTGATTGAATTTAAAATGGCTTATTTTTGTGTTTTATTACGCTTTGAGTTTGCTTGCCTACAATAGTATATGTGGATTTATGATTATGTTGATTAGTGATTAGCTACGTTTTCGACGAATTTCATTATTGACGAGTTTAAACATAAGTTATTGATTACTTCCTGATAGCCTAAAACGCAATGTAGATAAAATAAATAACTCTTAATTGAACGAACATAATTAAGGTTAGCTCTATATGCCGACGGTGATCAAACTATAATCGTTTGTACAAACGAAGAATTTTTGGTACCACTGGGTCAAGGTGAAAATTCTACCCATAAAAACATTGCAAGCTTTGATGAAACTTTTTTATTAAACCGGTAATGAGCCTGTTATACAACCAACGTTTCGGGTTCAACGAAGGCAAAATGTATTTCAAGCTGCTTTTAAAAATGTCAAAAATGTTGCAAAACATATATATACGCAGTAGTAAGTATTATCATTTAAACCTTCCAAAAATGGTATCATGAGTACTAATCTATTCACACATTACTTGTTTTAAGTATTGTGTGTTTAAGTAAACAGCTAAAGTTGTGGGGAATTGTGAGTATATTTTTTAAATACAGTTGTTTGTACAAGGGGCCAGTTGGACCTTCTGGGCTACCTGGACTTACTGGGCCACCTGGATCTACTGGGCCAACTGGACTTACTGGGCCAACTGGAATCCCTGGACAAAGTGGTATGAAAGGAGCAAAAGGGGAACCTGGAAAACAGGTGATTGATTTCAAATGAATCGTTTACTGGGGGGAAATTTCAATGACAAATTCTACTCACAAAAACAATGCAAGCTTTGATGAAGCTATTTTATTAAACCGGTACTAAGCCTGTTACACGATATGCATTTCAGGTCCAACAAAGGCGAAACGTATTCCAAGCTGCATCTAAAAATGTTAATAATGTCACAGAAAAAAAACTAAATCGCAGCAGCATGTGTTGCCATTACACCTTCCAAAAACGTTATCCCAAGTACAAATCTATCCGCAAATTACTTGTTTTAAGTATTGTGCCAGCTAAAGTTGTTTAAACTGTGTATATGTTTCAAAATAGTGTTGTTTGTACAAGGGAACAATTGGACTTACTGGGCCAACTGGACTTACTGGGTCAAGTGGACCTACTGGGCCGACTGGACTTACTGGGCCGACTGGACTTACTGGGCCAACTGGACTTACTGGGCCAACTGGACTTATTGGGCCACGTGGATCTACTGGGCCACGTGGATCTACTGGACCCACTGGATCTCCTGGACCAACTGGACCTCCTGGGCCAACTGGATACACTGGACGAAGTGGTGCAAAAGGTGCTAAAGGAGAACCTGGAAGAGCGGCCAACAATAATGAAAGTGAGTTGTCTCTTTAATTGTCAACTAATGTGACGTTTCACATGCACACTTATTTTTATTTCCCCGGTGTGCGGGACAACGTGTATAACGATATCTTAATGCTTATAGCATATGTCCCTTGTCGTAATTTGTCTCAGTTTATTAATTTAGTTAAGTTGAAAAACTTATTTGACGTTCTGAGCAAACAAAAAGCCGACATTTGATTTTGAGGAAAGGTCATTTCAGTTTGACACATTTTTTTAAAAATTTCGAAGTGATATGAAATAAACAGTGTCATATTATCTCATTGATTGCCGTACTTTCAGATCGATTTCGCCGCCTGGAAGAACGTACTAATGAGCTTTGGAAAGGTAGGTGAAACGAGCGATGTACCGAATATTCGGTTTGCCGAGTTTATTCGGCTGAATCGGCCATTTTTGCAAAGATTTGGTTTCGGCCGAATAAATTGTTGTGATTCCGCTGAAACCGAATATTTTACGAACACAAAATTAAACCGTTAAACGTGCATTTTATGCCAAGTAAGATATCAAGTAATCTTTTTAAGCTGCATCATAAGGAAAATCAATTTCTATATTTTTGACACATTACCTTTTTTTCCCCAAGGTAGTATTCTGCACAATTTGTCTGGTAACATTTTTTCATGTCAAACGCGTAGCGTACGACTTTGCGTGTTCGGTTTTGGCCGAGCCGAAATTTAGCCGATTCGGCACATCACTAGTTTAAACTATAAAACAGTTATGTAACGCCTTGTGTGCTATTTAGCGAGTAAATTTGTAAAGACAAGACCACATTGTTTTACGAATGACAGCCTCCTAATCGTTTCAGACAAATATTGCTTTATAACATGTCAGTACAGCCACAGATTAAATACCTCTCAATTTTTCAGAATTTTAAGTGTATCCCACGTCGAATTGGAATAATTAAAATTACTGCTGTGTGTGCTGCAGAAGCACAATGGCTGAGTGGAAGAGTCCGTACTGGAAAAAATGGATATAGTTACAAGGTGGTACGCCATTCAGGTGGCTATTACAACGGGAAAAGGGCTTGCGCTGCAATTGGAGGCCAAATTGCTCATACTGGATTTGCAGACAAATCTACTTACTGGTTGGTTTTGTAAACTTAAACAATCAAATGTTATGATTGTATTCTTCAAATACCTTCGTTTTACTGTAATGTTAAGTTTGATTGCCATCAACACAAAAAAATAAAAAACAGCTGAACTCGTGAATTGATAATATTACAGAATTACTGCGACAGCCCTAGGAAAAAAGTGTTTGGGCGGTGCTTATTTCGCCAACAAACCCTAGAAGGGTTCTCACTAATTTTATAAAGGCATTTTGGTGTAGTCGTCGTTTTTCGAACTTTCCTAATACACATTCAACGAAAAAAACTCGTCTTTATTTTTATTTTTTCATTTTATAGGAGCGTAATGACAGACTTTTACGATGTGGAGGTATATATTGGATTGACAGATCTGAACCGCGAAGGTACGTTCGTGTGGGAAAACGGGGTTCCAGCGAGTCGAGGATTTACCTATTGGGGTTGGTACGAGCCCAACAACTATGGTGGAAGAGAGGATTGTGTGACAGTTTGGGATGACGATTGGAATGACGTCCCTTGCGTCTCAAACCGCTACCACACCCTCTGTGAAAGAGCTCCTGCTTCGTAATTTCATTGACTAACCGAATCGCTTGGTGTTTGTTATTTTATTTTAGATCGGTAAATAACTTTCTATCGAATAGTAAACACCTTTTCACATAGTTGTGGCTTTCTCCAGCGGTTCATTATGGTATTACAGTCACCGTTACTAATTACGGAAATGTTTTAGTTTTGTTTCAATAATCGCAAACGTTGTTCCTAAGCTTGATGGTTAATCCTATTTAGTCGTGCATTTAAGCTGAAGCATTTTCATCGCCTATTTTAGCATTAAAAAAAGTATAACTTTTCATCGCCATTTCGCAAGTTTTCTGCCATCATTATATTATGATCAATCTTTTATTTGTATCACATCATTTTTTTTGATAAATCATTATAATATGTAGAAAATGGTGACACTCTTTTCCATCCCTACTGTTGTTCAAAATAAAACTTCCTGAAAATATAGTGTATGTTGCTTGGATACTGCACGCGCACCACCTTCATCAGATCACGTATCCTGGATGCTTGAGCAAGCTCTAACAATGGTCCGAACCAGGTCATTTGTAATAAGAGTGACACAAAAAACATTGAATGAATTTAGATCTTTAGTGAATCTTTGACGTCCTAAAAACGAGTCGTGTTTGTGAGGGTTAAGATCTACTGCGCAAATGCGGTAGACCTTCTAACACAGGAACTCACAGCACACACGGTTTGCTAAATACCGATGGAAGGCGGAAAGAGCGCAGCTATTTAAAAACAGTGAAACTGGGATGGGGTTAGCGACTAAATTCAACATAAATAACTAGGTTTTTAGGTTAATTTTATTGTTATTATTATTATGAAACCTCAGACTAATCCTAATAGCCATAACATTAAGCATTTTTTGAACAAACTGCATTTAAAATACTTGAGGGCGCAATCAAAGTACTAAATTTATCAAACTGCGTGCAGTAAATTCCTGTACTAATGAGCTATAACGGTTAACGAGTATAGACTTGTGAACACCCTGATGGTAATAAATATGTAACTGAAAAGAAGTACGCAAGTATATTGTCTTATACAACCACTAAACAGGTTGATGATTTCTAGTATGTGAATATGGTTTGGTACCAGTTGCTTTAAAGTCTATCAAAATACGGTGTGTCATTAAAATTGTTGCAAGTTTGTTTATTTACCATCAAGCTTTGTGCAATCATTATTAGGTGCATTTTAGAGTTAAAGGTGAAAGTGTATTTATAATCCTTGAAATAAAGTTACCATGTAAAAAAGTAAATTAGCACTTTGTTTGATCTGTGATGTACATTTCTTCACCTTTTTGATAAACCATGCAAGTATTAGAAAGATATTTACACATTTCCAAATACTCTCTGTTGTGTTATTATTAACTTATTCGAGCCTGATAATTATTTAAAAATAAATGTGTTGATTTTTCATTGTCATGAAGACTGTTCAACAGAAATGCAGTAAACTGAAAAATCAGGCGTCTTAAATTTCGGCGTTTTAAATTGCGGCGTCTTATCACGAGCGGCGTCTTAAATTGCGTCCAAGCAAGTTAGTCTAACCATCTACGTTTTCTGCCACAGAAAATTATTGGTAAGAGTGGTATTTTCCGGCGCCGAATGGGTACCGGTACAAGTTTGTAAACCATGAAGCTGGATATGAAAACGGAAGAACAAAATCTGCTGAAATCGGTGGCCAAGTCGCATCTGTGGGAATGAGAAATGAAACTATTTACCAGTTAGTATTTTTTTTTAAATATAATAAATTGAATTTTTTTTGCGTTATGCCAACACTAGTAATTATAAACAAAAACATACAAAACACATTTTTTAATAAGGCATATTCCCTAAATTGGCAGGAGCATCAACGCACATTACACCGACGATTGGAACGCGTATAATGGATTGACTGATATAGCTATGGGACGGAAGTTTCGTGTGGGAAGATGGTGTTTCGGCGAGTCAAGGGTGAACCAACTGGCGTTCGGGTCAACCAAACAACTGTTGTGGAGGAGAGGATTGTACCATTGGTCACCATGGGTTGTGGGTTGACGTGTCGTGCTCTAGTCGCCTCAAAACCCTTTGTGAAAGACCAACAGCTCTATAGTTTTTATGTTCTTAAACCAATTTTGTTAACTCCTTGTAGAACTAAATCTAACTTTATTTGCTGTTGATAACACAACATAGAGTATTTGGTAATGTGTAAATATCTTTCTAATACTTGCATGGTTTATCAAAAAGGTGAAGAAATGTACATCACAGATCAAACAAAGTGCAAATTAATTTACTTTTTTACATGGTAACTTTATTTCAAGGATTATAAATACACTTTCACCTTTAACCCTAAAATGCACCTAATAGTGATTGTACAAAGCTTGATGGTACAAACTTGCAACAGTTTTAATGACATACCATTTATTGTTAGACTTTAAAACAACTGGTACCAAACCATATTCACATATTAGAAATCGTCAACCTGTTTAGTGGTTGTTTAAGACAATATACTAGCGTACTTGTTTTCAGTTACATATTTATTGAAATCAGGGTGTTCACAAGTCTACTCGTTAACCGTTATGGCATTTACTTTTCATAATTTTCAATTATTCTCTATTAGGGGAGAATGGTTGAAAGTGTCGTTGATTGTTCAACGGAAACACTTGTGGTGTCGCAATATGTAGTCTAGCAAAGGTCTTTCGAATTGAAATATACAAGTGGCAACCGACTGCGTAAAAATTACTTTCACTATTTTCTTGTTTGCATACAGAAATTACAAAACGACGTTTCGGTGGCTATATACTGATGTTTCTGCGTAGCACACTCGTAAACGACTTTCACAAGTGATTCGATCTGGTGTTGTAAAATAAAACAAATACGGGGTAACAGCATATGCACTGAAGAATTATGCACCGTTCTTTGTTTGTTTGTCCCGGCAGAAAATTACTTAGCCGGAGAATCCATTAACCACTGCTACATGGAGCATTAGCCTAATGCAACTTAAATTGTTTCAGATAGTTTACCTAGGGATAAGAACAATTACAAACCATAAACAACAGGGGCCTAGTATGAGATAAAAGTTGCTTCATCATGTGAGTTGTTTAGGTGTTTCATCCCAGACGAGAATAGGGATCACGGAATTAAAAGTAGTGCATGGTGTTATGCACTGCAACAAGTTAAGTTTCATGAGATGTATAGGCTACGTTGAAAAAAACTAGGCCTATAAATTACTCGATCGCTGCTCTGAATACAACGAAAAAAATGATGTTTAACTATCACCCAACTTGTAGGCTACCAAGTTATCAGTAAATACACTCGTAAATTTGTTTATTAAACATTACCGATCAGAGAAAGGCAACTTTAAAAATTCTAATATAACCTAAAACAAAACTATCAACTCTAATCAGCACCTGGAAACGTTTCGTGTCCACAAGTTTTTTGTCGCTGTAGATATTTTCGATTTACAAAAATTGCCAGGACAATTAGTAATATTCAGTTAAGTAACTCCTTCGATGTGTATTGCTGCGCTTGCATCAATATATTATTTTGCACGAATTTTTGTACCGATACACGAGGCTCAGCAGCTACACAAATTGGAGTTTTAAACCCGAAAATGCAGTGATATTAAAAAGCGATTCAATGAACACGTGAACAACCCAACAACAAACTTGAAATGGTTGGAACACTTTTCAGAACAATTGACTCATTCAATTTTGATTTATTTTGTTGACATGATTCCCTAAATTTTCGGTGCTGTAGCATTAGTTCGCAGCTAAAACAGGAAAAATGGTCAGGTACGCAAAGCACCAAGCGCAGAACTATGATGCGGCTAGGTCATTAAAAAGGTGTGTCAATTGTCGTTTGGCAACCTTCGACACAAATCTAGAGAATTGTTTTTGAGTAATGCTATTGAATTATTCGCCTAAACTTGACCGATACTCAGGCAGTTATAAAGATTTTTCGTTTACTTTCAGCTTTTAACTGAGGTTGCATTTGCGGGTAAAAGTATTAGTACAGGAATTTACTGCACGCAGTTTTGATAAATTCAGTACTTTGGTTGCGCCCTCAAATATTTTAAATGCAGTTTGTTCAAAAATTGCTTAATGTTATGGCTATTAGGGTTAGTCTGAGGTTTCATAATAATAATAACAATAAAATTAACCTAAAAACCTAGTTATTTATGTTGAATTTAGTCACTAACCCCATCCCAGTTTTACTGTTTTTAAATAGCTGCGCTCTTTCCGCCCTCCATCGGTATTTTGCCAACCGTGTGTGCTGTGAGTTCCTGTGTTAGAAGGTCTACCGCATTTGCGCAGTAGATCTTAACCCTCACAAACACGACTCGTTTTTAGGACGTCAAAGATTCACTAAAGATCTAAATTCATTCAATTTTTTTTGTGTCACTCTTATTACAAATGACCTGGTTCGGACCATTGTTAGAGCTTGCTCAAGCATCCAGGATACATGATCTGATGAAGGTGGTGCGCGTGCAGTATCCAAGCAACATACACTATATTTTCTGGAAGTTTTATTTTGAACAACTGTAGGGATGGAAAAGAGTGTCACCATTTTCTACATAATATAATGATTTACCAAAAAAAATGATTTGATACAAATAAAAGATTGATCATAATATAATGATGGCAGAAAACTTGCGAAATGGCGATGAAAAGTTATACTTTTTTTAATGCTAAAATAGGCGATGAAAATGCTTCAGCTTAAATGCACGACTAAATAGGATTAACCATCAAGCTTAGGAACAACGTTTGCGATTATTGAAACAAAACTAAAACATTTAAATTAAAAAACCGTAATTAGTAACGGTGACTGTAATGCCATAATGAACCGCTGGAGAAAGCCACAACTATGTGAAAAGGTGTTTACTATTCGATACAAAGTTATTTACCGATCTAAAATAAAATAACAAACACCAAGCGATTCGGTTAGTCAATGAAATTACGAAGCAGGAGCTCTTTCACAGAGGGTGTGGTGGCGGTTTGAGACGCAAGGGACGTCATTCCAATCTTCATCTCTGGCTACTGTCGCACAATCCTCTCTTCCACCATAGTTGTTGGGCTCGTACCAACCCCAATAGGTAAATCCTCGACTCGCTGGAACCCCGTTTTCCCACACGAACGTACCTTCGCGGTTCAGATCTGTCAATCCAATATATACCTCCACATCGTAAAAGTCTGTCATGACGCTCCTATAAAATGAAAAAATAAAAATAAAGACGAAAATAAGATGATGCAGTTTAAAAAGATTACTTGATATCTTACTTGGCATAAAATGCACGTTTAACGGTTTAATTTTGTGTTCGTAAAATATTCGGTTTCAGCGGAATCACAACAATTTATTCGGCCGAAACCAAATCTTTGCAAAAATGGCCGATTCAGCCGCATAAACTCGGCAAACCGAATATTCGGTACATCGCTCGTTTCACCTACCTTTCCAAAGCTCATTAGTACGTTCTTCCAGGCGGCGAAATCGATCTCAAAGTACGGCAATCAATGAGATAATATGACATTGGTCATACCCTGTTTATTTCATATCACTTCGAAATTTTAAAAAAAATGTGTCAAACTGAAATGGCCTTTCCTCAAAATCAAATGTCGGCTTTTTGTTTGCTCAGAACGTCAAATAAGTTTTTCAACTTAACTAAAGTAATAAACTGAGACAAATTACGACAAGGGGCATATGCTATAAGCATTAAGATATCGTTATATACGTTGTCCCGCACACCGGAAATAAAAATAAATGTGCATGTTAAACGTCACATTAGTTGACAATGAAAGAGACAACTCACTTTCATTATTGTTGGCCGCTCTTCCAGGTTCTCCTTTAGCACCTTTTGCACCACTTCGTCCAGTGTATCCAGTTGGCCCAGGAGGTCCAGTTGGCCCAGGAGATCCAGTGGGTCCAGTAGATCCACGTGGCCCAGTAGATCCACGTGGCCCAATAAGTCCAGTTGGCCCAGTAAGTCCAGTTGGCCCAGTAAGTCCAGTTGGCCCAGTAAGTCCAATTAGTCCCTTGTACAAACAACACTATTTTGAAACATACACACAGTTTAAACAACTTTAGCTGGCACAATACTTAAAGCAAGTAATTTGCGGATAGATTTGTACTTGGGATAACGTTTTTGGAAGGTGTAATGGCAACACATGCTGCTGCGATTTAGTTTTTTTTCTGTGACATTATTAACATTTTTAGATGCAGCTTGGAATACGTTTCGCCTTTGTTGAACCTGAAATGCATATCGTGTAACAGGCTTAGTACCGGTTTAATAAAATAGCTTCATCAAAGCTTGCATTGTTTTTATGAGTTTTTTAAACTGACAACTGATTTTAACCTAGAAATAAAGATTTCCCAAAACGTGTAAAAATATGACACGCTTTTGTTATAGTTCGCAACCTTTTGTGCATGTTTTGCAGTACAGCTTGGTATCGCGTGTCACAATCTATAATCATTGTGATGCAAAAATCTAAAACTGAATAGTTGCGACTCAAATCTATATGAAATACAAGTTGTCCAACCCATTGTTACGCGATCGAGCCCCATGAATGACATATTATGCCCAATATAATACAGGAAAAGGGTACAGGAAAAAATCAAAAATTTACTGATTTCTGCAAACTGGTAAGCTTTAACGCGAATTAGATTGGCCAAATTAGATAAACTTTTGGGTTCTAACACTTGAGCGTAATATAATGTACGCTGCATGGTAATGTTTAAAGTCTTCTTGAAAATTAAGCGGTCGAATTTACATGAAAATAGTTCCAGTTTCGGCATTACTTGAAGCATTTTTTGTTATATCGGAAAAATGGGGATTTTTTTAAATTGGGGTTAGGAAAGATTGTCCTAAAACAGGAAAAATGGTCAGGTACACATAGTACCTAGCGCAGAACCAGAGTTGTAAACGGGTTTGAAATTTGAGCCCGAACCCGGCAAATTGATATCTCTCTTTTCAAGTGCTCTTAATCTTAACTTTGTATCTCTGCACTTGCTGATGATTTGACTTTTGATCTCTTTGTCTCGATCATTGAAATCACAATCAACAGAGAGTTGTCGAAGATATGAATAAAATTGATTCATGTTTTCATCTTCTTCTTGTTTTGTCTCACGAAACTTGAATATTTCATAATCAATATGTTTCATTGGAATAAAGTATTTGTTCAGAGCTTGCAGAGCTTTGTCATACTCTTCAGTATTGCCATTATCTGGTAATGTTTCAAAAATGTCAAATACTTCTGCTCCTGCATAATGTAGCAAACAAGCACGTTTTATCTTGTCATTTGTGATGTCTTTTACCACAAATAAGTTTTCAAGGCGTTTCACCCATTTTGTCCAACGTGTACCAGCTGTTGAATGATCGGTAACGTCAAATGGAGGTAAACTATCTGACAGTGTAGCAGCCATCTTGTATTTGTTTAGCTTTTTCGTCTGTCTTTCTCCTCAACTTTCAGGTGTTTTACGAGTTTCAAGGTGACTTTAAAAGTATCTTTGTCAATCCTTGATTACTATTAATTATCCCCGTCGCCAGTTATAGTGTTTCGCTGCATAGTGCTTTGTCAGAGACTAGACATAACACAAAGTGTTTGTTTATGTGCTCTCGCTATTGCTCGTGCTCATAGATTGAAACGGCGTGGTCACATACGGTCACGTGGTATACTGTTAACGTAGTGATCGTTTAATACTAATTGTAAACACTACAAACCCTAATCGTTTATGAGAAGCCTGTTTAGGCCCGGAAGTGTGATTGACAGGCCTATACTTGAAGCCTCAGAAAATACCAAGACAACAAAAACAATCGACAACTGGTTTTGAACAGAGCGTATGACTGTTTGATATTAGATCAGGTCCAACAACTGGCTATTTAGCTACAAAAATGTATGTATAAAAAAACTTGACACAAAATCAAGCTCGTTTTTCAAAAAAAAAAAAAACATAAGCCAGAACCGACTTACAACTCTCCGCAGAACTATGACGCGACAAAGTCAACTGTCATTTGGCAACCTTTGACACGAACCTAACGAATTGATTTTGAGTAATGCTATTGAATTACTCGCCTAAACTTTGCTGCTGCTTTTAAATAAGGCTGCATTTGCGCAGTAGATCCTAAGTCTTACAAACACGACCCGTCGATGTCAAAGATGTTACTAATGCTCTTAATTTATTTGATCTGGTTTGGACCGTTGATACAGCTTGACCACAGGCACCCAGGATACGACCTATGGATGCACTTAACTTCCAACTAATTAGGAAGTTGGAACTGCTGGTGATCTAATGGTGGTGCGCAGTATCCAACAATTTGCTTGCAAGAAGTTTTATTCTGTTCACTTGTAATGTTGGAAAAACGTGTCACCATTTTATACATATTACATTTATTGATTATTATAATCAATGACTGATAACGTGCGCAATGGCGTGAAAAGATACCATGTTAATGCTATAGTAGGAGATGATAGACGATAATGATTCAGGTTTAATGCACGACTATATAAGGTTAACCAGCGAACTTACAACGTTTAAAATTATTAAAAGAAAACAATCGACAAAACTGCAACAATTGATTAGGTTTATAAACTGTAATTAGTAATGGTGATTGCAATTTTATAATAAACCGATGGAGAAATCCACAACTCTTCGAATCACGATGAAGAGTTTATTATGCGTGGAACCATGGGATTCCGTGGCAATGGAATTACGAAAAGGGGGCTCTTTCACAGAGGGTGTGGCGTTTGCTTGAGTAGCAACTCGCGTCAATCCAGTCCCCATCAGAAGCAACATAGGTACAATCCTCTCCTCCACAGCAGTTGTTGGGCTCGTACCAACCCCAGTATGTAAACCCTGAACTCGCCGGAACCCCGTTTTCCCACACAAATGTACCTTCGCGGGCCCGATCTGTCAATCCAATGTATACCTCCAAACCATCGTAAAAGTCTGTCATGACACTCCTATAAAATGTGAAATGAAACACGCGCATTTTTTTCGGTATATGTGTTTTCGGTTATTTCTAGGAACAACGACTGTACTGTACTTTGCCCAATTTTTTCAAACAAAGCGTCTTGAATTTAGGAAGGCTTGTAGGGTGGAAAGTGAGAACGTGATGATTTGCTCATGTGTCCATCGTAATGTTGTTGGATTTTTTTCATGCAAAATACATCTGGCGACCGTAAACTAAACCATGGTAGTTTTAGGTTTCGTAAAACGCTATGACAGTAAGTTTCGAGCCTTTGCAAAATTAGGGGGACCTATTCTCAGTTTTGCTTGGCAAAATTAAGCGCGGCCGAAAACTTTTTTCCAAGGGCAGTCCCAGCAATTCTGTAATATTATCAATTCTCGAGTTATAACAATACTACGCAGTTAAGCTGTGTTTTTTTTTGGTGGCAATCAAACTTGACATTGCAGTAATAACATTGCATTTTTACAATACAATCACACCATTTTATTGTGTAATTTCACAAAACTAACCAATAAGTGGATTTGTCTGCAAATCCAGTATGAGCAATTTGACCTCCAATCGCAGCGCAGGCCCTTTTTCCGCTGAAATAGCCATGTGCATGTTCTACGACCTTGTAAAGATATCCATTTTTTCCAGTACGGACCCTTCCACTCAACCATTGAGCTTCTGCCGCACAAACAGCAGTAATTTTATTCATTCCAATTCGACGTAGGATACACATAAAATTGTGAAAAATTGAGACACATTCAACTTGCGGCTGTACTTCTTACTCAACTTGTACTCTTATATACATCTTGTAAAGCATTTTTTGTTTAATACGAATAGGAGGTTGCCATTAGTAAAACAAAGTGATCTTATTTTTACAAGTTCAATAGAACACATGAAAACGTTCAAGGCATTGTACAACTGTTCTATGGTTTCACCAACCTATCCGAAGCTCATTAGTGCGTTCTTCCAGGCGTCGAATGCGATCTGAAAGTAAGGCAATTTTTGAGGTAATATGACACTAGTTATACGATGTTTATTTTATATCATTTTGAATGAAATAAAAAAATTATTTGTGTCCAACTGAAATGGCCTTTCCTTAAAACACTCTCGGACTTTCTTGTTGCTTGGAGCGTCAAATAAGTTTAACAATCAAATTAAATTAGTAACTTTTATAAACTACGACAAGAGGTATAAGCAGTGTTTTTTTAAGGTGTTTTGGGGGACCGAAACGGTCCCCCAAATTTCTCCAGCGGTTTCCCAAAATTTGGACTGGCAACTACAGTAGAAAAGTAATGGTTGTTTCTCGCTATGTCTTGTCGATAATACGAATATAGCCTACGATCAATAGTCCACGTCCGGAAAAAGAATAAGTGGGGGAAGTGTTTTTTTAAGGTGTTTTGGGGGTTCGAAAGTCTCTTAAAACTACTTAGCGGTCACCCAAACCAAACCTTAAAAAAACCTGCGTATAAGCATTAAGGTATCGTTATACACGTTGTCCTGCACACCGGGAAAAGAATAAAACAAATTGTTGTGCATGTAAAACGTTACAATAGTTAATCAATTAAAGATACAACTCACTTATAATTTCTGGATTATTGCTGGCCTCTCTTCCAGGTTGCCCTTTCGCTCCTTTTGTACCACTTCGTCCAGTGTAACCGGTTTGCCCAGGAGGCCCAGTTGGCCCAGTAAGTCCAGTTGGCCCAGTAAGTCCAGTTGGTCCAGTAGGTCCAATTGGCCCAGGAAGTCCAGGTGGTCCAGTAAGTCCAGTCGGCCCGGTAGGTCCAGGTTGTCCAGTAAGTCCAATTGGTCCCTTGTACAAACAACACTATTTAAAAAATATACACACAGTTTCAAACAATTTTAGCTGACACAATACTTATAACAAGTAATTTGCGGATAGGTTAGTATTTAGGATAACATTTTTGGAAGGGTTAATGACAACGCTTCCTGCTGCGTTTAAGTTTTTTGTAGCATTATTTACATTTTTACAAGCAGCTTGAAGTACGCTTTGCCTTTGTTGAACCCGGAAAGCTTGTCGTGTAATAGGCTCAATACTGGTTTAATGAAAAAGCTTTATCCAAGCTTGCAATGTTTTTATGAGTAGAATTTTCACCTTGACCCCAGTGGTTCGAAAAATTCTCCCCAGTGGGGAATTTTAAAACTTTAGAGAACAAACTTCACTGTCGCTTCGGCGTTTGTTTTATACAAACGGTTATAGTTTTGTTATCGGTGTCCTAGTCGGCATATTGGGCTAACCTTTATATGTTCGTTCAATTTAGAGTTATTTATCTGATTTACATCGTGTTACAGCAGCGGTTCTTAACATTTTTTGGTTTTTTTGTCATAACGGTCCCTTTGCAACTTTTTCGAGCACTCGCGGTTCAAGCTAAATATATTCATAAAATTTAAAATACCGTGGCAAAATAAAACTGTCCAGTTACCAAACTAAAAGTTAATTTCTGCATTTCGAAAGTATTCCCACAACAAAATACAGAATGAATTTAGTTTAGTTTCGTAAGATCACTTTGCGTGGGAATGTTTCAAAGGCAATTTATTACGTCACAAAAAAGACTAAAACAATACAAACATAGTGCGCGAACAATTGCCTCTGTTTGTTACTTGAAAATGAAGTAAAGAACCACTTCTTGCTACACCAGGGGCGGGCAACATACGGCCCGCGGGCCGGATCCGGCCCGCGACGGGATTTTGAACGGCCCGCAGTCAGTTTCCGGTCTTACAAGATAATGTGGTCCGCGGCCACAGTCTGCCGCAATCCCCCACTACTTGCTTACTGCGCAAATTTATAGTTGTAACGGACAGTAACGCTCCCCAATAGTAAAAAACTTTCCCGCCGTTGTTACGATTGCACTATGCGCCCATTGTTACGACATAGCTGCCAACCTTGTGTGTGGCCTGCTTTCACGGTTTCCTTTGTTTCCACACGTGTAGCCTAGTTAGTGTTTCAGCAGTATCTAAGTCTGAGGTGTTACGCATTAAATTTGCTGTGGTGAATAATTTTATGTTATATCTGTTACATTGTTGGGACCGCATTGTAATTGTGACGTTCTTGATTGTATTTGGTTTAGGACTTTAGGTGGTCAAAAATCCGTTTTAAATCACTGGATAAATACGCGATTAATGTATCGATTCAGGAATCCGGCCCGCCAAGTACTTCATTTTCCCATATCAGGCCCGTCGACTGGAGAAGTTACCCGCCCCTGTGCTACACAAAACTCGTTTGCCAATCTAATTTTGGTTTGTACGCACGCAAGATCTCATATTACATACGGTAAGATTGCGGAAATACTTTAACAATTCGCGCGCCTCATGAAATCGCGTGGCGGACCCCTAAACAAGGATGGCAGCACGGTACGGTACGTATTGCATTGACCATACCACGTACCTCGTTACTTAGAGCGTACCGTACCAAATGTCAAAAATCAAAACGCACCGTAAGAACATTAACACTTACTTTTGTGCCCAAAGAAAATGAAGGCACAAGATATTGAACGAATTTCAATTGTTTTAGTCCAATTTGGATGAAGTTTAACTTACTATAAATTGTGAATTTCAATTAACAATTGCCACAACTCGCACTCTTTGGCCGGTTTTAAAGAAAGAATTGTTATTTAGGTATTTAGTAAATGCAGAAAATTAAAAAAGGAGGGCATTTGGGTATTATTTATTGTCCTTGGAGGACAACTTGCTTTTCGTTAAAAAAAAGGATGACATGTCCTCCAAAAAGAGGAGGTATGGTAGGCCTATGCATCTCACAACATGTCTAGGTTTACTTTTACTTGTAGCAGAGATTTGACCAGTATAATTGTTGAAAATAAGACAAAATAAGGACTCGAGTCAAAAATAAGGACATTTCTTAGAAATAAGGACAATGAACTTTTTTAAGACATTGCCCATCAAAATAAGGACAAATCTTAGAAATAAGGACGGTATGGCAACCCTGACTCAACCTGTCCCACTACAACCAGCTTATTCGAAATGTAAGGTTGATGTGTTTTCTACGATGGGCTCGTGCAGCGACAATGTGTAATTTTCAACAGCGTGTTTCTTAAAATCATTGCTGCGAAAGAGACAACAATACTAGATAGTTTTTTTTAACTAACTTGAGAATCAATTACAAATGTCGAGTTAATCTCTGTTCTTGTCATGTGCGCGTTTTAATAATAGGCCTACTGTGCGTGTAAAGGACAGTGTGATAAAGTCATACAATAAACAACTTACGGTACGCTTTTGGTACGGTGGTACGCTCTAGCGAAGGACCGTACCACGTACCGTACCCGTACCTCAGCTTTCTTTGCGTACCGTACCTACGTATTGTACTGATGAAATTTGCTGCGTATCGTACCGTACCGTACTGCCATCCTTGCCCCTAAGGGACCGCGGACCCCAGTTTGAGAACCGCTGTGTCACAGGCTATCAGGAAGTAAAAAATACGTTTAAACTCGTTGATAATGAAATTTGTCAAAAAAGTAACCGACCACTGATCCATATATTCATCGATTGTAGGCAAGCAACCTCAAAGCCTAACTAGAAGGGTGACTTAGCACATTTTGTTGTTGCATTTACTCTATAACCTATTTTAAAATATAAATATATTTCCTATGCTTATTTTGTATTCGGTCCCATATTAGCCATCGTCCTTTATATCCTTAGTTGTTTCTCTAGGCAGAAACTCATGGGTCCCCACACATGTAAAGTTAAAAATAGTGCATTTCAAGAGACAACCATGGTCCATGCTACCCAAATTTTAGCCAATTCCGACACTGTTTTAGAAACCATTTTAGGGGGCTAGTTGGGTTACTAATAGAGATGTACCCAATATTCGGTTTGCCGGATTTATTCGGCCGAATCGGTCATTTTTGCAAAGATTCGGTTTCGGCCGAATAATTTGTTGCGATTCGGCCGAAACCGAATCTTTTACGAACACCAATTTAAAGCGTTAAACGTGTCTTTTCTGCTTAAGGTACCACGCAAATCTTTCAAAAGCCCAAACATAACGAAAATCGCGTCAATTTTTATCTTTTTCAACACATTATCGGTTTCCCACTGTTGTCAAAAAAATAAGCAACTCATTGGCAGGTTGCCAATCATGCTTGAGGCAATTTTAAACCCCACAGAACTGAAATGAGGACGAAACACAACTATTCTGCACTAATTGCCTGGTAGATAAACATTTTTTCATGTCAAACGCGTAGCGTACGACTTTGCGTGACGTCATAAATGATTCGGTTGATTCGGCCGAATTTATTCGGCAAAACCGCCGAATATTCGGTTTCGGCCGAATCGAAATTTCGCCGATTCGGTACATCACTAGTTACTAATGGGGTTTGACACTATACTAAAAAAATATTAAACCTCAATGACTCAATCCATAGTAAAATTTCAGCCCAATCTGTCAATGTTTACAATTTTGACCACTAGAGGTGTTTTGAGCAACAACCGTTAATGCTTCTGACGTCATAGGGCTGTTAACAATCTCCTAATTGTCATGGCGCAAAAACGTCCACCAAGCAACCCACCAAGCATAACGGACAACTGGTTGACATTATAACACTATTGGGCCACAGAATTCTTTCGTTTGTGGTGCCCAGTAACATATAAATACGTTTTACACTTTGGGGGCTTGTGGGGTATATGTTGGGGCTACAGGGTTGAACACAACAATCGACACCTATAAATGTCATACTCTATACAAGCTATCCAAATTCCAGCCAATTCCGACATTGTTTACAAACTCACCCATTTTAGGGGGCTAGCGGGGTACATACTGGGGTTATCAACAAAAACGAAGTGGTATGCACATCTACATAACTTTATCTACCATCTGTGTAAATTTCATCCAAATCCATTAAACATTTGATCGAAAAACGAGTCGGACAAACTTTGGCAAGAAAGGAACCCATTTTAGGGGGCTAGCAGGGTAAATACTGGGGTTATCAACAAAAACAAAGTGGGATGCACATTTACATACCTATATCTACCATCTGTGTAAATTTCATCCAAATCCATCAAATATTTGATGGAAAAGCGAGTCGGACAAACTTTGGCAAGAAAATAACCCATTTTAGGAGGCTAGCAGGGTATATACTGGGGTTATTAACAAAAACAAAGTGGGATGCACATCTACATACCTATATATACCATATGTGTAAATTTCATCCAAATCCATCAAACACTTGATGGAAAACGGGTCGAACAAACTTTGGGAAGAAAAAAAAACAAGAAAGACAAGAAAAAAAACAAAACAAATTCGAGTAAAATCAATGTGTGTCCCCTTCAGGGAAGGGGACCCATAATTAACACAAAAATGATGCATATTAAAGTCAATCACCCCTTTTCCAGGAAAACCCTGAGCTCCTTTTGCACCACTTTGTCCAGTTGGTCCAGTTGGTCCAGTTGGTCCAGTAGGTCCAGTTGGCCCAGTAAGTCCAATTGGTCCCTTGTACAAACAACACTATTCAAAAAAGTATACACACAGTTTCAAACAACTTCAGCTGACACAATACTTAAAACAAGTAATGTGGGGAAAAATTAGTATTTAGAATAGGGTTGCCAGAAATGTCCGGAATTTTAGATTTAAAGTCTATGTCCGGAAATAAAGGCTATTTGGTGAGTTTTTGCGTCTTAAAAGCTAACTAAAAGCTGTAAAATGATCGAATCGTGTAAAAAAATATGTTTTGTATTCTGGTGGGAAACAAAACTGGGTTTTTTATCTTTGTGATAACAATAATATATTGACAAAAATAGGACTATTTGGGTTGGTAATATGTAACAACATGCGATATCACGCATGTTTGGTGTCGCCTAAGATATTTTTAAAACCGCCCGGAATTTCGCTCACACGGATATAGCAACTCTAACTTAGGATAATGTTTTTGGAAGGCTTAATGGCAATACTTGCTGCTGCTTTAATTTTTTGTAGCATTTTTGACATTTTGTTACATTTTTGACATCATTAACCAGTTTTGACAACCTTAGAACCTAATGAAACAAAAAACGATTCATTATAAAGTCAATCACCGTTTTTCCGGGTTCCCCTTTCGCACCTTTCATACCACTTTCTCCAGTTAATCCAGTTGGCCCAGTAAGTCCAGGTGGCCCAGTAAGTCCAACTTGCCCACGTTGCCCCTTGTACAAACAACACTATTTTAAAAAATATACACACAGTTTCAAACAACTTTAGCTGACACAATACCTAAAACATGTAATGAGTGGATAGATTAGTACTTACGATACCGTTTTTGGAAGGCCTAATGACATTACTTGCCGCTGCGTTCAAGTTTTTTGTAACATTTTTGACAAATTTACATGCAGCTTGATACATTTTGCCTTCGTTGAACCCGGAAAGCTTGTCGTGTAATAGGCTCATTACCGGTTTAATAAAAAAGCTTCATCAAAGCTTGCACTGATTTTATGAGTAGAATTTACACCTTGACCCAGTAGTTCGAAAAATTCTCCCCCAGTGGGGAATTTTGAAACATCAGAGAACAACTTTCACTGTCGCTTCGTCGTGCGGTTTGTACAAACGGTTATAGTTTTGTCATCGGTGTCCTAGTCGGCATATATGGTTGACCTTAATCATATTCGTTCAATTAAGAGTTACTTATCTGATCTACATCGTGTCACAGGCTATCGGGAAGTAAAAAATACGTTTAAACTCGTCGATAATGAAATTTGTCAAAAAAGTAACCGAGCACTGATCCATATATTCATCTATTGTAGGCAAGCAACCTCAAAGCCTAATTAACACAAAAATGATGCATATTAAAGTCAATCACCCTTTTTCCAGGAAAACCCTGAGCTCCTTTTGCACCACTTTGTCCAGTTGGTCCAGTTGACCCAGTAGGTCCAGTAGGTCCAGTAGGTCCAGTAGGTCCAATTGGCCCCTGGTACAAACAACACTATTCAAAAAAGTATACACGCAGTTTCAAACAACTTCAGCTGACACAATACTTATGACAAGTAATGTGGGGAAAGATTAGTACTAATAGGGTTGCCAGACCTCCAAAATTCCCAGACATGTCCGGAATTTTAGATTGAAGTGTGTCAGGAAATAATTTTCAAAAACACTTATAGTGACCGGAATTTTACCGTCTTAGTAGCCTAACGTACAGCCGCTCCTACAATTCTTTTCCTGAGGGACTTAAAAGTTTACGTTTTAACTGTTGTCTGTGCTGTTTTTGACGAACAGTGTATCTATACCAACAACTTATCAGCATAAAATAAAGGCTATTTGGTGATTTTTTGCGTCTTGAAAGCTGACTGTGTAAATTTGATCGGATCTTGTAAAAAAATGCGTTTTTCACTTAGTTGGGAACAAAACTGGGCTTTTTGCTTTGTGATAACAATGACATCTTGGCAAAACAGCGACTATTTGAGTTGGTAATATGTAACAACATGCGATATGACGCATGTTTGGTGTCGCCTAAGATATTTTTAAAACCGCCCGGAATTTTGCTCACACAGATATGGTAACCCTAACTTCGGATAACGTTTTAGGAAAGCTTAATGGCAATACTTGCTGCTGCGTTTATTTTTTTTGTTACATTTTTGACATTTTGTAACGTTTTTAACAATCTTATAGTCTAATAAAACAACAAAATGATTCTTTTTAAACTCAGATACCTGTTTTCCAGGTTCCCCTTTTGCTCCTTCTATACCAGATAGTCCATTGAATCCAGGTAACCCAGTAAGTCCAGTTGGCCCAGTAAGTCCAATTGGCCCCTTGTAGAAACAACACTATTCAAAAAAGTATACACACAGTTTCAAACAACTTTAGCCGACACAATACCTAAAACAAGTAATGGGTGGATATTAGTACTTAGATCTTAGGATAACGTTTTTGAAAGGGTTAATGGCAATACTTGCTGCTGCGTTTAAACATCAGAGAAGGAATTCCACTGTCAGTTAGGCGTGTGGTTTGTACAAACGGCAATAGTTTTGTCACCGGTGTCCTAGTCGGCATAAGGGGCTAATCTTAATTATGTTCGTTCAATGAGAGTTATTTATTCTATCAATATTGTGTTACGGACTATCGGGAAGTAACAAATACGCTTAAACTCGTCGATAATGAAATTTGTCAAAAAAGAAACCGACCACTGATCCATATATTCATCTATTGTAGGCAATTAACACAAAAATGATGCATATTAAAGTCAATCACCCTTTTTCCAGGAAAACCCTGAGCTCCTTTTGCACCACTTTGTCCAGTTGGTCCAGTTGGCCCAGTAAGTCCAATTGGCCCCTGGTACAAACAACTATTCAAAAAAGTATACACACAGTTTCAAACAACTTCAGCTGACACAATACTTAAAACAAGTAATGTGGGGAAAGATTAGTACTTAGAATAGGGTTGCCAGACCTCCGAAATTTCCAGACATGTCCGGAAATTTAGCTTAAAAGCTATGCCAAGAAATACCTTTTGAAAACACTCATAGTGTCGGGAATTTTAGGGTCTAGTACCCTAACGTACACTAGTTATTACAATTTTTTACTGAGGGACTTAAAGGATTTCGTTTTAACTGCTGTCTGTGCTGTTTCAGGTGTACCTACACTTAAGCAAACAACTTATCAACATTACTCTAAGGCTATTTGGTCATTTTTTTTGCGTCTTAAAAGCTAACTAAAAGCTGTAAAAATGATCGGATCGATAAAAAAATATGTTTTATAATCTAGTGGGAAACAAAACTGGGCTTTTTATCTTTATGATAACAATGATATCTTGGCAAAAATACGACTATTTGGGTTGGTAATATGTAACAACATTCGATATTACGCATGTTTGGTGTCGCCAACCGCCCGGAATTTCGCTCATACGGATTTAGTAACCCTAAATTAGGATAATGTTTTTGGAAGGCTTATTGGCAATACTTGCTGCTGCTTTAATTTTTTTTGTAGCATTTTTGACATTTTGTACATTTTTGACGCCATTAACAAGTTTTGACAACCTTAGAGCGTAATGAAACATAAACGATTCATTATAAAGTCAATCACCGTTTTTCCAGGTTCCCCTTTCGCACCTCTCATACCACTTTCTCCATTTAATCCAGTTGGCCCAGTAAGTCCAGGTGGCCCAGTAAGTCCAATTGGCCCACGTGCCCCAGGAAGTCCACGTGGCCCCTTGTACAAACAACACTATTTTAAAAAAGTATACACACAGTTTCAAAGAACTTTAGCTGACACAATACTAAAAACAAGTAATGAGTGGATATATTAGTACTTACGATACAGTTTTTGGAAGGCTTAACTTTCCGCTGCGTTCAAGTTTTTTGTAACATTTTTGACAATTTTACAGGCAGCTTGATACATTTTGCCTTCGTTGAACCCGGAAAGCTTGTCGTGTAATAAATTCACTACCGGTTTAATAAAAAAGCTTCATCAAAGCTTGCAATTATGTTTTATGAGTAGAATTGTCACCTTGAGCCAGTGGTTCCAATAAGTTTTTCCGCAGTTGGAAAATTTAAAACATCAGAGGCCGAATTGTACTATCGCTTGGACGTGAGGTTTGTACAAACGGTTATGGTTTTGTCACGAAAGGACTCGACACGTGGTAACGTCCAAAACTGCAAGCCCACTTAGCCCGAGCAGCCCGAGTAGCCAACGTCTCAAACTGCGAGCCCTCTTAGCTCGAGTGGACCACGTTGCCCACGTAGTCCACGTAACGCACGTAGCCGGCTTGGCCACTTATCCCAGGGCCCGTTTAGTCCCCGAAGATAGCGCTTAGGCCCCTATTATGGCCATGTTCATTCCCTTAAGCGATCAATAAGCCCCTGTTATGGCCCCTAAGCGCTAGCTTATCCCTTGGTATAGCCATGTTTAGTCCGCTAAGAGCTCGCTTAAGGGACTAAACATGGCCATAATAGGGGCTAAGTGAGCGCTTTGATGACTAAATAGGGACTAAGTGGCCTTAGCGTGATCTACTCGGGCTAAGTGGGTAACCCGGACCAAGTGTGAGCTACTCGAGCTAAGTGTGGGCTGCTCAGGCTAAGCGGTTTTACAGTTTAAGACGGCACCCCTCGACACCTTGTCGATGGTGTATGTGTGCTTACAATCACTAAGATGAAATCCAACCTGGTACGCAAACGGCAATGCGCCATCCTGAGTACACGTCTCTGAATAACTACCTAGCTTGCTATGATGCTTCACAAACATAAGAAACAAAATGCTGGAACGAACGTTTCCCAGAATAAAAACCTTCGCGTTTTTGCTGACAACCTACAGAGCCCGCAGCAGGTTCGAAACATAAGATAGGCTCCACCACCATCCACCACCCTAAATTATGAAGAATATCTGCAGAAACTATCAAATAAGATAAAAACTAGAACCTGACAGATCAACAAATTAGCCCTGAAAACATCGACCTTTTTTTATTTTATTTTTCACGGGGTTCGAACCCAGGACACACCCGCGGACGACTCTCGATCAGTTTTTTTGTGTCTGTATGTGGTTCAGGCGCGCTAGACCATTCGGCAAAGTTCACCTTGGCTTTGTGTTAGAGCGCTGCAGAATACGTTGCTCCAACATGCGAGCGTAGTACTCAAACTAAAAGAGTGGTCTTCCAACTGAACAAAATATTGCGCACAATATCAGGAACTTTGAAATCCACCCTTATTATATGGTTACCAAAAATGAGTGCTAATGCATACCGGTGTCCTGCTCGGCATATGGTGCTATCGCCTTAATTATGTTCGTTCAAGAGAGTTATTTATCTTGTCAATATTGTGTCATAGGCTATCGGGGAGTAATAAATACGTCAGTAATGAAATTTGTCAAAAAGTAACCAACCACTGGTCTATCATCCATTGTAGCTAAGCCTAATAAAACGCAAAAATTATTCATTTTAAAGTCAATCACCCTTTTTCCTGGAAATCCTCGAGCTCCTGCTTGTCCACGCCCAGGTAAGAGTTGAAAACTTGCCGAGACGAATATTGCAACATAGAAAATGCCGTTACAAAGCATGATGGTCAAATGCAAGAGACACTCCACAAACTTGCTTAAGTTATTTTCCTGCAACAGGTATGCTTCATCACAACATTAAATTCATAACAACGCTTTCATTACATTTAATCTTCCCTTTTTATTGTTGCAATAATTACTTTTCACCTTAAGTATTGCCCCTGAAATGCACAACATTGTAGGAGGCAGGAAGATAATAACAGCTCGAGTGCATGACCAAATCAAGTACAAACAGTCTCAACAGCTCGAGTGCATGACCAAATCAAGTACAAACAGTCTCAGAAAGTCATATATCTATTTTGAACGCTGGTACAATTACCAAAAGCAATGCAAACGATTAGGTGGCTTGAATTGGCAAGGACACCCAGTCCTATTCAAGGAAATTTCTTGTTTCTAAAATAACTTCCTGAAATACCGTTTCAAACACAATTACAACAAAGCCTGTATGAAAATGTAGCTTTTTCCATTTTGACACAAATCACCAAGTAATTGTACACATACACTACGTATCAATTCTATGCAACCAATATTGTTTTTCAGTAATAACTGATCATGTCCCGACGCAGTTGAAGGGGTTAATCATGGTATATACCATGAAACCTTTTCTTACACAAACCCAGTCAAATCTTAACTTCAACACCTGTTGATGTAGTTCTAGGTGGTTCAACTACATACATATTATACCTCGAAAGTAAAGAGGTTAGTTTTATTTAGTGAAATGTGGTCACCAGAAATGCATGCACACGAAAAACCACAAATCAAACAAAAAAAAGATAATGAATAAAACAAATGGGCAAAAGAAGTCAACTTTTTATCAGATCCTCGCCCTGTTAATTAGAAGCTTGAACGGGTGGCAGCATTTTTTGTGTTGCTAAGTAAACAAAAAATTGCCAAAATGACTTCATAACGCCTATACGACTGTTTTAAATACGTTTTCTGGTAACTTGAAAATGATTTTTACAAAATAATTATGTCATAACCACAAATGTCACTAAAATAACGACGCTACTTTTTGCTGCCATGCCAAATTGTTTTTTTGGCAGATTGACAGATCGACTGCTTTCCCAGTTCATTTCCGCCTCGCATTATCGTTTGACGTCATTCCATTTTTTGTGCAAAGTTGTTTCTGGTTCAGCTGCAGACAGTGTACACTGTTTCGTTTCTGGTTTAATTTTGCAACTTTCGTGCGGCACAAAGAAGAGTTTGTCAGAATCGTGTTTGACATTGAACTTACCAAAATATAGGAATTTGGGGTTTTTCGAGATATCTATAACAACCTTGTATCATACGTGTTCAGCGAGCTTTGCACAGTGTCAGCAAACTTGCACATGATTTGATTTAAATCCAGGTTCTTTATTCAATCAGCCAAGATGGTAGGTGTAAGGATTTTCTTCATTGCAATATTGGGTTTGGCAAACTTCAAGCCTTTATATGGGCATGGTGCAGGAACAGTGCCACCCCAAACTTGTCGTGTTTCAGCGGTTTGTGAAAATCCGCCAGCTGTAGAATGGAAAGAAATAAGTATGAATGGACTAAAAGGAGACAAAGGTTTTCCTGGTAAAAAGGTGAGGAAATTTGTAACAAATTGGGAGTGATTTTTATTTCTACCAGCTCGTGTTACATTGAATGGCTACTGAGTGCTGATGGGTGTGGTAGGGTATATTAGATGCACAACAAGTCTGCTTTAGTAGCAAACCTAAAAATAGAATAATTTGTTTGATTCAAAAACACAAATTGACCTGAACAAGACTGATGTTTATTAGTCTCTATTAATTATAATTGAACTATTTGTCAAGTTTATAGAGCTCTTCTGGAAAGTACTTTTATTTCGACGTTTCGACGTCCTTTTCAGGTCGCCTTCGTTAGGGTAAATAACACTGAATGTGCGTAGTAGCCTACAGTGCACGATAAACAAAGGAAAAAAGAATTAAACGCAAGCACGTCACAACGCAACGAAAAACACTGGCGATAACGAATGATTGGGTCTCTAATTTTTGAGCAGGTGCCTGCAGCACGCTGAAAGCATCACTGTTTTAATGTTCATTGTGTTACCCTGTTGAACTATTTGTCGGTTAAATTTTTTTTTAACTGAAAAACACTTCCTATTGGAATTTATTAACAAACTTGCCTAATTATGTCAGGGACCAACTGGACCTGTGGGACCAAGTGGTTTGAAAGGAGAGAAAGGAGAGCCTGGTAGAGAACCCAATGAAAATGAGGATGTTCAAAGTGGGTGATATATCAACAATTTGTATTTTTATGCTTTTAGAAACGCGATTTACAGTTGAACACTAAATTTGTAAGCATTTTGACGCATCGAACACCATATTTAGGGCATTCAAATAATTTGTTTATCCACAAACACTTCAGTTTAAAAACACATGACATTTAGCGTAGGTTAAACTAAAGTTGGATGTGTAAGTCTAAGTCATCTCTTTTATGTAATAAATACTACAGGTTCCAAATTTCTACGCATTTTAAAAGCTGGTTAAACAAACGTACAACACTTTATTAAATATAACCATATACTTACAGATCGCCTTCAAAAGCTGGAAAGTCTTTCCATCTATTTATTAAATGGTAGGTAAGATTTTGATAACGAATGCCAAAAGTTTTTTACTTTTTAAACTTATCCTCTTCTATGCTGACTGAAGTTATATACACGATTTGACTTTAAAAATTAGTTTTTCAGCATTAGGTTGTTCATGTATTAAACCTAATTATAATAAATGCAAACAGACTATAAGGTACCTGTGCGTATGCAAAAACAAGTTAGTCTAAATGACTGCGTTTTCTGCCACAGAAAATCATTGGTACGAGGGATATTTCCGGGCGCCGAATGGATACCGTTACAACTTTGTAAACCATGAAGCTGGATATGAAAACGGTAGAATAAAATGTGCTGAAATCGGTGGCCAAGTCGCGTCTGTGGGAATGAGAAATCAAACTATTTACCAGTTAGTATTTGTAAAAAATATCATAATTTTTTTTCTGTGTAATGCCAGCACAAGCAATTATACACAAAAACATACAAAAAACACTTTTTCTTTAATAAGGCATATTTCTTAAATTATCAGGAGCATCAACGCACATTACACCGACAACTGGAACGCATATATAGGATTGACTGATATAGCTGTGGAAGGAAGTTTCGTGTGGGAAGATGGGATTCCTGCGAGTCAAGGATGGACTAACTGGCGTTCGGGTGAACCAAACAACTGTTGTGGAGGAGAGGATTGTACCATTGGTCACCATGGGTTGTGGGTTGACGTGTCGTGCTCTGGTCGCATCAAGACCCTTTGTGAAAGACCACCAGCTCCATAGTTTTTATGTTCTTTAACCAATTTGTTTTTTAACTTGCTGCAGAACAAAATCTAACTGAATTTTCTGTTGATAATACAACAGAGAGTATTTGGTAATGTGTAAATATCTTTCCAATACTTACATTGTTTACCAAAAAAGGGAAGAAAAGTAAGCATCAAACAAAGTCCTAATTTACTTTTTTACAAGGTAGCCTACCTAACTTTTATTCAAGGAATATGAATATACTGTCACTTTTAACCCTAAAATGCACCTAGTAGTGATTGTACAAAGCTTGATGGCTAATAAACAAACTTGCAACAGCTTCAAACACATACCGTTTTTTGTTAGATTTTAAAACAACTGGTACCAAACCATATTCACATGTTACAAATCATCAACCTTTTCAGTGGTTGTGTAAGACAATATACTAGCGTACCTCTTTTCAGTTACATATTTATAGAAATCAGGGTGTTCACAAGTCTACTCGTTAACCGTTGTTATAGCATTTACTTTCAACGAATTTTTTAAATAAATTATTTGCTGTCAGGATAGAACGGTAAAATCCGGCATTAACAGTTCAACCGAAACGGTTGAGTGGTGTCACAAACACTGGCAATGTGTAGTCTAGCAACTGAACAAATCACGCAAAAAACTCAAATTATACCAAAATAATCACCAAAAAAATCAGAGCCCTTGCAAATTAAAATAACTTATATGTCCCCATTTCGTGGACACGTGTCAGCCGACTGCGTAAAACATTGTTCCAATATTTGCTTGTTCGATTAATCAAATTACAAAACAACACCTGGTTTGATTGATATTGCCCAGTTTTTACCAAGTTCTCAATACACATTTTTTTCATTAAATGATCACCAGCCAGAGAAATATCACTTCTGTTTATATGTTTAGTTATATACTGAAGTCGCTTTTTCCACAAAATGTGCAATGATTTCTATGACTCTACTTTTCCAGAAACGTTAAGTGGGACACCCCCAAACATACGACTGCACAAGACGTATGTGCGCCTTGTGCGGTTGCTGCGTTTGGTGTTGCAGGTATTATACGTTTATTTTTGCTGAAAATGGTGGTTTAAATCCTTAACTGGGATGTTCTTTGTTCACTTTTTTGTTAGAGCTTTCGTTACGATGATTTCTAGCTTGGTTAGAAGTATTATTAATTCTAATAGGGTTGTTTTGTTTTCAAAATCGTTTTGTCCTTTTTGTGATTTGGCCAAAGATGTGCTGAGTCATGCTGGTGAAAAAAACACAACCGTTTTAGAACTTGATCAACGCAACGATGGAGCTGAAGTTCAGGTTAATGTTGAAAACAGTCTTTAATAACTTTAGTTTGTGAAGTGTGCTCTAGGAAAATAATAAAAAACGGTTTAGTTTTAACAATCCAAGCCAAGATTGGTGAGAAACTTTATTATCATTTCTGGTATAATGACAATATCGCCTGCTGAAATACAGCGTTGATTTGCACTAAGCTGTAACTTCTTGGATCATAAGCTAGGAAATTGTTTGAATATTTTAGAAGCGTTCTAAATTAATAAGTTTGCACTGCACTTGCTTTTAAAACATAAGTAAAAACTAGCTTAAAATGTTTCAAACCAAAGCTGTACTTTAAGTATACATCTTAAGTGTTTAAAAAACAATGCCATTATTAACAATATACATTGCACCAGCAAACATAAACAACAATGACTTTTTTGCTTCAGAAATACCTCAAGGAAATTACAAACGTCCCAACTGTTCCTTATGTATTTATCAACAAGGAATATATCGGAGGTGGAACAACATTAAAAAGTTTACATGCTCAAGGCAAATTGGTTGAAATTTTGAAAAAGGCAAAGACATAACCCTAATTTAAAATCAGTGTTTTTAGTATATGCAAAAATATATTGCTTTTGTTGGCTTATGATTATTGGTGAAATGTATAACTACTGTTTTACTTTCAAAATTTTTGATTGTTTTTAAAGAATTGTGTTCTATGTTTTGTTGAGATATTAGAGTATTAAAAAATCATCCATATACTTTTGCAGTCAATTTAGTAAAGTGTTTCCATTAAACTTCTTGCAAATCATTGTCAAACTATTTTATAATAGCAGTGCCAGTTAATTTATTTTTGAGTGAAATCCATTTGTGAGAGTGTAACGTAAATGACCTAATATTCGCACTGACGTCATGAATTAAAAGCGGAAGTGACTTGTAAGTTTTCCCATTACGTGATTTATATTCCTCATGTGTTTGATTGTGTGAGACCGCAGAGGTAAATCCCATATAATTGCTAATTGATGTTTTGACACAGGATGTAAACGTTCTGTGCCTTCAGGCCAATCACAGATCCCACGTGCGTAGTTTAATGACGTTGTTTTGATATGTGTTTATATACCGGGTCTTCCAAGTTCCCGTTGGAGAGAAGTCAAGGAGTCAGACGGTCTTGACCCGGCTGCTGGCCAAGACAATATTCTATTTGTTCGATTTCGGTTGAGCGTAGAATCACGCTACGTCAAGCCACATTTAAATTGCATAACTGTTGGTGGCTGAATAAAACAAACTAACCAACGGCTGCACTATTGCTGTTAGCACAATCAGGAAGCGCAGGTCGCAAACACGCGCAATACACATTTTCCTACAAGAGCTTATTCAGGCTGTTGCACAGGTTTTGTACTTTGTTAGAGGTATGGGTTTAACAGAACATAGTGATGGTATGAAATCTTAAGATATTCTTTCATCTAGCAAAAATCAACTACAAACACAAAGTATAGGAATTTTATGTGAAATCAATATGAATGCAGTTTATCGGCACATGAAAGTACATGATTTATTGCACATGCGATACATATTAAAAGCAATCAAGATGAATTTGAAAACATGGATAATAATCTAAGCCCTTGATTGAAGTGGTAAGGAATTTGCCAGTCTAAGATATTCACCACCCTTGTTTTTTAAATCATCCAAGATTCTGACCTGTAAGAAATTGTTATGAAAGTTAGCACAGACAAAAAGTAAAACAGAAGCAAAATTATTGTTTTTTTAAGTTAATTTAGTAAAAACCTAATTGCAAGGTCTGCAAGAAAACTATGGCAATAACACATGGTTGTGTCCAAAAATCCCACTTCCTTAAATCAGAAGTGCTAGAAATAAATCTTAGTTGATCATGCTGAGTTAAATCCACCGTGAAAAATATATCTTGAATCAGGCCAGTCTAAACTCTTCATGTCATCAACATTGGATCCTAAGGCCCCAAAAGCAATGTTTGTAGTACTTATCAAAGATTCTGTTACCTAATATTTGGCTTGTGTAAAGTTTGATTACTTATCCAATAACATTTAACAATATAATCTTGCTGCTCCTGAAACACTACAGCTAAAATGCTGCTTTTGGTAAAACATCACACTGGATGTGTAACAAAATATAGCAATGTGTCAAACTGCATCCATTATAATAATACAGTACAGTGGTTCCCTACCTTATTGATGAATTCCTTACTTAACAATTCAAAACATTATCACACCTCACCAATAGATGCTAGATCATAAGGTTCAAAATCCCTTTCCAATTGGGAACCACAGATATAGTAAATAAAGTTGATTTACACCTGAGACAATAAAAAAAACACACCATGCCTTTGGTTTCAACAAAACCATTTCGATTGGCAAGTTCCCAAACAACTGCAGCAAGACGTTGCATCTTGTCATCTTTCAAATCACTATGTGCAATTATAACCTCAAACAAGTTTGTTGCACAAATACTTTGATTTTTCTGCTCCTGTAAATAATATTTAGATGCTCATAAACCCGAAACTTGTTTAATTTGGTTAGAATCGGTTCACTATAATCGGTTCCTAATGCAAACAAGAGGTGATGTTATCTGCAACTATGTTAACTGAATTAAATGAGTTACTTACTTCTTTATATTTGCTTAAACCAATCTTTTCGTCTCTTTTGCACAAAACCTTAACTACGAAGTTGCAAATATAAAAATCATAGATTTTTATCAAAATTTATACATTTAAAATCAATCAGGTGGAACTTTTGGTTCAGCCTAATGAAATTGTTTCCCATTCATGGCTGATTATTGTAGTCAACATATTCATATGTGCCATGTCCTAACAAAGTAATGGCTCATTTTCCTTGGGTAGTTTTTTTTTACCAATTTTCATATTTTTTAACCTGTTTATCTGGTGAAAGTCTTGGTGATGACAGATAACCAAGGACTTGATCCAGAATTGTACAACTTAAAGTGTTAATTTCCTCTAAAAATTTGGGGTCACTGTTGTACAGGTTGTCATTCGAATCAACTGAAATAACAAATCTCTTTAGGGTTATTTTAAATCTTGAATAAAAACAAATTTTCCTGACTAAAAAATCCCAACCAGATCTTATCAACATTACTTTAAATAGAGCCTTTGTAAAATTATTTAACAAATTTATTTTTGTTCGTGGCAGTATTTAAAGTTCATGTATTTAAATGTGTGTTTTAAAGTTTACCTAACAAAGTTAGTCAAGTACATGCCGTTAAATTAATTGGCACCTTCTTTAACTTATTAAGTTACAGAGGTTTATAGTATCTACATTTACCTTTGTTAATGTGATATATATATTGGTTTTGGCTGTATGCTGTTAGCATGGAAAGAATTTTCAGATAAATGGTACATTGGGTGTACATTGATAAGTTGACTTCAGTGTTGGAGATGACATTTAAAAAGCCTCTTAACAAGTACAACACACCCTGATCAGGATTGTCCTGTAAAAATACAATCATAAAGTTATCTGTTCTACAAAGAGAACAGAGCCATATTAGAGTACAATCCTGCATTTCCTAAAAATGGGTTTTAGTATAAGTTTGTTGTTAAAAAGTTTATTTTCCATTCTACAGTGACATACAGTCACTCATAAACAGCATTTGCATGTTTAATGTGATGTTTTATTTTTTCTTCCCTTATATCATCTGCTTTGGACTCATAACAATTAGAAATAATTTTTATGATCTTTAAAATAAAACAAACAACTTTATCAGACAATAAAAGTGAATGTTCACTCACTGGGACAAGCAACAAACTGGACAAAAAGGTTGAAAGAAATCCAACTAGGTTTTGGTGAGACATACCCCCTTTCTTGTCTGGCACTGTCAGAATGTCCATGATCAAACTTATAGATGATTTGTATATAGCATCCGCTGTTGAATTGCACCAAAATTTTGATTCAAAAAGTTTTATTTGTTTTTCAGTATTACTTAGTGCAGTGATTTTCAAATTGTGTACTGCAACAAGCCAGTACACAGCAAAATATGCACTATTTAACAGTGGAAATATTCTTTAGTGTTTTGCAGATTGATTACAAAATGTGACTTGCATGACAATGTTTAAAGCTCTATTTTTACTAAAGTGTCATAAAAGGCAATCACCATCCAAATTAATGTTGCAAATTAACTTTAATTTGATAACTTTATGTGTCACAAAGTGTGCCGTGGAACGAAAATTTAATTTGTTAAGGCATCACATGCTTGAAAGTTTGAGCCAGGATAAAAAAAATATTTTATTACATTAGTTGTAATTATTTTGTATCATATTAATTGTAATTAGTTTGTTGGCTAAACCATTATTTTAACTCATCTGGTTGCACCAAAGCAAATTTGCTTAACTTCTTACTAAAAGTCGAAGACATGGTTATACTGTTAGACGCATAACATTATAAGCATGTTTGTTCTGATAATCTATCTTTTTCAATTGGTGGAAATAGGTGTTTTAGGCAGGTCAACATCAATATTTCGTATGAGGTTAAAACTAGCTGAAAAAGCGTATTTCAGGAAATCCAATTGTACATGTTAAAGTTGGAATTCAGCTTCCATGTTCTTACATTGGGTGATACACTGACTTGTTAGTGCCACTTGTCCAGACTCCATGTAAAGAAGCAGCCTCAACTGCTTGTCTTGCAATGAAGGTATTGTTATAAAGGTGTAAGCTGTACATGCCTAGAATATAGATTTATTACAACAAACTTTACTTACATTTACTAACTTACATTATTAACCGATGTAAATGACCTATTACTTGCCATGGCCAATAATAGGTTCAGTGCATCAGTAAGTTGATAAAAGTGAAAAAAATTAAAGTATTAATCTATGTGAACTTGATATACCAACCCGCACAAAAGCTGATGTTTTTCTGGTGTGATTGCCCTTCACTATCTTATTCACTTGGCTAGAAAGACGGTTGACAGCATGAACGAGGGTTGCTAGCACCGAATCCAAACCATAGAAAGAGGCACGACATTCAACAAAGAAACTCAGCTGCTGTTCAAAGTCCTTGCCAAATGTCACCTATAAAAAACTTTTTTTTTTCTATTTGAAATGTTGCCATGTTTTTCTGTCACTAAAACTGCACTAAACATGCTTGTTTATTTAAAAGATTTATGTGCTACTTTTAAACCTTTTAGATTTCCTGCCTAAAACATCACATAATATCAAACCAATTCAGTGCAAATGTACTCTGTAAGGTACAAAAAGAGTTAGTTTGTTTAAGAAACATCATTTTTACAAATGCCAGGTGTAGCTGTTAAAATTACCTTCAAAATGAATCCAGAGATCAAATCACTTGCTGCCTTTTTATCATCATCCAAACTCAAAGCACTGTAACGTAGGACAGAATATGTACAGAAGAGTTACAAAGCAATTTCAACTTCAAATGTAATTTTATGATAATAGGCTAAAACTAAAACTATTACATGCAGTTTGTGCTTGCTGACTGGTGTTTTACTTGGAATGTTTAGAGTGAAATTTAAAAAAAAATAGGTTCTGAGATATGCAGTCAAAATTACTCACAAATCAACAACTATTTTTAACATTCATTCAGTATTTTATGCTGATTTGCTCTGACCACTCCAGTTTCATTTTGCATTTGGGTCAATGATGGTATTAAGTGCCCCACAAAATTGGATTTAAAACAAAATAACATGTGTGGTCACTTTTTTGGTCAAACTAACACTTTTTATTCGTTTTATGCATTGTGGAAATGTTAGTACGTACTTGATTGAATCATGCATCACTTTACAGATATACATCAGTCCATTTATGACAATTGGATCAGATGTTGTGGAATCAGGAATGCTGAAAAAAATAGAGAAACACTAGTTGTGTAGCACAGTGTAATGAGGGACTGTCACCACTACATATATTGACATTGTAATCGAAGAAAAGAACTACAAAATATCATAGAATACAACATAACGCTAACATAAAAGTATCCTCTAATTGTTACATCATGAAAAAGGAATCAAAAACACAAGAAACAAGTCTTACATAATTACTTGTGCACCAAAGCATAATATTTAACAAAGTATACCTGTTAAATGCAGATGCAACAAGCTTACAGACTTCAACTTTTTTGGTTTCATTGTGAAACATGTCCAGAAATGGAAGGAATTTATCCTGTACAAAACAATGACCTATGGTTACTACATTGCCATAAAAGACAAATGTGATTAACAAAGCACATACCATGGAAAATATGTCTGAAAAGTTCTTCATATTTTGGAGCACATTCGACACCACTGATGACAACTGATAATAAATAAACAGCAATAAGTTGCCTGCAAAAACCTTACAGCTGCTAATAGTCACAAGTTGACAAATTGTTAGCGACTATATATGTTAATGTATGGTATGCAACATGGTTTGTGGAAAGTGACAATATAAACCCCGGCAAGGGTGAATGTAAATCTTATCATATTGTAGTGTTTTTTTTTAATTATAAACCTTCACCCAACCTGAATAGCTCTAACTATCAGCGCTTTTAAAAGTCAGCAAAATTGTAACAGGTGGTAATACAACCGATCATTTTGTTTGAGGCAATGTTTCGATTCTGTCCTGTAATGCATACTTTGCATTTAGCGACATTTTTTGTTTCTTCTCTTTAGCCAAGTAACTTTGATTTTTGATTACACATTTTCACTTAAATATTAGTGATAGTCTTCATGATTTTTGATCCAAATAGTTCATTAAATATTTTTTTGAACTTACTAGTTGTAGATAAAAAGTATTTGATAATTCTTGTAATTATTTTAAAACCTTAAATTTTGTGCAGTCTAACGTTTTTTACCTGAGAATAATGTTGTTCGAATGCCCGATCAGGTAACATGTGTTTGATGATGTCACCAAGTATTGTGCTAACCTCCTTTTTCTGCAATTGAAAGACGACGATTACACAGAAAACATTGATTTTTACTCTTTTACAACAACATAATTGAACATTACAGAGCACAACAATTTAGTATGGTATTTAAAGATGCTAAGATGAAAAGTCAGCTAAGATATGTAAGTTTTTGGACCTCGTGCATTATTTGTTGCTCAATAAATTCAATCAATTCAGAATATAAGTTCTTACCGTAAAGTTCTTTGCAGCAAATTCGGACCAAGCCTCAGCACATGCAATGTACCTCTGTAATGATTGAAGTAAAGCATAGTTATCTTACCCAAGTGACTGTGAATTATTTGCTGGACTATCACTCAACAGTGTTATACGTAAAACCAAACCAAAAAGATACTGTAATAATTGGAACAACTCAAGCGATTGCCAGATACACTGATCTTTACATAAATCACTTTAGTATACAAGTCTAATCACCTTACTGGTCCAAGTCTAATGACCTTACTGGTCTTAAACATATAATGGGAACATGGCTTTGAATTGAATTTTCTATGCTTTCATTTATATTTTGTGACATAAACGAAACCATTTATTTGAAGTAATTTACAGCAAACCATTATTTTATCTCCCTAACTGCTAGTAGGTCACGAATTAAACTGTTATGTCTAAATTAAAGTCTCTTCAAAAAGTCAACTTTATGTGCAGTATGCAAGATTGGCAACAGGACTTATGAGTTATCTTTTGACAGGCTTACCACCAAGCCTGTGTAGAGGGCCAGCCCTGAGTAGGCCCAAATTGTGGGTTTGAGTCTCACCACAGGCTAAATTATTTGAAGCTTTGCTTTGTCCCATGGAAATATGGCTTTATTTTGCATAATAGGCCTGGAAAAGTCTACAGTGTGCTGGTTTGCAAAGAAAATGTGTATCTAAGTCTTTAATAACTTGTCAGAAGTTTGCATTTCACCCAAACAGATTCTATTTTTTGCTATCTCCAGTTTCAACAATTATATTTCAATTTTGTAAATAGCATTCTCAAAACCTTGGGATGATGGATTTTCATCAACAGTTTCCAAACATCATTCAGAAGGGGAAGACGATCATCTTCTGGAGGGTCTGACTTAATCACCTTTTTGGCAAGTGTTTGAAACACTCTGTCCTGAAATAATTGTAACACATAAAATATCTGAAGTAAGTGTGTAAATCCCTTATTGCAAGGAGCATTTGCAAATATACATATATATATTTATGTATATATATGATCATTTTTATTATACTCCTTTAATGTACAGCAGTCCAGTTTCTGCTAATGTCATTTGCATTACAAGGGCAAGTTAATCTACAGGTTTTCTGCACATTTTAAAGTTAAATGCAATAGGTTTTTAGCACATTATGTCTATGTTAAGAAAGGTCAATTGTACCTCATTTTAGCCACTACTACAGGTACATGAGAAGATGGAGTATGAAAACAAAACATAGCTTACAATCTATTTTAAAAGGAATCTTACTTTGGGAAATATATCGTCTTTTTGTTGATTGATCAAATCACAGAGTGCCAATGCTCGTGAACTGACATAATCTGCATTGAAAGCAGAAATACAACAATTCAACAGCATCAAGCTATTGCCTCCTTTGCGACATTTTTCCAAAACTTCACTCATTGTAGCCTGCAAGATCAATTTCATGCATCATATCAAAAGTTTCACAAAATACTTGCCGATCAAATTTTATTAGGCTATGTCACAAATATTTTTTGGCAATATTTCTCTTGTTGCTGTGGACATGTATGTCTAATAAGAATTTATCCTAGTGGTGCAAACTGAATCACATAAACAAAAGTGTTTTTTTTTTAAATAGCAAAGCTACAAAGTCAATACTTTTATTCCTTTAATACAAAACCAGGACCCCACCCAAAAATTCCAAGTCACCAAATTGTGAATCGAGACAAATTTATTGGGAAACACAACTCTACATCTTCGTAGCACAACCACATGGTTTAAATTGCAAGTAATGATTTTATTAATATATAGTTTCCAAGCCAAATACATTGGTCTAGAGTTTTACCTCTCTTGCTTTGTGAGCCAGTGAAGACAAAATCCATTCAACAGCAGGAATGTAATGATCAAGATAAACTGCCATGTCTAACTTTTGAGCAGCCATCTTGTTTTGCACAGGATGTGTGTGAATCTGTGCAAATATTTTTATTGTGTAAAAAAACTACAAATTCATATACCAAGCCTTTTTCTTGCACCTAATGCCTGACCAACAGGTTTCACTAGAAACTCATAGGCAACTTTTTTGCACAAAAATGCATACAATACATAAGAGAACAAACAGAAAATATCACTCACTTGTTTATAGGTGACAAGAAAATCATAGAAGTTGGTTTTCAAATGTCCCTTGAATTTCGGAGCATATCTTACACCCATCTACATAACAAAAAATTTGAGTTCTTTATTTGATCTTAAAAATGACGGAAGTGCAAGTGTGGCCAACCTTTGCTATGGGCAGTTTTTTTAAAATCTATTTTCAATAATTATTTTGTAACATTTACCCTGCATAAGTAAGCACGGACGTAAACTGCAATCAGAGGGTCACCAATTCCACAGGTCATGTTGGTAAGTCGATTTAAAACAGATTTTGTTTCTCTAAAAATAAAGATTGAAATGTTGTCACAAAATTGCTGTACACAAAATCACTGGTTTGGGTTTAGACAAATATATATAACTGTTTTTATTTGTGTGAATTATCAGCTGGAGGAATAGGAAGGTGAATTATGTTTTATACCCTAACAAGCGATGCAATTTCATTCATGTACAAGTTACAAAACTAAAACACTGTGGTGTTGATGCATAAATGGTAAAATAGTAGCATTACCACATTAACTACTTTTAGAATAAATTTAGACCTTTATCAATATCACTTCAAAATACCTTCCGAATTTCCATTATAAATCAGGTTTAACAATTATAGAAATTGTTCTGAATAAGATTTACCCAATTTGAAGAAAATCATTGCAATGGATAATTGAAGCTTCCACAAAAATGCGAGGCAGTAGTTCACGAATAGAAGCAATTTTAAGCAGCCAATTGACACAAATTTCACGAGCAGTGTCAGGAACTTCCTCAGGAACAATTGAGTCTGTAAACAAATCAGGAAAAAGGCAGTGAGAAACTTAACACGCTACAAGCAATATGACCTATTGCTAAATCGGTTTTAAAGGATTCACATTAAAACTAGAGATGGGCCGAACCAACTTAGTATAAGGTCTGACAATTTTAAATGCTCTTGACCGAGCAGTCAAATGAACTAAGCCAAGCTTTATACAAAAAAATGTCGACCTTAAAAGAAATTTTTGACAAAAAAACATTCTTTTAACCCACCGCCGTGTAACACATGTGACAGCTAGAATTGAGAAATTGAAACACATGTTTTATTAGTTAGTTGTAGTTTTTATTCAAAAAAACATGTGTGTTTCACTTGGTGTTGGCTTGCTTCACATGTTATGCAAAGGGGACTTCAGAGTTTGAGTTCAGCCCTGGTGGCTACAAATGGGGCTTAAAAAAGTAAAAAATTACAGTGTTAATGAGAGTGTTTGTAATACTTTTCCGATACTCAGTGCTACCACTTCAAGTTTTGATCCATTCCCAATTTAAACAATTAAGTGAGATGTAAAAAAAGCTGTGTGTGGTTCAGCTAAAAGTAGTGTCAGTGTTTTGGCGAATGTTTTAGCAAATGTTCTAGGTTACCAAGGTGAGTTTTTCGCTGCAACATGAAAGTACAACACAAGAATATATAGTTTAAAGTGAAATCAACCCATACTTTAATAGTTTTCCAGTGGTAACTGTTCTATACATCAGCATAATCTAACGCTCAATTATAAAAATTATTACACAGCAAGTAATACTTGTTGTAAAAGTGCTAGCTCCTTTTTAACTATTACGATATTTATATAACAAACCTGCAGTCATTCCATTACACAAAGACAGTATGCGATCAAAAACTAAACCTCCTGCAAAAATAACAAAACAGCTGTTTTATTAAAAGCAATGAACTTCCACAAATAAAATGCACCGTTACATTTGGGAAATTATCTATTAAAACCAAAAGTTTACAGCAAAGAAAACATGTAAATTTGAAATGTATGGGCTAAGAATCATCATTTTTGTCAAAACTAAGTTTATAAAATCAGTAAAATAATCAAAAGCGTTCACAGTTTATGTGAAAGGTTTTACTCTGCAGATTCATAAAAATCTATCATGCAGTTTCAAAAAAACAACAACACAAGTGTTACTAATTAGGGTTTAATAAAATACTACTGGTATCATACTAACCAAAAGTGTCAAGTAGATCAGTAACAAGCACAAACTTGCTGGGATAAAACTGGATCACTGACAAATCACCCAACAATTTGGAACACTAAAAGGGGGTAAAAATAAAATTAGGTAAAAAATTACAAATAAATTTAAAACAGTTTTTTTTCTTGACGTTAAAGCAATATCAATGTAGACTGTTTTTTTTCTTGAATTTATTTCTTGTTTCATTCGTGAACTTAACAAGGCCTGAAAACATCTTCGTATTTATACTGAAGAGCTAAGTGTCTGTTCTAATAGACTACGAATTGGTGGAGTTAGTAACTTCTAACTCAGTGGTTCTCAACTCGTTTCTGGCCATGGACCACCGGCCCAGCAAAAAATTATACCGTGGATCATTTCTTTTTGGAGGAAGATAGAAGTACGATATGAAACAACCATTTAGGCTTGAAACATAATTCTTTAAAACCATTCTTCAAGTGAGAAACAATCATTAACAGGCTAATATTTTGATACTCTTCAATATGTAATATGCAATCATCTCTAGTTTATCAACAAATTTAGTGAAAGTCCTGTGGACCACCTAAAAGTTCATCATGGACCACTAGTGGTCCATGGATCACCAGGTGAGAACCACTTTTCTAACTGGTTCATTCTGGCATGCATTGTTTTGGTGTTGTGCATCATTTTTCATATTTTGATGATTTTAAGAAATGGTCTTGGTTTTCAACAGTGGCGTAAGTAAAAGTTTGGCTAAAAGATTTATATCACATTGTTTTTGTTAGGGCTTGGACTCTTTAACACACATATAGCTAGCAGAGTTGTGTTTACTCAACAGTGAAACATACAATTACCTGAATGGCAATTTTAAGAGCTTTAACTTTTTGATTTGAATTCCATGATTGAATCAATGTCTCATTCAGCTGATGCATCTTTTCAATAAACTCTTGTTGTGACAGATTTTGCATTTCAATCATGCCACCCTGAAATACAAAACAGTTTAAGCAGTGATCATTTTAGCAACAGTCATTCGCATTTTATTCGTATAACCTACCTCCTCAAAATCATCTAATTGTCCAAGCCTATCCTTCAGTTTATCAGAAATTGATGATGACTGATTTTGTCTTCCCATACCTGTTATATAATGTTCAGTTGAAGGGAAACATTTCTCTTTCAAAACTAGTAGTATGTTCCTACACTAAATGATAGAAATCTACTAAGCAGTATCTAATAACTAGAATTTTATGGTGGTCCGGTTCGGATGTTCCTCATATATAGCGCTTAGCCTACAGTTACACAGTATGCAGGGAAGCCAAATCACAATAAGAAAGTAAGCCTTTTTACATGGGAGCGTTTAAGCGTATTCGATACGCTTATTCGATACGCATTTCTCTCGTTTTCGAAAAAGAAAAAAGGCAAAGCGTATTAGACTTCTCCGATTCTCGATGCGCTCGGCACAGGTGGTTTGAATACGCTTAGGAGAACTCTTTTGTGAACAAGTAGGTCAACTTGAAACCAATGTAGTTTGTTTAATTTGGTGCCGAAAATAACGGGGAAATTTGTAGCTAATGCTGAATAAACGTTCCATACAAGTTACATATTTAATTAGGTTTTTCGTCAAACTGGTGCAAAGTTATACAAATTAGTCGTTTTTTATACAAATAACCCACAAGAGACTCTAATGAAACAAATTTAATAGGTTTGTACAGTCATATAAAGGATTTTTTTAATGTGCTACATGGCCTGGAAATGTAATACAGTTTTAGTATGTACAACTTATAAAGTCAGAGTGATCTATACACTTCAAATGTTTCTTCCAACTAGTCCTGAGGGTTTAACTGTTCCCAATCAAGAAATTTATACATTTGGTATGTCTAAACTCGACACAAACAACTGCTGCATACAAATTAATTCAGATTTTTCCGAAAGAATAGACTAAGTCTAAAAATACTTTAAAATTAACAATTATCCGGCCTTGTGTTTGTATATCACTTTACAATAACCACCATATGGTTTTTGCGCAACGCTGAAAACCTTGAATGCGATTCGGTTCGGCAGCCATGTAATTTTACGCTTTAGCGAATCGAAATCGTGACGTCACACAATGCGCATCAACGATACGATTCGATTCGCTCATGTAAAAAGGCTTAGTGCTAAAATAACAATCTGTATTGCTCTGATCCTAAAACAATTTAAAAATCAAACTGTTTATTATTACCTTGTCTTGATTCACCCTTGGACATTGACGTCTAAATAAAAAATAAAACAGTATTTTAATAGCAAGAAGGTGAATGCGGTACTGTAACGTGGTAGTATATTTTTACCATAGTAACAGAAAGTCTGTCATTTGTGGTGTATTTCTGCAAAATAGCCAACTTTCGTGAAGACCATGGTTCATATTCATCATCATACTCCAAACTGACAGAATCTTCCTCAGTCTATCAGTTGGCCATGACAATAAAAACATTTTAAAGTAAAAGCTATTTGAAGCTATTGTGGTACATAATTTAGTAAATTTTTGATTTTGGCTTGTTGTTGATTAGTTTAGTGAAGCTAAATCAAACAAATACCAAATCCTAAACAGCTTTACAACCATGCAAAACTTTGAAAGCACAACACAAGAATTCAAGTTGTTGCACAGCGATGCTATCTTTACTTCTATTTCAAATTTAGTTCTGACACAGTTTATGTAAAGCTATAACCTGTTTTTATACATCAATGCAATGGTAAATTGGCAAGCGTTAACCAAAAATACTAACCTTTTCAACCTTTTTTGGTTCTTTTTTTGTTTCCATTACAATCGCAGACAATGGATCAATGCTCATTGCAGTTAATGGATCAACAAAATCTTCTTTGATTTCATTGTTTCTAAAAAGGAAGGGTAAAACTATTAACTGACATAAATCTTTACAGCAACACATATCACAAACATATTTCATACAAAAACCAAACTGATAAATTTAGGTACCGTATTTTACAGATCAAAAGGCACAATTTAAATTCTTTTTTTCCTCATAAATTGATCTTGCGCCTTATAAGCCGGTGCGCCTAATGTATCACGTAGTGCCTTATTGACTCAAAACCAGTACCGATACTATTATTATATAAATAAACCACCGTCTTACACAATAAACTACGGTAAAAGCAACTGGCAACTGTGATTTTCACTAGGCTCATTTTTTCTTTTGCTCATTGTACTATTGTGACTTGCTTACATTTATTACGTAACAAGTAAACTTGTATTTCTCTTGCTCCTCATAATTGTATAATGTGAATACTGCTTATATCACCCTTAAAATATGTTGCGTTCTTGCGTTCGGTGCACCTTATGTATGAACAAAAAACTAATCAAAGCCATTTATTGACAGTGCACCTTATAATCGGGTGCGCTTTATGGTCTGTAAAATACGGTAATCACATTGATTTTTCATGAGATTAACTGGACTATGGAAAAATCCAGATTCTATGCAAACAGTACATGTAGTTAGGAAATATACTAGTTTTCCTTTTTAAAGCTGAAACAACAGAAGTTTGGTCTGCCAAAGTCACTATTTTATGGGTTTTAAAAGTAAAATTGCAATAAAGTCTTGTATAGAAGGATGTGACACATTTTAAATTGTGGCATTAATGGTGCAGTATGTTATTTGCGTTTTAAGAAAAATTAGCAACAGACTAGGACCTCCTGCACATACATTTTAAACACTTTTCGTCAAGAAATAGCAATATTTCTTTTAGTTTATTCTATGTTTCCTATGTTTGAAAAAAGGAATGTATGACTTTCACATATTTCTTTCGAAAATCACATTTATGTGATTATTCCGGACTATGTGATTACAATCTCCATATCACTGCTGTCTTTTGTGGTTTTAGGTTTAGGATTCACAGTTGATACGCAATTAAACAAATTGTGTGATAAATAAATATGTTATTAGGTTTTAAGCTTCATTGATACAAGAAAATGAAACCTATTATGCCATTTTTTCTTACTTTGAAGTCTTTTGGACACTTTTTTCATTTTTCGAAGCAACATGTGAAACCTTGACTCCAATACTGTCTGTGACAGTAATAGGTTTTAATGGATGAAAATCTGTTGACTTTAATGGTGACAAAGGTTTTCTTGTTTGCATCAAAAGCTCATAATTGAACTTTTTCGGTTTCCTGGGCAAAACATTAAATGTTAAATAGCTACAATAAAAATAGCAAGTTTCAGTACAAACATTTAGTATTAGGTACATACCAAATTGTTTCACTGGACATTTTGAAGATAATTATTGATTTTTGATTTCCTTACAGTTAGTGAAAGTATCTTTATACCTATAAAGACTACAAATGGCGCTTTTACACATAAAAAAGCTGTAATTTTCACAAAAGAATGCGTTTACGGTCAGGATGCAAAAAGGCAAAGAAAATGAAATCTATTTATTTTATGAGACATTCCTAAAGATTGGTAAAACAACGCACATTTACACATAAAATTGCAAAAAAACAAACACAAAATCTGCACGCTCAACATGACATAAAAATCCTAAGCATCAAACCGCTACAGTTACGACGCCACCATGGGGCATCCCCCTGGCATGATGTTTGTTTTCGAAAGCAATTATTGATATGAATGAATTTGCGTGATGGTATTCAGAAGACGTTCGAGCCCTGAAATTTGGGTCAAGTTCAGTTATGGAAGTATCTCCACAATGCATAGGAATGGACCCTTTATTCAATACACCAGTCAAGCTAACTTTGCGGGACATTTCACAACTGGAACCTTTTGCAGGATCAAAGGTTTTGTTCACCTTCAAGGGACACCCGGTAAATTACGTTGATGTTGTTGGAATTGTTACGGAAGTTAAAAACAAAGAAGATTCCGTTCAATGTTCTGTTGATGATGGAACGGGTTCAATTCAATGTTTCTGTCCTATTCAGAGGAAAACTGATCTTTCAAACAAAATTGATATATCATCCCAAATATTGGACAGGATACAGAGGACTAAAAAACCATGTCTTGGGGATATTGTTCATGTTATTGGTTCATTAAAGATTGGTCTGTGGAGTAACAGTATTTATGTCACCAATTGTAAATGGTCCGTACTAGATGACAGGGAGCAATCAGATGCCAAATGGCTCCAACATGTTGAGAGTCAAGTAGCATTTTATGAAGATATTTGTAAAAAGAGTTTTGCTCCAAGTAAACACATGAAATCAGCGATAAAGTCTGTTCTAGTTAATGATGCACAATTACAACTGCCTCCAAAGCTCGAGCTAGTAATGAATAAACTACTCATGAACTCAACCACAATACTTCCTGTACAGTTTAGTGGCTTTGAACTAATGGAGTTAAGCCCTATTCAAGCTGTCCTGTGTGAATGCTTTGAAATCATAAAATCAAACTTTTTGAGCAACAAGATCCCATTCACACAAAGTATAAAAAAACTAATTGCATCCAATGCAATAGCTGCTGTTCTTCATGCTTTTGTCGCAAGTGGTCAACTTATAAAGAAGAAATGTCTGCCTCACGAGTGTATAACCAAAAATGATCAAATGGATGCAACATATTTTGTGACTACAAAATGCACACAATTGCTACAAGCAGTTCAAAGTATAAGTGATAAACTGAAAAATTCAAATATTGAAATCAATGCTTACAGAGTGCAAAGTGAATTGGTTTTACCAGATTTCCTATTTTTAAGAACAAGTAAACATGGCACAAAAGTAATAAAAGTTGCACTAGAACAAATTGAAACTTAAGAGTTGTGAAATCATTATGCATTGCTTCCGAAACATTTGCACTTTTTGTGAACATTACAAATATTATTGGTGTATTGTTTCATACTGAAATATATTGTCAACAACTTTTAACAATGTAAAATACTCCAGGTCCTAGGGTTAATAGATCAGCTAAATTATTCACCATTCTGGTCACACTGAAATAAAAAAATGCAAGTCTAAAGCATATTTTAGTTCACTTATACTATAAACTGTTCCCGAAGCAATTATAGTGTTAATCACCAGTTAGCATTCTGGTTTACAACAGTAGATTAGAAACTGCACTTGTCCAGTTCATAGTCCTCCCATAATGTTTTGTGTGCTTAAGGCCCAACAAAGCTTTCACAAGGCAGAGTTTGGTTGAGTATTCAACCTCATGATTCGTTGCAACCAACAGCCAGTCAATAATTGGACCAGTGAACTTCTCTTTCCACGGTGAAAACGAAAGTAGGTTGGAGATGCATGGGGCGAAAGTTTCCAAGGCGCTACACCACAGGAAGTCAGTGATATTTTGATTTCCCACACAGCAATCTGCAATTAAAAAAATATGCTTTGCTCTTAAAGTTTACATTGAAATAAAGGCTTGTCAAGTAAGGTATATTGATATGTTTAATTTATTTTTGACAATGTATTGTATTTTATAATGTGGCACAAAAACACAGGACACAGCTTCAAAAACCAGTGATTGTAAAGCGCTAAAATAGCACTATGAGGGGGAGGCAATGATAAAACACAGCAGCTGTACTTGATATAAAAATTAGGTGGCTAAGATAGCAATGCGTAAATTTACATTAGTATCGGGTGCACTGTAGATAAATGTAAAGCAACCCAAACATCTCTTACTGATATTTGTTGTGTTGTTGCTCAATGAGAGAACCATCACAGCAAGAACCTTCACCATAAAATGAAAACTCTTTGGATTTTGGTTGTTTAGTAATACCAGGTATTCCTGCAATGCTTCGAAAAGTTTTACTTCAGACAAATTTCCATTGGTAGAACTTTTCCAGCGCGTTGTGAAATGAAACAAAACACATAATGAAAGTTTTTGAAAATCTGGAAGCTTTAAAGTTGAGCATTGCACCAAAGTAGAAAAAAACCATTGAATTGATTTCATACCACTACCAACTAAATGTAGTTTCACCATTAAGGATTTTACAACTAATGATTCATCTGAAACTTCATTTGAAATCAAAGTCTCACAAACTGTGCACTTGCCAACACATTCTGACAGTAACCTCCACAATTCGAAAGATATTGAACCATCTTCAAAACAAAGTGGAAGCACAGAATATACTTCTGCCACACAGAGTTGCAACATTTTATCAATCTCTGCAGAGTGACCACTTTGATGCATTGCAGAAACTAGTCCCTTTAAAATGTCCATAGATAGAGATCTGATTAAGACTTTGCTGCTGTAAGATTTTAGCAGCATAGCAAGTCTGTTTTCAGACAAACATTTTATGACTGCTGGGAGTGAGCTATATATAAGACACTGACTGTTGACATCGAGTTTTTCAATTGAAGTAAACTGGGCCCAGGAAGATAGTACATTGGCCAATGTCGGATTTTCAGCATAACCATTGAAGCAAATTTGCAAGCAAGCTTTGCGACTTGCCTCATTTTGCTCTATTAGATTTGAAAGGCATGAACTCCAATTTACTGGTGGATACGCTGCAGAGTTTACTGATGCTTCTGCCAATGAGGCGCATATTTGTTTTACATTTGTGTACTCCTTTTGTTTCACATGCACTGAAAGCATATCAAACATTGGCTTTAAAATACTTGACTCTGGTAAATAAGAAAAACTGCTAGGAAAAGTTCCAGTGGATTTCTTCACAGTTTGTGTTGACAAAAACACACCAGCTAAAACAACAATTGCATTGCCAACAACACCAGCATCCTTGCCATTTTTTATCATATCCTGCAAAATTTTTAGCACCTGTGAAAGCTTATCTAGTGTTTGACTTGATTCTATTGATATAGGTATGATTGCAGTACCTGATCCTACAAGACCTGCTAGACCATTAATACTAGCCAACTTTTGTCTTGTTGGGATTCTTTCCTTTCCAACTTGACCAACCCATTTCACAAACAGTTCATTATAAAGCTGTTTAGCATCATTTATTTCTTCACCAGCCATACAGTGGCATAACAAGCTTATTACCTGTGATAATCCTGTATTGTTTTGATTGTCTTTCCACCGTTCTTGAATGTGACACAGAAACTTTGATGCAACTTCTGTATCTATCACTTTGGCCTGCAGACCTGTTACAGTTATCCAAGCAATGGACATACACAGTGCATGAACAAAAGACAATGGGCTGTCCTCTGAAGATTGCAAGACAAGTTCCAATAAAGCCAGTCCGCGTCTTGCTTCCGATTGCAACGAACTATCCACAGACACTAACATGGCAGAATACAAACACCCTAGTCCTAACATCAGCCCAATATGCTTCAAATCATCAGTGTCACAATCATTGTTGTCCATTGCCTTGGCAATCTTATCAAGCGTTTGGTACATTGACTGGCAGCATGACAACAATTTTCTGTCTAAGTCCTCACTGTCAGTTTTCCCAAGTGCAGTTTGCATGGTTTCGGACAACACCTGACCAAAGGATATACCCAAAGCCATTGCAGAAGTCTGTTCCATTTCTTCTTCCAGCTCTGAACCAAACAACAAATTGTGTTTCGCTTGTAGCATATCAAGCATTGTCACAACTATAGAAGAGTGTTTTGGAAGTAAGACAGGCACCAATGAATACAGAGAATATATAGCACATGACTTTCCAAGTTGTGATGTTGTGAGTTGTCCCACCCCTGACACTGCCCTGAATTGACACCAGCTGAAAATTCTTCCTTTTGGTTTATATGTTGAATCTGCAATGCTCAATATTGTGTTAGCAGCCATCAGTGTCCAGTGCTCATTTGTTAGAAATCCAGTGCTGTCTTGAGAGGTTTCAGTGTTGTCTGATTCAAGCTTAAATGCCTTTACTGCTTTAATCAAACCAGCTAAAGCAAAAATGGCATTGCCCTGCATGCTCGGTGACCCTTTTGAGGCTGTTTTCAGTATTTCTGTCAGTTTGTCTCTACACGAAAACTCACAAGTTGCAAGCTTATGCTTAATGTTGTTTTCATCTTCCTCCTGATTTTTCTGTTTTAACTGCAAACCCAGTTCCATCTTTCTGCTTTCAACAGTTGCTTTAAAACATTTACCCATAAAATGTTTCCATGCAATAACAGCTTGCATGGTGTTTTGCCATTGCTTTGGATCCACAGTGACCTCTGCCAAAAGAGCTTGTAGTATTTGTGAAAAGTTTCTACCACGAGCCACTACACTCCTTGCAACAAGTTTTCCTGTGTTTTCCACTTCACACTGTGGTGTGTAGCACATAAGTAAAGCATAAGCATAGCTTAATTTCAAATTTGGCTGTTTGTTTCTTTCATACATCCGTAACATGAATGGGGGAATAGCATTTAGTGCAGTAGGACTTGATTTTGATTTGTCAGAAACAAGAGCTCGATGCTTTATGTCGCGGGGCAAGTTGTTCAGTTCTTGCATTAATGCAGATGTCAAAAAGAATTGTATCTGTTCATTGGGACACTGAGATAACAATGCCAGCTTTACAAGGCAGTCCCCAGTTACAGGTTTATCCAAGAACTGATTCTTGCATTCTTCCTCAGTTTGTCCCTCTGCTGGCTCTGGAAGTTCAGGCTGTAGCTTGTCGGGTAAATGCTTTAATTTAAAATCCTGCATTTTGAAATGAGCAAGGGAAACTAATGCGGATCCTTGAATGATTGGATTCTCGCTCAAAGCGTTATTCCAAATCCAATGCATACATTCATCCTTTAACTGACCAAACTCAGCTGATTCAGATTCCAGATTAGGAATAAGGGAAAGCAGCTTCAGTACAGAACATACTGCCATTGGTTGTTTGGTTTGGTGTACCAATGGTTTAATGTTGTTCCAAACAGATACAATATTAACTGCTTCACTTTGACACAAGTGATACACTGCTTCAAGTGCAACACTGGCAATCAAAGGACTACCCTCTTGCAAATGCTTCGTTATCAGTTTTAACATGTCACTGCCGTGCTTGTGTGGTTGAAGCCTACAGATTTCTTTTACTGCCACAATGTTGATTGTGGAAAATTCGAGTTTAGTCTTTAAGTCCTTAGTAATGATGTCAGTGGAGAGCATTTTGTGTAGGAATGGAAAGCATCTACTTTGTTTCTCCCACAGCTTGAGCATTACAAAAGTTGCTAAAGGTTTTAATGTTCTATTCGTTGACAACAGCTGAATAGTTCGGATTATAGGAGCAATAGAATGTTGATTAGCCAGTGTAGGTAACATAAAAAGAAGTTTTTGGACGAGCAGAGGATTTTTCTCATTTTGCAGAAGATTGAGAAAACAAGGGAGTACCGTCACTGAGCCTTCATGACCACTTGAAAGAAGCATTTTGAGAGAATTTAATACTTGATCTACCTCAGCACCATTGTTTAGCATTGCCATTAGCCTGGAGCACACTAAAATTATTGCAAATTGTTTCATACCAGGACTTAGTATTAAATCCATGACTGTTTCAAACAGATCCAAGCTTGTAGAGTATATTACATTTGCAATGTTTTGAATGTGGTGCAAATATTGGTTGGGCAAAACCCAGTCAAACTTTGTTGTTGTAAATGGCTCCTTCACAGTGTTCTGTCCTTCAAACTGTTTGATTTTCAAATTCACAATTTTTAGACAATTTCCAGCTTGTTGCGAGCAATTTGAAAGTCCGATCAGGTTTTTGCTTGAAAGTAACTGTAACAAACTAACCTTTAAAGCATAACAGCACAGCAAACAAGTTTTTGTATCAAGACAATTCCATGATGACAGTTTAAGCACCTCAAAAACCAAGAGAAGGATTGAATCAACAGTGCTAGTAGGTGCTATGGACAAGAGGTGGGCAAGTGCTAGGCTTAGTGTAGGCAGTTGTTCAATGTTAGGAGCAGTTTTTAACATTTTTAACAAAACAAGTAAGAAGGTTGCAGCTTCAGGGCGCTTGATAATAGGAAAACAAATACTTACAATGTTAAGCAACAATTTGGGCAACAAGTTTGAACTGGAACTGGTATTTGAAACATTTAAAACAACTTGGCAAAGTTGTAAAATTAAATGCAGATTGTTTTCTGTAGTTGCCATCAGGGGTATTGAATCTATCATTAGTTGAAGAACTGTAATGTTATGATCATGTAATGTACAGCATGTTTCATCTGTTAGCAGATTAGCAGCATTATTCAATAGCAGTTGGTACATCGACATTGTTCCCACCACAACTGAACTATCACTGAGGGGATTGCATAATGTGTATAAAATGTAAGGCTTCATTAACTGGATTATATTTGTTGTCAAACCATCACATTGTAACAGTAGGCGTTGAACTTCTCTCATAGCTAACATTGAACTTTCGGAGCATGCCGTTGCTATTGAAACAAATGGATGTGGTTTTTGCCATAGGTTGAAATTAGAAGCGTACTGATGTTGTTTACATTTCTCACAAATCCTTGTCTTAGACTTCAGGTCTATTACCAGAAGGTCAGCTGTAAGGTGGACAAGCCATTCAATATTTTTACAGCATGGTATGTAAATAATTATCTTGTTGAACACATCATCAGTGTTTAGTTTGCATGATGCGACAAGTGTTTTTATAGCATTGCAGACACAATCTTGAACAACCCCATCTTCAGAACTTTCCAGAATTTTCCAAATAGCATTTAGTTGGTCTTGTTGGTTTTTCCAATTCAAATTTTCAGTGCAAGATTTTATTGCTGTATTAATAGTTTGTAACACAGCAGAATTTGTTGTACAAACTTCCCTACTCATTGTAACTGCTATGGGTCAGCATAACCTAAACAATAAAAGAAGTTTGAATATGAAGCAAAAGACAGTGAAAAGTAGTTACACTACTGTTAGTTACCAGCTACTGAACAACAACAAAATTTCTCATAACAGGTTTACCAAATGGCAGAAACAAATTGTTTGTAAATGATTAAGTATACATATGATTGTATTGCAAAAGTCATTTTTAGTTTGGGAAAGCGTTGTTAATCCTGTGTGAAAGCAAACAAGCAAAAATTATTACACAAGAATTTTCCTATTGTACAAGCAGTGATAGGATGTAAGGAAGATTAAATATTGCCAAAGGTACCGATGAATAGTTTAATATCATTGTCACACTTTTTTTACTTTCACAAAACAACTCAGCAAAGATCAATATACAAAGTGATTAGTTTACTGCATTCAGGTTTGAGTTAAAGTTTGAAAATGTTTAGGCATGTGGTAAAATTCAAAACACTATCAGGGACATTTTTTACTGTTGGAGCTGTTCTCTACGAGCATACTGGCAGTTGAAATATTAATCGTAACCTAAAAAAATACAACAGCACCCATGGAAGTGAACCAGTAATTTTACCGAAACTTGTTAAAACACATGCCTCTCTCACCATGGAACTTTAACACTAAAGATTCTTGTAGGCAAACATATGTTTTTTGTCATCTGTTGGTTTGAATGAAATCATTTGGTAATGGTCACTATTTTACATGTAGATTTTCTCTGCAAGAAACTTTTGCATGTAGGACAAGCAGTAATTGGGAACAGGATGCAACGAGTCATACAGCATTTCAAATTTAAAGCTTCACACAGAAATACAAACACAGTACACAGATTAAAGCATATATTGCACTACACTAATAAAGCATTCCTACACAAGACCACCTAAAACACCACCACACATTTCTGGGACTGTTTAAGCATTGAAAACAAAAAAAACATCAAGCTATATTGTAGTGTGTGTGTTTTTTTTAAAAAAACTAAAGAACCACTGGACAGTATATGAGTAATCGTACTAGCTTTTTATATTACCGTTCAAAACAGCAAACATTACAAGTAGAGGGCTAGTTTTTGGGACATTGTCATTATTGCAGTTTTATATGTTTACCCTTTTACCAGGGCGCATTGCTTAGAAAAAAATGGCTGATAAACTATTACAACATAAAAAGTTTTAAGCATTGTTTTTTGACCTATTTGACCACCAGGATGTGACACTTGACTTAGCTGAAACCAATGCAGAACCCATGAACTTCCCAGTGTTGGCAACAGCTTGATTTGCAGTAACCATAGCATCTTCAATCTTTCGCCCTCTGTCACTACTTTGTAGGTTATGGTGCAGGCGAAGTCGCATATCACTGACAGAGTACTGAGCTTGAAATGGGTGAATGGGTTTGATATTTGCCATTGACGGATGTTCCTTACTAGCCCATACCTGATAGTTCTGTGTTTGTTTCCAAGCAGCAAGAAAATATTCATTGAAATCATGCATGTCTTTCGGATTTGCATTCACTTCAGTGGAAATGGCCAACATTGATAGCATGTACTCCAAAAACTGAGCTTGGATCCATTCATTACCCCCTTCCCAACCTGTTGTGTCAAAACTGTCGTCTTCCTCAGTTACATTGTCCACTAAATGTTGTGCAAATCGCAAATCAGCTGCTGACAAATGTGTTAGTCTTTTTAGGTTAGCATCCCTGATGTCCAAGGCCGGTTCCTCAAGATCTACAACCACATCTGCAAGATTTGGGTTTGATTTAAAGAGTATATTGGTCGCGCCAATGACATACCCTCGTTCTAAATTTTCCATAAGATCACCATGCTGTTGTAATGCAACATATGGTAAACATAAGTAGCCCCTGGTGAAAACAGACAAAGGGAATCCAAATGAGTCACATTCAATTGGAGATATATAGCCATCTTTTTTCAGCAGACTTAACATGGTGCTTGATCTTGGTTTTGCAATGGCATCACCTCGCTCAATGTATAAATCCTGGGGAAGATTAGAATTTTGAGTCTTGGCAGGGGATTCAGTCTTGATTTCAAGTCTTGCATTACCAAACCCAGGAAGTAATAAATCATCATCATCTTCAATTTCATGAGCCCCTTCCCACCCAACTGAATCTATGGTTTCCGTGTTGTAAAAAGCTGTACTAACTGCAGATGTCAATGATTCAAGTCCAGTGGAAATGTTCTGTGCAACCTCCATCGCTCTGTCAGATGTAGTTGACCACAGACTTGATGTACTGTTAGTTTCACTCAATATTCTTGTCTTATTTGCTACATTTGCTTCACCACTGAGTTCACTCGGAACAGGTTTTTCATCTGTCTGCATGTTTTCATTCACTGTCACCGACTGCAAAGTGTCAACATTTGGTTGCTGAAAAACGTTTGGTCCATTAGGTGTTACAACTTTTTCTTCCGTTTCACCATTATGATTTGAATCAGCAGGGGGCTCTGTTGCTACTTGTTCATCATCATGAATCTTTGAGTTTACAATGTATTTGCTATAGGGTGTAGTTGAATACTTTAAGCCCTTGTCAATCATGCTGGGAAACAACGATAAAAGAGCCATAATTCCACCAACCAAATGCTTTACAGGTGAAGTATAAAATAGCATTCGCCTTTCCAAAAGAAGCAGTTTGAACAACATCACTATTTGATGCTGAAACCTTAAAACCAGGGTTCTTGCTGATAAATCTAAAAATCGCTGTGATTCATCAATTCTGCTCATTGACAAGTTAACATGGTCAAATAACTCCTTTAAAATGTCAATCTTGGAAAAATCCTTCTCTTCAAAATATGCTTGAGTTATCATATGAAGTTTTGCATTTAGTATGCCATACAGTGGCTTTTGACTAAGTACCACAACACTTTTTTGTACCGTTCCCCTTGTTATGTCAGCATCCTTCCGTTTTAGTAGATCTGATGAAATCTGGCGATAACATGATACACCAAAAACTGTGGTTTGCTTTTCATAATGTTCCCTTGGTGGTAGATGAAAATATATGGTATCTTCATTGTAGTTATGAGCTCCATCAGGTAAAACCAATGATGGTAAATATTTCCATTCATTCGGAACATTGGTAGAATCATGTGGTTCACCATCTATGAGTGGAGGATAGGCATATTCCACTTGACAGCCTTTTTTATGGTGAAACCCAACTACAACAACATGCAAAACTGCCTTGTCCTGTGTTGCAATGTTCATTTTAATTGCCTATTAGCAATGTTTTCAAAGTGTCTTTATGTCAGATAAAGACAACATGCTGTATAACGTTTTTTTTTAACTGAGCACAATTTAAGCACATTTCCTAATTCTAAACACAATAAATTGCATTTATCATATTTATCCAACAAATGAGTGTGAGTTTTGTAAACATTTGTTCAACTGCCAATTTTTTAAGAAAAAATGGGCTTTTTGGTAACTAGTGGGTAGCAATACCTGATGTTGCCCGATACTACTTTTTTTCGTACAGTCGTGAGTCGTACACCTTATAGCAGTGGTTCTTAACCTTTATTCCCTGCTGCACCCCTTTCAAATCACCAACCAGTTTTCGCACCCCCTTGGTTTTTGTATTTATACAGAATAAACCTAACCAACCTTAATGATTCAGCATCCCCACACCCCCTAGGAACAGTTCTCGCACCCCTGGTTAAGAACCCCTGCATTATAGCGTTGTGCTTGCGCTACAACCACAAGCCTTTAAAAGCAATTACAAAAAAATACTCAACTCAAATTCGACACAAGTCAGATGGAAATGCCTTGCTGTCTGTCTCAGCTTTCTATGATTTTAGTCGAAGCAGTAATAATCATTACATTAGTCTTGGCCGGCCATAGCCTGCTGATTTCTTATCAGTCAAGTGACAAGTCAACACTCAACAGTACACTCAGCAGTCAGCACTTAGCAGAGCAGCAGAGAGTCTTCAGTTTTGCAGTTGCACTTTATGATGTTAGCTCAGTGTTTCCGTTACGATTTTTGTTTTATTTTAATCGGAAATTTTTATGCCATCTGGGATTATCAAATCACGCAAACCGAAATATTAACTACATCACAAAATGTTGAAATATCAAACAATATTTACGTATTTGTAAATATCGGTCATCAACAGAAAAAAATTTGAAACCAGGTGTTTGTTCCATGGGGCGCAGTTGTGGAATAAATTAAGTTGCCGCAACTTAGTTTTCGACAACGGCGCCATTAGACCGTATGGAAAAAAAAACAAAACTTGCAAGATAGCTAACTTGCTTCAACTCAGCTATTTTGCGACGAAACATAGCTAAGTTGCGATAGTAACTTACGGCAACTTCGCTACCTTGCTTCGTAAGTTAGCTATGTTTCGTTGCAGGTTAGCTATCTTGCGGAAACTTACCTATCTTGAGTCGCAAGTTAGCTAACTTGCTGCAACTTAATTTATTTGACAACGGTGCCCCATATTGTTCTGCATTTTGTGCATTGTACAAGTCAATAAGCACCGTAGTTGTGTCGGTTTGTTCTGAACGCTAAAGTGTACAAATCGTTACTGGCGGCCTCATCACAGGTGATTATTTTCCCTACAGCCGTCATGTCTCATTTATATCGCTTGGTGCACATTTATATCGCTTATAGTGCATCTTTATATCGCTTAGTGCAGTGTTTCCCAACCTATGGGTCGCGACCCAAAGTTGGGTCGCCTGAACATTCTGTTGGGTCGCTTGTTTTAGTGCGAATAAGAGCATCTACTTGATTTCGCCTTGTAGCGTTTTTTATATATATTTCCCAAGGCTGTAAATTGTTGCCCAACAATAATTTTATCACAATTTGTCGTGGTAATGGTTAAAACTGTTGGTGACGTCATAAAGTGATGTGTTAGCTCACAGTTGAGCGTTGTCTGGCTAACAATTCTTCGATTCAGCTCCAAGTTCAGGCTAAATGGAAATGTTTGGTCGAAAAAACAACGCTATTTGTTCGTTATTTGATTTGCTAAACCTGCGTAGTAATTTTCAACAAGCTTTCCAAATTTACAGGCAAAGATACAACTAAAATAGCATGTCCATGGGTCGCGAGAAACCACTAAACAAAATTTTGATGAGTATTTGGGTCGCGTCAAAAAAAGGTTGGGAACCACTGGCTTAGTGCACTCAGAGACTACTAGGCCTACTTAGTAGTCTCTGGTGCAGTGGTCTAGCCTACATCATGTGGGTCGCGACCGCAAGTGGGGTCGCCTAAACTTTTTCTGGGGTTGCTATAAATTCAATTTTTTGGCTTTTAAATTTATTACCAAAAAAATAATACGTCTTTGTTCTGGTTCGCAATCTTTGCTCATATTTTGCAGTACAGCTTGGTACCTCGTGTCACAATCTAATCATTGTTATGCAATAATCAAAAACCGAATAGTTGCAACCCAACTCTATAAAAACACTAAACTTCGTTATTCACCCCATTTACGCGATAGAGCCCCATGACAACATATTGTGTCCAAAATAATACAGCGGGTGCAGTGAAAAATACATAAATTTACTAATTTCTGCAAACTGATGAGCTTTAACGCGAATTAGATGGACCAAATTAAACAAAACTTTTGGGTTTTAACATTTGAGCGTAATAATGCAGGCTAAATGCTGATATTTAAAGTCTACTTGAAAATCAGCGGGCAAATTTAACTGAAAATAGTTTTAGCTTCTGCATTCTTTGAAACATTTTTCTCTCTATCGTTAAAAAGTTGGGGTCGCATGTAAACGCTGATTTTATTTTCTCTTAAATTGGGGTTCGCTTTTAAAAACCAGTTGAAGACCAGTTGCTTAGTGCATCTTTGTATCTCTTGTTTGCATCTTTATATCGCTTGCTGAATCTTTATATCACTTGGTTCACATTTATGTCGCGTAGTGCATCTTTATATCGCTTGGTTCACCAAGCTATAGTGTTGTGCACCAAGCGATCCTGTAAATTTGAGATGTACCTCACTTTTTGATATCAGTTCATTTCTCGTTTTCCTTACTTTTGCCTGTATATAAACGCGCTTGTTTCCGCTGGTGCATTACATTTTACACTGATGATGACAATAGTTTTGTCGAAACGTCTGTTGTAATAAAAATGAATACGTTTTACTCTACGTCGCTGGCAATTTGCTTTTTATTAAAGTTCATTTCTCATTGTTTGTAAACAATGAGCCTACAATACACTATTCACGGACTTGGGAAGTAATTTAATTAAATACACAGCAACTACCAGAGCAGTAGAGCACTGTAACCTGCACTGAAAACAGCGACGTCTGCATAATGTAAGTTATTACACATACACTCTTTATCAGAGCTCTTCAACCGGGGTTCTGCGGAACTCTAGGGTTCCGTACAACCCTTTTAACTGTTCCGTGAACTTTAAGGGTTGCACGGTAATCGCAGTGGTTTGGTGTAGCAGTTAAAACACGAATGATTCATAATATCATTGTTTCGAACATCAATACTCGCCTGTACAGTTTAGTTAACATTTGTGACACCATTGATCAATTGTGACGTAATAAACAGAACCTTGTTACACTCTAGCTCAGGGGTGTCCAACTCGAACACACCACTGTGCCAATTTTGGTTTCAAAATATACTCGCGTGCCAACCTTTGGTACTTTTTCCAAACCATGTCTTAAACGTCTTAACGGGACGGGCTCAATCCGAATATTTGGCCAATATGTCAAGTGCGAGTAAACTTGTCTATTATACTCCAGAAACCTACTATTCTGTTTATGCGACACAAGATACAAATAGTTTGCAAGGGGCACTGGAGTACTTTGTGTAACGTCAAAAACTTATCTTTGTTCAAGTTACGTCGGTTTTAAAATGTATTTCCAACTAAACACAAATGCGTTTGTAGTCACGTAATTAATTCAACAGTCATCGGTTGAAACGCAACAATTACAATTATTTCGAAATTAACGGGCATTTTATTGCAACATAAATGGCAAGTTCACTAACGTTTTAGTATTATGTGACGCAATAACTTACTGAAATAAAAATAATTATTTTTTGTTAATAAAGTCCATGGACCAACATTAAACAATGCAAGGGGCTTATGGCCGCTTATAGATGTTGTTATGTAGGTTTGCGTTAACGATTCCTATGCCGTGTTTAATGTCCGTTTGCAAAGCACTGCAACGGCACAAACTTGATTCAAGATGACCTAAGATTAGGCGTCAACAATACACGGTCAGCTATATTTGAAACGTGAATTGGTTTTACTTTTATTTCCTGCGTAACAAGCTCTTTAAAACTAAGTCGTTAAAATTACTGATTCGGCAAAGCGTCCTTTCGGCATGTGCATGCGTTATTAGACGCACAGCAAACATCCCAACCATACAAAGAAATGTGTCAAGTGACTATTTACAACATAATGTGACAGAAACTAAAGGCTAAAACACAGAAAAGGTATTGGTATATAGTCGCATACCGCCGAAGTATCGCACGGGTACATATATACTGCACATGGCATAGGTATCGCCGCTATTGATCAAAAGTCGCACCCCTGGCATTTTTTAAAACTCTACACTTATGGCAAGGAGGCTTTAAATTTTGTCAAAAAACGAACAATTCACCATCTGAATGTGCAAAAGCTCGCGTGTCATTTTCAAATGCTCTGCGTGCCACGTGTTGGACACCCATGCTCTAGCTAAATTGCAAGAGAAATGTAGAAACGACCGATCCAAATAACATGGCAATGCGTTTCAGTGAACCGTTTAATTCAAGTCAACCTTTGTGATGTGCTTTGGATTTGGTAAGTAAAAAAGCAACTTTTTTTCTTTGATGTAGCCTACTTGTATTACATACATTAAAATTATTTTATGGGGGTTCCGCAAAGTTTGACAAAATACCTCAAGGCTTCCGTGCCACTACAAAGGTTGAAGAGCACTGCTCTATATGCTTCTAATTGAGGTCAGTTTATTTCGCTTGGTGAAAGAACACATAACGACACAATTGCACTGAACGATCACCAAGCCGCAAATAGCTGGGCAACGTTAAGATGTTATTGGGCGCAAGAAAGTGAAGGGCACGATTGGTGAATCATGATTAAACGCGCTGCAACTACACCGTATAAAAATTAAATTATAAGTACATAACACACAAAATTATGCAACACACCAGGAATTACAACATATCCAATGATACAAACAAATTAACAACAGCTATTAGTACAATAACAATGCGATGATTAAGTGCACTAATTTCTTCTGTTTTAATCACTGTAGCATATTTGCAAATACAATATGCTGCATATATAAATTATCTTTGTGGCAGTAATAAAAAAGAAAGTACTGATTAACGTTGTGCAAGTTGCTTCTTGGGACTTTCTTGGGACAAAAACGACTAATTATTGTTGCTCATTAAGTTTGGTCATATCCACACTGATATTCCACAATCTTTCTGCATCAGCATCACTCTTTGCAGCGTTGGATTCATTTGCCACTTTACAATCACTACATAAAGAGTTTGTCACAAATACAGTCATTCATGTATATTTCTTAGAGATGGCGAGTTAAACAACACATCCTTAAAAAAAGTGTAAACAAGTGGTTCTGAACAAGGGTCCGTGTAAAAGTCTTCATTCACTCTTTTCATTATGTAATTTATAAAACATTATTTTCATAGAAGAACCAAAATGTTAAGATTTGTAACAGCCCATTTAAAAAAATTTCTACCTGAACAAGCATTGTGTAGTTAACTGTTTTACATAATATTTTATGTCATTGACTCAAAAAAATATTCTGGTTTCACTAACATGGTATTTTTTCCCTTTAGTGGTCATGACAGCTTTATGTAAACTTTTCTTTATGTTTTATAAATTTATCCCCATTAGTTTTACTGTACCATGTTATAGCATGTAAAAGTAAAGAAACGAAGGCAGCCAACGCAATTTCCATTAAATACTGATCAGAGGCTTACCTAAAATATTTTCCAGAGACATCTGCAAGTTCTGGTGCAATGGCACAATAAATAGAAGTCTGTGCACCATGTTCTGGATCTTTCCAAAATGGAAACCAACGACTAAGTTTAATAAAGGTTTTCATGAAGAAGTTTCCTGGTTCATCAATGTACCTTTGTAAGTTTGTGTTCACAAAACCTGGATGGACACTATTGACAGTAACTCCTGTGCCTAAAACACATAGGGAATACATAAACACAAACATGAATCTGCATACAGCAGCCACCATTAAAGCCAATATTTTTACAAGTTTTCAAATCTTTTTGTTTCAAAACAACTTTCAGTTTTCTTAACCCAAATGAAGTCATAAACATTAAACAACTTTATCAGTAAGTATAAATACAAACAAGACAGACATTTAGAAAAGCAATTGAGTCTTTAACTTAAGAGACCACTAGTGAAGAAAATAATTAATAAACTAACAAACATTGAAACGCACCTTGCAACTGTTTTGACAAATGTCTACTGAAAAGGACATTTGCAAGTTTGCTCTGGTTGTAGGCTGCACTTGCATCAAAGTGTTTGGTAGCATTTAGATCATCAAAATTCATTGTACCATATGCTTGTCAATTGATGAGAGAACCACAATACGACTGGGTGCACTTTTCTGCAAAATCACACACAATTCAAAGCATTTTTCCAAATTAAATTTTGCAAAACATAAGACAAAAAGAGAATCAACAAAAAGTTGGTTGATGGGAAATTATGCAAACTTAGTTTTCTCAACAAACCTTTAATAAGTCCAAAAGCAAATTTGTGAGTAAGAAAGGTCCCAAATGATTGACACCAAAATGTGTTTCAAATCCATCTCCAGTTTTGCTTTCAGGAATCCACATTACTCCTTTATATGCAAGATATAGAATATTGCTAATTATTTCCATTTAGTTAACATTAGTATTCCCAGTTATTATTTATTACTATAATGCTTAATCTTGGAATAAGTAAAAACAATGAGCTCAAATATCTGACATCCTAAAAGTAAACATTTACAAAAAAATGTAGTTTGTAGCATCCTTAATTATACTGCTTTAATCCAAACCTGCATTGTTGATGAGGATGTCGAGCCTATTTTCAGTGTCATTGATATCCTTGGCAAATTTTCTTATTGATGCAAAGGAGGAGAGTTTTAGACTTTGACAACAATGTTTTCCTCAGAACATTTTGCTTTTTTAACAATCTGGCCAAATGCAAAGTACAAAAATTGCAATACAACTAGGCCCAGTGCACAAAGCTGACAGCCTTTAATTTATACCTTTAATTTAGCTTCTTGAGCTTTTTCAGCATTCCGACAAGCGATAATAACTTTTGCCTCACACTTTGCAAGATCAATAGCGGTCCAGTACCCAATGCCAGTGTTAGCATCAGTTATTATGGGCCCCCTTCCCTGAAGGGGACACATCTTGATTTCACTCAGTTTTTTTTGTTTTTTTTCTGTTTTTTTTCTTTTTTCTCCAGTGAAGTTTGTCCATGCACTTTTGGCATGAAATCTTTGGTGAATTTGGATGAAACTTTCACAGATGGTAGATATAGTTATGCAGATCTGTTTTGTTTGACTTGATAACCCCAATATTTACCCCGCTAGACCCCAAAGTGTAAAATGTTTATGTATGTTGCTGCGCACCACAAACGAAAGATTTCTGTGGTGGAATGGTATAATAAAGGCAGATGGTAGTTGTGTTTGTGCATTTCTTGGTGGGTAAACATTGTCTGAATGAGATAAAATTTTACATGACTGTTGATTGGGTCATTGTAACTTCATATTTCGTACTTTTGGGTGTTGAACCCCATCATTACCCCACAAACCCCTAAAATTGGTCAGTTTTTTAAACGGTGTCGTAATTAGATGAAATTTGGACAGCTTGTAGAAATTGTCATTTATAGGCGTCAATTGTTTTGTTTAACCCTGTAGCCCCAATATTTACCCCTTTAGCCCCCAAAAGGGTGAATTTTTTAAACATTGTCCGAATTGAATGACATTTAGATAGCTTGTAGAGTGTGCTATTTATAGGTGAAGAATGTTGTGTTTTACCCCCGTTGCCCCAACATTTACCCAACAAGCCCCCCAAAATGGTTCATTTTTTTAACAATGTCTGAATTACATGTTTCCACTAGCCCCCTACCATTGTGTGCAATTCGCCATTAATAGGAGCTGATTATTGCGTTTTAACCTATTTTTTCAATATTTAACACTTTTCTCTCAGATAGACAATAAAATAGAAAAACCTTCAAAAATGTATTAATGGAAAAAGTTTAAATAGTTTGTACTCCTTATAGCATATTTATTAATGTACAGTACCGATCACTGTGTTTGACTTAACAATACCAAACTTTCTCATTGTTATCTCTTGAAATGCATTATTTACAACTTTGTATGTGTGGGGGACCCATGAGTTTCTGCTTGCAAAAACAACTAAGGTTATAAAAGACAGTGGATGGTATGGGACCCAATATAAAATAAGTGTAGGAAATATATTAATGTTTCAAAATAGGTTATAGTGTATATGCAAGGGAAATATGTGCTAAGCCACCCTTCTAGTTATTGCTGTTTTTCCTGGCAACCTCACATCAGAACGGACCCAGTTACCTTGCGCACTCTTCGTTTTAGAAACATCACCCATAGTGTTATTGTTTATAAACAACAATTGCTTTAAGTCATTGAAACAAGAGTGTCACAAATGTATTAGACCGGATAGTCTGCGACCCACTTTCCGCGTGACGTTATCTCGTAACCGCTGGAAGCTCAATGTATGTGTGAAATCTTTTGTCCAACTTTTATTGTCTTATCTGTAATGTGCTAGTTATCTCATGCCGCCCGTTAGTCGCTGTAGCCGTTATTGTTAAAGCTGCAGAAAAAGGCCCATGTAGAGTTTACACCTTTACCCATCCATTGTTATCGAAACGGTACAAGCAGCCCTCCGTTTGTCAGAACGCTTCACTGTTATTATTCGCGCTGGTAAAAAGGGTTAAGGCATGCGATGTACAGTGGCGTATCTAGGATCGGTTTTAAGGGGGGGGGGGCAACAGCATAAAATATATTGCGCCACCTTGCGGTGACAAGTGCGCCACCTTGCGGCGACAAGTGCGCGCCACCTTGCGGTAGACTGTGTAGACCTCTCTGTTAGCACCTGTTGTGCCTATTAAACTCGCAATATCAACTAAATGCTGGTTAGCCTAAGGCCCTGTGAAGCCCTTACTCTTGCTGTAAGTAACGAACGTTATAGTCACGATTCGATCGTGTTCATGTAACACTTTTTAACACTCGGCACAGTCGTTTCTAACAGTGGTTGCCTCTTAATCATATTGTGAATTATCTTCACTTGTATGAGTGTGACGTAACAAAGTTATTATAAAATCCATTGTAACGTCATACGCGCAGTTGGACGCCAAGTGGCCTGGATTGGCATTCATTGTTTATTGAGATGTGTGACGAGCATCATTGCGTTACGCACATTAAACAAAATAGCGCACATTGCTATTCACAGTTTTGTCTGAAATTACAAGATTTAATACTAAAACAGCCGGTCAAAATTTCTTGAGGGGGGGGGGGGCAATGGCAATAAAGGTGTAGGAAAAGTGTTTATTGCTGATCAGAGTACACGAGCGTTAGTTGTTAAAGAACTTCCTATAGCCAGTCCCATCTTTTGCGTACCCGTGAAAACGGAACGTGACAAAGAGCTTAACACGCAAACGCTATTAATAAACCAGTAAAATGCAGTATGGAAGGCTAACACGTGTTAAACATTAACAACTATCATTGCACTCGATTGCTACATTGATTATAGCGCGCGACACGCCCACTCGCCATATTGTCATTTGTTTCCGTTCACCGATCACGTTTTTGTTAAAAGTCACTCGTCATGATGATAATGCATTTATCCCATGAGTCAAACCACTTAGAGAAAATCTGAAGGAAGGCATTTTAACATCAGCTGCCAGCCCACCGCATGCGATTAGGACTAGGACCCAAGTAAAATGCGTCATTGCTTAACGCACGACGAATAAAAATCATATTTTAATCACAAAAGAAAACTCCTAACTTTAACAATCTGTAGCCTAATAGTTTAACCTCACTACGACACCCCATCAACATCAGTATATTATTGTAAGTCGATTACTTGTTCATTGATAACAGTAAAGTTTTATACATGATCATCACCAATTAACCTAGAATCCTGCGTCAAACAGTCATGTTGCATTTTAAATCTTGCAAAAAGAATTTATCAATATTGAAATTTATGGTAAATGAAAAAGCCTGCAATTGTACTGGTGTATATACAATGCACATTACTGCCTACGGTTTTTTGAGGTATACTACATACTACATTTGAGGTATACTACATTTGAGGTATACTATGTAAAAAATGCACATGCTTATAAAAGGCAAAAACCATTTTGTTCGAAAGGTGCATGTAAGTCGGCAAATTTCAGAGTGATGATCCTTTAAATGTTTTTGCAAACATATATTTTATTCCTTGAGTTTAGTGAGTTTCATACTGATATCCCACAACTTTTTAGCAATGACCTCATCCTTAGCAATGTTCGATAGACTTTCCACTTGACAATCTCTGCTTACAAAACGAGTGTTTTGTGCTTTAGTAAATTTTCATGAATAAAGTTTATGCTTTTACTAGAAAATATGTTTTAAGAAATCATAACCAGAAAACATAAAGTCAATTTCAGTCACCAAACAGACACAAACACTTTCCTGTTCTAAAGCACATCACATACTTGAAATATCTTCCAGATATGTTCTCCAACTCTGGTGCAACGGCACAGTAAACTGAACATTGTGCTCCATGCTGCGCAGTTTTCCATGTTACAAGCCATTGATGGACCTTAACGAAGGTTTTTGTGATAAAACTTCCAGGCTCATTAATATATCTTTGCATGTCTGTCTTCACAAAGCCAGGGTCGACATTGTTAACAGTTACCCCAGAACCTGTTAAATATACAGTACGTTAATAGAATTGATCATCAGTAGATCTCTTTAGTGTTTGATTGAAACAAATTTTATACTGACAAAACTAAACGTGAAGACCTGTATTGAATTTATTGTTAGCAAAACCAAAAAATGAACAAACAATTGATAGTTTTGCCACAACCTTAATGAGTTATATCAGTGTTTCCCAAATTATAGGTCACCTAAAAATTTTTGGGGTTCCCTGTTTTTGTAGAAAGAGTCTGTTTGGTATTGTTTTTTTATTTCCGTAAGGCTTCAAGCTGTTGCCTATTACTAATTACATGACAACTTTCATTTACAAAATAGTGGTTGATTTTTGTTTGTGACATCATACATTGTTTGTTGTCTAATCGTTGAGTGTTGTCTGGCTGATAATGCACCAAACCCGCTAGAAAGTTTGGGATAAAAGGGAATGTTTGGTAAAAAAATCAAATAAAATATGTTGGTCTTTTTGACTTAAAATTTCCAAACTGGCATAGCAATTTACAATAAACCAGACAAAAATACAACTGAAATAGTAATAATGCACATCCATAGATAGCGAGAAACTAAAAAAGAATTTTTTAGAAGAACCTGGGTCAGGTCAAAGACAATTTCTCGGTTTTGTCAAAGTTTTGTTGGGCGAAAAAATTAAACCAAAAATAATTATATTTAAATATTAGATGTCAAACCTTATGGGGCCCATACAACTTACTCCCAACAAACAGAAAAGCCATTAGATGACTACACTAGGCAATGCAGCCTGTATCTTGTCACTAGCTGCAGTGATAAGACATATAGGTCAGAATGGTGTGAGCTATCTGCAGCTTACTAATACAACTTATATGCATTAATTCGTAATGTTTAACAAGTATACCAAAATATAAAAAAACAAGTACAAACAAGATGGTACAAACCTTCCAACTCCTTAGCTAAAGAGTTGTTATAAAAAACAATTGCCAGTTTGCTCTGGTTATAAGCAGTACTTGCATCATAGCCTCTTGTAGCATTTAAATCATTGAATTTGATAGAACCATACTTGTATGCATTAGAGGCAAGCAAAAGGATTCGGCTGGGTGCACTTTTCTAAAAACAACTATATATTAATATTTAGTGATTATGCATTGTTAAGTGACTTAGTGGCAATTACTTGACCTTTCATTGACCTTTCACACAATTATTCTTTTTTGTGTGTCTTTTCTCATTTGAAAGCGTGACAAATAAATGATTGATTGTTAAGCATTGAGGCTAAAGCTATGGCATATAAAAGGAAATTAACATTGCTGTTTAAGCAGTAAACTAATTTGGTGTTAATAAATTTACTGAATACAAGAACAATGTTATATTTAAACTAAATTAATTTGAACCCTTAATAAGTCTAGTAGTAAATGTGTGAGAAGGAAGGGGCCCAGGTAGTTCACTCCAAAATGTGTTTCAAATTCATCTTCCGTTTTGCTTTCAGGACAAACCCAAACTCCTACAAAGCAAAATCAAACCTGTATATATTATGTTGAAATTGAGCAGTGGTTGGTTAGCAGAATTGGCAACCCGACCAAAAAACATTTGCTATTATGAAATTCCCAGACACAGAAAAGCCTTACATACATCTGTCAAACTAAGAATCAGGCAACAAGCAAAAAGCTAACCTGCATTATTGATGAGTACATCCAATCTCTCTTCGTTTGTATTTATATCTTCAGCAAATTTTCTAATTGAAGCAAATGAGGCTAGATCAAGAACTTTTGCAATAACATTTTCTTCAGAGCATTTGGCCTCATTAATTATCTAAATATAGTTTGTTTTGTAACAAGCGGTGCATACAATTAACATAATCTTTAAAAATTAATTTATTCCTAAAACATTGTCACTTGGAAAAAGTAAATAAATATTTACCTTAATCTTGGCATCTTGGGCCTTTTCATCACTCCTACAAGCAATTATTACTTTTGCTTCACGTCTTGCAAGGTCAACTGCAGTCCAAAATCCCATTCCAGTATTTGCTCCAGTTATTATCACCATTTTTCCTGGGACTTTTATGTCAGAACAAACCCAGCCATTTTCGGAACTGACTGGCGTTTTCAAGTCTGGCATTTTACATTTATGGTGCTTTGAACGACGAAAAATAGTTTCACAGCTTTAAAATAATCTCACATAAAAACAACCACCAAGCAAAACAAATCCCTATGCGGACATAATTTTCAATGGCGCCAGAATCAATGTCACGTGTTATGATCAGGGTTGCCAGGTACTGTCAGCTGGATTCGGACAGTATTTGTCTGAAAATCGGACATTTTAGGACAAAAAAAACGAGAGCGTATAATTGCTAACAAGTATCAATATCGAGGTGCCAACTGCCATTTTTTGTGCGTTTACGTTCCCTAAACTCATAAGCGCCGAGTTTTACACAAATGCAAAGCGGCGGACGTAAAATATGACGTCACTTATGCGCGCAACCACAAGAACGGAAATCCAAACTTAAAGCCCAACAAACTTCCCATGTTCGAAAACAACGATATGTTTGATAATATCTAGTTGACAATTGCAACACGTTGCAATTGGGTTTATCATTGGTTTCGCAGCGTTTGAAAGTGTTTCGTCAACTTGTTGCTTCATATCACCTTAGATACCCATTTATCACAATACAATTGCCAAACATTCACTGGCAGACAATTATGTGTTTAATGTCAAAAACAAGGTACTAACCAAAACAAGTTGCACTTTTAAACCACGTTTTGTCGTAAAAAAAGGTTTGCAACCTTCAAAAAATAGGAAGGAGACAAAAAGTTATTCAATCAGCAAAATTCGGACATATTAGGACAAAAAACTAAATGTCCTAATGATTTTTAGGCGTCGGACACTGCATGTGAAATTAGGCCAATTTATCGTTTTTTGTCCGATTTTTAGGCCACCTGGCAACCCTGGTTATGATTGCGACCAAATGTTAAGGCCGGTTTACACCAAGCGTGAGAAGCGAGCAATGCGAAATTTCTTTCTCTGTTTAAGTAACGCGTGGGGAAGTCCCATTTCGCGCTTCTCTCGTTTGCGCGCTTCGCGTCTGGGTTGCTCCGTGAGCAACAGAAACGGCGCTTCGCGCGAGAATTTTGCCCAGAATATGTAGGAATGATCAGTCTTGGTCAGTGGTTCTTAACCTTTTTGGTGTGGTTTCCCACTAAAGTAAATCACCAAGTCCGAATTTCCCACTCTGTTATTTTTATAATCGTGTTTTGTGTCCAACAAAAAATGATTCTTTAATCGAAATAATTTTGTGAAGCGATTTGGTCGGCACCTTAAAGGTATACTGAAATCGTATTTAGTGATTTCGTAGGTAAGTAAAATTGTGTGGGATTTTGAAAAATCTCATGTGCTTGCAACAGTCATTTATCGCACCACAATCAACAGACCAAATGCATTTATTTGCAAACAATAACAAAGTCATTGATGCTTTTAGTAATGTCTGTGACGTAATAAACGATTTTTGGATTTTTATGCGCCTTGTAAAACTAGGTGAAGTTAATCTTACATGTTGTTGCGGAAAATATTGTATTAAATTAACTTTCAATGGTTGATTTCAACCCACGGGCCCGAGTTTGGTGACTTCTGACTCACATAATTTCCCTCTAAAAACATTAAATTTCCCACTAGTGGGAAATTTCCCACCGGTTAAGAACTAGAGATGTACCGAATATTCGGTTTGCCGAATTTATTCGGCCGAATCGGCCACTTTTGCAAAGATTCGGTTTCGGCCGAATAATTTGTTGCGATTCGGCCGAAACCGAATCTTTTACGAACACATATTTAAAGCGTTAAACGTGTCTTTTCTGCATAGTACCAACGAAAATCGCGCCAATCATTATCTTTTTTAACACATTATCGCTTTTACCACTGCAGACAACTAATCAGTAATTCATTGTCGGGTTGGCAATCATGCTTGAGGCAATGTTAAACCCCACAGAACTAAAATAGGGACGAAACACAACCAATCTGCACTAATTGCCTGGTAGATAAACTTATATTTTCATGTCAAACGCGTAGCGTACGACTTCGCGTGACGTCATAAATGATTCGGTTGATTCGGCCGAATTTATTCGGCAAAACCACCGAATATTCGGTTTCGGCCGAATCGAAATTTCGCCGATTCGGTACATCACTATTAAGAACCACTGGTCTTGGTCATTTATGTCGGTTACTTTGTTGTCATGTAGAGGTTTAGGCGCTGCAACTTTATTACACAATGTAAATTGATGCAAATTGTAAAAATATACCACTCATAAAAGTGCTGGACAGTCATAAATCTCGCTGTCATATCAAAAAGAACATGATCAATATACTATTTTCAAATGGTGATAGAATAGGTGAAGTGGTATCAGAATTAATATGTCTGAAACCAAGTTTTCCAATGTACAGACCCACCAGGTATAGATTAATTAGGAAATAACATAGTTTTTGGAAACTGAAACAGGTTAACTTTGTTGTATTTTATCCCCCCAAAATGGTACATGTTTAAGTTTTAGAGTGCAAACAATCGAGATAAAAAAGACAGATAAATACTTTGTAGAACAATTTCTTAAATTAGCTGCACAGAGTAGAGTAGTTTTGCATTACATAAACAACGACTTTGGTTTAGGAGCTATTTTACTATTATCAGTTGCAAAACCACATCTTTGGTGGTCATAGGCTTTGTATTGTGCACTATTGTTCGATTAACTCTTCACATGCAACAGCAAAACACAATTCCATGAAATTAATTGCAAGTCTTATCATATATTGGCTGTGCACCACTGCCGGATGAGCGGACGAAACAGCTTTGTTCGCAACGTTCGCGCCTGGTGTAAACCTCGATTTTCGCGTCATTCGCGTGAGGAAAAAAAGAACCGTTCGCGTGCAGATCTACACTCGAGACGGGTTCGCGAGCTAAATACTGTACCTGGAGCACAATCACATGTTGCACATCACGGGACAATGTTCACCGGGTGGCGTTTTTGCGCGACGCCCTTTTTTGACACCTAAACTGTAGGGACGGGCAGGGACTTGGCCGAATGGTCTGGCGCTTCTGACCCATACAGACATAAAACAACTGATCCGGATTCGTCTCCGGGAGTGTCCTGGGTTTAAACCCAGAAAATTTGTAGGAACGAGTCACTGCAGCGGTAAATTGTATAAATGTACAATGAACGAGCTCATCTCGGAATCTAACGATTAGATATATTTGACTCATTTTAACAGTGTTGGCAATAAGCTATCTTGACCAGTGTAGAAGCGGACCTCTGATTTTGCATACAGGGATACAGCCATTCTGGCAACGGCATTACATGTTGGCCATTATGTTGATTTGGGTTGCAGTTGCGAAATCGACGATAAATTCCTTACCAAACTTATGTGGACTGGATTTATTTCTTCACGTGATACCGTCGTCACCTGTTGTGTACTCGGGTTTACTTACCGCGCCATTTTCTTGTGAGCTTCCGCCACGTAACGCTTTATACAAAGGTGTAGCTGCTGCGCGTTCAGCAATAATCCACCTATCGTGCCCTCCATTTTTACGTTCCTGGTCGTTTCAACGTTTCGCAGCTGTTTCCTACTTGGTAATTGTTTTAGTGTGGGGGTGTGCAACATTTGTCGCGAGGGCCACATAATTTGTTTTATGTTCTCAATAGCCTACATTTAAAAACTCTTTCAAAGCAGCAATACAAGCCCGCGGGCTGCGTGTTGGACACCGCTGTTTTGTGGTGCAATTGTGATGGTATATCTTCATTCACCAGGGAAATAAACTCAACACTGTAGTTGTTGCGGCGGTAACGTCCTTAACACAAAGGTACAACAAACACTATGTGTCTTCTCGGGTTGGACTACAGGGTGGTTTTTATTCTTCAATGGGATGAATCTCATTGTAAGTCCACGTTGACTGAAAAATTCTTAAAATATTTTCTGTTGTGAGAAACATAATAAAATTTCTGTTGTTCAAGAACTAATAAAAAGAACTGTATGTTTTAACGAAGTGGTCTATTGCTGTGCACTAAAATCCCTGAACAAGGAAATTAGACAAGACTGATCTTGACAACACACACACATACATGTCAGTTATTTATAAGCCAAAAATGCAGTATAGTAGTTAGTGTTGTAAAGAGAGGTTAACATTAGCATAGGTTACATCACCTGAAAATATGGCATAGCGAGAAGTGCTTGCAAATATAAATTAAGAGAAAAGATTTTTTGGTAATTATGGGTCCCCTTCCCTGAAGGGGACACATATTGTTCTTGTCCGTATTTTTTTTTCTGTCTAACGCTGGCTTGTGAGACGCGTTTGGTCAAGAAAGAGTGCTCCAAATTTATTCAAATTTACAGAGATGTTAGTTAATAATCCAAATTTGATCCTCCTGAAGTTTGACCCCGATTGACCCAGCGGTTCACCCACAGGCCCCCAAAACGTAAAATTTTTGAAACGGCTGTACTGACTAAAGTACAGCATCTTGGAGTTTCATGCTTTGTTGTTTGGTGCAATGTAAAGTTTTTTAAAGAATTTTGTATCTTTTTTTCGGATTCACCCATTTTTTACCCTTTAAACCCCGAAATAATCGGTTTTAGTTTTAAGGCAGAAATACATGCCCTATGGTGCAGAAATATTTGAAAAAGTTAACAATTATTTAAGCAGGGTATTCGTTTAGTATTTAAAATTTTGCCAGTTACCTTTACAAATTACAACACATAATATGTGTACGCTATCAGTCAGATATAAGTCCCAAGGGAGGAATTCACTGGTTTACGATTAAGGCGGGAGTGCTCAGCTTGACGTCTGGACAAAGGTTTTACGACACAGTCGTTTGGGTGATTAGAAATCAGCTGTTTTTTTGTGCAGCAATGCTGTGTCGTTTTATTGAGTTATCACGCGCATTTTCAGTATTGTCGCAGGTTTTACAGCTAAGACGTAATTCGAACTCGATAAACGTACTTCGGTTTCGTTTATATCAGGCAAAACATCGTTGAACAACATAAATATGAAATTTAATAAACTAAACTTTTTCGAACGCCGCGATAAATGGTCTTTAAATTCTCGTTGTCAGCTTCGCCGTCTCATAACCACGGGTCACTAAAGGTCAACTTGTAGGCATTACAACACCGTTACGAATTTTTCGTCATAACGTATCTTCTTTATTTTTGACAAATCAATTCAAGAATCAGTACTTAAGTCATGTATAAATTAGTCTAAACGGTATTGTTGAACACTAACGACTGCATGCTATTAAAAACAGTGTCAAAAGGTCATTAAACGGTCGTTTTTGCGAAACAAAGTTAAGTGAAAAACAAGTTGTTATGTATACCTTTGTAGCAAACGGCTTTTTTTTTATATAGTGTCTAATACAAGTTAAGGCTTTCTAGGAAAATTTGTGTTTAAAAACTGAACTTGAACCACAATATCAAGGTCAAAGCAAGAGATTAAATTGAATGTATTTTCCCCGTTCTTTTTTCACCGATTTTTTTGTAATTATATGACAATAATGATGCTAAAAGAATACGGAAAAGAACTTTTAAAGTTAAGTTAATGCTTTGTGAAAAATTTGTCCTTAAGAATATAAAAATAACCGCCACATAGGTTTACCGTAAATCCGCATAAACACGCGTGTGGGGACCCATTCGTTTTTGCTTGCAAAAACAATCATGTATGTAGATAAAATTGTGTATAGTGTAGTAAATTGGTAAATATCGTATAGAATATATAAAATGGAAGTATATCAGAAAGCCACTTTTCTAGTTGCATTATACTATTGTAGCATTTTCTCAGTGTTCTAATTTCACTTTTAGTCCACAAATATGTCCACAACATGACATACAAACACACACACAAATTGGAAAAAAGCCAAATCTTTGGTATTTTTAACATCAACATCATTTCATAAACAAAATTGCATCACCCTGTAATAAAGTTCATTTACAAATTGTACAAAACAACTGGGAACTTACATAACTAAAACAAAAATGTAATAGTGCAAGATAGGGACAGAAGGCTGTTATTGTTACAAGCAGATACAATCATGCATTCAGTTTGGCCATTTCAATGCTGATGTTCCACAGTTTCTCTGCATCAGCATCATTCTTGGCGGCATTCGACTCATTTTCAACATGACAATCACTGCAGGTAGAACAGCAGTTATTTAAATTTAAGACACTTACAAATAATATATGTGTTAATATCAAACAGAAATTGTTATATTGTATAAGGCATTACACTTAACCCTTTCATTGTATCACAACTTATTAGCAACTCAATGACACCAACTTCTAAATAAAGTACTGGCCAAGTGACATCAAGCATTAGATTGGTAGTATAAATATCGACAAATTCTGAGTTTGGTGTTGTGAAAGTATAGATGGGGATGCAAACAGTTTTGCACAATTTTCGTGAGAATGTGCTGGCATAAATGTGCACAAATGTTTACATACTTAGTTAAAAAAAACATTACCTGAAATATCTTCCAGTCACATCAGCAAGTTCAGGTGCAATGGCACAATATATTGAAGTCTGTGCTCCATGTTCAGCAGTTTTCCATTTCATCAACCAACTTAATCCAGGTATGTTACTTAGGGTAACAAAAAAATTAAAAAGGTAACTTCCAGTGGGAGCTTTAATGTGTCTTTGCAATTCAGTTTTCACAGACCCAGGGTGAACACTGTTCACTGTAACCCTTGTACCTGTAAAAACCGACAAAATAATTCTACATAAATATAGCATTGTTATATAGTTACAAATATGGAAAGTACCATATTTAACAGCATCTCTTTTGCTACGTTTAATGTTTTTAATAAGTATTACAGTAAACAATACAAGAAAATTTGTAATTGATGTCCAAAGCATCCAAACCTGGTAGTTGTTTTGCCAGGTATCTGCTGAAGAGTATATTTGCTAGCTTGCTCTGTCCATATGCTGCCCAAGAATCATACTCCTTAGTGCTGTTTAGATCATCAAAGTTCATTTTACCATACTTGTGTGCAAGTGAAGAAAGGACTACTATGCGACTGGGTGCACTTTTCTACAAAAACAACAAGAGCAATACAATATTACAACAAAATATTTAAATCAGATACTTTATTATAATAAGGACATTTCTTATTTCTATTTAAAAAGGAACTGAAGATGCCAGTTAGGCAAAATATATATATTCAATGTAAATTCATTGACTGATTCTGGTACTTGGAAAATATTTTCCTATCTCAGATTTTGTTAGACATTTCTGTTTGTGACACAAAAATGAAAAAATCTGCAAAGTTATAAAAAATAAAACCATGTTACACCCAAACAAACCTTAATTAAGTCTGACAGCAAATTTGTAAGAAGAAAATGTCCAAGGTAATTAACACCAAACTGTGTTTCGAATCCATCTTCAGTCTTGCCTTCAGGGCAAAGCATTACTCCTAGTTTGTTTGTTTTTGCTTGTTGCAAGTATATTTACTCCTGACAACAACAGAAACATTAAATCAAACCACAATCCGTTAAAACAACATAACAATTCCATTTTGCTACAAACCTGCATTATTAATGAGTATGTCGAGCCTCTCTTCTGTGTTATTAATATCTTCAGCAAATTGTCTGATTGATGCAAAACTAGAGAGGTCAAGACTTTTAACAACAACCTTTTCATCAGGGCACTTTGCTTCTTTAACAATCTGAGCAAAAACACATTTTAACACTTAAAACAAAACATAGCTTTGTATCTAATCATAGCTAGACTTTGCAAAGGGTTTAAAAATTACTCTTAACAGCAATGGAACTGACACAACAATAAATTAAAAATATTATATTATGACACAAATGTTTGGTGATTATTGTTATCATTATCAGTTAAACAGCAAAACCATTGCAATACCTTAAGCCAGGGGTCATGAAACTTTTTTAGCAGCTAGCCGATAATTTTAATAATAACATGCAAGGGCCGCAAGGCTTGGAAGCCCTGATGCAGCCTTTCCCAAAACATAAAACTCTTGAGAAAGTTTTGCCGGGTAGACCAAGGGCTTATGTCCTTTCACAAACTTATTTGTACTGAGATGGTGCCACGGTTAAATTATAAGATTTTTAAGAATTTGTGAGTGTCTCGTCTACCAACTAATGTTCCTTTGTTTTGTCACAATTAACAAAGGCAATTGTTTGCGTACAATTACTATTCTTTGCTCTCATCTGTGATGTAACATAATACTTTTGGGTCATACCTACTCGTTTTAATCCTGTGAGACCAGGATAAAATATCACAAGAATACATTATGCAGGTTTACACAATCTTTAACTTTTACTTCACAAATATTCCACATGTTTGTTTAAACTAACTTACCTATGTGGGCCAGATAAAATGACACCAAGGGCAAGTTTCAGCTCACAGGCCTTAGTTTGGTGACCCTTGCCCTGTCTTAAACTGGATGTAACAAATACCTTATCTCTGGCTTCTTGAGCCTTTTCAGCATTCCGGCAGGCGATGATCACTTTTGCCTCACGTTTCACTAGATCAACAGCAGTCCAAAAACCAATGCCAGTATTTGCTCCAGTTATTATTACAGTTTTCCCTGGCAACTTTACATCACATTTCACCCAATTTCCATCAGCGCCGACAGGTTTTGGAAGTTTGCTCATAGTAGTTTTGTTGTATTTGCAAATGATAACAGCAGAAACAGGCTTTGCAATGTGGGTTTTTAATTTAAAAACAATGCTTCTATTTCCCCTTAAAATGGCAAACGTTGTTTTCCAAAGTTTACTAAATATGAAAAACGTACTGTTTTTAACTCTTGGCATTGGCTGTTTTGTAATTTCTTTGAGTTTATCTTTGCAAAACTTAGGTCTATACGCTTTCTATGAATAATTTATAAAAAAAGGACAAAAAATACCCCCAAACGTGTTTTATAAAACTGTCCAGCTCGATTACTGCAGGTTTAATGCTGTAAACCCACAACATTAAATTTATTGACAACCCGTCTTGCAGAAAAAGGACATGCTTTCATGAAAATGCAATTTTAAATTAAATTCTTTCAGTACAAAATTGAGATAAACGACGGTGAAAGTGACCACTGCGGCACTGCCCGGTGCACTAGGTCTGTTTCGTTTAAACCTCCAAAACTAACTTGTAATGATGCCACTGCAAAAATGATACTTTTTTCGTAATTAACACGGTAAATAAACTGAAAGTAAGGAAAAAAGGTTATTTAAACAAACAGGACTTTTCACGAATATCAAAAGTATTTGGTTTCGTTAATTTATCAGGTGTGAAAATACAGAGACTACGCACTAGCAGCAAACACTGAAATATAAACGAAACGTTCGCGTTTTTGACTTTGTTAGTTGGGCATCCAAACAGGGAAATTCCCTAAATCTATTTTTCGTTGTTTCCATAAAACGGATGGATCACCGCATTCTTATAAAATTTTAAAAAAATTTTCATTATCAGCAACAAACACTGTTTCAAACTAATTCTACGACGAAAGCTATTGACTTTCGACAAAAGTGGACAAGCGCATGGTAAAGTGATTTTTTAAAAGTTTGACAATCAACGAAATTATGTTCCGGTTCCGGCACCCATAAAGTTTGGGGTTCTAACACTTGAGCGTGATAATAAACGCTGAATGCAAATATTTAAAGTTTACATAAAGAATAAGCGGCCAAATTTACATGAAAAATAGCAATTTAGCTTGTAATATTACGTTGAAGTGTTAGAACCCAAAATTTTCATTCAATTTGGCAAATCAAATTCGCGTTTAAGCTCTCCAGTCCGAAAAATCAGACAATTTATGTATTATTTTCCCATACCTGCTGTATCATTTTGGCCACAAAATGGTTCCATAGGCTTTATTGCGTAACAATGGGTTGGACAAATCGTGCTAAGTTGTGGCAACTTAGCTAACCTGCAACGAAAAAAGCTAACTTGCGACGAACACTTGGCCTCATCCAGCCACAAGCCGATTTAGATTTTGTATCAAAATAGGGAAATTACCTGCACCTCAGAATCAGTGTCACGTGTTGTGACCAAATGCTAGGCGTAAAGGGATACTTGGCGCACATACAGGTTGTGCAATCTTAGTTTATTCATCTCTTTTTGTACAATTTTCAATATAATTGCCTTTATCGAATAATATGTAAAAATGGAAATCACATAACTCGACGAACAGGATGACTAAAAACTGTTTACAGTAAATCTATATCCGACAGACGGGTTCGCGAGCTAAAACTGCACCTGGAGCGCAATCGCATGTTGCACATCACGGCACAATGTTCACCGGTGGTGGTTTTGCGCGACGACCTCCATTGACACCCGAACCGTGGGGACGAGTCCAGTGCTGGATTAAGGGTCTGCTGGCCTGTAGGCACATGTTACAAGTGGCCCGAAAATCAGGGTTGCCAGCTAAAAAATTAGAATAATCAGTGTTGCCAAATCATTGTCACAAAGTCTACTGATTTTTAAGTAGCCTGGATTTTTGACTGGCCTGTAGGCACGTGCCTACTTTGCCTAATAGTTAATCCGGCACTGAACGAGTCACTGCAACGGTTAACTGTATGAATGTACGTGAACGACTCCAGCCCATCTCGGAATCTAACGATTAGGTCCATGTCGACTCATTTTGACAGTGTTGACAATAAGTATACATTATATTTTGACCAGTGAGGTGGCGGACCTGTGATTTTGCATACAGTCAAGTTTATTCTGGTAAAGGCATTCCACGTAGGCCTGCATGTTACTTTGAGTTGCAATTGCAAAATCGACGATAAATGCCTTACCAAACTTATGCAAGCTTTGGATGATTTATTTCTTCACGTGGTACCGTCGTCACCTGTTGTGTACTCAAATTTACTTGCTGCGCCATTTTCTTGTGAGCTCCCGTCACGTAAGGCTTTAAACAAAGGTGTAGCTCCAGCGCGTTCAGCAATAATCCACCAATTGTGCCCTCCATTTTTACGTTCCTTATAGTTTCAACGTTGCGCAGCTGTTTCCTACTTGGTAATTGTTTTAGTGTGGGGGTGTGCAACATTGGTCGTCGGTTGGCCACACCACCAATTTCGGAGGACCCTATAATTTTTTTCATGTAGCCTACAAATTATACACAATAGCCTACATTTGAAAATTCTTTTAAAGCAGCAATACATTTATTTTATAAGCCATTCAGAGTTTCACCAAACACTGACTTTTAGCTGGTTTAGCTTAAATTGAGAGATTTACCGAAAACTAGCGGGAAATCATTGCTGAATTCCGGGAAAATGTTTCTTGCTCTGAATCAGAGTGGTGGTGATGGCCACTATAAAGGGCTTGGCGGGCTCGTGTTGCACACCCCTATTTTAGTGCAATTGTGATTCTATGTTTTCTTCCACCAGGAAAATAAACTCAACACTGTGGTTGTTGAGATTGTGACGCCCTTATCAAAAAGGTAGAACAAACACTATGTGTCGTCTTGGTTTGGATTACAGCACAGGGCGGTGTTTGGTTTAATCTTTAATCGAATGAATCTTATTGTCTGAAATATACTTTCCTGTTGATACTTATTTTCTGTTGTGAAGAACTGCATCTAAATTATTAAGAACCGCATGTTTTAACAAACACGATGTATTGTTGTGTACTAAAATCCATAAACAAGGAAATTAGCGAAGACTGATCTTGATAACACACCACACATACATGTCAGTTATTTATGAACAAAAGCAAAAAATGCAGTATAGTAGTTAGTGTTGTAAAGAGAGGTAAACATTAGCATAGGTTACATCAACCTGAGCGAGAAGTGCTTGTAAGTTAGAAGAAAATATTTTTGGATGGGTAATTGCATTATACTGTCATGGCATTTTTTCAGTGTTGTTTTAATTTTTCCATTATAAACATGCACACAACATGACATACAAACACACAAAAAATGTGAAAAAGGCCATTAAACTGATGAAAAAAATTGCATTGCCCTGTAATAAAGTTTATTCACAAATTGTACAAAACATCTGGGAACCTACATGATTAAAACAAAAATGTAATAGTGCAAGATATCGACAGAAGGCTGTTATTGTTACAAGTACATATGATCATGCATTCAGTTTGGTCATTTCAATGCTGATGTTCCACAGTTTCTCTGCATCAGCATCATTCTTGGCAGCATTTGACTCATTTTCAACATGACAATCACTGCAGGTAGAACAGCAGTTATTTCAAGTAAAGATGCATATTGATATATATATGTGTTAATATCAAACAAATAGAATTGACAATACTTAGAATTGACAATAAAAAATAAATTGACAAAAATTGACAAAAATAGGCATGTTAGGTTTGTTTCCGGTTACGTATTTGAATTCACACATATTTATCATTATACTGTATTAAGCGACATCAGACGCAGTTGACGGTTGCCGCTAGCGATGCCAGTGACAGCGGTTATTGACGGATTTTCTGCATAACGTTTGGCGCGAAGTTGGCCCTTCACACCGGCAGTGCGGTTTGCGTCAACGACTTTTGTTGTTATTTGTTGAGGAAACTGGGTCAATGTGCTCGACATATTGAGTGTTTCTACGTTTTAAGAAAGTTGCTACCAAGTTCCGTTTAATTTATATTTTGTGACAAAATATCATGTTAATCATCATACCACTGTAAAATGTTTCCAAAAACAATTGCAACAGCAATATTGTATTTAAAATTGCTGTTTAAACACACTTTCATGTTTTTCTTATTTTCCTGGTAAACAATAAAACAATCCACCTAAAAGAAAAGACCTAAATCAACAAAAAGACCTAAATCAAGCAGAAATATATCATAAACAAGTGGAACACCCGCCGAATACCAAGTTTTTCACCCAGCAGTCCAGCGCGGCTGACGGAAAAGTGAAATCCGATTTAACTTTGCCGTCAGCCACTTCATCCGAGAAAATCACCCCGTTACAGCAAGTCGTTGTCTGGTGTGAATACCCCATCGCTTGCCGTCGAACACAAAAACACGTCGCTATCCGCCAACCGGGTCTGGTGTGAATCTCGCTTACTAACCCTTTCATTGTATCACAACTTATCAGCAAAACAAATTCAATGGCACCAACTTCTAAATAAATTATTGGTCAAGTGACATTGTGCATTATGTTGGTAGTAAAAAATGTTAGTAAATACTGGGTTTGGGGTTGTAAAAGTATAGATGGGGATGCAAGCACTTTACACAATGTTCATGAAAGCGGGTTGGCATGTGGGCAAATATATGACGTTGATACTACCGTATAAACTCGCCGATAGGTCGCGCCACCGTATAGGTCGCACTATTAGTTTTGTGTTAAAAAAGTTTAATTTAGAGTTGACTCGCACATAAGTCGCACTGAAAATCTAGGGATTTAAAAGGCCCTTTCCCTAGCTTTTTTGCATAAATAACTGGTGCAATTGGTTGTTTTTAACATTGAACTGCATTGCATTGAAACCGCAAAACTATGTTTTCTCAACAAAACGGGAAAATCCAACGCACGCTGAGCCGTCGCATGTGCGTGTGCGCTCATGAAACTGTCTCTCATTGGTATGTGCGTGCACGAGCGCACGCACCCGTATTCGATAGCACATTTCCACTACAATTCGTGTCTATAACGCGCACCCTTAATTTTTTATTGAAAATTAGTCTAAAATTTTGCGCGTTATACTCGAATAAATAGGTTATATCCGCCCAATAAGCCGACCGGAAAATACGGTACATGCAATAGCCGAAAAAAATTTGTTCCGACTTGGTGGCGAGTTGCACTTATGTCGAGCGGATAGGTCGCACCTATATTTTTTAAAAAAAATAAGGAAAAAAGTTGCGACCTATCCGCGAGTATATACAGTATGTGCTGGTTGTTAAAAAACACTAATGAGAAAAAAATTTCCTTCATTTTCTAACCTTTTATTTAAAAAAAAAACATTACCTGAAATATCTTGCAGTCACATCAGCAAGTTCAGGCGCAATGGCACAATATATTGAAGTCTGTGCTCCATGTTCAGCAGTTTTCCAGCTCATGATTAAGCGATGAAGTTTGACAAAAGTTTTCATAAAAAAATTTCCAGGGCTATCAAGATGACGCTGTAAGTCTGTCTTTACTGAGCCTGGGTGTACACTGTTAACAGTTACCCCAGTACCTACAAAAGAAAGGTAAAATATACCTATACGGTAAAATTTACCCATAAAAGAAAAAGTTATGTTCTGCCACATAAAACAAATTAACAAAAGTAACATACTATTAAAATATGTTGCAAAAATGTCAAAACATATTATGTTAAAATTTATTGGAATGTACGGCTATCTGCCAAGGTTCATTTCCGATACAATATTTTATAATTGACTCCTTCAAAAAAATCTCCAATAGGCAGGATAAAAGGTTGAAAATTCAAAAAATACAGAAAAATGCCCAAACACCACAAACATAAAAAACACACCTTCCAACTGTTTTGCCAAGTGCCTACAGAAAAGAATGTTAGCCAGTTTGCTCTGTCCGTAAGCTGCCCATGCATCATAGTTCTTGCTAGAATTCAAGTCATCAAAATTCATGGAACCAAACTTGTGTCCCAGAGAACTGAGAACAACAATTCGACTGGGTGCACTTATCTACAAAATAAGCAAATAAAAAATTAATGACACAAAAAAAATACATGAATAACAATTAAAAGAAACATTTTTTTTCATTAAAAAAAACATTACCACTTTCAACTGGTTCAAACAGGTTTGTCACATCCACAATTTATCTGTGTGCACATTTGTGTATTCTTGTGACCTTTTTGACCACTACCCAGTTCCCGCATCAGTTTTTTAATGAGATTATTTTTAAAGCAAAAATGCACAACACAAACACACATCACCCTGTTATAATTGACTGGCCCAGTTAATAAAACAGGTCACTGCCAATACCAAGAATGCCATAAAAAAGGTATTTGCATAACAGGAACTTTACCTTTTAACCACATGAGCCTCATTAAATACTGCTAGAACACTCATATTTACAAAAAGGCACAGTCACTTTACATCTATTTTTCTGACAAACAAACCTTGATAAGATCCAACAGCAAGTTTGTGAGAAGGAAGTGCCCAAGATGGTTGACCCCAAATTGTGTTTCAAATCCATCTTCAGTCTTGCCTTCTGGACACAGCATCACTCCTGACAACAACAGAAACATTAAATCCAACCACAATCCGCTAAAACAACATAAAAATCCCATTTTGCTACAAACCTGCATTATTAATGAGTATGTCGAGCCTCTCTTCTGTGTTATTTATATCTTCAGCAAATTGTCTGATTGATGCAAAGCTAGAGAGGTCGAGACTTTTAACAACAACCTTTTCATCAGGACACTTTGCTTCTTCAATGATCTGAGCAAAAACACATTTTAACACCTAATTCAAATCACAGCTATGCATCTAACCATAGCTCTGCTTAGCACAGGGTCTTAAAATTACTCTAACAGCAATGGAACTGACACAACAATAACTTAAAAACATTATGTTATGACACAAATATTAGGTGATTTCTGTTATCATTATCAGTATTTTGCAATATCTAAGCAGTATAAAATACCTTATCTTTGGCTTCTTGAGCCTTTTCAGCATTCCGACAGGCAATGATTACTTTTGCCTCACGTTTCACTAGATCAACAGCAGTCCAAAAACCAATGCCAGTATTTGCTCCAGTTATTATTACAGTCTTCCCTGGTAACTTCACATCACATTTCACCCAACTTCCTTCAGCACTGACTGGTTTTGGAAGTTTGCTCATAGTAGTTTTGTTGTATTTGCAAATAAAGCTAGCAGAAACAGGCTTTACAGAGTAAGCTTTTGATTTAAACACAATGTTTATATTTTCCTTGGCTGTTTTCCAAAGTTTATGAAACATAAAAAACGTTTTAAAGTCCTGGCATTTCTTGTTTTGCAACCCCTTTGTGTCTATCTTTGCAAAACTTACATAGGTCTATTTGCGTTCTATGAATAATTTATACTGACAAGTCGCCCTCAAAAGTACACAAAATACACTGCAAAAAGTTTTATAAAATCGTCCACTATGATTACTGACGGTCTCACGCCGAAAACCGACAATATTCAAATCATTGACAATCCATCTTACAGCAAAAATATTTGATTTGATGAACAAGCAATGTCATATTAAATTATTTCTGTTCATGATTGCGATAAACACCAGTGAATGCAGGGCAGTGCTGACTTGCCCACTGGGACTAGGTCTGCTTATTATAAACCTCAAAAACGTGCCTGTAATGATTACCCTGCAAAAATGATACTTTTTTTAATTATTGCGGTAAACAAACTAAAGGGAAGTGCCGAAGGACATATGCTAACTAAGCGTACAGGACTTCTTACGGAGGTCTAACGTATCTTTTTCCGGTACTTTATCGGGTATAAAAGTACATGGACTATGCACTAACACTAAAATACAAACTTAAAGTTCACGTTTTTAACTTTGTTTATCCAAACAGGGAAACTCCCTAATTGTTTCAAAAACTCAGTAACAATTCCGTTTTTGTAAAAAGGAAAATATTTACCATTCTTTTGTAATTATTTATGCTTTGTTGCAATATTCTGTGCTAACAAACGAAAAAAACACTAATTTAATGACACACATGGTCTTTTTAGTTTTTATATTCGCAAAGTTTAACTGTTGGCCTTGTTACCCTTGTATCATGAACTGTTTGTTTCAGTTTTCTTCTCAAGTGGACAGTTAACGCCTGACTGAGTTAGCCGTCAAGCTGATTGTGCGGTTATGTCTGCTCTATCATTTTTTTATCGGATTTTTTCGACTTGTGAGTTTTCCTCTAGGTTGGCAAACACAAAGGGCCGAGATAGAATTAGAATTCAGTCGTGTAAACACAAGCGGTTATGCAAAGCACTTGGCTATCTTAGCAATGAATTCAGACAACCCACACTAAGCAAACTTTTTAAACGATCTTTACATATATTTGTTAAATTGAAGTCACTGTAACATTTTTTTAGACCTAACTTAGTGTCAAGCCTAGTAAGTAAGACCAATGACAAAAACGAGAAAACTTCTGTTAAAATGCAAAAACGGAATGTTAATTCAAAAAAAGAGTTACACAACATACAGCGAAGACACAAACCACCAATCAATACTGCATTTGATGTCATGTAATAAACACATTTTAATGTATCATCTTCATTCCATTACTGAAACACTACAGCTTCATAACTCCTCAGTGGCTAAAAAGAAGGTGGAATCTTCTGTGACATGTTCTACAACAATGCAACAAACATGTCCAATTTAAGGGTTTTATTGCAATAACAATGTTGCAATAAAAAAAAATGCTACTTAAAATATTTTGTGACACTAAAGCATATTGAGACGAAATTAAAATAGTTTCAGTTGAGGAGAGAAAAAATATAGAGATTAAGTAGAGTTGCAAAAACATCATGCACATAAGTTCCAAAAATACCAACGACATACAATCTGATGCTTTTGTCTGATTTTTAATTAAGTACTCTTCCATCAGCCCCCACTTAAAATAAAAAATGATGAGAAACTTACAACATGCAACCTTGAACATATCATATACAGGTACTACTAATTAACGTCTTGTCTGATTTAGATTAACTTTTTCCCTGTTTTTTTAAGCCACAGTGTTTTCACAACCATTTACTAATTCAAAGTCACCGCATAAATGAAGTTTTTATATGGACCAATTGTATGCAGAGAACAAACATTTAATGTAGTACAAAACATGCAGAAACAGAAAACATATGCTGAACAGAAAAAACATCCTTGACAGGAATGCGTTAATAAGGAAATATGCCTGGTAACACACAAATGCATCACAAAGTTAAAATATTGTGGAACATTTTATATAAAATTATGTAACTTTCATAGGTGGTAAATGTTGCCAAAAAGGCCATGCAGGTTAACAAATTTATGCGGAGTACTATACACATATATATTGTGTCAACCTAATATAACACAAAAATGTTTATTTTGCAAATCCATAAAATGAGAATAAAGATTGTCCATACAGTTTTTTGTGTGTGAGGTAGTAGCAGTAGTAGTATTAGCAGTACAATAATGCAAAACACAAAATGAAAAGTACCACAAAATATGCAACAAAACAGTAAAGATGATTCATAGAATTATAAGAATTAGTTTGCTTTCAGGTGCATGGTTGGGTTAGAACCACTGACCTTGTGATTAGGAGAATCAAGATCTTCAAATGAATCTGGAGGTTTTGAACCAAGGGTTTCCGTAAGTTGAAGTGAAAGTAAACCACCAGAAAGGCCTAATATTCCAAACAGTGAATATCCAAGAATTGGATTTACATCAACCTGTACAAGAAATGTTATCTTCGTTTGTAGCAATGTTGCAAACAAGTCTTTAAAAAAAGCAAGGCAAATTAATCCTATGCAGAAGCATTTCTCAAATCCAAGTCATTTACAATTTACCAGATGATCATAATAGAAACTTTTGAATCTTTGGAAATGTTTTACACTCAGATATGGGCCTGTATCTTATTCCCAAGTCATTTATTTGTGGAAATTAGCAATATATACCCTTGTGGTTACAAAGCAAACAAAGGTAAGTGGTCAATAAACAGGCAAGCATGGAAAAGTGTATTCTATCGGCCACTTTGTAGTAAGGTTAACCACCTGACAATTACAATTATAGTCACAAAAGATTAGATCTTGAAAGTATTTTATTTCTGCCCAATGATAAACTCAACACCTCTAATATATTTAAGTCCACTGGTAATAATTTTGTAAATACATCCTGTTTGAAAGGGGCATCTTAATTTTTACCAAAGAAGTGTGAAAAGAAAGTATGTGGTTACAAACAAGCCTTTATAAAGCATTAAAAATAGAAAAAAAAGTTTTAAGTAAGACCCATCGGTCAAAATTGATCGCTTATTTCAACATCAAGTTGTTACCACATATTTGGAAGCACTGGATTATGCTGAAGGTGTTTTTAACGAATATGAATTTATTTATAGTGTGCTTTTGCAAATTTTAGTATTATCAAACTCAGAAGTTGTACCTGGCATTAAACTACACAAAACAGCTTAATTCCCTCAAGTTATGGTTAAGTAATGTATAAGAATTCAATTTCTTCAAAATTATTTTCACATAACCCTCAAGCAACTAACCACTGATTTCATCATGGAAGCTAAAATTCCTCCAACCCTTGCTGCCATTGAGCATGATCCAAGAGCAACATTCCTAACAGAAGTTGGAAATAGCTCAGGTGTGTAGACATAAATGGCATTAAAACTGGCTGCAATCATCATTTTTCCTGTTAAGCCAAGAATAAGGCTTGCCATGGGGTCTGCGAAAATGAAAATAATAGGTAAAAAAAAGTATTTTCATTTAAAGTTTTAAGAGTGCTAATTTTTAATTGAAATGAGACTGGGGGTGTAACTGGTATAATTCTTTATTTATTTGGTAACAAAGTCCAGACAAAAGTATTACTATACATTCTATACCTATGCTCAAATGAGCCACACATTTTAGAATTTCCCGTTGTACAAAGTTTGCCCATAAGTAGCAACGCTGCTCAATAAACTATGTTTAATCATGTATTGTTTAATGTACAAAGTGTGAAGCTTACTTGATACTTTTACAACAGAGAAACAAGCTAAAGAAGTCATGATCATAAACATAGCTGTTGTTCTTTTTCGACCAAATCTAAATGAAAACACAAAGGATGACAAAAAACTTAAAAAAAATTGTGCAGCAAACAACTTGACCATTTATTGTATATTGCATGCATGCAGACAGAATTGATTTTACACATCTTAGAAAACAAGTAACAATTTTTACAAACAGTTTAAAATAAATCATTTGCTTAAAAAACAAGCTATTTCTTGACTGACCCTCTTCTTTCCATTAATGCAGTGCACACAAAAGTGGATGGAATTTCAATCAATCCTGATAAAGTTGTACTGACGTAAACGTTGCTTCCAATACTTCCAGCTGCTAGTGTCATGGCATAATATACAAGACTGTTCGAAAACCTTCAAACAAGTAAAAAATACTAATAAGACTTTTCTTTTTATATCACTGTTTTTGACATAATTTTTTCTATTTATGTTCTATTAATTTATTTATTTTCTGTATTTGTAGTTGGGTAAAAAAGTATACAGGAATATGGTTAAGAAAAGAAAAACACAATCATACTTAGAGGTAATTGTAATTGTCAAAAATTACCGTAAAACAGCAAAACAAAAATTGAAAACAGTATGAGTCACCTTTATTTTCTCACTTACTTAAGTAAACTGACCTACAAACTAAAAGCAAAAAATACTAACCATATAAATAACATGATTATAGTTCTTCTGGCAGTCACAGAATGTCGAAACAAGTCAATTATATTTTTGTTTGTCTCTTTTGGCTGATTACTTAAAGATGTGGATTTACTTTCAAGATTGATTTCTAAAAAATAACAACAAAAATATATTTTTTGAAATGATTTGGTAATTGCAAAAAAATGAAGTAATGTATTTTCAACATTTTTATTAATCAGAGTGTTTTAAATGCTTCCAGGGTCCCCCAATTCAGTGATCAAAACATTGTAAAAAGGAACCCTCTATATGTTAATGGGATTTTTAAGCTTCAAATTCATTAAAACAGTCAAGCACAAAAGAGTTTATCTTCACAGCATAAATTAAATATTCAATATAAAATTTTCAAACACCTACTGCTGATAAGAGGAATTTTGACGCCATTTCGCTTCGCCATCAGAAACAAAGTAGATTCTGCCTCTTTTAGTTTTCCCTTCGAGTACAGCCAGCGGGGAGACTCCGGTATTGTCCTAATAGCAATGTTTTACCTTGTTTAATTGGCCTGGTGCAGTTCTTCTTATACTATGCTAAGCATACCAGTATTGATACCCCATCAGTCAACTGCCAGCATGCATAGTTTTATTTGTTCGCAGTTGAAATGATAGGAAAATATTCCTTGTTGTTCTTCTATACTTTTTAATGCCGGATATAATCAAGTGTAAGATAAATTTATGTGGACAACATGTTTAACTAACTGTATTTCGATCGTTCTTGCAATATGCAAGAAAATACTTTCGGGAGCAATTAAACTTATTTGACTGTAAAGCAGTGGTTCTCAATCTTTTTTTGTTGCGACTCCCCTGGACAAGTTTTTCTGGACTTGCGACGCACCAGCAAATAAAAGTTAATGAGGAAACTTATTATTAAAGTTGGGTTTATTGATACAACAACAAAAAGCCACGAAACAAACTTTTTTGCGACGCCCTTGGAAAATTGAAATGACGCACCAGGGCGTCGCGACGCACAGTTTGAGAACCACTGCTGTAAAGGATCATTCAGCGACTATTTAACTTACATTGTGTCAGACTGCATTTACAGTTTTATTTAGGTAGAAAAGAAACTTACAAACTCTTTGTGTTTATCGAGGTTTTTCTGTTTGTGATGTTGTTGCAATAGTTAGTGAAAATTAATTCATATAATGTACCAAAGGTAAGAGTAGATAAAAATTACTTTGAGTAAGAACCAATGATTCTTGGAAAATCTATATCGCTAAGTAAAACTTTTGTTAACATGTGTTGGTGCACACTAAAACTGATATTATTCTGATAAAACAGTTAACTGGAATAGAACTGTAGTTTAGTGAACTTGCAGCATTCTGAAAACAATTTAATATGTATGCCACACATTACACAATCCTCACCTAGAATCTACGCAAAACTATATATTGTATTTAAAATAAAATCAGTTGTACGCTTTTTAAAATCATCTTTGGAAAGATAGGGAGAACTTTAAGCAATCAGAACAAACATCAAATTGCTTACCAGGCATACAACAAAGGAATGAGTTGAACAAGTGTCACACTAAGCGTTAAGTATCTCCAATTTGGAACGAAATACGCAAAAATGGCAAGAATACCGATTCCTATTGCAAACTGAATGTTACTAATAGCACCTGAAAAAATAAAAGCATTTTGAAAGTCATTGAAACAACATTTACATATTGTGAAACACATGCAGATATTCAGGTATTGCACATAAGACAGGTAAGTTTGAAATAAGTTGGTAAATGTTCTATTTGGCTTATTACTGAGCATCTGATGTGAATTTATGTATCAGTTAGATATTTGACTCAATAAAATAGAAATGAGACAGGCAGTTTGATAGCCAGTTCACTTTGAGCATAAAAAACTCACAGCGCCTTGTCCCACTAGACGAGAAAAAAGGAAAAAAAGTGTTACAAAATGAAACTTTGTTTTATACCCAAAAATTACCTGTTATAGCCCACCATGATTGTCCAACAATCTCCTGAAGGTAGACATAATTCACCAGCGCAGCACCCCCCTGTAATATACCAGTCAGAAATCGGCCGAGTGCAAAAAACTGCCATGATGGAGCAAAAGCAGTTAAGAGGCAAACTGGAAAAAGGAGACTGAAACCTAAAAAACATGCAGCAGTTCTTAGTTAGTAACATTCTTGATCTGATCTTTTAAAACATAATAAAAAGGAATAGCAACCTCTTTTAAAACATACGAAAAGGAATAACAACCTGTTTTGCTTTTAGTACCAACTAGTGAAAAATATATTGTAAAGTGTGAAACACCTATAAGCACAAAACAGTAGATACTCAGTTGAAATTTTAGTCACAACTTATAATACATTTGTTATGCAGTAATAGACTGTTTGGTAAATTAAAAACCAGCTAAAATATAGACAAATACCTTTTAATGTGTAAAGAATTTTTAACAAACATACCAATTTGTAACACTGGTCTTCTGCCATACTGATCTGAAAGCTGTCCAAATGAAATCACACCAATAAGGTTTCCACAAAAGTAGAGGGATTGTATAAGGTCACTCACCCACTGATGATCAAGCAAATCCCACTAAAATGAATTTGAGTTGAACCATAGCATCATGTCATAACAAGACAATTTGTTATTACCTCAGTTAAAATTGAACATTCATCATTGACTTTTGGGTTGACTTTCTTTAAGTCCTCTGGTTTGGCCCCAACAAACACCACCAACAATGTTTGAGATGTAAGAATCAACTTTAAAAAACATTTTTTATGTAAGCTTACATAATGATATATATCACAGGCTTGGTACAGACAAGCAATAATAATTTATTTCAAAAAACATCCTAAGAAAGACATTCAAGAAAGAATTTTGCTTAAAGCTCATTCAGACGAGCTGGCAACATATACTAAGCATCACATATTTGTTTATTTTATTTTTTTAGATTTACATCAAGTAAGTTGTGTGTCTTTGACATGTAAAATGTGGAGGAGATTTTCTACCTGGTAAATGCCTAAAGTTGCATAGGTCAGAAGTTGATACTTCCCAAAAGTTCCAACAACTTTGTTAAAGCAATCATCAATGTCCATAGCAATGGAAGTATCAGATAAGACCAGATTAAATTACAGGTACCAATTACCGTACATTATGATTCTATTTGTTAATCTGTAAGGTAAAACAATAAAGTTCAGGCTTTCACACAGTGGTAATGTTGTAATTGATTGCACTTTAAGTGAAAACCTAACTTCTATCAATGAGAACAAGAGTGAAGAAGTTTTAGTTCTACCTGTTAAATGGAAAAGCTAAAAACTCAGCAAAGCAGAAACTGACTTTCCCAGTGCAACCCAGGTATGACTGAAATATATTTTTGGGCTGCAGTAATAAAAGCTATCAGTATAAAAGTTTGTGGCCTAGTGGTGAAAAGTCAGTTGTCAGTTCAAAGTAAAAACAATACCAGTGGAAAGTAAAACTGCTTCACAATTGTTTCATCCAAAAACAGCATAAACATATTTATTACATTCACATTTTAAAATTAACATCCGTTCAGGTAAATAATTATTTACTGTAAACTTGAAATAATTTGTTTCAACTAAATGTATGTTTTGATCCCACGTTTTACTGACTACCCTAAATCTCTTGGCATCAAATATCACCAATTTACTACAAAATATGGCAAGTTTTTGTGATAGCGCCAGAACATAGTTTTCTTTTAGTGGTTTCAATCAGTGCCTTGTTGACACAGATGATCAATATCTTCATGTGAATTCTAGTGCTATGGGCAGTGTAACATGTTAAAACAAATGGATTTGACATTTGAGCCAATTGAGAACAAAACACAAAAATAAAATTAAAAAAAAGCAATATGGCATAGATAATAACAGTAATTTTATAAATTTAAACTTGATAAAAAAGGTCGCACTTGTTAAATGAAAATAGGGCTAAAGGAAACCTTTGCAAGATTAAACAGTTTTTTGTTATTTAGAAAATTCAGGGCTTTGTTCATCAGGATGATCAAGATCTTCAAATGAATCTGGAGGTTTGGAACCAAGTGTTTCCACAAGTTGAAGTGAAAGTAAACCACCAGCAAGACTTGATATTCCAAACAATGAATATCCAAGTGCCCGATTTACATCAACCTTTGATTGTTGCCAAATAAAAATTTAAAGTAGTAAAAACCAAAACATATTATACAAGAATTATTCGTATGTGTGCTTTTTGGGTTTTTATATCCAAGTATTGTCTAGTGCAGGGGTTGCCAACCTTTACTACTCAAAGAGCCACTCGGACCAGTTTCACGTAGTAAAAAAACACTGGGAGCCACAAAGTCGTTTTAAAATTTAAAATAAAATGCAAAACGTTTTTAGTCTTATGACATTCGACTTTTTGTTGTTAGCTAGTGTTTCAATGCATATTAGACACACTGGTATACTAGTCTCGTCATCAGAGAAAACAACTTTACGTAGCGTTGCATATTCTGTTTTTGCAGATTTGTATTCCTTTGTTAACGCGTTTGTTACATAACAATTAACAAACAGCTATTGTTACGCGCGCACACACACTGCAAACAAAAACAGAATTGTCTCATATTGCGTATTAACCTGCGCGCCGCCAGTTTGCCTCTTTCAGACTTAACGTTTGATGGTATAGAGATGTGCTTGCAGGTAACTACAACAAGCGAGTACAGTCATGCTACTGCACTTCAATTTTCGTGTTCGACTTTTGTGTTCGGCATAATCGTCACATAATTTTTATTCAAATGTACAACATTTGGTAAATTCAAAAACTGAGCCGCATCAGAGGGATCAAAGAGCCGCGGGTTGGCGACCCCTGGTCTAGTGAAACAAAGGTACAATTATTTTGTGACCAGTTGATACAATTGAGTGAAACTGATGCAGCCAAATCTAATCACTGATAATAGAACAGGTATTTGTCAAAATATTGCCTTTGATGTCTATTAGGGCCATTATATTCTTCATGAAAATTATGACCCTCATATAGTGTTTAAAACAATACATAAATCTTTTTGTACTGGTACACTGTAGGTTACAAGGGTTTTATCTATTCATAAAGTTTGTGCTGAAAGGTGACAACAAAAATACTGAAAAACTGTTTTGGTAAGGCAGTGGGTATATTTTATCATAAGTGTGCAAAAAGGGGGATAGTATTAATCTGCTTTAACTGACCACTGATTTTAGCATGGAAGCCAGGATTCCTCCAACCCTTGCTGCCATTGAGCATGAACCAAGTGCAACATTTCTAACTGAAGTTGGAAAGAGCTCAGGAGTGTACACAGAAATTGCATTAATACTTGCTGCGATCATCATTTTTCCTGTTAAACCCAAAACGAGAGTGGAAAGGGTGTCTGGAAAAACAGGGGGAAATTAACAAATACTATCAAGTTAAAAAGTAGGGACATTATCACAGAGAAACATAAAATAAACAAGTCACATAGAAACATGACTGTTACAAATAAAAAACTTACTTGACGCTTGGACAACAGAGAAACAAGCAACTGAAGTAACAATCATAAACACAGCAGTAGTTCCTTTTCGGCCGAACCTTTAATAAAACACAAGCCTAATTCTACTGGGAATTTGTTTCTTACAATATTGTGCTAACTAAACCAACCCTCTTTTTTCCAGTAATGCCGTACATACAAAAGTGGAAGGAATTTCAATCAACCCAGAAAGTGCAACGCTTACATATATGTTGCTTCCAATATCGCCAGCTGCGAGTGACATGGCAAAATAAACAAGACCATTTACAAACCTGAAAAATGTACTTTGATTTGGCGTTAACTGTATTAAAAAAAATTTAAGAGCAAGAAAAATGTAAAACATTGCTTCTTAATTCATTTTTTTCACAGTTTATTTTGTTGTGAAAGCAAGTTGTTTGATTTACTCAAAGCAATCTTGTGTGTTTATATTTTTAGGAATGTCAAATAAAAATCATTTTTGATAAGTTTAGTGCATTCTATGATTTAGTCTCAAATCTGTGGCTTGCAAAGATCTTCCAGTTGTTTAACCTTGGACAAAAAGTTTGATTACAATTGCATATCAGAGATGCTGCGCAAAACGTTTGAATGGTGAGCAAATGTTTGAGAATAACTGACACAGCCTCACCCACCATATACATAACATGATGACAGTTCTTTGTGCAGTCACTGGATGTCGAAACAGGTCAATTGCACTTTTGTTAACAACAGGTGACTTGTCATTTGAAGTTGCCGTTTTACTAGCAAGCTTTATTCCTGCAAAATATTTGTAAAAATTAAATTAATGTACTGTCCTTGACAAAAATAGGCACACAAGAAAAAAAAATAGTCACCAAATGTAGAAATAGAAAAAATTCAGACTATACAATAAAGGCCAACATTGGTAAAAACCTAAAACTAAAAAAAGGAACCCATACTTGCAGGAATACTTGAGTCGTCATCAGATGAAATGAGGTTAGTTGTAGTCTCGTGAGGTATTTTGACTCCATTTCTTTTTGCTATATAAAGTAAAGTTAACTCTGCTTCTTTCACTCTTCCTTTTGAGTACAACCAACGAGGAGACTCAGGTATTGTCCTGCAGCAACAACAAACAGTGGATATTGTTAAAACATCAGAAAAAAACTGAGAAACAAAAAATGGTATGTACATAATGTCATCACGTTTTCTTTTTAAAAAAATGATTTTTCTTTAACCAACATAAAAATGAAAGTGCAAGTACCAGAAGTGGTAAGGTTGAACCAGACTTGTTTGACCACCCAAGTGCAATGTATTGGTTATGTTGATTATTAGGCCCTTTGTAAAGGTCAAAGCCAAGAAAATTGTGTAGCTTTTGAATTGAATTTTGTGTGACCCTTAAAGGCTTGAGGCAGAGTAACAAATAGTGACTTTGAATGCTCCATTTAGTACAGTTGCTAATTGGATTATTTATATTACTCACCAAGCATAGAACAAAGGAATAAGCTGTGGAAGTGTCACACTAATTGCTAAATTTCTCCAACTTGGAATGAAGTAGGCAAAGATGGCAAGTAATGCTAGGCCAATGGAAAACTGAATGTTACAAATCGTACCTGTAAAATGGAAAGTGATGTTTAACTCAAAAGTAAAAGGTGTTTCCGTTTAATTTGTATACATATTTACTACACAACTAATTTAACATTTCATTCCCAATATGGTAAATGGTATCACATTTCAAATGTTACACAAATTTAAACAAAAGACTGTTTTGAAAATGTTGCAAATATTGCTTGCATTTTCAGTGTACTGAATGGTGATGTTTTAAAAGCAAACACTAAATTTACTTTTCCATTGAAATCATTGTCAAATTCGTAACACATTTAACTAAACTTGATCAAGAAAGCAGCTGCAAAAACCACACAGTTGAAAATATGATTAATGCATAATAGAGTTGAGTTGAAATAACAGCACAAACTAGAAGGGTGGCTTAGCATTAATTGCCCTTGCATATACACTATAACCTATTTTAAAACATTAATATATTTCCTATGCTTATTTTGTATTGGGTCCCATATTAGTCATCGTCTTTTATAACTTTAGTCGTTTCTGCAGGCAAAAACTCATGGGTCCCCACATATGCAAAGTTGAAAATAATGCAATTCAAGAGATAACCATGAGAAAGTCGGGTGTTGTAAGGTAAAACACAGTGATCAGCACTGGGCTTAAATAATAATACTATGTATAATACAAACTATAAAATTAGATTCACCCCAGATATTGTTTGAAGTATGTCCTATTTAACGTTTTAAAAAACTGACCCATTTTAGGGGGCTAGTAGGGTAACTAATTGGGTTCGACACACAAACTAAAAAATATATAAAAACCACAATGACTCAATCAATAGTACTGCAAAATTTCAGCCCAATCCGCCAATGTTCAAAATTTCGACCACTAGAGGTGTTTTGAGCAACAACTGTTAATGTTTCTGACGTCATAGGGCTGTTAACAAGCCCCTAACTGCCATGGCGCAAAAACGACCACCAAGCAACCCACCAACGAGCAACATACAACTGCTTGCCCTTGTAACACTATTGCGCCAAAGAAATCTTTCGTTTGTGGTGCCCAGTAACATACAAATACGTTTTACATGTTAGGGGCTTGTGGGGTAAATGTTAGGACTACAGGGTTGAACACAACAATCGACACCTATAAATGGCATACTATACAAGAAATCCAAATTTCAACCAATTCTGACACTGTTTAAAAACTCACCCATTTTAGGGGGCTAGCGAGGTAAATACTGGGGTTATCAACAAAAGCAAAGTGGGATGCACATCTACATGAATATATCTACCATCTGTGTAAATTCCAGCCAAATCCATCAAACATTTGATGGAAAAACGAGTCGGACAAACTTTGGGTAAAACACCCTTTTTAGGGGGCTAGCGGGGTAAATACTAGGGTTATCAACAAAAACAAAGTGGGATGCACATCTACATAACTATATCTACCATCTGTGTAAATTTCAGCCAAATCCATCAAACATTTGATGGAAAAACGAGTCGGACAAACTTCGGGGAAAAAATACCCATTTTAGGGGGCTAGCAGGGTAAATACTGGGGTTATCAACAAAAACAAAGTGGGATGCACATCTACATAACTATATCTACCATCTGTGTAAATTTCAGCCAAATCCATCAAGGATTTGATGGAAAAACGAGTCGGACAAACTTTGGGAAGAAAAAAAAAAGGAAGAAAACAAAAGAAAAAAAACAAAAACAATTCGAGTAAAATCAATATGTGTCCCCTTCAGGGAAGGGGACCCATAATTACCTGTAATTGCCCACCATGACCGACCAACAATCTCCTGAAGGTACACATAATTTACTAATGCTGCACCACCTTGAAAGAAACCAGTTAGAAATCGTCCAAGCGCAAAATATTTCCATGATGGCGCAAAAGCAGTGAAGAAACATGCCGCCAAGAGTAAACTAAAACCTGTCGAAAAAACGCATCTTGTCACCATGCAACTTGCTACCAAAATATTCAGGAAAAACTGTTGAGCACTATATTTTACATAAATGATCCACTACATTGCTTCTAGTGGGTTGTATGGTAGTTACAGAAGGATAGTGAAAATTCCTTTACTCATAAACCATGGCCTAAATATTCAATGGTGTACTTTTTTCACATTTATAATCTCTTTGTTAGAATGCCTGACAATGTTATTTATGTGATAAAACACCATATTCAGGATAAATGTACCATGAGCAAAAATTCGAAGTTGATGAATTATCTTTTATAACTTTAATCTAGGAGCAGACAACCACGTCCAATGACATGATTGAGTGTCAGAAACATGCTTTTGAAATCTTTAAGCAAAAACTTTATATTAAGTGGGTGTGTGAAGGAATTTTTGGGGTTTGGCAAGATTTTTATTACATGTCAGGCTGTGATTGTGTATGTATAAACTAAAAATGCACTGTTATGCAGAGCAATGGTTCTTTGCACCATAAAAAATAAAAGAAGACAAGTTTTGGTTATTTACATTTGTGTCACTTGTTAACATACCTATTTGCAATACTGGTCTTCTGCCATATCGATCAGAAAGCTGTCCGAAAGAAACCACACCGATGAGACTGCCACAAAAGTAGAGGGATTGTATAAGATCACTCGCCCACTGATAGTCAAGTAAATTCCACTAAATTTTTGAACCAAACAATTGTTAAAAGTAAAATTCTAAAACATGATTCAGCATGTAGTTTTACAAAAAAAATACATTGTAAGGGCAATCTGTAAATTCAAAAATAAACATAAAAAAGACAAAAAAATACCTTTAAAAACATGCTAAAAAATTTGTTACCTCCGTCAACATGGAACAGTCATCACTGACACGGGAGTTAACCGATTTTAAATTCTGTGGCTTGAGTCCAATGAATATAACCAGCATGGAATGAAATGTAAGGATTATCTACAACAAAGATATAAAAGTTCAAATGATAAAGTAAATTTGTTTTTGCAACACTTTTTCTGGATTCAAATCTTTTTTTTATTTCTTTTTTCTGAACAAAAAAAGGTGGTTGTAATTTTTATCTTCAAGCAGGATGAAGGGGTAAACAAGACGAAAAAGGTTTAAGGGCTCAGCTGTAGACACTGTATTAATGTACCATGCTACAGTAAACACAACCACTATCTGTTATACCTTATGTAAGATGGTTCCAGCTAAAACCATGCATTAACTTGCAGAAATTCATTACAGTTCAAAATGAAAAAAATTCTAAAAACTTGACACTAGTGGAATTAACTGTTCAGGAAATTGAACATGTTTACCTGATATATGCTTAGAATTGCATATGTCAAAAGTTGGTATTTACCAAAAGTTCCAACCACTTTGGAAAAGCAGTCATCAATATCCATTGTAAGGAAATCCAAGAAAAAAACAATCAAAATATATTACATGTACCAAATAACTAAGCACATGATTCTATGCTAAATCTGAAAGGCACAACAAAAACACTTTAAAAACATTTGCTACAAACTATTATTTAGTGACACTTGGAAAATGGGAAAGTATTACTATGGTGTTAACATCCACCACCACACAGCTACATACCCTTTCTGTTTAGTGACTAAAAATGGATTGCATCACTATTATTGAGACAAGATACATAAAAGGGCAGATTTACTTGTCTTACATTTTTGTGAAAAAATGCAATTCCCCAAAGATTTTTCTAACATAAAAAACAAGAAATATTTTGAGCACAACAAAGTAGAAAAGACAAACCAAGCAGTAAGTATTGGAAATGATACAACACTGCAATAGGTTATGTAAGATGTAAATGGTACAGAAGGCACAAGCTCGTTTTAAAACATTGATCACTGAAAGGTTTTACAAATGTAAATATTGCACACTTTAATTGTAAAAGTCAAACAAGTGTACTGTTGCTACTAGTTTGAAATAATTTGTATGAAAAACTTCACAAATGAGTATTAAGGAGAAATGAACACTTCAAAACGGAAGTTGCATTTTCTATTAAATCGTTTTAACAGACAGTTTGTAGACATAAACTTGTGGCAGTACAATATGAGCGAAAAAGCTGTAGTAGTCAAGACACATTCTACATAATGGTAAACAAAGGTCCCTTGAGTACACATAAATGAACATGTTTACAGAAAAACTAGCAACAATGTCTTGGTTAATAACTCTACCAGCACTACAAATACATAATTTTAGGCAATTGGTCCAAACACCCCTTGTGTTTGAAAATCAACATATACAGGTAAAATGTCTTTGTATATTTTGTACAATATAGATATTTTTAAATAAGTTTGTTCCGTTGACAAAAGTCCCTTCATTTGTAACGCATTATCCACTTTTTAAAATTTGTGCTCAGTAAAAATAACTTGGGCGACAACCATGGTGAAGTCAAACCTACTTTTTTATACACTTGAATAGAAAGCATAATTGGATGAGTACCGCAATGAGTCCAATTACCAAACCGATTTTAAAGTGCAAAACTGCAATAGCTGGCAAGTTGATTAAGGTATAACTTTAAAAACTACAAAGAATAAAAAAACATGAGTACCCACTTTTGTCACAAAAACCTATACATAAATGTAAATGCCCTGAAAACAAACAATAGCAAATAAAATACAACCCGATACTTGTGTGTAAACAAATTTCGACGAGTGCTGTTATTTCAATGCATTGCATGTAATATATTAGTCAGGTCTGACACAGATGTGGTTTTAGTAGATGATAACACTGCTTGTCAAAAAATTCACACACAGGCATTGGCCCGTATTTGTTTTGAGACTTTATAAAGCAATAAACTTATTGCATCAAATGAGTTTTTACAATAGTCTGAACCCCATTCCGTACAAACTAATAAATGCAAAAATACATGATAAACAACCTTATACTGTTAAAAGTGCATTAAAAATCGTGCAATGTTTTGGGCACAAAAAAGGCAAATTCAAGTTTTAAAGCATTACATCTTCTTCTTCATTTTCATTTTCTTCACAGCTCAGTAGCATCTCCTAAAACCAAAGTATAAATTTAAAAAAAAAAATTGAATACATCCTACATATATAGAGCAAATGTTTCAGCAAAATTAATGCCCAATGTAGGTTTGCAAACAAGCTTTGTGCAGTCATGCAAGTCACTGGTCTAAAAGCAAATGAAAAAATATCTTTTCAGATGTCTGCCTAATCAAATCCAGATATTTGATAGATCAGTTAGTACACCTTTTTTACAAAACCTTTACAGAGCAATGTTGGGTAGTACAATAATTTTGCTTACTTCAATATAATACAGTCTAACTGACTACTACAGTAGTTTTGCCAACCTGATCTAAAGAGTTTGCAGAAGAGGGATTTTGATTGAGAATTGAATAGTTGGGTACTGAGTGTTTTACTTCCAGATCTTCAAATGAGTCTGGAGGCTTCTTGCCCACAGTTTCAGGTAAAAGCAGGGTGAGAACTCCAGCAAACACACCCAAAGCCCCAAACACACAGTAAGAAGCAATGGCATTGTATTCAATCTAGGAAAATGTTTAAGCAAGCACAATATTGGTATATGCGTAAAAATAGAACATTTACTTTTTATGTGAAAAAACAACAAAATGTTTTTCAGATAAAAGAAGTAGCAAAGAAACACTTTTTTACCAGTTTTATTCAATCAAACTACAAGAAACTAGATTGCAATAGTTGACATAGTTTATTTTATGCATATATAAACACAGTAAGCAAAAGTTATATTGGAACTCATTAGCCAAAATTAGACATAAACCTTAACGTTATAAAAAGAAGTCTAAGCAATCCAAAACTCTTAAAAAAATTGACAAAGTTTTATTTCAATTTCTGTTAAAACTAAAAAACTTTATTTTGAATGTTATTTAGTGTTTGGTACAGGATCTTTCCCGCAAGTAGTAGGCATCTTTATTGACGACGATCACCATATAAAATTATTCTTATTTTGAATGTAAAATAATGTGTAGCTTAAGGCTACTTGAAGGTTACTTACAGCAGACTTGGCAAATGATGCAAGGATGCTTCCAATTCTTGCACACATTGACGCGGTACCAAGGCCAACATTCCTCACTGAAGTGGGAAACAGTTCAGGAGTATACACATAAAGTGTATTAAAACTTGATGAAATCATCATTTTGCCAGTAAGTCCTAAGATTGTCTTTCCAACTGATTTATCTATCAAGCAAAATTTGAAATTTTGAACACTGGCAAGTTTGAAGGGGCATAAGCTTTTAGCGCTGCAGGCATCAACATTTTTTTCTGGCCTAACAATAATGTGGTGTATAAATTTGACCACTGATGTAGCAACAAACTACATTTAAGCAACTGTGTCAATAATAGTGTAACTTTCCAAAAATCATAAACATATTATGTAAAATTGGACTAATAACACTGCATTTGGTTAATCTGAGCAAAAAAAATCAGAGCCAGTATTTGTGTATAAAACATGACTACTTAAAACATGTCTGATCTTTTTGCTCAGATTATTTAAAACCGTGCATAGTGTACCTAAGCTTCGGTTACTTTTAATATAATTTTAGTTTAGTCCTTTCATAGAACGGTGCCACCAGTATATTTCATTTCTCTGAAGGCTATAAAATCATACAGTCAATGCCTTGTGAACAGCTAACTAATTTGACCATTGGAGTTGAAACAATATGCACTGTCTAGTCTAGCATTATTTAACGGCTACATGCTTTATATAAAAAATATTGTTTTCTCAACATATTTCCATTTTAAATAATAAACAAACATAAAGCAACAGAAAACAACACATTTGTGTAATATGCTATACTTTTTTGGGTCAAACAGATTCTGTGTATCATGCAATATGCCTATAACTCTTAAAAAATAAAAATATCGTAAAATTACCTGTATGTTTAAAACCAAGCAGACCTAAACAAGCCAGGCCACTTATGAAGTATGAGCTGTATAATAATCTGTTTCTGCCAGCCCTGTAGAAGAAGGGTATACAAAACTCTTAACTAGGAAGCAGCCATTTAAGGAAGTCAGTTTACCAGTAAAATTCACAAAAATCTAAACAGGAAGTTAATTGATACTGTAAATAAACATTTTACTGCAACAATCCAGTTTGGGGGTTTAGGCTCACATAGTGTAATGACTATTTATTTCTTTTCAATTATTTCTTTTGTTTGTTTTATAAATTATTTACCCTGGTAATATTGCATCTATTTAATCTTTGCATTAAATTTAAATCATCTAAAAAATTGAAATAAAAACGACATACCATTTACGATTTAGTAGAAACAAACACCAAATTTGTGGAGGCAACTCAACTAAACCTGATAAAAGCTCGTTCAGGTAAAGATTACTTCCCAGATCTCCAGCAGCCAATGTAAGGGAATAATATACCAAGCTCGATACAAACCTTCAAATATTTTATATTACAAAACAATGCAACAAACAATGATTAATGTGATTAATTCTGTTTTTCTTTCAAATACCAACTAAAACAACTACAAAATATTGCTTCCATTAGGACTAGAGATTAGCAAATTTGCAGTGACATTTTTAAATGCTTAACAATTACAATGAAACATGAAAGAATGATTCTATATGATCGCTACCAATTCTTGTTGAACTTAGCACCTTGTAGTTAGCAAATGTACAGAATTTAGTTTGCAACTACTTACAGCAAAAAACATACTTTAACATTGATTGCAAAGTGTGATGTGAGTAAATAGGGTTACAAAAAAAAAAAAAAAATTTGACACCACATCTTAGCAGCTTAACTTTTGAGTTACACAAGTCAATCGAAACTTGACTTGAAACTAACAAGAACATTTCCAGTTTTGTGTTTATATGTTTAAAATTTATGTGACTCGACAGATAATAAACATAATGCTAGTGTTGTTTTTTGGTCAGTGCTTGGCTTTCGCAAACAAGTGTGACATGAGAGATTTCCAATTAGGCCGCAAAAGTGCTTCGAAGGGTGCAACAAGATCACATGTTAAGGACTCATAGAAAAAATGAGGATGTGCATGATGATGGTAAAACTCCATTGCTCTTATTTGATCTCAAAAACCTTATCACCCAATGCATTCAAGATGCAAATTAATTTGTCTTTTACTTGCGTAAACAAAAATAATTTACAAATGTTGGAAAAAGCTACTTTAAGATGTCCACAATTAAAACTAAAAGTATACATAACATTAAAACCATACAAGAATGAATTTTTTTAAAATCTTACCAAATAAATGACATGATAATAACCCTTTTCAAAGTAATGCGATTCCGCAAAAGGTCAATAAGTGTGTGGTTGGATTTTGATTTTTCAACTGGCTTTTTTACAAGTGCAATAACTGTAAATATAAAACAACAATCAGTTGGCATGACAAGTAAGCTCACATAATATCTGATTAAATCAATAAAAAACTTCTATTATTAAAATAGAACATACAAATAAAAAATTAATGTAAAGAAGATTCAGTTTAGTTTATCAAGTAAAATTATATTTGTCATTTTTACCAGGGTCTTGCACGCCATTTTTCCTCGCAATTTTAACAAGAACCTCTTCAGCTTCTACCAATCTGCCATGAGAATAAAGCCACCGTGGAGACTCTGGTATAAACCTAAATCACCAGAAAAATTTGTTTTAATCATATTAAGCAGATATTGTAACAAAGAACAAACAACGAAGGGCGCTATTGATATAATGTAGCAGTAAAAACTTATTGTTATAGCTTAATCTATAACGGCCCAGTTAGTGTTAAACTAAAATAGCAGTGCATTAGGTTGCAAAACCTAATGTATATTTTCGCTTTAGACCCTTAACCTTAAACAACTACTTGTAGAGATTTATTTACTGACATATGTTTTGTATTAAATTGGTTTTAAAATTGATTTCCTTCCATAGGAACATTTTCGATGTTGTTATCCCCTGAGGCAGTTAACTTAATATGATGGTTTATGTTCTCACCATAAACTCAACAATGGAATTACTTGTAAAACAGACAAAATAGCCACCAATTGTCTCCAAGGTGTAACAAAGTAAGCTATCAGCACCATATATGCAATCCCAAATGAAAAAAGGGTATTAGTGATTGTGCCTGCAAAAAAACATGTTATTTTAATCATTTTTTTGATGATCATAATGACATATTATCAATCAGCATAGTGTAGAGTACATTCTCACAGTTGCATTGGTTTCTACCTGTTATTGCCCACCAAGACCTTCCAACCAGTTCCTGTAGATAAACATAGAGAACAAGACCTGATCCACCATACAAAAAACCAGAGACAAACCTACATGCAGCAAACATTTCCCAACTAGTTGAAAAGCATGTAATAAGTGATGCAGGGAAAAGAAGATATAAACCTGCACAACAATACAGCAATGCTTAAATTAACCTTGGCATCGGCAGCATCCGGTCCATAACATGGTAAGCTTGACTTGTAGTCACATTTTTTTAGAACAATATTACGCTATTGGCCGTTTAGGATATTGAGATGATCTTTTACTGAAACAGGTATTTGTTTGAATATTGATAGGCACTACAGTAACAAACAAAAAAGTAACCAAAACTTGTTGCTAAGATTACCAAGTATTAAAATTTTTCTTCTTCCATATCTGTCAGACAATTGACCAAATGTGATCACACCGACAAGAAATCCTCCACAAAAAAGTGATTGAATCAGGTCACTTATCCACTTTTCATCAAAAAGGTCCCACTGCAAAAAAAATCAAAATCAAAAATATTAATTCATACAATTTTAAAGTCAAACAATTCTAAAATGAAAATGAAAAATTCTAGTATTTTCACCATTTTTTTCACCACTCAGTGACCATCAGTAAGCCATGTTTGAGAAACAAGGGTTTATACAGATTTAATGTCTGTTTGTAGATTTTTTTATTTAAACAAGTCTATACATTGCTAAAGGCATTACTTTTGGAATTTTAAATGCATAATAGAGCAAATGCAAAGTCAAAATTCAAAAAAAGGCAAGACACAGTCATTGTATATAACTTTAAAATTCAAAATTGTATTAACCTCATGAATTATTGAGCTGTCATTGTGAACTCTAAAATTAACTTCTGCAAGCTTTGTTGGGTCAGCTCCGACAAAATAGACAAGCAAATTTATTGGCACCAAAACAACCTGCAAAAAATAACAATTGGTTGAATTTTATCATTTAAGGGTTTTGCCTACCAAGGCATTGCTTATAATTGACAGCAGCTACAAAAGTAGAACATGTATTTTGCAAGAAATCATTTGTTAATGCTTGAAACAATAACTTAAAATTAAATGAATCAATTATACTGGCAGTCTCAATCAGGTATTGCTGGTTAAGACACAAAGTTAAATATTTGAAGATAATAACCTAAATTATTATGACAAAGTATGTACCATTAAAAGTCACTTTTTGATAACTGGGCCAAACTACAGCAGCATGAAAAAGGATTTTTGCAGCAAATTGACAAATGAAAGATTGATTGTTTGATGCCCATTCTCGACCCATAAAATTTACCCTTTCATGGGTTGACAAAGTTTTGTTATTTGCCAACAACAAACAGTTCTTAGCTTATATAGCAGCAATAGCTTATATAACAAACAGTTCTTGTTGATGTGTTGAATATGTAAATGCAAGATACTAACTACATAAACCATGTTGGTACATAAGGGATGAATTGCTTTTTTAACAATTTGTTACTTACGTTAAAAATGTTCAATATGCAGAAAATAGTCAACTGGTATCTTCCCAATTCACCTACAACTTTTGTGTAACAATCATCTACATCCATATTGAAATATAATATCACTATTTTCACATTAAATAAATTGGCCACTGTTTTCTGACACAAATGTAATGTGATTGTGATTAGAAACTGGATGATTTTCAGTATGCGTTTTCTGTAATAAACTCAGCAGATTGCGTTACTTACAAACAATTGCATGAATCAATACGACAGCAAACTATTCAATGTGACAAGTTGAAACACTTCATTGTCTGGTGGAACGAATTACGTCTGCCTCATGTAAACGACAAACAAACAATACGAAAAATAAAACACACACAGTCACACTATAGTATACTATTGTTAAACCATGAAAAAATTGTTTTGTTGTTTTTAAAAAAACACGTCGAGTCGACAGCGATCCAGACGAAGCATCGCAAACTCACCGGTTACCGTAGCGGTGTTTCCCCGTAGTATTTGCTGTGTGACTCAAAGTCCAAAGCACTTTGCCAAAGTCTACCTTGTCCTACGTGATGCAGCGGGCATAAGAAATTGGCACATAAATTATCTGATTTTTTACCAACTGGAGAGCTCAAACGCGAAGTTGATTGACCAAATTGAATGAAAATTTTTAGTTCTTAAGGCCGATGCACACACGATGCGATGGACGCGACTGCGATGAATGCGATTAACCGGCTCATTGCGATGGCGGCGACAAAGCGATTTTTGCGCTAAACAAGCGCGCTACATCTGGTTTAACTTAAACCCGATCCATACTGTATAATTGCTTCCTGGTATAAACTTTAATTTCTGCGTCATGCTTGGTTGACTGCCTTCGTGCGCTTAAATCATAGATAACTTAATTCACTAGATGCGCAACTCGTCTGCCGGTTAAATATTTAAAAAAATCTCTCGGGTGAATTACTACATAGAACAAGATGTAACTTTTAATGTGTAGTTATGTTTGGTTGATGTATTTTTTAAACATTTTTATTTTAACAAATCTAATTTAATTACCACGAACGCGAATATATTGGTTTTGCCTTCCTTCAGACGTTGCACGTTCGAGTGAACAAGTACACATTTCGTGTGCATTGGTAAGAACATACACATATTTTGTCGTCTTGTCGATAGTTTTTTGAGCTGCGACGTTTAATTTGATAAAAATGTTTTAGTTTTTGGAATTTTCTTAATAATATCATAAAAAATGGCTATTAACCTTATTTATGTAGCAAGTTTGGACTTTGAATTCGCTGAATTGGACAATTTGCAGTATGTGTACCACATTGCTACATACATGGGTTGCCATTATGGTGTCTGCATTTCTGGCCCCGTAGTCAATAAATCCAACTAAGTGGCCTTCCTAGAATACCAATTTTCTTGACTACATGAGAATAATAAATTAAAAAAACATGAAAAAGTGCATAAATTGCTGCTGTTAACTAACTTTGCATCCACAGAGCATTGACTGCCAATTGGTTGATACCACATGCACCAGAGCCAATATTTTTAACAATCTACCATACAGTGCTTTTAAGGATTGTGTGATGATATGTCAGTTCAAAAAATTATGTGTAAAATTGCAACTTATACCTGTACTACTGTAAAGTACGTGATGATGGCAATATAGGAACACCACTGGTTCTGAGATGATTATATGCTGCTGAAGCTCTAGCAAAAAACTCAATTGCCCAATGAACCACATCAGGGTGGTACCGTCTCCGATTAATGGTCTTTGAAGCATTTTTACCTTGCATTTTTAAAAAATGAGGCTTGCCACTCATTAGTGAGTGTTTTTGACTTTCAACCAAATCCTGCAGATGGGAAATGACACATTACTGTTCCAAAATTAAATGAGAAACATTTGAATCTGCATACCAAGATATCCTAATGAATTCGGTCATCCACTGTTACCAATTCTTCTTCACTAGTTGCACTGGATTTCATTTACTGCACTCTGTTGCGTTCCATTTTTTGCCATACTTTGCACACATTTTACACATTACCGGCCCTTTTTCTGTTACTGTGTTTGAATATTAGGTGATCTAGTTTTAAATGTGTTGCCATATTTACTGGCTACATTGCAGTGAGGTGAGCGCATTATGGTTGTGCCTGTCGGGGCGTTCCATGCTTGTATGACATGTTTGTTAATATTCTTGTTTTTTCCTGCTTACTCCCGTACAAAGTTCAAAGTTATCCAACTCCCCTGTCATGATGCACAAAAAACAATAAAAGCCTAATGGTAAAAACTATCTTGTTTTAAAAGCAGGGGTTATACTTAAAAATGCATTTAAAGTTGATTTCCTCAATGGAGTAATACCCAAGGATAGTGGTTTAACTCACCATCCATAAAATGGAGCCCATTCAACCTCAACATTGCTTGAGATGCAAAGTCTGCCACAAAAAGCATAACATACAGAAACCCAGATTAATTCATAATAAACATAACTGTACCTTATGTATGCTTTAACAATTTTATTTTTATATTGTTCTACCAAAAGGTATTTGCCTTTCCTATAAAATGACTTTTCTAAATGTTGTACAACTTGTTGTTTAAATTGAATTGTTAACTTAAGAAGTGTGTACTAACTTTCAGCTGAGGACCTAATTGTTTAAAAGCTTTCTCAACACTTTTAACGCTGTGGTGTTTAACTTATGAAAGAACCTTTCTGTCAAATGGTGCCTTTCTGCTTGTCTTGGCCACAACAAATGATTTTAGCTGTAATAAACATTTATATGTTCATGGGCAATGTTACCAATTTTGTCCTGTACTGCTGTTTAGGAATTTTTTTGGATGGCAAAGCACCAATTTTTAACTTTTTTCTGCAACCAATAATCAGCAGATCGTTTTTTTCAAAGTGATCTTCACATATGAATGCTCTAAAAGAATTACTGTTTGATTTTGACAACAGAAGTGGGTTAAAAGGAAATTAATATTGCGTTTCTTTATGAAGCATGTATTATGTCTCGCTAAGTTGGGTCAAGCAATGAGAGCACACATTTTTGTAAATTGCTGTAATGTTTCTTCATATCAGAGTTGCTTTGAAATTCAGGATTGCAATTTTTGAACAAAGATTTTTTGCCATTGGCTGGCACGATGTGGCTAACCTAGCTATTACACAGAAATACAACTAAATCACAAATACGAGAATTTAGTCTTGTCCATGGTATATTTAACATACAAAATCAATCAAACAAAAACGGTTAGTGATCCTTTCAAAAACACACAATAAACTTCTAAAAACGAATAAAATACACGAGATACATGACACTTACGTAACCTGCAAGTTTATTATCACTTCAATTCCAAAGTTATTTGACGTTTAATGCAATAAATTGCGATTTTTTGCCAATATCTTCACTCTTCACCCATTGCCCGCCATTGTAAATAAGCCAATGTGTACTGGTTCATTCGAGCGTGACCTGTCTGAGCGATTTCGCCGAGTTGCGCATCTAGTGGTAAGCACTTTTTTCCAAGGAATGCAGCCTGACTACGGTAACTACAGCCAAGTGATTGTTTCCGTCAAGGTAGTTGGTTTCAATTTGGCGCGTGGTGATACCGGTTTCCTGGCTTCTTGTTATAATGTGACATGTAGTCAGCACCAACTATTTTTGTCAAAAAACTTTACGGATAACATTTTGAGTTGTAATTTGTTTTGCGCAAAGTCGCGAACATCGTCTGTAACCTGTTTAATATCACACAACGTATTTTTTGTTTATTTTTAGAAAGACTGTATAAAGAGCAGCTACACTGCGTGACTGCTATACCATAGTTTCCTAAAATTTTAAAATATTTTATAGTATACTAAAATACTGTAGTATGATACAGGTCATGTGCCCTTTAAGTCTACAGCAATAAAGTGATCTAGTCAGCCACTGATGAAAGCATTTGGTTCTGATGGGCGAAAGCTTTTTTCCTGACTGACACGCCATGGCCATCACCATTGGGAACATATTGCTCAACCTGAACTTTAACAATATTGTCTGCCAATTACAAAAGCAAGAAAATGGTGTTGAAATCAGGGGCAAGAAATCAACCAATAAGTGTGAGGTAGGTATCAGATGGCAGAACACACATATTTTTTGTGTCACATTAACAACAGACATAAATAACAGAAACTTAACAGAAAAAAAACACCTATTTTTTAAAAGGATTTTGCTTCATTAAAAATGTCCAGTTAACCAAAGACTTTTGCCTTAAAAATGAATACTTACTAAAAATAGTACATACTGTGTTCCTCATAAAAACTCAACTTTTAGTTACTAATTTAGAAAGTTCAGGTTTTTACATCAATATTGATTTTGAATTTATAAACAGATCTCATAAACTAGTAAAAGATGCTTCTTGCAATGAGGTGATGTTTAGTGTGTACACAAGATAATAGCATCAACAAGAAATTTGGGTGCAGGATGTTTATGACTGAAAAAAGTGCAATTTCCAAAAATACTTAAAAACATTTTTTCTATTTTCTAATACAGATTTTGTTGGTTGCAGACTTGTAGTACACTTTTTCCTGTGCAGCCCACTCTCACATAACATCCAGCATGCACGCCTGTGTTATCGGGCTGATGATTGTGCGGTGGTATTTTTGCAGTGTATATGGCTATACTAAATTTTCATCCAATGTACAAAATTTATTGCTCATACAATATGTAAATCTGTTGCCATGGTCGTTTTATTTTTGTTGAAAAGGTTTAGTATTTCTGTAGCAATGTCCACATTCTACAGGCAGTCAGAATAAAGATTACATGTTGTCTGGGTGTCGGTTATTACCCATTGATAAATTAATCATTCCTCCAACCAATGAGAACTTGGTTGTCGAATACAGTAATACAAACATTTTTTTCCTTGTATGATATTTACCACAAATGATTTGAAAGATAGTTTATATAATGGGAGCTTTATTTATGCATGCTGAGTGCAGATTTTTTTCTTGGTACTATTGGGTTATTTTCACAGGTTGTGAGGAAGACTCAGTTAAGGTGGAATTAACATCAGGAGCTAAATATCCCATGAACTTGAGGTTTTTATTCTAATTGAAGAACCTGCCATATCTTTCAGCAAATGTGTTTTTGGTATTTTTGTTGGTAAAAACCTTCTCACTCCGGTCCAATTTGACTGTACCTATTTCCTTCAAATTGTTTACTTTCATTTTAATATTGTAACAAAAATGAATATTCCTTATTTTCGTTCTGAAGTTTTTGAAAAACTGATGATTGTTTATTGATTCATTTACAATACAATTTCAAAATCAATATGATTACCTAATTTGCCTTTTTAATGCCAGTCACAGGCTTGTACTCTATATAACTAAAGGACTCATATTTTATGTGTGTTTAATTTATAAATAAAACAGCCTTTGCAATGCACTGACACAAACAGTAAAATGTTACAAAACAAAAATGTGAAAGAGAATGTGAAACATGGATTTTTTTGTTTAAAACAAAAATATGGCTTCTGTAATTAGAATTGTATGATTAAATGCTTTTTTAAGAAAATCGCAAACTTGTTTGCTTCAAACTAGCCAGTAAACTGTGTTTAATGTTAGGATATTAATGCATGATCAAAACATTGTGTATGGTGTAGTAGGTTCTGGGTGGAGTTTATACCAAAAATAAAAAGGCATTTGCACAGCTTTGTGGTCTTCATTTCTCAGAAAAAGTTTCCATTTAAAAAGGGAGAACAGTTCCGTTTTGTTAGTCATTTAAGTCGCAATGTGGCTGGGTCTCCCAACTGTGTTAAAAATTCGATGTTGAATAAAATAGTTCGAGTATGTATATTAAAAAAACAGGACAGTGAAGTTCACGAGTAGGAGCAAAACTTCATCAGAATTAACCCTAACATTGAATCTTTTATATGGGAGTGTTTTTACGCATTTAATGTTTAATAAGTACCTCAAACTCCTTTTGAGAGCGTACACAATATAACTTACCTAACTAAAACCAAAAACACAAACTGGCGCCAGTTTGTTTACAACGGTATGTGACGTCATAATGCGTACATTTTTATTCACGGTAGTCAGGCTGCATTCCTTGGAAAAAAGTGCTTACCGCATCTAGTGAATTAAGTTATCTATGCTTAAATCATAGATAACTTAATTCACTAGATGCGCAACTCGGAAAAATCGCAATTTCTTGCATTAAACGTCAAATAACTTTGGAATTGAAGTGGTAATAAACTTGCAGGTTACGTAAGTGTCATGTATCTCGTGTATTTTATTTGTTTTTAAAAGTTTATTATGTGTTTTAAAAGGATCACTAACCGTTTTTGTTTGATTGATTTTTTAATGTTAAATATACCGTGGACAAGACTAAATTCTCGTATTTGTGATTTAGTTGTATTTCTGTGTAATAGCTAGGTTAGCCACACCGTGCCAGCCAATGGCAAAAAATCTTTGTTTAAAATTTCCAATCCTGAATTTCAAAGCAACTCTGATATGAAGAAACATTACGGCAATTTACAAAAATGTGGCTCTCATTGCGTGACCCAAAACAAGAATATTAATAAACATGTCATACAAGCATGGAACGCCCTGACAGGCACAATCATAATTCGCTCACCTCACTGCAATGTAGCCAGTAGATATGGCAACACATTTAAAACTAGATCACCTAATCTTCAAACACAGTAACAGAAAAAGGGCTGGTAATGTGTAAAATGTGTGCAAAGTATGGCAAAAAATGGAACGCAACAGAGTGCAGCAAATGAAATCCAGTGCAACTAGTGAAGAAGGATTGGTAACAGTGGATGACCGAATTCATTAGGATATCTTGGTATGCAGATTCAAATGTTTCTCATTTAATTTTGGAACAGTAATGTGTCATTTTCCATCTGCAGGATTTGGTTGAAAGTCAAAAACACTCACTAATGAGTGGCAAACTTCATTTTAAAAAATGCAAGGTAAAAATGCTTCAAAGACCATTAATCGGAGACGGTACCACCCTGATGTGGTTCATTGGGTAATTCAGTTGTTTGCTAGAGCTTCAGCAGCATATAATCATCTCAGAACCAGTGGTGTTCTTATATTGCCATCATCACGTACTTTACAGTAGTACAGGTATAAGTTGCAATTGTACACATAATTTTTTGAACTGACATATCATCACACAATCCTTAAAAACACTGTATGGTAGATTGTTGAAAATATTGACTCTGGTGCATGCGGTATCAACCAATTGGCAGTTAATGCTCTGTGGATGAAAAGTTAGTTAACAGCAGCAATTTATGCACTTTTTCATGTTTTTTTTTCATTTATTATTTTCATGTAGTGAAAAAAATTGGTATTCTAGGAAGGCCAGTTAGTTGGATTTATTGACTACGGGGCCAGAAATGCAGACACCATAATGGCAATCCATATATGTAGCAAGGTGGTACACATAATGCAAATTGTCCAATTCAGCGAATTCAAAGTCCAAACTTGCTACATAAATAAGGTTAATTGCCATTTTTTATGACATTATTAAGAAAATTCCAAAAACTAAAACATTTTTATCAAACTAAACGTCGCAGCTCAAAAAACTATCGACAAGACGACAAAATATGTGTATGTTCTTACCAATGCACACGAAATGTGTACTTGTTCATTCAAGCGTGCAACGTCTGAAGGAAGGCAAAACCAATATATTCGCGTTCATGGCAATTAAATTAGATTTGTTAAAATAAAAATGTTTAAAAAATACATCAACATAACATAACTACACATTAAAAGTTACATCTTGTTCTATGTAGTAATTCATCCGAGAGATTTTTTTTTAAATTTAGTCGGCAGACGAGTTGCGCATCTAGTGAATTAAGTTATCTATGCTTAAATAGCTGACGACTTGATATGTACTTACTAAACAACCAATAAGGCTAACATGGATCCACCAATTGTAACTGTCTAACAAACCACCCAATGGATTGACAACATCTTTGTATTACTTGACCAACTTTGTAGTTTTATCCAACAAACATTGCATGATATTTCTTTACTGAACAATAAACATAAAAAGAAAACAAAAACAATTGTTCAATGGAACTGTTTGGATGGGTTACAGTTACAGTAATGAAGGCATTTTTCTTCATAAAACTGATGTTATGTAAACATTTTGCAATAAATTGATTAATAAATTTATGACACCGGAAATGTAATCAATTGTAAGTAAATAAATCATGTAAAAAAAAATTGGAAGCAGTTTTAAAATAGCGTCCATTAAACAGTAAGCCTTATTTTGTCTTGACAATGTTTAGAAAAACATATTATTTTAGTCATTTCCTATACATGAACTTGAGCATTTGCAAAAAATAAAACACCAAGGACAAAATGAAAGCAGACATGGTGAGCTGTTTGTGGCCGTTGATTTATGCTTCTATCACTGCTTGTCCAACCCTGTCATTTTATTCGTTTATATGGGAGGTTTCTATCTCTGAGAGTAATAATCAAAATCATCTGTTCGGTGGACACTGATGTGGTTTGTTGATGCAAGTGTAGTGGACACCTTCCACATTAAATGTAACCCAAAAGTTACACGTTAACCAAGTAGAAAGTAGCTAGTTTCAATGTTCATCACAACACCCTTTCAGCTTGCACTTGAATTGGTGCATTGTCAGGTGTGCTGCTCAAAAGAAACAAAAATATTCAGTTATGCAAATAAAATAACAAATATAAAACATCAAGAAAATTGGATTGTTTTATAATATGTCTATGTTCCAAGTAAAAAGGCAGTAAATCCAAATTCAATTTTTTTTTAAACACTGGTTAGTGAAACTAGTATCTACAACATCATAACAATCCTTTTACTTCTGTTTCTCCAAGCAAAACCAATCCAGTTTACAAGGTGATTCAGATTTACTAAGCTAATCTATTCAAAAGTCTTCTAAACACAAACACGACACTTTTGTGAAAGTTACCTGGTGATCCAGAATTTATATTGTCGTTATTGTTCTTGTAACTTTTCACTACAACATTATGTTTTAATTTTCTGTGCACAAAAATAAATCACTACAGCTTTGCAACTTGCTGATTCGTTGTGGAGTGTGGACCGACAGCAAAGAAAGCCAAAATATCGCACTGACCTCTGCGATGACCGCGATTTTGTAGCAAACATTTGAAATCTGCGATTTTGTCGCATTTGTCGCTGAAGAGCGGAAATGACGTTAATTATTTTGGCCTTGCGACAAAAAATTGCGTCCATCGCATCGTGTGTGCATCGGCCTTAACATTTCAACATAATATAAAAAGCTAATGCCTTTTTCATGTAAATTTGGCCGCTTATTTTTCATGTAAACTTTAAATATTTGCAATTCAGCGTGCATTATCACGCTCAAATGTTAGAACTGAAAAGTTTTATTCGATTTGGCCTACCAAATTCGTGTGAAAGCCCAACAGCAAAAATCAGACAATTTGTGTGTTTTTCCTAAACCTGCAGAATTAATTAGGACACAAAGTGACGTCCATTGGGCTCTATCACGTAACAATGGGTTGGACTACTTGTGTTTTATATATACTTTGGCGTGACCAGAGACTGTGGACATAGTATGCTCATAAAGTGGGTAAAGCTAAAGTCAACAGAAAACCAAGTAACATGGCAATTCGTTTCGGCGAATCGTTTTTTGGAGTCAACTTCTATTATGTGCTGGGGGTGTGTTGTTTGAGTTGTTGAGTTGAGTTGAGTTTATTTCGCTTGGTGAAAAAAAAAAACATAGCGACACAATTGCACTAAAGACAATCACCAAGCCGGAAATAGCTGCGCAACGTTAAGACGTTATGGGGCGCAAAAAAGTGGAGGGCACAATTGGTGGATCATGATTAAACGCGCTGCAGCTACACCGTATTATAAAGCGTTATGTGGCAGGAGCTCACCAGAAAGTGAGTTAGGCGCACTGTGAGTATAACACGACTGGGGGGGAACGTTGGTGGGACCAGTCGAGGGGGCCCTAGAATCTAACCACCCGTGTTAGGAAGGAGGGTGGGTTGGGGTTTAAAAACAGTGACGTAGGGAACAGAAAATTTGGGGAGTGCCAAACATTTTGTGACTTTTAACAAGTAGTTGAATAACAAATCCAACATCATCCGCTGTTCCTATCACTAGGCGTAAATGGTGTGTTCTCTAATGACTGCTGATGTACTTATACATTTACTAAAAGTCGTGCAATTTCTTGTTCTATTGCTATGCACAGAGAGCTCATAAACAATCATATCTTATTAAAACGTGTGTAACATCGTACGTCACTCAAGCGTATGCATACCTACGCCACAACTCAAGTCGTGCGATTGCACCACAATGCCAAAATCCCCTATGACGTAACAATAACCTTGTAGTTTCTTTCTTTCTGCTGTGCTTTTGGCCATTTAGTACTAAGCTTAGTTTGGAACACGTGTAGTTCGTTAGGTGCTTGCTTGAATTTGCAAATTTTAGATAAAGTAATGGAAGTGACTAAATATAATTTGTTTGTCATTAATAGATCGTAATGCTAAATTTATAACTCGAAAAGGAAAAGGAATAATGTTGCCTTTACAAGGTGAGCTTGATTTTGCAATAAGTTGTCCAATTTCCGTATATTTGAAGTCTACGTTTTTATACGTATAGAATGCTTTCTGTTATCAAGCTTTGTATATCTGTGAAACCCTGGTCCAAAACTCTGGTAAGCCTTTGCCGACATACAATTGATAATTCGGTATCCCATTTTATGTTTTCTGTGTATGTTGTATGTGTTCTTCACAGAAAACCGTGTTGATGTGAGCCACATGATTGACGTGCTTGTAACCGTACTGCGAGTGCTCAGATAAAATTCACGCGTTTCCAGAAGTTGGACTTCTAACCTAGTGTGCCGCAGCGCAAATTCCCGACGTTACATTAAAGTTTTCAGAGTTACCTGAAAATAAAGCTTTCAACGTTTCTGAAATAAGGATTTTAGATTCCACTAAACATAAAGATTTCAGAATTATCTATAAAGCGAAGTTTACCTTCTTGGCGATGGCTGAAGATTCGGAAAAGACCATGTCCGATTAAATCACCAGTGCCTACGCTACTCGGTTAAGATCACTTACCGCACAACAGGTGCCGATGTGCAGATGAACTAAATAGTTGGTGTGTTGTGGCTGAAACCGGAATTCTAAATAAAAAACACTCAACGTTGCGAGTGGCTCAAAAACAAATTAACAAAAGCTACACGTTACTTCGTACTATGCACGAAACCTTTGTTGATTCATGCAAAGACCCAGAGAAACGTACTGCTTGCAAAGAAGATTTAAAATCTCTTCAACACAGCAAACTTGAATTTTAAAATTAGATGTTTAGAGTTTCCGCCCTCTAAATTGCCGAACTTGTCTTTGTCCACGGTTTAGGTCCCCGACTGTAATTTCTAGTAGGACATCACGATCCGGCCGCTCTCATTCGTCTAGCGCCGGGGTCACCAACCCGCGGCTCCGGACCTGCATGTGGCTCTTGAAATTATCCAATGTTTTGATTTACACATGCTGTGACGTTTATGTCGAACAAAAAAGTCGATACGTGTTAAACAAAGAAATAAAAACAGTGTTTAAGAACACAGAACATTTAAAGCTAGGTGGAAAGATTCATTTGCGTTTAGCCTACTGCTGACGAGACTGGTTTGCCAAGTCTGCATAATATGCAGGTAACTAGCTAACAACAAAAGTTGAAAATCTTGCAGGGACATCATTTCGAATTCCAAAACGGGTCTAGAGTGTGAAAGAAAGACGACCCCCGATATATAGGGCAACTGTATGTGGGATTTTGAGTGTCCTTGTGCTTTACACATATTGATCTTGTAAATCAGGTATATAGATACTAACACCATAACTTACGTTAGCCCCACATTTCGCTAACGTTAGATAGGTGGCGCAAAGAGCTAAATTATTAATATTGCAGCTATAGAGGGATGGACGTTGGTAAGTAATGAGAACTTGCTGAAGTTTTTCAACACACAAATCCCAAACTTTAGAAATAAATTATTGACCCAATCCCAATTTTTTCCTCGAATAATTTTCACGGATGAGTTATTCGATTTACCCCTTCCTTGAACGACATAAAGAATGGTTTCGTCGCCCAACGGTATTTATGGCTTTGGAATGATTAAAATATTTGTGAACTAAAGCTGTTTGCTATTCGATAGGGGTGCAGCATAACAACTGTGCATGTGCACAAGGGAGACATAAAGTGGATTGTAATGAAGTGTCTGTTTGATTACAAATAAACCTTCGTTTTGGTACATCATCGTTTTCATGAACCAGTGTTACTTTATTGCCCTTTTTGCTTAATATTTTTATTTTACGTGTACAGACCAATCCTAAAGCTGCTTACATGTTACATCACCCACAAGGGTGCATAAAATCGTAACATCGGTTCTAAAAAAGTATTGAAGAAAAAAGGTAAGTAACACCAAACCAGGCCATTACAGCCTGTTCGTTTTACTCAAATGCTAAATCTATTTGTTCTCTTTTTGAACAAGAGGAACTTTTAATTATCTGACTAAGTTCATAGCATACTGTCCACCAACTTAACATAAAGATCGTGTAGCTACAGATCGTTTAGGTCAGGGCTACTTAAACTTTCTTTCTCTGCGACCCAATTTTAAAATAGAAATTTCTACGCGACCCCTTTATGGCTAAAGCCCAGTGGTGCACAACCTTTTCGCTGTGACGGCCGCATCACAGATCTTTATTTCACTAACAGCCGCCTGCTTGCTTGTGTTTTAAAATTACATATGTAAAAACATACTTATACATTTTATACATACCATCTAATGGCGCCTAAAATGCCTGAATTAATTTCTAACTTGATACACAGTATTAGCTTTTATGACGTAATAATCTATATTGTGACGCTTGAGGCATCTGCTTTATCGCTTTTACTTCAAATAAACAAGTTTTTTGTTTATTGGTTGATACCGACAAATGGACTTTGCACAATATACCGGGGGAATTTTATTCTTGGATAGACAAAAATATGAATGGTGTGTCATTACCAACCAAATTCATTTAAAAAAAGACACCATAGCAGTGTTTGCGAATGACCTATCTGTACAATGCTTATGCACACAATCTAGTTTACTTCAGGTTTTTTTAGCCAAGGCCACCCTAAACTTGAAAATGAGCTTCCATCATCACATCTTCATGCTTCCCCCCTGTATAGCCTATATTCAACTAAAACGGAATGTTGTATCTTTTACCATATACAAGAAAGAACTTTTTTTATACTTTGTTTATTGGTTAAAACCGAAAACAAAAATCTTTGAATAATATTACGGTGGGAATTTAATTCTTGGATACACAAAATATGAATGGTCTGTCAATATACCGTAGCATTATTTAGGAATGACATATCTCAGCAATGGCAATGCACACAATTTAGTTTATTTCAGTTTGTTAGCTAAGACCAGATAAACATGAAAATGAGCTTCCATCATCACATCTTCATCCTTAACTTCCTCCATCTCCCACTCGCGTTTGACGAAGTCTCGCAGCAACACAGCTCGATCCCATTTCTTCACTTCCTCCTCACTTGCATCCTTGTGCTCTTCCTTCATCATCTTCATGTACTCTTGATAAGCTGCAAGTGAGCGGAGAAAGCCAATTAGTTGCTCCAAATTCCAGTCACGCTTCATCACAAGATCTTCTGTGATCCATTGCTTATTTTCAGCATATATATTCTTGTAAATATCTTGGTACTTGTTATTTTGGTGAACGTTTGATTGCTCATCATTGACAATATCATGGTATTTTACCAAAATACCAGTGGTTTTGTCTGAAAGCTCTTGACGCCTGGCAGGATCTTTTACATTTTTTGGAATAATTCTCGGAGCGTTGTAAGAGAATAAAGCCATGCAACCGTCAGGTTTCATTACTCGTTTGGCTTCTGTGAAGAACTTTTCCAAGTCGAAACGATGACAAGCAGTTGCACTAACCAAGAGATTAACCGAGTTTTCTCCAAGCGGTATATTTTCCGCAGTGCCTACTTCATACTTGATATTATCGTATTCATTTGCCAATCGAGCTTCTTTGATTTGATTTGTACTTACGTCTATGCCGACTATGCGTTTAAAGTGCTTTTGAAAAGCAGAAGCCGCCTGACCGCTGCCACAAGCAACATCGACCATTAAATCTTGGTTATCATTTTCAGATTGCTGGTGTTCATTGCAAAACTTGAGCACTCTTTCAACTACACATTCTTGAAACTTTGGTCGAAATTCCACATATAATTTGGTAATATCTTCGTTTTCGTAAACACGAATCATTTTTTTCGATTTGATTAAATGACTTTTCTGACAGAATGACTGTTTTTCGATACTCGGTAGCTCAAAGTTTGAAAGGAAGTCAAAATGTGTATCAACCTAATCTAACTGTATTGACAAATCATGTTCGAACTTTGTAATATTTCCTGTCGCAGTTAATTAGGATGCGACATTGTGATCTGGTGTTTGTTTTGTCCCGTGGTGTGAATTTGCCACATACTACAAACTTATAAAACGCACTGCTAATGTAATTGCTCACAATAGTTTTCGCCCAATGGTAGCTAACTCTTTTTCGCTTGCTGTTCTAATTACTTGTTATATAGCAAGGGTTCCCAACTGGGGGTACTCGTATTTTTGAACATCAAGGGGTACGAAGATCCTTGGGCCACAGAGCAGCCTTTCAAACATTTTTGGAATTGTAAATGATATTATGCCATTAAGGTCTTTGCTCTTTTTAAAAAAAAAAGCTTATCTACAAATAATTGTTGTTATTTACTAAGAAACCTCGTTGTCTCATAACAATGCTTTTTTATTTGCTGCCAGCAATAAACAACAAAGCACAAAAGTAAGCATTTTTGTGTGAAATTCTGGTTTAACGCCTAATTGAGCTATAAAAGCAATTTAATTTAGCAATGTATATCTAAAAAATTCCATCAGAATTTTTTGGGGGGTACGAAGAATGCTCGGACCTGACAAAGGGGTACGAGCGGCCAAAAAAGTTGGGAACCTCTGCTTTATAGTAATGCGTTTGTTCGCTGGTAGAACATGAATTATAAGGTTATTATTATATTCTAAGGACTGTTTCTTAAACATTCCATTTGAATAAGATAATAAACACACCCTCGTTCATCGAGACTCATGGATTGATTGATCACGAAGAATCAGAACGTCAGGAGGAAAGTACACGTAGACTTTATTTACCACACGTAATCAGGGCCCTCGAGAACGAAAAAATATGCTGGTACAAGTCAATTTCTGAGCATACACATTTGCCCCTGCGATTTTTAACCTGTTAGTAACTTTGCACATCCCTCCTGTGTGACCTGCTGACAGATATGGGCAAATAGTTATACTGTGTAACAACATAAAGATGTATTATGAAACAATAATATCTAAAATTCCAGCGTGCGGCTTACAACGAGTAAATCGGTATAGTTTTTCGGTCTTGAATGAACATTTTGATTTGTTCTGATCTACATGCCCGTTTAGATGCATGGCTTGTACAATTTGTGACTTTTCCGGATAAGCTTTGCGTTTCTTGTAGAATTATTTTTAGGCAATTAGTGAGGCAACACTGTCGAAATGTAAAATCACAACAGACTCGGCTACACAAGGAAGGCAATATTTTTTTCGCTGGAAAATACAGAAAATTTAAGATTGAAATTAACATTTTAAATTCTGATTTAATTTGGAAAATGTATGCTCTGTATGTGATCACTGATAAGGACATATAATAAATAAACATGTTTATCACCTAACATAATCCAGATGGAAAGAGAAACAAATTTTAACTTACACAGGCAGCAACTCCATCAGCAATGAGTCAAAATTAGTGGTTCTCAACCTCAAATGCAGGATAACAGCAAACAACAAGAATCTGAATTGCTGCAGTAAGCTTACTGATACTGACTTATGATAAACAATACAACAAACAATTACCTTTGTACGTATTTATTCTCGGTAGCAGATTGATTGGGTTGAATAATAATAGTGTTCAAATATGCTGCAATGTAAACTTTCAAAATAGTAAATTTCGAAACATCGATTTTTTGCTATTGTAGCTTTCATGGTAATACTAATTTTTAGTGATTTTCTGAGGGCTGCAAAAATTTATAAGACTAAAATTTAAAACCTATAAGATAGGCATTTGGTTGGCAAAAACATGTCATTAGATAGCAATCTGGTCGCACCAAACCAAACCAACTTGTGGCTGCCTAAAAAAGTAATGTACTTTTATATTCCTAAAACTTAATTGACATATCACACCCATGTTAACATTGTTAAAAGGTTTAAAATGTCACAAAACAGGTACAGATCTCTCTTCAAGTCTGCTTATAACTTGACTCCGAATCAAAAGAAGACAATGGCACGTCACATTGCCACTCAGGCCAGAAAAACGTAACAATGGAACGTCATAACGGTTTCCAAGTTGTACAATGTGCAACAAACTAATGTTTTTAAAATTGCATAAACTGGAAAATACTGCATTGCTGTGTACTGAAGTGCTCTTTATTCTTCACAATAATTACCTGTCAAAATGGGAAACTGCTTAAGGCGCCAACAAAAAGCGAAGGTAAGAATAATTTTAAGAGAGTTGGCATGATTTAAGTTGTTTTTAACGCAGTTTGTCCGTTTAGAAGTCGAAATTTTGCAATCGATGCAAAGAGGCTAGGGTCAAATCATCTTCAAGGTATCAGGAAGTAAGATTTCATAACTTGTTTGCCTTACCTTTAAAAGGAACAAACTGTGCAGGGTAACTATTAGCACCAATTTCCACAACAAATTAAGAAATAACTTTTTTACAGGAGATATTTGATGTCGAAACTAGTGGTAAATTGACGGAACCAGAAAGTCCGATAAGATACAATTTTGAACAACTATCTGCTTCATTTTACCTGTTCATTTTCTTGAAATTGTTTCGAAGAAAATCCAAGGATGGAAGATGGTTGTGGCCATAGGCGCCTTGGGTTTTTAGAGCACGGTGGCGGCCACCGTGGATATTTGGGTTAGTTTGTAGCGGTTTTGCACGAAACATGGAAAAGTCTGATCAAAAACTCCTTATATTTTGATTTGAAAACAAGCTTGCTGCCGAAAAAGTAACAAAACATTTCTTAACACTACAACCTGGTTTCCGAACCCGAGGGGCGGGAACTTGGCCGAATGGCCGGGCGCGCCTGACCCATATACAAAACCTGATCGGGTTTCGTCCCCGGGAGTATCCTGGGTTCGAATCCCGTGAACGACAAAGGGCAATTTTCAGTTCTCGGACTGCCGCCTAAATGTCGAAAAATACAATGCAAAAAAAAAACGATTGCTTTCATAAAAAAAAGAGAATTAGACCAAATAATTGTATTCATTATGAGAAATTTGCGTGCCCATTTTGTTGACACTTGAGACCGAAACCGAACCTGGCTCGACTTACAACTCTGCTTCCACGGCTGCGGAGCTGAAAATACGTGTAAATTCAAGGTCAATACTCGACTGCACTCCATATAAAATATATTTTACTTTTGCATGTAGCTTGTACATGCTGTTATTTTTACGTTTGCATGTCGCCTCTTTATACTGTCTTAAATAAACCACACAAAAAATGGTTCGGGTATTTTTTTGCTATGTAGGCCTATTCTTAACATTTTTTTGTGTTTTTAGGTGAAAAATTTAAAAGTTAACAAACACATTTCCGCGACGAACTTTCAAAATTATTTTGCTGACAATATTTTAGTTCCCACAGTTTGTAGATAGCCAAAAAACATTTTTAATCATTATATGCCTAAAAAAGAACAAAATAATTGCGATCGCATGTAACCATTAGGCTACAATCATCACTAAACTGCTAAACATACTTTAAATATGATGGACGGTCGGTTGGTACGCCATGTGTCCTCTGATTGGTTAATAAAGCCTGATAAGCAGGGTGTGTTGTGATTGGTTAAAAGATGTCGTGACCCGCAAACTTCCTCCATTGTGATTGGCTCAAAACCCGTTGTTAGAATTCGGAAACATGCTCACGGTGCACTAGTGTGCCGCGGTACACATTTTTAAATCACAAATTAATTGTCGAGACCAAACACAAATTTCTAAAATTTTAAACTCTAGTCTAAACCATAACATTGAACTTTCCCCAGAAAGCCGAATGACATTTATTTTACGCGCCTTTCGTTAATTTAAGGCCCTGGTATATCACTGGAATACAAACTGAAATAGCGAGTCAAGTAAGGTATAAACATAAGAGTTAAAAAAAGGTTATGGAAAACTTAAAACAAAGACTGGTTTACCTACTGTTACTTCGTACGGTCGACAGCTAGTTCCTACCACGTATTGATGGATGCGTGGCCAAAAAATGCAGTTAACCATTTGTGATTATGTGAACTACACTAAGTTTTGTAAATGGAGACTAAAAGCAAACATGTGAAGGAAGCTTGTATTCCATGAAACACTTGTTTATCGAACCATACAGAACACAATATGAAATGGTTGGGCACAATGAAAAGTATTAAGCACCTTCAAAAAATCTACAAAATAGTCACAAATGGTATTTTTACAGTTTCAAGTAACAAAGTTCTTTTGCAAGTAGGTAACAAAGGTGCAACAAAACTAAAAATTGCCACAAAACACAGCTTTGAACAAGAACTTATCATACAACAAAAAATAAGCTAGTGCAATTGCACTGACAACAAGGCCTTGATAAAACTTATTTTACACTTTTTGTATACTGCATGAATAGAAAACGAAACTGGAGCTAAATAATGAGTTTGCACAGAGATGAAAACCCACCAATAAGTAAAAGTTATACTGGGTCAGTAAACATATGCTTCTTTCCTAAAAGAATTTGTGTGCATTTTAATGAGTATAACAGTCAACCAGTCTGTTGTAGCTCAAGTAATCAATTGATTACCCACTTGCACAAATGCAAAAATATAACACAATGTTTGACATGTCAAGATTCTGCACCAGGAAGCAACTAAAAAATACAACAAATCACAATTTTGATCAAGCAAATTAATAAAAGCAAAAAAGCACAATGAAAAGCAGTGGTTTGTTACACAATTGATAAACATTTAAAACACGTTTCACAAATAGCAAGTGACTGAATTACAGATTCTTCATTTTCCTGGTGTGTATTCTGCTGTGGGCAGTGTCTTCAAGAAGGTTTCAAGCTGGTGCTTCTTATAAGGGGTCACTCACCATTATGCATTTGTTGAACTACTGACTCCACTAAACACATTTTATTGGCATAAATCCTGTGTTATTGGAATATCTTATATGTATTATTGGCATAAATAAAAAACATCTTATACACTACAAAAAGATCAATATCTTTTACATTCCCTAGTTAAAAAGGTACAATACATGAACTTAGTGCTACAAACTTTTTATTAATTTTTACTGGATTGCATGTGTACATATTTAGCAAAACATGTTTATATATTGCACAATATCATTTTAAAAAATCAGAACACAATAACTCTTTGGGTGATATTGTGAATGAGTTGTTTTATAAACAAGAACATTACAACACACAGACTAAAAGTTGCTTGTGTAAGTATGTATTGAAGCAGCCCTGTTGTGTGGTAGAACATGATGGCTTGTACTCATAAAGCCATGCAAACACAGGCATTGTTATGAGACAATGAGGGAAGAATGTTAAGCAAACAACTTTGACTTATCATAGTGACCTCATTTATGCCTTTCTCAATTTTAACTGCTGATTTTTTATGGTGCTGTAACACTCATTATGCTGTATTGAGTTTTTACCAAACTTAAGAGCATTTGAATATAGTTTTAACATCTAATTTTTACACATATGGTGATTGTTTTATTAGGTAAGAACTCAAGAATATCCAAAATAGAAAATTACTTAAAACATAACGATATAGACACAAAATCCTAAATTTTCCTGTTAGAAATAAATATAATGATCAAAGTAGACTTTAAAAGGAGATGCATAATCTGTAATGTTTCAATGAATGCTCATATCATTATCAGTAACAGAATGTGACCATATCAGTCATACTCAATTTCAAAAAACATGGGTTTCGTAAAAAATCCTCCATAATGTCACAAATCTCCACGCAATTTTCTGACAACTTATTATTAAACACTGATTTTTTAAGACTTATATTTTACTATATTTGATACTAACCCCACAAGAGGCTGACTTTGTATGGTGTTGAAATTTGGGTCATTACTTGACTTCCTCATATCACTGTCAGGACGGGAACCGATGAAGTCAACTGAACAAAAATTAAGCACTAGAAATTAACTGAAATAATTCACTTTGGATCCCTTGTTTTCAAAAAGCTTTGCATTCAAATAACGTAGGTAAGAAACATTAGCTGAAGTAAAATTCAGATTGTTTTAGTGCAATGAGCTGGTAAAGCAAAATATACACACACAGATACTTACAGCTGTCTTCTTCTTCTCGTAACACTCCAATCGCGTAACATGACATTCCAAATCCAAATACCTAATAGAGAAGCAGTCAATTTACCAAGCTTATTAAAAGCCACTGTAAGTCACCTATATCTTGACACCACAAACATGTAAAGTAACAACAGCTTATTAATTACAATTTCCCTTGCCTAAATGGATTTTGAGATTCGACATTTGATAAGCAATGTGTTTGTGATAAAAGTCATGTAGGATATGCTGGATAATTCTAGAGTCTAACTGTTGTCAAATCTTTTTTCTTGTACATTTTTTTTTAAGTTTTCTTTTATCCTGCCTAATTATGAGATATATGTGAAACATTGAGCATCATTGTTAATACCTGGGGTATTGTCTAATGCAGTGGTTCCCAACCTATGGGTCGCGACCCAAAGTTGGGTTGCTTGAACATTCTGTTGGGTCGCTTGTTTTAGTGACAATTATAACATCTACTTTTTGACGCCTCGTAGCGTTACTTTTATATTACCCAGGGCTTTAAATTGTTGCCCAATAATAACTTCATCACAACTTGTCGTGATAATGGTTAAAACTGTTTGTGACGTCATAAAGTGATGTGTTAGCTCACAGTAGAGCGTTGTCTGGCTAATAATGCCTCGATTCAAAAGTTTTCGGACTAAATGGAAGGTTTGGTCGAAAAAACAACAGCGTTTGTTTGTTATAAGGTTCGTTATAAGATTTGCTAAACTGGCGTAGTAATTTTCAAAAAGCTTTCCTAACTTACAGACAAAAATACAACCAAAATAGCACGTCCATGGGTCGCGAGAAACCACAAAACTAAATTTTGGTAAGTATTTAGGTCGCGTTAAAAAAAGGTTGGGAACCACTGGTCCAATGGGCTAATGTTACAGACTATTGGGGATAGACTGATTATTATCAGCCGTCCTATAAACAGATGTTATTTTTGCTCGGCACAACTGCGTCTTTGCCCTAAGCATTGGCTGTTTGCTGATCAGTATCAAGGCAAATCAACGTCTTAAGCCTTGATACTCTGACATGGCTTTCATTGGTGCTGTTTTTGAATGGTAATGTTTGTTTGGTAAGAGTTACTTGCCATTGAAACGTTATAACTGTAGGCCTTTTACAGCAAATAAACTATTTTTTTTAAATATCGGTTATCAGTTGTATCAGGTATTGATAATACCAATTATAATTGGTATCTGCCATAACAACCAGTATCCAGCACGACTATTGTCTACTTACAGCAAGAAGCAACTGTACAGCTGATTGTCCAACTTCAATGTACTGAAAGCCAGCAGCACAAAACCACGGAAACTTATCACTAGAAAAAACTGCCGCATCAAACACAGTTGCAGTATCTTCGCTGTGGTCAATAAACACCATGCATTTTTCCCTGAACCAAGTGTATGTGTCACTTAATCCCAGATTCAGTGTGACAACATGATCGTTCTGTAAACAAAACCATGACAATAATCCAACAGAAACGTTCATAAACTTCAAATGGTATGATATGTGCTTCCAATATTGCAAAGTAATGAGAATTATTAATATTGGAAAATATATTTAAAAAAAATTCTTTCAATTGAAATAAATGTATTGGTCAAAATAGTTCTTCTGCAAATACAATTGGCAAATTAAGTGTACAAAAGCAAGACCCATAATTATTAAACTAGTCTGTAATTTGCTTCCATTATCACCAGCAAACTATTTCATTATAGGCTCAGATTTTAATTTTTTAACTCAGCAAAATCTTACCACATTCAGCCCTCCAATGCCTATGTACAAAAAGATGAGGTAAAGATTCCATCCAAGCCAAATTAGAGTCCAAGCAGAATACTACAAAGTCACAAACAAAGTTAAAAACATTTAGTAAACACTTTTAAACATATTTCTGGGATGTTTTGTACCCAAACATATTTGACTATATATATTTCACCAAAATCTCTGATTATAAGCTCTTTCTCAGTTATCAAAAATAAACACTTTGGCATGCAGAGTATTTGAAAATGGCACACAAGCTTTTGCACATTCAAATGGTAAACATTAGGATTTGTCAGGCAATTAATTTTTTTTCTATTGATTCTTCTTAGCCTAAACATGTTTACTCGCATTTGATGACATAATTTTTTCTAATTATTTGAAAGGATTTTACATATTGGCAAAATTTTGGAATTGAGACCGAACCATTAAGACGTTTACGACATGGTTTGGAAAAAGTACCAAACGTTGGCACGCGAGTAAATTTTAAAACCAAAAATAGCATGGCAGTGTTTTCGAGTTGGACACCCCTGCTTTAACCTAACTTGTCACATTATGATAAAATAAAATTGTTTTTAAATGTATATTTTTGGCAATAAATCTGGGTTTAGACTTAAAATCAGGCCATAAAAGTTGTTGTTAAGTTTTACAAGGCTACTAGCCCAATACAACTTTCTGCAAGTCTTACCATGGCAATAAGTCGATGCCTACTACGACTACAACCTATCAATGCAATAACAACCGCAAATATTTGGCAAAAGTTCACAGCAATCGCAGTCCATTGTAAACCAAGAAAATCGTAAGTCTGTCTCACTGCTACAGTAATCTGTTAAAAATAATATAATTTTACATTCAGTTTAACCAACTATCATCTGCTTATAGAAACAAAAAAAATAACTAGCTATATTTATATTATATATAAATAGCCTAATTTCAAAAAACAAAATGAATGATTTCAATCATGGATGATTGTGGAATAAAAATTTAAAAACATATTTTCATATGCAACAAAACAATCAATTTATACTCAATCAATTTATACCGACTTGTTTTGTGTTAGTGTATAATTAATATTTTATTTGCACAAAAGTAAAACAGTTTATTGTATCTTCTTATTAAGAGGGTAAAACAGATTTAAGTTTGGTTGCAAAGGCTGTGTTTATCAAACGGAAACCACAGGACACTGGCAGATAAATAGAATTATCATTCGTTTTATATATTTACCAACTGTGCAATGCAAATTCCAATCATCCAACAGACTCCTGAACACCGGCAAGACATATTTGTGCAAGTCTGTCCTAAAATCCCTTCAAATATCCATTTGAGATCAGTGGTTAGTTGTATAGAGTTACAGTTTCCACTTTCGCACCGACAATGTGCGAATACGTTTATTTACAAAACCTTTCAAGGCTGTGACTTGTGAAAAGATTTTTCAGGTTTGAAAGAAAAATTTGCCAATTCGGTATGATTTCTATGAAAAGATTTTGCAAAACGTCATAAACATCCATTACTTGGCCGCAAATTCTTTTAAAGGGGTCACAAACATCTTTGTGTGATTGGACAACGACTTTTTTAAAGCTGTTAGTTTATTCGTTGTAATTCACTGGTTTTATTTATTTTCTGTTTTGGACCAAGTGGATGCCATGATATCAATCGGTAAAAATTAATGCTTTAGGTTTATGTAAAAACACCTAATACAAAATAAAAATTGGGGTTTTACTGCATTTATATTTTTGCTAATAAAATCTTTTGAAATTTGGATATGCTGGTTTATAATAGATCAGTTATTTTCCACCAACTGTGCGCACTGTTGTTTTCTTGCCCGCCACCGAACATGTTAAAGTATGCAAAAATTTCACATGTAGTTGCAGTTTGGCAGAAAAACAATAAACAGAACTTCTTCTGCGCACGGTTTTGTTTGTCGTTGTGAAGATGGCAACTGGACTTTTGTTCGAAGATATCTTTGATATTAAAGATGTTGACCCGGAAGGGAAGAAGTTTGATCGAGTTTCTAGATTACACTGCGATAGTGAATCATTTAAAATGGATTTAATTTTGGACGTCAACACCCAGGTATATTTAGTCAACATTTTAGGCATCCGCGAACTGAAACTAATCATTTGATCAAAAAATATGTTCGATTTACATGATTATGGATATATGTGTGTTGTTTGCTAAAACATCTTTAAATTACAGATATATTCACTCGAGTTAGGAGATAAGTTTCGTCTCGTGCTTGCAACAACTTTAAGTGAAGATGGAACACCTGGAGATATTGAATTCAATCCTTTGTGGGAAAACACCCCCTCACGTGCTGACCAGTTTGAATACGTCATGTATGGCAAGGTCAATATTGTAAATTCCAAAAGTTGATTAGTTTTTTGTAAAAGTTAACAAGTAAACCTTTATCTTTAAGCCCTCATCCAAAAAGAAATAGCAAAAATGTTACCCTGAGAACTACTTTCATGCCAGTCTGCAGAACATCTCGCATGTGCAGGACCAACAAGTCCTGCGTGCGCACATGCACAACCCATAAGTTCGTGTGCAAGGCCAAGTTCAGCAGGCGCAAAGCAAGAGGTCAAGGCAGTACAGTTAAATGCCTTTCGTGCGAAATTTCCACGTGCAACCGCCCAAAATTGGTGTGCAAATTTTTTTTTTTCAAAAAATAATTACGCGTGCAGTTGCCACACTCTGCAGACTGGAGTTTATGGAAGTTCTATTTGCAATCTTACTTGTGTGCTTTAATGTAAATTTAAATGTGGAATATGTTATAATCTAACTCCTCGTTTCAATGGGGTTAAAGCAAGGTGTCACAGTGCACAAGGCAAGACTAAACGAAAAAGGTCAATCTGTCCTATACGCTGTAGGTATACAAGTAAACAGTAAACATAGTGAGAGGGGCTGCTTTGGAGTGTCCACACCGTATTTCCAAAATCTAATTTTCATGTTGCCAAAGGTTTATAGAATTGAAGGAGATGAAAGTGGTGGTGATGTTGCATCAAGATTATCTGCCTATGTGTCCTTTGGGGGTCTGCTAATGCGACTTCAAGGAGATGCAAACAATTTACATGGAATGAATGTTGACCAGAACATATACTTGCTCCTAAAAAAGCTGGCTTTTTAGCCTAAAAGTAAATCCTAATGGATTTGGATCAAAGATGTGTGAAGCTAAGGCGTTTCACAGTTCACACCAAGATGGTCGTAAATAAACAAGTTTGTTTTGTGTCAAAACACAAATAAAACAATGATGTATCAAAGGCATTTTGCAAAAGCATGTCTTTCGTTTGCATCCAAATCGTTTTGTAAAAGTTAAATCAGATTCAAACTGATCACATATCCTCTTTTGAATGCTGGGACTTGTTTTCCGTTTTTGCCAGTTCACCATGGTTTGTAATTTCATCGTTTAAGCACTGGTTTAGAAACTTTCGCTTTTCCTAAAATACAACGAAAATATTGCTGTAAAACTCTCAAAACATTATCAAAACCTCCTATAAAAATATATACACCATGTTTTTGGAAAAAGTTTAAAACATGTGAACTTGTGTTAAAAACAGGAATACATTTTTTTCTGTCACAGAAAGGTTTTTGTTTTTACATTAATATAAGAAGGAGACATAAAGGACAAGAACTATGTTTAAGAAGTAATACTAGCTAAACTTGATTATTTTCTACAGACTATTTAGTCTAAATGCAACAGAAAAGTCTAACAATTATGCATTAAAAGTAATAACAGCATATGTTATAAAATAGAATCTTTAGTCAAGATTTTTGCTTAGTGTTAGGCACCTAAAAAAACTAACACACTAGACTAACCTCATCTGTTTTTATTTCAAACTTTTCAAAGATTTCAACCATTTCTGGGTCCTCATTGGCCAGTGTTATAAAATCAGCGGCACGCAAGTATGGCAATCTTACATCATAATAAACCCATAGCTGTTTGTGAAAATCAGCGTAAACCATGCATGGAATATTCTCTTTTCCATCAATGCTAAAGTTACCAGCACAAAATGCCTAAAAATCACCTAATTAGTAATTTGAAACTATCTTAGCGTAACCCTTGTTAAACTTTACTTTTTGTTATGTAACACAAGAGCATTAAATAACCTGAACATCATCATGAAAATGATATCGAACAACATTTCTGTCATGATCAACAATGTATGTCTGTCCATCCCTGGCACACACAATCACTTCCTCACGTTTGTCACCAAGAATGTCAACCTTCTCTAGAGCGAACAACTGATGATCTACCTAAAAACAAATACACAGGAACAGAAATAAATTTATCAATGCAGGTGATGATGACAGCAGAGATTGTCGAAACGTCTGAAGGATGTATTCTATATACACACACCAGTACCTTGGCAGTAATGTTTAGGCCCAAAAAAAGCAATCTGTAAGACAATATAAATTACACAACAGTTGTTACCGTATATTGATTCTCAAACCAATTCATGTTGCATCATTACCTGTAAAGACCACAAAATGTGATTTTCTTCGATAAGCTTAATAGTTCCATCACCAGTACACATTGCAAAATACCCTTCCTCGCTTTTGTTGGTTTTGCGGATATTCCCAATAATTTGACAAGATATTGCTGGGTTTTGAGATCTCCGTTGACTGCAACAGGTGATTTTGCCCATCAGTTTTTTGTTTTGGTAGGTTCGAGTACACATACTACAAACCTTGATAGAGGTGTAGCTTGAACCAGTTTGTCATCATTGCAGTAACCACCTGAAGTGGGGGAATCCCCAGTGCTAGTTCTCTAAAAAACACAGATTAATAAACTTTTAATTTCAAGGTCGGTGACTAATAAAGTTTCTTTTTTACCCATCCAACATGTAGAAGGGAAAATTGACACCCTGGTTGTGAAACCATGATAGTTGGCTTTTCATTGTTAGTACCAACATGAAGTGAGACATTTCCTAGTAAATGTTTAAGTTTCCAACGCTGTAACAAACGAAACTTCTTCAATCGATCATTCCACCTGTTGAAGAGGTATAAAACGAAAAAAGTGGCTAGTTCACCAAATTATCACTAGTATTAATGGCAAAATGAGTGTTTCACCTGAAAGCTGAAACATGTTGATCACTGTGACTTGTTACCAATTCTTGCTTTCCATCACCATCCACGTCTCCAATAAACATGTTGTTCACATTTATCACCAACTGTTCATTTGCTGCCACTTGCGAGGAACCATCAGTAAAACTACAAGTACTTTTTTGTTTATGTAGTGACATGAAAAGGTAAGCTTAAACAGAATTTTTTAAATCAAAATTAAAAAATATTAAATTTGAATTGAACAAACTTTTTAACTTTTGCCATACACAAGCAGTGTACAATCATTGATTACACTACAAAAACAAATTAAGTTAGCTGTAGAGAGTGCACAGTAAAGGTCTCAAAGATGGTGTTAGAACCGATAATGAGTAACCAGAGTACTGAACTGTTTGGATGATTGTTGTCACCACAAAACATCAAAATGGGTATCTTACGTAAATACCTTTTTCCAAAATCAATTACAGTGCAGTTTCCCCCAACTGTAATGATGGTGACCATTGGTTTTCCGGTGTTAAGAATATCACCAATACAAATGCAAGAAATGTCACCGAGATCATTTAAAGTTTGCCATGGTTGCAAGGAGTCACCCTTGTACACAGAAAGTGTACCTTCTGTAAACAGCAGTAAACAATGCCAGGATAAATTTGGTAACTACTAACTGACATTTCTTTAGCATATACAGTTAAAATTTAAAGCCTTTGCACTTGAAATACATTCAGGAATACAAATTATTGCCCCTTACTTGAATCACCAACCACCAGTTCATTAAATTCGTCTCCGTCTACATCACCCAATGCCAAACATCTGTGTGAAACTTTGCCTTCTGTAGTTAGACGGAGGTGCTGGACAAAACTGACAGACCTCATTGGAGAACGCAATGTCACGTTTAAACTATAAATTGACCATCATCCACAACGGTTTAGTAATTAGATTGAAATGATACCAAGATGGTAGTAAATAAACGTGACATTTGCAGCCTATAGAAAAGTGCAAACGAAAGACCAGTTTTTAGGGGAATTACCGTACGGTGTATTTAGTTTTCTTCTGCAAAAATATAACAAACATAAAAAAATGCATGTTGTTTTGGCAAATAGAATACCAGACAAGCAATATAATTTTTTTGTGCATCGCGTAAATATTGCGGTATTTTCTGAAAAAACAAATTTGAAAGAAAGAAAGAAAGAAACACAATAAACGCGTGCACAATCTGAAATTCTAAATGTTTTTTTCTGATTGTTTTAGTGGTTAAGTAATCTTTGTATCAAAAAACTTGGGAACTTGGCATTTAAAAGTATGTTTTGTCGTTCCCTATACTATGATGCATAATTTGGTCCAACACGCTTTCGTAACATGTGGAATGACGTTAGCCTCAATTAAATATTGACATAGCCTGGTGCCAAGCCTGGCTTTTGTGATTTGACAATGGTAGTAAAGATTTGCAGCTGTTATTAGAACACTCTTTCAGTTCCGTAAACTGACGTTATAATTAAAAAGAAGCTCAATAGGCCCGCTTGTTGGTGAAAAATATACGCTAAAATTTGAAAGCAAAACACTTTGAAATGTTTAGAAGCAAACTTAGGCACGTTTGCAAGTAGGCCTGCAGTTTTATGTGCTCTTTGTGGAACTGTATAAATATTCGTGATTGGATTGTAAAAAAATATGTTTGTGCTAATTCAGAATCATAAGCGTTCTATAGTTTTAATGTGGGTGTGTCCGTATTTTAACTCGTTTAGAAAGCCTAAGTTACCAAGTGTAGAAAATAAAGCCGCTTTTTGGTTTTGTGTGAGAGCATTTCTGTACGATTACAAATTGCTAAACTCACGTCACATGTTCATGAAAGAGTGATGGACTACTTCCTCGGGTAATGCGTCATTTTGCAGTGTTTTCCGGTGTGGTCATACTAACATTATACTAGACTTTGCATGTGTTTATGGCCCGTAGCTGTAGCTATTAGGATTCTGTATGCAGTAACTTAAGGAAAATAATCATGCCAAAAACGACTGACAAAAAACTAGAGGAAGCTGAAAACTGCCTCGTTGTTGCTCAACAACTCGAAGACAGCAGACTATTTGACCCCTCTTTATCGATGCTGCAGCAAGCAATGGATCATTTGGAACTGGTTAAAAACAGAAGGGATAAGCTATTTGCCTTTACGGTTGTAGCTAACAACCTGTCGTGGCTTGCTGAAGCCATGTCGGAGAATGGTTCGTTAGGAGATGCCGAATACATAATCTCATCCATGTTGACGACAATTGTAGAGGAGCTAGATGCCCATGGATTTTTGTTTGAAAAAGACCAGGACCTCTGTAAGTGTTTTGTGGATTGCCTTTCAGACTGTAGTGTGTTCTTTCTCAGTGCTGAAGAGTACGTACAAGGCCTAGAAGCCGCTGAAAGGGGACTAAAGTTTTTGGAAAAATGCCATTTCCTTGCAGGAACAACCGCTTTCGGTAGATGCGTCCATTGTCGAGCTTATGCTCTTGCTTGTTTAGGGGAGTATGAACGGGCTAAAGACGAGTATATACGAACACTTAGGGTATACGTGTCGGCGTGTGATTGGTCAAAAAATGGAAGCAGAGACGAGACTGTATCTGCATTGACCAAGCATGTCAGAAACCTGGAGGGGGGCGATGGCAAAAAGAACCAAACTTCGGGAAAACTCCGTTCACCTATTCGCACAAAGAAAAAATAAATTGTGTTTCATTTCAAGTAATGTATTTTAAAAATCCCACAACTTTCATCTTGTTGCAATTAATGTTTTTAATGAATAGTGCTTTTGCTGTTGTCATCATGTGCAAAAACTTCGCTTTGTCGCTGTTGGCAATGTCGTGACGTTGGATTACGTCACTGTAACAAATACGTCGATATTTTTCTGTTTGCTTGGTTGAACACGACCACCACCCCATGTTTAACCCCTAAACATACTTGCCTATGTAACGTGGGTTAGTCCAGGAAATGTGATTTGCTATGGGTAACGTGACCTAGCAAATATGACCCATTTCTTGTCAGGCACTCGTTGTACGTTAACCAAGCAAGTTTATGTTTTTATAGTTTATTACTACAATGTTGTGTCTCATTACTACAATGTTGTGCTCGATTTTATACGCGTCAGATTAAACATGTATACACATGTAAGTTACGAAAGTAAAAAGATTTAAAAATATTTCAGATTTAAACGAGAGACCTTCGAGTTGAAAACAGTTTTGTTTTCTGTTAGTACCTAAATCATGCCGATGTCAGGTTAAGCAACATTAAAGAAAGTGCTAGGTAAAATTACTGTTGGCTTACCTGACTAAAAACAGTATGGTACGTATATACCGAAATAGAACCCAAACAGTTGGTTTAGATTGTTCGCCGAATCACATTTTATTTTAGACCGTGCGCATGATCGGCGAAAACGAAAGAGAATTTTAATGCTTGACTTGTTGGCTTACATCAAATGTTTACACGAGACAAACGTTTTTGGAATTTCGACTATTGTTAAGTTTTAAAGCAACCTGTAATGCTATGTAAAGTTTATTGCTACCAATCGAGTATATCGTGTTATACGTACCCTGTTTCATGTGACACTTTATATACCTTAAAGTCCCATTTGAAAAAAATCAAATAGCTTGAAAAGAGGTATTATGAGGTAAATGTGTGGCAAAACAAACAAGTGTTTAATTATTGCCTATAGTTTGCTCCGGTTTCTGCCCAACGCATCAGTTTATTAACATTGGCACGATTTTGCGAGATACAAGCCTGACTGCAATCTTCTTGTAAACATTTTTTTATTTTCTAAATGTTGTTTCTGCTTTTTTGTCCAAAATATTGGTATTGTTTTTTGCTTGTTGTCCCAACTGTATCGCATTTTAGTAGAAGCACTGCACCACAGTATTTAGATTCTTCGTACATTGTGCACAATTTAACTTTCATCCTAATATCTTACCCAAACACGATTTTAAGTTATTGCTCAATTGCATAGAAGTACGATTTGTAGGTCAATGCGAACAACGCGTATGTTGCACTTTGTCGCGTGGTGGCGACAGTGCGTTGAAGTACTTGTTGGGTTCAGTCCGACATTGCCTCATCGTGAATCATCGTCGGTTCTTCTTAACGCTCTCTTGTTTATGTGTTAAACTTTGACACTTCCCTGCAAAATTAATTTGAAATGAATGACTTCAAACCAGAAATGTAGACTAGAGGGTCACAGTACAGACAAGGTTTAAATCTAGCCTTGGGGCCACTTTCGTAAAATGACTAAACTAAACCCACCCCGTTATCTTGTGCGTCTAAAACTAAGAACAGGCGACATTGCTTGAAGTTTAACGAATTAAAAGGAATCAAAGTGTAGAGCTTTTAATCCAACCTCTTGAAATTGGTATTTCGACCGAGGAAGCATTGTTTGAAAAGTAAGATTTGCTGCCAAATGTTAATAAATAAAACGAACAACTTGACTCATATGTGTCAAGAATTTATTTGGTTAAAATAATTTAACTGATGGTAAATGTGTTATAGCAGGACATCCTAAAATGTATAGCCTGTGACCACCTTCTAATTTATTAAAATAGTCCGCCTTTGGGTTTAATAATAAAATCAGCTTAAACGTTTGTTTCGAGTTTTGGTGTATTTTAACCAACAAAACACCAGCTTGGAATGGCTCTGTATTATCGTCATGTACAAAAATTTTCTCGAAGAAAACACGTTCATTTTAGGTTTGAATTGGATAAACTAAACCCCCGAATGATCTTACAACACACGTTAAGTCAAGACTTCAACAGCTGTAGATCCAAAAAAACTTGTCCAGCAACAAACAGCCTAAAAATGGCAAAGCCCTTCTTTATTACACTGTGTTAAACAGAACAGGTGTTATATGGCGTTACGCTTTAAAAGGTTAGATTCCGAATGACCCGTGTTATACAGCGAAGCGAATCAACGGCACTGCGAACTTTGGGGGGTCAAATTGTTGCCTTTCTGCTCGTAAAAGTGGGGTATATACCACCGGGCTTCAATTGCCTGTTTATCCCATGTGTGTCTTAACCATGTTATAGCAAAACCAAACCAATCATTTCAGATCATTGGGCGTAAAATTGCCAGCTTTGGCAACTCCGTGTAAACACGGTTTTCGTGCTTTCCTAAAGCAAGATTTTGTGGAAGATTTTTTTCTGTTGTTCTGATCAATAAGTTTTGAATGACAAGTTAAAACTGGTATAGTTTTGTCAAAAAATAATTTGATAATTTCCTGGTAAATGGTGAATTGAATTGCAAGATTGCAAAAGTTTTTTTAGATTTAAATACCGAATTGACAGTGTTGTACGAAGTTGAATTTGCTATAGAGTGCCCCAGCAAATTTTATTGCATTGCTCTAGTTTTTAAACAATATCAACTTACAATGTTTACAACATGCCGTAAAGATTTTTATATCTGGTTGATATCATAGCGAGAGACATTTTGGGAACATGCTAATGTATGAGTAAAGTGCTCTGGCCTACTTTTAGACATGAGATGGACAGTAAACGCACTTAAGGAGTGGACATGCGTCAGCCGATAATGATACCTTCCCGTATCTCTTGGTCTGTTTACATCGCTTCTAAGCTCTGATATCCGTTCCACGTGACAGCCGCCATCGAAAATGACGTCACGCTACACCTATTTTTTGAATACATGTCATTGAAACCATCTAACTTTAAATACAAAATTTTATATCGACCTCATGTGTATTAGGCCTATATGTCCGAAATTGGAACGGGGACAGTTTATAGAATTTTGTATTTAATGCAGATTTTGCAAAAAAAGCAAAGTTACCCTGAACCATTTGAGCCATTTTTGTACACATTTCATTGAGCATTTAATTCCCAAACGTACTGTCTATAAAAGCAATTTCTAGTATACTATATCCTACACTTACACGTTACACCACAAAACAATTCCATGCTATTCTGTTACGATTTTATCCGAAACAAAACTGTGACGAATTCGTGGCTGACAACGGGCACGAACTTTAAATAGCGTCCTTTGCGTTAAAAGCGCGAATTGTGGTGACGGGTTAACGGTTGGTTTCGTGAGAATTCGACAAAACTCACGCTAAGTTGCGCTCCATTTGTAGAGGTCGATTTACACAGCCAGCTGAAATTCGGTCCCCATTCACAAAAAACTTCTGAACAAGGACTAGGGCATTTCTTCTCACCTGGCGAAGAAAAAATTAATTACAGACTAGCTGTATAAGACCGACACGTTTAAAGTATGGAGTTGGTAAATGATAATGTACTGTAGGCACGCTTGGAGGAATAATACATCAAAACCGCAAAAATAGTCCAATGACCGCACTGAATTTGCGTTGCAAAATTTAAAAGATTGCATTGGCCGGGAATCGAACCCGGGCCCCCCGCGTGGCAGGCGAGGATTCTACCACTGAACCACCAATGCAAACGTTCCTACACCGGGAATCGAACCCGGGCCGCCTGGGTGAAAGCCAGGAATCCTAACCACTAGACCATGTAGGAGACGAGACTTCGAGAGCGAAAAAGCGCTGTACAAAGTAAATCGCGTTACAACTCTCCCTTTTAAGTAACCACAACTTTACTCTGAACAGCGCATAACATGTGGTATAGTTTTAACCTAGCTTGTTTGTTATGGAGATCTTACGTAACACATATTTATAAATCATTTTGTTTGTTTTGAAGATCAGGAAAGTCCAGCTGTAGATTTTGTTTGTTTTTCAACTTTTCGTTCTTATTGTAGCTGCGATTTTCCTTGTACTGTGGCGTTACCCAAATGCGATTAAATTATTTTCTAATTTGAAGGATAAGCATTTTTCTATTGTTGACAAAACAATAAAGCTTTTGTTCCACTGTTCCGTCATTATGGGATTAGTGATGTCATTGCACTATCTGTCCTCACGTAAACAATTGAAACAGGCTGAAAAATTTTCGACCAAAACAGAAGAAAAGTTGAACCGTCAGTTGATCTGCACACAATTAACCATTGTACGGTTGTACCCTTATAATTACCTAAGCTTTATCCAAGGTGGCTTACAGTGATAACACGTTCTTAAGTGTTTAATAGTATGCTAGGCCTACACCCAAGCTATAGTAAATAATTACTACCTGCTGGGAAAATTTTTGCACGTTTTTGGTCACAGCAGGTTTTTCTATGATGTAACCGTGGTATTTTTGTGGCCTAACAATAGATTACGTTGGTAACCTTTTTCGGTTCGTTATTAAATCTTGGTTCATTTTGATTGTGTTTTTTTGTTGACGAGATTTTGTTTTGGTTTGTTAAAAAAATCCAAAACATATGATTAGGCTACAAAACAAAGGCACAATATTTTGTATTCAAGTTTTTGTTTTGTATGCAAGTGTTTTGGTATCCGTTTGTTGCAATTTTAAATGAAAAAAAATAAAACCAAACGTATTGATTACCTTTAACTGAATACTAAAAGGGTTTTTTCATTTACTTCTTAGCCGAGTTTAGCCTCATCAAAATGTGGCGCTCTTTAATAAAACACGGTGACAATGTCAGAAGTTTGAACAGTTGATCAATGCGTTTCCAAAAGCATTGTTCGCGTCATGACAAGTTTAACTGCTTTGTTGTACAAAATATTGTGGATTGTATTTTGACAAGGTCACCTTTGGCGACCTGTAAAGAGCTGGACGTGTCTCTTCAAGACATAAATAGAAATCAAAGGTTTTAAATCTGACACGTTGCAAAAAGTTGCTAAACGCGTTAAAACGAGATAAAATGTTTTGTTGCTTTATTGGAATTTCATTATCTTGTTGCGATTTATCAAACGCTGTTTTGAAACGGAAAGTGCATTGTAATTTTAATGTGTACAATATATTGGATTTGATTTTGGCTTAGTGATAACTTTCGGTTTTCTGTATAGCGATTTTAGTTTTGTGGTCAAATCAAATACTACCCGCCGGATGTTAGAAAGTAGATTAAGTGATTTGTGTCGAATTAATGTATCACATTGCAGTAGTAATCTGTAACAAGGGAAATGAATGATTACAGAAAGAGCTACGTTGTCATTATTATGACGAGACAAGCGGCTAATAATGCGGATGGTCAAGTGACAATTATTGCTTTTCCGGTCAGAAATAGTATACCAGTTTCGTTTAAAATAACAATGTTTGGTTACTGTTAATTTGCATCCTTTTTAGCTGCAGCAATTGTGACAGTTCATGCTGTAATAAAAGAAATAAAAACATACATACGTCAAAATTCTATTTAGTTTTGTCAAAGTATTTTCGACCGTTTTATGCAAATACGGATGTAGTGCAATTTGCTTGGATAACAAAACAAGGTCAATGCGTTAAGTTGTCTCTACAGACAAAAAAAAGTAAAAAAAATTGTGAAGGGTCTGTCTGCATCGTCTCAGCTGGTAGTAACGGTAATGGCATGATTTGATCTTATTGTGAGGTCATCTGCCATTATGACGAAACAAGCAGGATAGCATTGTTTACGTCATTAAAGCCAGGTGACCCGATTTCTTGTCGTGCGCCCTTCTGTCTGTCTGCGAAAGTCGGTTGCAGTAAGCAAACAAACGTCTACCATAGCCCCCGGATGTACGTTATGTTCGTCGGATACGTGCACTTGTTTCAGCTGCTGTATTGATATAGTCTGTCAGCCAGTGACTACCTTAACAAGTGCACGGATGAAGAAAAGGATGTTTGTCCAATTACTGGACCCGTGAAGCGATTGTTCACGTGTTTGTGTCTAAAATTAAACATAGTTAACGCTTGTCGAACAGTGGCAAACCTACTACTATACATACATAGACTTGTTTTTTTCTTGTCAATCCTGTATTTGATCAAAACGAATTGACAGCTTTACATCTGTCGTTAATACAGACTCCCATTGTGTTACAAAAAGTTTTTAACAGCCTTTTTCAAGTAACCACTGAAATTTATCACTCTCTCAACAAAACGCATAATCCCATAAAGTTTCGAAAGCTAAGAGTCACCCCAAACCCATTTAAATAGTGCGCACGAACACATTAGTGTTAGTATGACAATAAAAACATCACCCAACCCATTTACAGCAGCGCCCCCCAATCGTCTCACCCATTCAAACAAGCAACCCTTGACCCCTGGTATTATGACGTCAAGGTGTCAAGTTAAAACTGAGGTTGGGAAAGGTTGAATTTTCAAGTGAAATCGTCCCTTTCAGGAGATGTTTGCGTAACCGAAGTGTCTCTTTATTTGACTTGCAAGGTCGCTTAGTCGTTAACGTGCCTGTGCAGGGGGTGGTCACATTATGCCAAGTGCTTCTTGCCTGGGAATAGAAACCTTTGGGTTTGTTCGCATAGCAATGGGTGTACAAGCAACCATTAAGTCTTTGTTTTCTGTTGATAATTCATTCCAAAGATGGAACTACCGCATTTGGGCATGGCTTTCACTCACTGCTACACGAACTTATTGCTGCATGGATAACACAACTATGGTCGCGCAATTTAGTTTCGATTATTAGATAGTGATAGACTATCTGAAAGGAATGGTGATTTTCGTTATTACTCTTTTCAGTACCGTTCCAATCCCAAGAAATTAAACAATATAATTCCTATTATTACTTAATTTGCTTGCTACGTTCAAACAGGAAAATGACACAACGCGTCATAACGTTTTTCATAGGAATTTAGGCAGCTTTTTGACTTATAAGTTGGAGCCAATCAACTAAGTAGGCAACACCATAGACAACATTAAAATCAGACAAGGACTATTAAAATAAGTTTATTAGATGTCAAAAATCGTTTTAGATCAGTGGTTCTTAACCTTTTTTCCTTGCTGCACCCCTTTCAAGTCACCAACCAATTTTCGCACCCTCTTACAAATCACTAACCAATTTTTGCTCCCCCTTCTGTAATTGCTTAAATAGAATAGACCTAACCAATCTTAATGATTCAGCATCCCCGCACCCCCTAGGAACAGTTCTCGCACCCCTTGGGGGTGCTTTATCCAAGCACCCCAGGTTAAGAACCCCTGTTTTAGATCATATCAAAAATATGTCCCATCCTTAATTAAAAGTACAAACTGGAATGTTTTCAACCAACAACAACAGAAAGGAAATCCAAATAAACACACTCGGTAAATATGTTGTCTTTTTGACGAAAGAAGTGTTGATTGAAACGTCACAAAGGAAGGACTACTGGCACGGGCGTCATTTGAATGGAAACAATAACAAGGGCGTATGAGTTTGAACTCACACTAAATTTGGTGAAAAGCTGGCAGAGAATAACGGAATGTTCGACAAATAACACTGACGCATTGTCATGTCACAATTAGAGATTGTTCAAGCCTGAACAAGTCGCTAGACGTGGACTTTTGTGAATGGTTTCTAGCTTTGTGGTTATATGTAGAAAACCGTGGATAGTTTGCTGGATATTACATACAGCATCCAGTTAAAACAACAATTTTAAAAAGTAGACCAGTGCGTCCAATCAGTGTTCTCGAAACGATAAGGTTGCTTTTTTCCTGTTTTGCTAAGGTGGGGTAAGCAAAGAATTTTGTGTAAGCATATGACCAACTTACCACGCTTAAACGTATTTGATAGTGCATGCATGCACTGCTAAAGATAAAGCACTGATTTTTTTTTCTTGTTTGTGGCAAGCATTTGAATTCCCTGTTTGGAAACTTAGAAACTAATCTTTCACAGAAAACAAACAAACAAATTATTAACTGTAGCTTCCGTCAGTCAACATGCCATTGCACTGCACTCCATATTTATTGAATTTCAGGCAGTATATATTCGGAGTATATTTTACTAAATTAAGGTAAGGTATTCGAGGAAAAAGGCAGTGGTCTAAATAAGCCTGATTAATCTCACAGCTACAAAACCGCCAATAAACCAAAACGCAGTAAGAGCGTTTCAGTGGTGCTTCGTGAAATCCTTCATGTCAGTTTTGCTATGGAGTAATGTAATCCCCAACACTTCGTGACAAACATCAGGATCTTAACTTTAAAACTTGACAGGAACAATTAGGACTCCGCGTGCAATGTAAGGTGACAAGTTTCCTTTGTTTACCCATAACAGATCGCCACCGTTCAGGTGTAATGGAACAGCAAATGTCAAATAATCGTTCCATGGTATCTTTGGGCACCGTGAAACCCAGAGTGTCGTAACAAACAGACATTATTGTGCTAAAATAACATTTTCGATGCTTGTTATTTGCTTTGCCACCCCCCTCCGTGACTTTATCCAAACAAAATGTCGATTATTTTCGATTATCGTCGCTACGTGATAAACGCTGATAGGGTGCGTTGTTTATCGCGATTAACTCGACGATAATCGACCGGTGCGATACCCAAAACTGTGTTACTGGTTGTCAAAATGTGTCTAAACATCCGAAGTGCATTGATACGTTACAAACAAGTATGTTATAATGCAAAATTATTTAGCTGAAATTATAAATGTTACAAATGTTTAAAAAAATATTAGCGGTCTCTACTTGAACGTTATTACCATGCTTAAAGTGGATGATCGGCTCTTCTTGGTAGTTGGTACAGCGCTTCATGTATGTCTTTGTATATCTGTAGAGTGTAGAGTTTACACTGTAGACTATATTGGGCATGAAAATCTGTATGCGGCATTGTTTGCATCGATTAAACACGGCATCTCATGTACATCGCTACTTTGCTTTTGACGTTAGAGAGTTATATTTCTTTTTGTAAAGAATATCATTAAACAGGATGCACCAACTTATCGTTCAGAAGGGGTTAATGCGTACAGTTGTTGCCAAATTCAAGCAACTGCGTGTGGTAACAAGCAAACCGGAACGAAGTTAAGCCAATTAGTGCTCGCTCAAAACTTGTCCGTGATAACAACGACAGATGCTTGCTGTAACTTTGTGGCCCAATGTCGAAAGGTCAAACCCTTGATGCCCTTATGTCATTTTGCACCCTTTACTTTCACCACATATGGTTTGCAAGTTTACTCTAGACTTAGCTTAACAGAAGGCCACCCAGGTATGCGGGCGGTTCAGTACACTGTCATGAATGTTTCCGACTGCCCCTAAGTTGCATGTTAACATAGTTCAATGAAAAACATAGTTTAAGATACGACGATATTTAACAGTTGCAAATCTATGAACTTTGCTTATTCAGACATTTCCGCTCACCAGGAGTTGAAGTAAAACTAACGAGCAAACAATTTTAGTGCCCGAGGTATTGACCCAACGCTACGTCTCCATTTTTTACTCCAGGGTCACTGACCGCCAAATTGTTTCACAGACCTCGTTTGGGCTCGATTTCGGAATAGAATGCCCAAGGACAGATTTACAGATCTGACATTTACCTTCTGACCCCGTAAAATTCGTTTTAAGATGCACTGCGCAGTTTCAATTGCGACGATAAGTTTGTTTATTTGTTCAACAACCACAAAAAGTGCCTAGATGTGTTTGCAAGGTCTCTGAAGTTCGTCAACAATGGGAATGTTATGCGTAGGATGGAAGGAAAGTCTTGTTTGAAAGGCTTTGGCTCTGAGAAATATGAAACATCAAATCTCATTTTATATGCTATGATAAGTACAAAAACAACTTAGAACAACATGTGTACGTATACAGGATTTTTTCAAATTTGCGTTTTTGTAACTAAAGTAATAATTTTTTTTAGGCATGACTGAAATTATTGAAAAATAGGTTTGGTGAAAACAAGGAAAATTTGGCATTTTAGCCATATGTATCTGAGAAAAAGATCAACAAATAACTGTGACAGGACTAATGCGCATAAATGTGACAAAAAGCAACCGATGTTGTTTTTAGAGACTCTGTTTTGAAAACAAAACTCGGCGACCTAGGATTTTTTTCGCTTCGTGATTCGTGAAGTTATTGTTGAAGCTAATTGGACGGCGAACGCGCGACGTCACACGTCGCGAAGATAACGGCTGGGGAAGAAAAAAGTTGTGGAGTATAACTGCTCCCCAACCGTCGTCTTTACCATTCACAGATTCGTGACCTGTCAGGAAAACAGACGTGTTTAGGTAACACAACTAAGGAAAATAAAACATGTTTTGCTAATGAAGCTTACTGGTCAGTTTATTTTATTTGTTCTGACAGTCGACGCATGAATGTTGAACATTGTGTCCTCTGACGACGCCTCATTTGATCAAAATAAGTGCTGGAAATAATAATTCAGTATTACCAGAATCAGTATGTATTGCAGTTTGTGTTTTAGTTGTTTGTTGCTTGATTTTAGCGATTTGAACACTCGTTGATGTAAAGACGGTAGTCAACCGTTTCGCACCATCGAACTTGGTAGGATATAATTGAATTTGTCTGTCCGCCTGAGCTGCGCAAGCACGCCAGTTTTAACGCAATTTGCCGACTCGCATGGGTAGGTTCGCGGGGACAGGATGTTCGCTAAAACAATATGCCTTTGTTGCGTCAAACTGCTGCACGAAAAAACAGCGGGATATAGGTGTTGGACCTAAGAGTCAAAAGAGTTAATGCGGAAGATGGCCCGGCTGGAGACAGGAGGAAGCTTAAAACGTGTGTTTCATCCTCTTGGTCAAGGTGTTAATGCGGAAATTGTTTTAGACTATTTGAGTAACACCTAATGGCGGCATAATCTAAAAGTTCTTATTAGCCTAGTTTAAACCATGCGGAAAATATTATTTGAAAATGAAAATTAGAATTTACAGCTAAAAACGTAGTAGCATAAAATAATTAGTTTAAAAAAACATGTTTGCGCCTCTGGAAATTACTGTAAAAGCATCGGTTTTAATCACACCAAGTTATCAGCTGATATTATAGTATTACTATGCGGACAATGGCACGCCGGAATCTAAAAAAATTTAGATCGAAAATTATCTACCAAACTACGAGGTCAAGATTGCGTTCAAACTGATAACAAAAGTAGAACTCCCCTGGCGTATAAGAATCGCAAGCAGCTTGTGACTTGTCATAACTAGTGTTGCAATCTGCATGTACAGTTATTGTATATTTTTACGAAACAGTAAAATCTTAACCTAAGAAAGTAGACTTTTGTAAACGGTACTATCGCGGTAAATAATTGGTGGCAAAGATTGGTCATAATACGTATTTTCTCAATTTAAATTTGATGTTTGTTAAAAACGACGCTTTTAAGCGTTTTTTGTAAACACTGTAGTCTCCATCCGTTGTAAATACGCATTTAATCCGTGACATGGGTTGTCCATTGTATTCAACCTTACAACTTACAACATTTCGCTGCAATTGGTCCCTCGGCGCTGTTATCAGACAAGGCCTTCTCGAAACGCTGGACGCTATGAGAAAAAAGCTGAAACGGTCGAGACGTCAAGAAGTTGCTTCGCTTGTCTACGGTCCAGTCAAATACGCTGTGCTGTTGTTATTCGCGAGACGCGTTTTGTACAGAAAACTCCCAAGCTGGGTTTTGTATTTTGTCAGGTTTAGAAATAAAGAGTTTAGTAGTTCTGTTTTATGAGATGTCTGAAGTTTAGTCTTAGCGACAGTTTCTGGCAGAAACTTTCTGAAGAGTGAGATTATGACAGATTAAATGCCAGTGTCAATTTGTTGCTATTGTGGTTACTTTATTTCTGTTTTAAGTCAAATTTGTTTTGTTTTTAGACTTTAAATTTTATAATTAATCAAAAAACTGCAACAGTGAAAATGACTACTTTGAATTTGCTCAATATCGTCCGTTTCATCAGCTGGTCGATCGTGATCATCCTTGTAGTGTGCGCCGAAAATTCATGCACGGAAGCCCGCAAACGCAAAAGGCGGCACCGGGGACGCGGCGGAAAGCGACGAGACCAGCGCGATCCAGTGAATGACAAGATTTTTCTTGATGCTCTTATGCGAAAATCACCATCAGTCGCCACTGAAACTGTACCAGATCCTAATAATCCCCCAGCATGGACCGACGCTCACTTGCATGCACATATGACACCTGATGCGTCCGACGAAATAAAACTGCGTACCACTGGAAAGTTTGGGTTTCACTCGCCTACTGAGATGGTCCGAGGCAAAGTGGTCCATGTCGCCGATCCCGGAAGGTCGTCGAATTTAGGCTGCGCACATTCGATTAAAAATGAAATGGAAATTCCCAGGGACGAGCCGTGGATTGCGTTGATCAAGCGAGGCAGGTGCTATTTCTTCAACAAGATCAAGCTTGGAGAGAGATACCAAGCAAGCGCAGTGGTGATCTACGATGACCAGGATGGAAAGATTCAAGTCATGAACACTATCGGTAAGACATTTGTTTTCTTTTTATTGTTCTTGGACTTCTATAGCATAGTTTAGGACCGAAAACGGATCCAAATGTAAGACTATAGGGATTGGCAAAGTATTGCTAAAATTGTTTCACTATGCCATTCCACAATACGGTGAAAGAAGTAAACCCTGAGCTGAAAAATCCCTTGTTAATACAGACTGATTTCCGCAACCGGTTTTGATGTGTTTATATCCCAGGCGTGTATAAAGTTGCCTGGCAACTGTCACTCTTCTTAAACCGGTAAAATCTAAAAAGAAAACCTGTTTCCAGACAACCGAGCCCGTTCCTTGCTACCTTGCAGACTAAACTACTCGCTAAAAACAGAAAACACGTCATTCGGATTTATATCATATTATTCGGCGACCACCCAATATTTATAAGGCAGCGTGTAAAATGTCGCTCGCCTGAAACTTCTCATTACTGCTGATGCGAACGTGAAAAGGCGTTGAGAACTGTTGTTTAGTAATGAAGACCGTTTCGCCACCTGATAACATGAATCATGCTTACTTTGTCGGTCGTATACTCGAGGATAGAAATACGTAAAAATAAGCGACTTTCTATTGACAAGGTGATATTGTATCCATTATCAGCCGAAAAATGACAAAACTATTTCTTGCGTAATGGCTTTTCTGTTTAGCAGTTGGTGCCGTGCAAGCCAATGGAAGTTGTTTGTGTTTAAAATTATCCCCTTTGATCTTTTAAACTTCGCTTAGCCTTTTATGTACAGTAGCTGAGCAGATTATTGGCAAGGCCAACCTTTCTTTGAACGTTTTAAGTCGAATCGCTGATTACCCGAAAATTTTGCAGATCATTCATGCGTAAAGACTCCGCGGTTACGCTCTGCTGCGCTCGGTGGCAATGGCAAACATGACGTAATGCTGATGAGGCGTCTGTGCGCGCATAATCACCCATTGTCTTCTGTGGGTCACGTAAATGTGTCGGTTTCGTGTCGTCGGTCATTAGCAGTTTGATTACAGATAGCCCAGCGCCCCTTGTTTTAACGCGACGGCAGTAAGCACATATTTGTCTTTTCTTCACATCACTCTGCTGTCAATGGCGTTATACACACAAAGATTTGATTTCGCAAGTCTTGCGACGGTGTGAAAATAGGGCGTATAATTACTGTGGACATATATATGGTCCACTGAAACTATGAGATTATTCTCATGGTGCGAGTGTAGTTAGGTTCGAACGCCCCTCTTTAACGCTCTTTTATAACAAATTATTTGAACAAAAACAAACTTATGCTGGCCTATTATTTCGCAACATAACGATTTTTGTGTAGTTTGGGTTTTGAAGTTACATTAGTGAGCGAGTAAATATGCCCTCTGACAAATTTTGCCAAGTTTAGTGCATAAAGTATTGGGGCTTGTTTTGATGCTTTCCAACACATGTCTTGTTAATCAATCTATGCACGGAGTTCTCGTGCAACGCATTCGAGCGTGACGATCCTGGTGTAGGGTTTCGAGTATGACGCACCAAACAGCATCGATGATAATTCGCCTCAAATATGTTCATGACCCCGATCAGCTTACGCTAAAAAATCGACAATAAGTAAAATGCCAAATAATTCACCCGAAATTGTAAAAAATTGTATTTGAGTAGCATTTGGCTTCGAAACAAAAGTTGCGTTTTTTTTTCAAATAAAAAAATTGGCAATGTGTAAGACTCCTTTCGGTTTCCAAAAATAGTGCCAGCCTTTCAAAAAGTGACAGCTGTCACAACCGCCCTTGACAAGCAGTGGCACTTTGTCAATCATATTTGTGGCAGGTGTCATCCCTTCCAGTGTAACCTACGCTCGTGGGATCTGAGATGTCCCGACTTCAAACAAAACCCGCTTCAGGTGTTGACAAAAGTTCAAACAAAATACTGTCCGGTCCCGATTGGTCAGCGAGACCGCTTTGGCGAGTGCAAACTGCCTTTATTGCATCCATTGTTCAGCTTGCGGGAGGCTGGTTGTCTTGTGAGATGATTATCGCGCTTGCTTTCACACCTGTATCGTTTGTCCTGTTAAGTACTGTCCTGCTGAAACGCGGGGGTCAAATGGAACAAAACGCGCTTAAGCCTGTTTTTGTTTTGGGTCGAAGTTTTTTTCAATTTGAAGTTTTAATACAAAAGCCGAATTAACTTAGCAATCTAACAAGCAAAACAAAATCAGAATACATGTTGTCTTTTCCCTTGAAAAACCGCCTTTAAGAATAGATTTTGAACAAAGGCGGTACATTTTCGACACCTACGTCACAACATCACCCCGGGCAACCGATTGCGTCGCGCGCAAGTTTTATTGCCGGTCATAAAAGGCGTTCCATCATGACGAAACAATCATAACGGCACAATGCAAAAGGCATTTGGGGCCACGTGACATGAGGGCGAGACCTCATTGGATGACCACAGTTGTGACCTTTGCAGAGTGCGAGGGCTATATGAATGTCACGCGGGCTCGCATGTGTTGTTTATTGGTTAATTTAAAAGGGGTAATTTATCATGTTTAAAGCGCTACCGACATTTTTGCGATTTTAGTATTCTACCATGGGCGTTCAAAATGGCGGATGTTAATTACTGTCTTAATTTGGCACATTTCTTGAATATTATCAGTTACGAATAGGAAGCGACTTGGGCATTATAACAGTATTGTTTTGGCATGAAGCAAAAGGTTAACATAAAAATTCGGCATTCAGTAATTGCTATGTGCGAAACATCGCATTTAAATTTCATCTCTTATCCATGGTGACGTAGCGGTTAAAGGAAAGTGGCAACGTTATAAACAAAAACACGGAAACATATCAATGACGAACGAAAAAGTGGAATTTATTGTTGTGGATAATGAGTATAATTTTTGTCACCGGAGGGTAAATGTTTTCAGCGATATTTCGTATATAGGATTGCCATCAAACTCGGGCGCAATTTTTACTATGGATCACATTCCAGATCGTTTTCGTCCATTGGTAATACGGGACAACACTTGGCAACCAACTTGAGTCGCTGTCCACCACTCTTCTCCCGCCTGGTCGTCTCGCCTCGTTTTCATTCAGCTAAAATCGAAAACACTTAAAAGTCGAAACATCCAGCGCACGTGTCGCCTTTCATTGTGACGTCACAGTGATTTTTGAGGGGTTGCTTGTTTGTTTGAGAGGGAAAGCGAAGTAGCGGATTAAAGTTGTCGCCGGGCGCGCGCTGCCGTTTGATGGAAACACGTTTGTTTGTTCAACGCGTTTGTTGCTGTGTACACTCAACAAAGTGAGCGTCACAAAGTCGCTTTGGTCACGTGATACTTTGGTCACGTGACCGGGAAACGGACGCCGAAGCGGCATATGCTTGTGGATTTATTCGGATAAGCGTTGACTTTTTAAGACGGATGCCGCTATAAGTGGACGGAAAGGACACATAAGCGCAAAAGGGATGTAGACCAAGTTAAGATTATCACGGGGAACACATAGTGGGAAGTAGGAATTTTTCCAGTGTAAACTGTGGCACTGTAAGCTTTCAAATCTGGGACATTGTTGAAAATGACTTGAATTTGTAATTGATTTGCCTGCACTTAGGTTACGCCTTATCTGCGTTTCGCGGCTTACACAAAAATGCGGTTACGAATTTTGATCCACGAAAGTGAGCATTCTTCTTCATTTATCAATCGACTTCGACACGTCTAAATTGGTTTCTGTTTGTTTTCCAAATCCCAACCAATGTATCACCTCTTGCTGTATAGTAAAATAGCGGTAAAAATGCTTCAAAATTAGCAAAGAAGTAACTGTAAACACTAACGCGCTGGATGCCAAACCATTGACCTTTGCCATTTCGAGGTCGACTGTTGTGAAATTACGAGCTTTGCTATGAAATGATAATTGGCGCCTGTCCAAGTATGACTGATGACCAACCATGTACGCATGTCTTTGCCCAACCCATCGAACCTAAATCCTTTGTTAAAGTTTTAACGGAGTTACATGCTGAAGTTCTCGACTGTAGCTGATTATTTACGGTCTTCTGCATTGCAATGATTGATGCGCCAAGGTGCCGCTTTGATGCGCACCGCTTCGTAAGCCCTCCAAGCCTGAAATTACTGGATCATTTCGAATGGCAAGCGTCCTCTGCTCAAACTACGTAAACCTGACAAAGCTACAATTACCTGCTGCGCTTTCGAAGGTTTTGTACAGCTTAAAATCGTGCACTTTGATTCCTGGTCTGGTTAACAATACGCTGCGGAAATGTCAAACTTGTTTAGACCTACATGCAGTTTTCTGTGTGTTCTCGCGTCCTTGTATCCAATTCAGCCTGTGACCCTTCTTAATCGTATTCCGTTTAAAAACCTAGCGAGTTGGTTTTAATTTGTAAAAGTTTCTGTCCCTCATTGTGACCTAAAATATTTTATAAAACTAGCATGAAGTTAATTGGTCTTAAAAAGGAACATATAAACGCGTTTTTAGTGGGGCCTTTTTAAGCCTCGTGAGATCTTCAAGGGCCTGTGCGGTAAAGCGATCTTAACGGGTAACTAAGCGGTAAAAGTTTAATCCCGAACGGAATTTTGAACTTTGCCTTTATTTCCCGCTAGCATGTCATTTCATATAAACACGTGCTACATGGCTATGACAGTTACGCCAAGATTGTAAGTCCATCTATGCCCTTTGTAGACTGAGATCTTATCAAAATTGACAGTTTACAAGGATAGTGCATTACTTTTCACGCACAGAGCACGCCTTGAGTCGTATTGGGCGCTGGTTATAATGGATGCCATGCAATCGCATCGCTACACAAACAAACCATTACGTCGATCAAAATGTCCTCAATCTCTGCATCTAATTTCGCTATTTGACGGGTTGGGCGTATGGAGAAATTTGTAGGCTTTAATGTGAAAATACTTAAGCTCTTTGATCGTGATTTGAACAAAAAACAGAGGTGCTGGTTTATGCAACATTCCTGTGTCAAGCGTCTAACCTACACTAAACCGCCAAAATCGTGTTCTGCAAGTGGTAATTATGCTTCGGAACTTGATACTGTGAAGAAACTAAAGCTTCTGCGTATCTGAAGGTCGATAGTGTCAGCGCGAGCTATACAATTATCTCTAACCTTAAGAGGTCCGAAATCATAGCCAGGATCCGAGCCAAAATTAAAATATATTCTCGTTTTAATCCAACGTGCACCAACAATAAGCAAACAACTATCCGACCGATGGTAGTGTTCTGTTGTTGATTTTTTAGCAACGCGATACTTTGGGTCCCAACCCGTACCTGAAAGCCAACATGTCGGGATGGAATGTTCGTTTATTTCGCTGACGGTTTTAAGCTCGCGCGTCGCCAGGAAGTCACGGTTGATTTGAAGTCATTGCGTTACAGTTTAAGTGTCTAACTTTCCCATGCTACTTCCTCTGCGACAAAACAACCACCAATGCCTCTCGCCAACCTGACCTAAACTAAAAACCGGCACATTTTTACACCAAAAACTGCATTAAATATCAAGTACAAACAATACGACTGTGTGGAAACAAGAATTCAGCATTGCGTCATCAAATAGTGACAAAATACTTAATACAGCAGAACAATCTGTTTTTGTCGATCTCAATTCTCTCCCAATTGTCTTGTTTTGACGAAAATAGAAAGATTGTGCACTGCCGGTCGAAATGAAATACTGTGGCAAGATAACGAGATGAAATATTTAAGTTTGTCGTCGCCTGCACAATTTCGATAAACCCGATTTGGCGAAGGCCCATCCTGCCAATTTGCGACAATCACAAATACGTTATACCCGATTTGCGATTATGCCTATTTTTAGTGTATATCACTTTGTAGTCGTGATATTAATGTTTAAGCCGAAAATTTCGCTGTGTTGAGAAAATATTTACACTGTTGCAATAACATGACCTTGTTTTTATGTTCAGGAACCCATACTATCTCCCTGATGGTCAGCTTAGATTTTGGAAAAAAGCTCGCGGCTCTTGCTGACTCCGGAACAGCGACATATCTTACAATTGAAGTCGGCAAGACTCACAACCAGAAGAAAACGGTTTCTACTACAACTCCAGTCACAACTCAGACGTCAGTCCTTACAAAAAAAACAAAAACAACAACCACCACAACAACAATTAGCACCAAAGAAAGTACCACGAGCGGTTCCCTTCTAGTTTACCTATCAGATCTCAGCATCCCAACAGGATCACAAAGTCCACTACGTGGCGATACTGGAAGTGGTTCAAGAGTAAACTGTAATATCTTGCTTCTCTTCACCCTTGCTATAATAGCCATTGTGACGTCATCGTTTGACGTCACCGAGAAGCGATGATGTGTCATCCAATGAGGTCATAGTGACTCCTAATGGGCTACAGAGTGTCGTTACTCCATGAGAAGAGGGTTAATGGAGGTCAAAGACGGTTTTAGATTTTGTTTTAGTTTTCATAGTTTATCTATACAATGTTAGAGACACCTTGGCGTTGATGCCTTTTGTGTTTTATACCTCAATCCACGTATACAACAGCCCACAAAAAACATATGCAGCGAAGTATCGGTTTTTATTTTTTATCCACTATCGTTAGTTAAATTAAATCACATCACACTTGTCTTTCGCATGTTACACGGTAGATTTGCAATTGCCAATTTTTGCAGCTATTCTGATTGCCACACACAAACACTCATAGATGTCTTTGACACCAGTAGCTTGCATAGAAAATCACCGGTATGCAAAACGTTCGGATTTTAGTTTGACAATCTTTATTTTCTTGTGCACATATTTTGCTCTGCACGACGTTTTCCATGAAAACATTACCGACAAAGCCGGCACTCGACCAGTGCAAAGTTCCTTGTGGCTTGTCAATTTTCTGATTTTTTGTTGTGTGTTGTTTGATTTAAGGCGTTCTGCACATTTCTTATTGTATTTTTTCACGTTTCCGCATTTTTTAGGTTAGCTGTTGCGTCTCTTTTAATAAAAATCCTGAAATAATTGAACTGTTGGTGCGACTTTAGGTTCCGCAAGTAAAGCCAGAAGTCAAAAACACCAAGTTGAATACAAAATTACAAAAAATACTTAAGCAGTTATATCATGCTATATAGGTTTACATAAATTGAAATATGAAATGGGGCACCAAGCTACATGTAAATATATATTTACAATAAACAAGACAATCTGTAATTGTTACAAAACAAACACATACAACATGACAATGGGCGCCTTAGCCTAAAGACAGAGTAATTGCTGGTCTACCTGTTAGTGCGGCTAACTGCATATGAGATGTGTTGTTCTATTTTAAGTTAAGAAACGAACAGTCGTACATGAGTACAAGTGAGGAGTCAAAATGACGTGGTGAAATATTTTTGTGGCGGGCAGTTATTTGGCAGTCAGCTAGACGCACTGTCAGGCAGTCAACAGTTCACTAACTTTGGAGAACCAAATCCGCTTGCTAATTTAACCGTAACCTCTGTCAACAGTGCAGTCGGGACCTCCGGCGCAGGGAGATAGGGTAAAAGCAGTTTTGTGTTCTTTTAGTTGCAAGTTTGCGAAAACGGCCAGAACTTGAAACTGTTGTCGAAATGTTTCGCACGACCCCATTACATAACTGGGTGGCATTTTCAAGGCAAACAAGACGAAGTTTTGAAATTACAAACGCATTAGGGTTTGGCTTCTCCGTGCAATTACTTCACTAGGAATGTGCATGTGCATTTTTTTGTAAACTTACCTTCTGGAACTGCACGTAGCCATATTTTGAGCAAGTGCTTAAATGTGACGTAACTTACATTTGACGCTGCACATTCATGTACAAATTATTGATGGGCAAAACAACAATCAGTGCTAATAAACTTATTTATAAAGCGTTAATGTAACAAATTTGCGATTTTCACTTACCTCATGGGATAATATTTGAATGCTGTTAGAAAAGATAAGAAGTAAAAAGTGCTGGTTACGGGTTGCTTATCTTTACACCTTTACAAGTTTGTAGTTACAGAGTTAACTAGCTGTATAATAAGAGCAATGATAAAGTGACTGCTAGGTTCAGATTTACAAACCTAGAAAGCAGGGTAAGCCATTGCTTGTTTCACTCCACTGTTTAGCAAGAAATTTTGACCAGGACATTTTTTTATGTATAACTTTTAAGCCCGAAGAATGCTTTTGATGCATAATCTTTTGTTAAATGATTTGTATAACTTGTAGTCGAGTTCTGCAAAATAAACGTTTTAAATTTAACCAGTGTAGTTTTGGTAGCATTCCGAAAAATCTTTTGTTGTATTTGTGTACTGTAAAACCAAAATGACAGGGAAATAACCTTCTGTTTTAGCGATGATTAATTAACAGACACGCAGGTGGTCTTATGGGAATACCAAAACAACCAAACCCAATCTATTTGTCAGCTTAATTTTATCTGGTTGTTGTCAAAACGCTCTAGCTTTCCACAAGCCGCTCGCACCAAATAAACACTCGTTGCACCAATAAGGTGTAATTCAGAAGGCATTTAATCTCCCGAGGCCATTCTTAACCACGATGTCAAAAAAAGACTCGGAATTTAGGACAAATATCAATTGACTCTGTTTTCTTGTCAAGCCTATTCATGAATTCTCTCACTAATCTTGATTTATTAGTACGTTATCGCCGCACGCTAGATTTTTTCAACCCTGTTTATTTTGCTACTAAGGCGCACAAACTATAACCCCGCGACGTCTAAAGCAATATTTATACGTTGCCCTAAGCGCCACAATCTCCTAACTGCAACAACATTGACCCCTTTGAGCGACACGTTTGTATTTAAACGAATTCATTCTCCTTTATCAGGATTAGACCCCTAAGTGTCGGAACCCAAGTATAGCTGTGCCTGAACTATTTCTGGTTAGAAAAACATTCTACATGACAATTGTCATTGTGACAGTTCGTTGTTACGCGATGACTGACAATGGCTTTGGAGTGACTGTTATTAAGGGGTGGTTCTGGCTCCTGACCAATACTTTAGCCTAACGTATTTCAGATGTTGATTATTCTGTGCGACCTTATTTGGTTTGCATTGACAAATGCTTGTTGTGTAAGTGTGAAATTTGTATGTTTCAAAACTTGTATCCGTTCCTAAAACAAGCGTTCGACTGTCTGTAAAAAAATTAATAAAAACAATTTTTACTTGCCTATTTATGTTAAACGTTCTGTACAGAATGAAAATAACACTTCCGCAGCATCATAACAGTAAAACCGTTCTACACAAATACGATGATACACAAAATTCCAGACCCAATCAAAATTGTTCATTTTAAAGCAGTAGACGCCGTCTTATAGCCGCAAACAAAACCACTGTTGTTTTATATTTTTGCTCAAATTTGAATAGATTTGTCGGTCAGGGAAGGTAGTTTAAATATTGACCAATAGCATCCTCTGCTGTTTTATTGGATTTTTTGCCATTTTGTTTACGGATCTATGAAAAACTGTTTTCTTAGTTCCTAGACCGCTATAGGAAAGTAAACCACATACCCTTGTTTTCTTGCCCAAACAAAGACAAGAACCTGCATTTTCCCAGATGCATCACCATCGATCCATCTCTATAACTCAGCTTATTGGATTATGCTGCGTCATCGTTTTCTCGACTGCAAGTGGGCGGGCATTTGAAAGACGAATTACCAAACGCAGCATTGTTGATGAAGGTAAATAGCAAGCAAGCAACCTAGCATTTGTGTTGAAATGAGAACACTGAAACCCAGCACCAGCACCAGACCATTCTTGCACATTTTTCTATGGTTCATTTGTCTAAGCTCGACAGGATAACCTTGCTTGGTGCGGTTTGGGTAAAACTCGGTTATTTGACTCTCGACTGGGGCAGAAAGTTTGCACAAATCAGCCGCAAAACGTAAAACAATTGCACAGCGCTTTATCTTCGTTATAGGCTCAAGTTTAAGCTTCGACCGGAAGAATTTTTTCTTAGTTTTACCTCAAACGTGCTCTGCGGAATAAAGTGCTCGTTTGGCTTGGGAACCTTAAACTGTAAGGTTATATATATGCTCTACCAAAGTACCCGTTTGTGATAGATTGTTGTTTGTTTAACTTAATCCGTATGGAGTAAATAACTCGCTGTGTCAGTTCTGTTAGTGACTAAATTTTTAGCCTTATAGGTCCAGATGCTGAACGATTTATTTTATCACCAAATGAAGTGATGGGGCATATATATTTGCCTCTTTTATTTCCACTTATGTCTATGTAATTTTTCTGTTGCAGTCGTTGCAGCTGACCTGGAGGATCTGACCACGAACCAACGTGCGGATCGCGCCCTCCAGCGGTTTCATATGGCCTCTTCACCGGAATTGGAGCGACAGTGTTTCACTCACCAATGCAAATTCGACGATGCTCATGCAATTATTGGAGACCTAGAAGAAACGGTACGTTAATGCCGTTGTCAAAATGCCGATTGACACCCGTTACTGTTGTAGAAGCGAATGCTGCTGTTGCCAGTTTAAGCCGCTAAAAAAGTAGGCCACACGCATTTATGAACCCAAACGTTCTCAGGATCTTTTCCGTTAACATGCATCAAGAAATATGATTGATTGTGATTCTTGCGCAGTGACATAACATGACAGTCAATATTGCTGACATATGCACAAAAACATTTCTCGCAAGGAAAAGGTTAAAGTTCACGCAAAAACATTCTCGTTTTTCCTCTGCGAAACAAAACAAAACGCTGAGGAATTTAAACCGTCAATCCATCGCATCGCGGTGGGATGACCTCGAGTAACCCCGCGACCGCAGGGTAAGTGTTATAGTGGCCAATCGCAAAGCCTTGTTTTGAAACAGAACGCTTTAGCATTGTTCCAGGGTCGTCACCTTGGCATTCACTTGCCTCGTTAGCAAGACAAGTTGCTGATAGCGCACTGAACCCTGTCCGTTACCCATAGTTACGTGTCTAATTGATTCTGAGTGGCGTATATGGATCGCTGATCACGCCATCCCTGCAAAATTGCTCTGTTCCAATGCCCATGTGCGTGCGGGGAACCGAACACGGTAGCGTTTGCTTTATTTTAAGGTTTTTTTGAAGTTGTTTTTATCGGTGCTGTTGAAACCTGCCGCTCACGCTTAACCCATGCGCTTAAGTTTTGTGTACCGGCGTAACGTTATAGGGTTTCCGGATTTTCAACGATAATAGTGCTGTGTTGTGACATGAAGCTAACGTTTGTACGTGCTTGGTGGTCGGTAAAGTCGGGTCAAGAGCAAAAGCTTGCGGACTACCTTTGATAATGATAGAAGTTGTAATAGAGCCAAAAAAGATCAAACTAATGATACACATGAAATGTATACCCTGTGTTAACCTTAAAAATATCACAAAACCAATATACCGATAGTCAAAGATAACTGCTGCTGTACTTTAACTTTTATTTTATTCAACGCTTTACAATTATATTATTTCACAGTAGCCGACTGTTAACACAAATACACGAAGAAAAACAAAACTGTCAAATTACGTACATGCTTTCCACGAAATTTGACAAACGCCAGAAGTTTAAAATGATTCATCTATTATTGGCGAACTCAACAAGGGGTGGGAGACGAAAATACATTTTTTATTATTTTGGTCAAAATCTTGAAAATTGCACGAAGCAGCAAACGTTTAAGTTCATCCAATGAGATTTATGTTTGTCCTCACGGGACCTTAATTTAATCCTTTCCATTAATTTACTCAAAAAGCATGTTCAGTGATGCAGGGAGCCATAGAATCGTGCACCCCCCTTAAATGTCATGTGGAGGCGGCAAACCTGTTTGCACACAACAGATGAAACACTCACCATAAGCAACCCACGTGCGGAGCCACTTGACTGGTTCAACTGCTTGTTTTGGAAATCAACATTCGTTTCTAGTGCGAACAAATACCTCCATTCACATGGTGCTTAACAACGTATGAAATTTTTGAACTACAAGCAAAGCATTCAGTTAGATAATATTTCTATAAAATTTGCCGGGCAAAATAGGCGGGATTATTTTTACAATCATTCGGAGATTGTGAAAAAACCCGAATATAAAAGTGTTTAAAACTAACTTACCAAGCTAACGGTATATGGTGTGTTTTGAAATCATTTGGGCAACGACTATTTTGCGTTTGACCACACGCACTTAATTGAATTTTTGAAGTTACGATTGTTTTAAATCTTTTCTACCGAATTCCCTATTTTACGGTACGTGTTCTTAAAATCACGGCTCATTGTGCCAAGACAAAATAAATTAATGTATCACTGTACATTGAGGTTGGTATTTTAATTAGCCTCGTAACGCAGAAACGCAAAGCTTTAAATTGACAAATCGCGCGACACTTCCATGTCCGTGGTGTTTTACGTCACAGCTGCGTCATCGTTATCCACTTGACCTATGCAAAGTCAAAAGTCGTGAGTCAACAATGCAAATATCAGACGATACTTGTACAAGCACGAACATTTTCCATGTTTGGAATTCCAAGTTCAACAATTTGGTCGTGTCATAAATCCGTGTGGCTTATCCGCAATTAGTTGTATGTCTTCTTCTTACAATGTATGTTTATATGGAGGAACTTATAGAAACAAGTGTATACGTCATGTTATGACAACATGTATTTACAACTTTTCAAAAAGCACCAATTTACGTCACAGTACAGATCCATCAATACACCAACATATAGTTACTGTCATCGAAGGCACTTTAAGACCGTGCCCTGTCTTTGCGTTTTACAACTCCATTGTCAGGAACTCTCTTATTAAACACCACTAATCCAAAGATTTTTTGTCATTTTAGAGCGTCTATTGGAGTTTGCTCAACTGCGTAAAGTACAGCGTCCGTTGCAATGGTATAATTACCCAAAATACGGCGCCACTTGAACGATAAACAATGTCACATCATTGCCACTTTTAGATAGGGCTGAATGGCTACCCTGGCTTGAGTGGCAACCTTGTTCCGCCACATGCGGCGCCGGGGAGCAGGTTCGGTGGAGAGGATGCAGGCCGCCAAAGTACTGGGGAAGCCAGTGTGATGGAAAGTTCTCTGAAGTGCGCAAGTGCAACAGAACGATCGAAATGGAATGCTTCGGTACGTGCTAATGTAGGTTTAAACCTTGCCTACAACAGCTGGTCCACTTAACTTGAGCTGTCAATCAATTGCCGTTTACTAGGGCCCAATACTTCCACACACAAATATTTTACAATTGTTTTTGTTATTAGAGATAATAAACATTTTTATTTATCGGTGACATAAAATCTTACCTGATTGCTTATTATTTGGTTCGTTTTATGTTAACATTGTTGTAATACCTGCTCACAGAAGACTTAACAATTTGAATATTTATTACATCACTTTATGTGCTGTGAGAAAAAATTCTGATATTCTTGTATTTAAATTGGTCTACATACGTCTTGCCAAATCGCAAACGATGATCTATCCACGCCAAGTCAATTTAAATCTCACGAAATACCTACAACTTACTTTCAAGAACATTAATAGAGGCAATATATAAAAGACCACCATAGTAGAATATATCCATAATCAACACGAACTTGACCTTAGACTTGGCTAAAACCACATGGCCCGGTTGCACTTGATTAAAGCTGTTAGCATCCACATCCATGCGTGTGTGCGGTTGTGATACGTGCCTTTAAGCTTGTATGTATTTTCTGGATGCTGTCGTCTCTCCTTATTGTCAAGTGCCTGAAACTGATAATTATCTTCTTCATGATGTGGTTATGAAACATTAATTTGCGTGTAATCCCCGTATATGTGGATGTTATGTGTAACTTGTATCTTACACAACTACTCCAGTCTTTCAAACCACTCTGCCGCTGCACCATGGTGTGCAGTGGGAGATTGCCAAGGGTGCCGCGAATTAATCATTTTTGGTGATAAAATGTGGTGGTGCATGAAACCATCTTAATTTGATCTTGATTGTTAAAAAAATCTATTCGTTGTGTGGCGCTAATTCAAAACTTTCAGGGCTACTAGTTAAGTAAAGGTTTGGTATAAAGTTGAAGTCATCGTTGATTTAAAATATGTGGCACTGCTCTCAAATCTTTTTGCATATTAGCTTGAAAACTGCGTTCATTAGATGCTGAGTCATTCATGAAGCTGTAATTCACATTTATGGAGTCATTTTAAACTATGTGCATGTTTTTGTACATGGACTTAGATTTTCTAACGCATAGATATTTTTTTGTGTCTCTGTGCGCTATTTTGCTGAGTAAATCATTATATTATTACCAGAGAGCACAATTTACTGTTTTCGGTTTCTACGCGAAAATTATATACCATACAACCAACCGTCCAATTTGTAATAAACTGTATAATCCTAAGCTGCAGACAGTGCACACTGTTTCGACCTATAAGGTCTCATCAGTGCAGCTGGTGACGAGAGATCGGCCGCATTGGCTAGTTTAGCCATCAAACGGCACTGTCTGCAGCTTATCATTTATTGGCTCATATGCTTTTACACTGTATAATCCTGTTGTGTTACAGCGGAACCGCTTATAAAGCCACACACTTGGGGGCAGTGGGGAGCATGGAGTGCCTGTGACGAACCATGCGGACAAGCAGGTCGGGTTACACGAACTCGTGACTGTTTGCCATTCCACACAGCTGCGTATTGTGTTGGATCCGAAAAACAACAAAGAGGATGCACGGATGTTCCGCCATGCTCACGTGAGACACCTTGCGACAGATACAAATATTTATTTTATATATTTCTATTGTTAATTGTAAGATCAATTATATTGGGTTGTATAGGCTTAGATTCAAAGTCAGGTTTTCATTATACAGCAAAAAAATTGTTTAAAAACACATATAAATGAATTTAATTTTTTTTAAATATTGTCACGTAGTACCGAGGTTATTCTTTTACTTCACACACTCCGAATCATTTATATAAATTTTGTAGAAAAAGGCCCACAAACAGGTTTTACATTTGATCGCAACTCATTGACTAATATCATTTTCTTCTCGAAAAACTGATTATTTAGACTCTTAGAGGAGCGGTCGTCAACCTTTTAGGCGACTCGTGCCAACTTACCTGTTATTTCCATGTGCCAATGACTTCGCGTGCCAACATCTTTTCTAGATAATAGTGGTTCGTGCCAGCAGATATCAATAATAAAGAGGAAGCAGAGTGTTTTGTGCATGTAAGGCTGAATTTAAGACAATGCATGATAAAAAAAACTGAAAACAAACAGTGTAACAGGTTAAATTGTTACTTCAATATAAACACGCAAATCGACTGGCGTGCCATGAAAAACCACCTCGCGTGCCAACCTTATGGCACGCGTGCCAGTAGTTGCCGACTCCTGATTTGGAGTAATCAAAACGCATAATGCACCAACATGGATGTTGCTCTAAAAATATACACATTAGTATGACCATGTTAAAGCGTACGTTTCTACCACAACAAAGACCACCTCTTCGTAATAAACGTCGGATGAGCGCGTACGTAGTTATCCGACTATAGTTGATCTGACAATTGAAGGTGTAAGCTGCGGTCTAATACACTTGTACAGCGCTTGTTAGGATCAAAGACAAAAATTTGCGGGGATTAAACGCGCGTGCTATATTCCACACACGGTGTATGACTATTTTTGTAGAAGATATTTCTTCGAACGATCATTGTGATGTCACAAACACGTGTATTTGGAACTGAAAATTTGGTGTGCATTGGAGCGTTGTCTGCATTCGGGACCTCATAATTTTGTTTGTCTGCCCCCTAAAAACATGTTTTAAAGTGTTTGAATCCTTCATAATATTTATACATTGTGTGTAATACGCAATTTAAACGTATAAGGAAGCAGTCCTAAAGGGGTTTGCAAAATTTGCAGTAATTGGTCCTGGTACCTTTATATACAGTAGGTACAAAGGATCTTCTATTGGTAAATCTCTTGAAACAGTCGTATGATGGTTTATATATAAGTCGTTGTTGCTAAACAGCAGTAAGGCTTTAGAACTGATTCCATTTTTTAAAACATGTTCATGATAGTTTGACCACAATTGCTGATATGACGATCTGCTTGTCTTTTATGCCTTGTCACATGGTAATTTTGGGTGGGCCTAGCGTACGGCCCTAAGCCAAGCTTTAGTTTTAAAATAACAACGTTCCAACGTTAAGGTAGTTGAAAAAAATATAGTTTTTTAAAAATCTTTTAGAAAAGCTTTAATAAAAAGCAAATTGCCAGCGACGTAGAGTAAAACGTATTCATTTTTATTAAAACAAACGTTTCGACAAAACTATTGTCATCATCAGTGTAAAATGTAATGCACAAGTGAAAACAAGCGCGTTTATATAGAAATGAAAAGTAAATGAAAAAATACCTATTTTGACACGTTTAAAAAACCAAAGTGTAATGATTTTTATTCCGTTTTATTTTTATTAAAGAAAATGGCGGTTGGGCTGACATATGGGAACCGTGGTCACGATGTATGGTAAGCACATGTGGAGGTGGAATGAGAATAAGATTGAGAGATTGCACACGACCATCACCAGATGGTTTGGGGAAAAAGTGTCCTGGACCTTCATCTGAATTTTCGGCTTGTCAAGGCCTTCCTTGTCGAAGTTAGTGAAGTTATAATTTCCTGTTTTTATGATAGTAGTATAAGTTGTGTTTTTTGCTGATGTTTGTGGCACAAAACGCCTGATGTTTTAGACTGTGTAAAGAAATTAGACATACATATTTGCAAAATATTCCACTGTACAAAACAACTAAGAATAATTAAAATGAGTAATGTGACTGTATTTTTAATGTGACGCTTGTTTATTTTAATATTTCGCAGATAATTATCAAGGCGTGATCGCACATCTTCTGGAACACAGTGTGCTCCTCTTTCGACCCCAGGAGGCGTCTTCCATCCTTTCAATCTTCCTCCGCTTTAAACCAATCTCATTCATCGGCACAATCCTTACATTTACGGGGGTTCCTCATGACGCTGTAGGATCAACTCCTCCACCTTTAAACGTCAAAATCAACTCAAAAACGCGCAGTAAAGCGGAACGAAAAGCAAGTCACGAGTTTGTGCGCGTCTCATTGGGCGAGAGCGGTCACGTGATGGTGACGGCGTCGCTCAACGGTTCAGATGTAATTTCGATGCAAGTGGGCAAAGTTCGCGTAAGTTGTGAGGTAGCAAATGTGATATCACACCTTATCGTCACTAATCTGACGTCATGTGACCAAACATTTTTTACTCAAAACTGACCTCCAAAAAAATTACGTTGCTTATACATGATAGGGTGTGATATTACGTTTTCACTGTAGTATGACGTCATTTACAGCTTGCCAGTTGGAACACATTTCGCATCACCATTGTCAGTGACGTCATGAATGTCCGAGTAAACGATGACGTCAACATGGCGGCAGTTTTTCGGGCCGACCCCAAAACTACCCCTGACCCCACTCCCGCCCCCACCACTAACGTCACCAACACAAGCTTGTGGGGGAATGTTTTGGATTATGTAGATAGCACCAAAACTTGGTTGGGTTCTTACAAAGCTGACTCCTTACTCAAAACTACAAGAGCGATTTTGTTAAGACCCAAAGGAAGTATCGGTTTGGGGAAAGTCCGAAAACAGGATATCGGTTTTAGAGGTAGGAGCACGTATAAAGAAACTGAACGTTCCTGTAACAAATGTCAAACTTAAACCGTAGTGTGTGACAGTAATACAATTTGATACTATGATACTTACGTTAAACGCAAAACATTATTTGCATGCCTGTTAATTGAACTATTTTTGTTTATTGATAACAGATTTTTTTATTAAATCTGTTTATTGGTCTGTAATTTTTTACTGTAACAGTCTATTGCTACTAGCCAATAAACGTAATTCTATCAAGATTTAAGACTTTTGTCTTCGAGAAAAACGCTTTTTTCGTTCAGGTTACGTATCAAAATTACAAGTAAACTTCCAAGAGTTTAACTTGAAGAAGCGCAGTTTGTCGAAACATTCGCAACTCAACGATCCAATGGCAAGTAAGGGAGTGGAATATTTAAAAGTTACTCAAGAACAAAGACACGATGAAGCGTTTATTCCTTATTTCGACGGTCGTCAAAGGTGTTGAGACATTTTTAACAGTACCAGATTTTTACAGTAAACCTTATACCAACACTTTAATGATTTGCCGCAAAAATCAATTTTGAAATCAAGTGTAGTTTCAAAGCAGTTAATTTTCCAAGTGGGCCTTGGGGCAATAATGCACATGAAGAGTTGGGATTCAGCAGTGGCGTATCCAAGGGGGGGGTTTGGGGGTCCGGACCCCCCCCCCCCCCCTTTTCAAAAAGTTGTGCGTAAATTAAATAGGCCAAAATCGTTCCGTTTACCACTGCGTGATAACAGGGAGTCGTTATCTCAAAGACGTGAGCCTTCAATCTCTTGTATTCGCTTGTTATCTAATCGCCAATTGTGACGTAACAAGGGTTTAATAAGGAGGTTTATGCGCTAACAATCGGAAAGTTACGTTCCGGCTAGGACGCTGATAGCAGTTTCTTGCTAAATGGTAACTGCACTAAGTGCAACATATCAAACTGTTTTTGCATTTGAACAATGTAAAAGTGTTGAAAACGTGTAATGTTGTGTTGCTTTGATCCGCCAAACACGTAATAGTTTGTCAAAAACATTAGATCGATGTAAATCGAGTTATGTTATTAGGGTAATTTGTTACTTGCCAGGCACAATTTATGCCTTCTGCAGTTACCACCTTTAGTGCATTCGTGACTTTGCGCAACTTAACAGTAGGATTACCGCTTCAGCAAGAGATTTAGTTCTTTAGAAATTGGACCCTGTTTTTTTAAGCAACGATTTTGATTACCTGACAGTCACGCTTATTTTGCAGTTGCAGTTTGGCTGAGTAAGCTAGATAGCAGCGGCGAAATCAGAAAACTACAAAGCTTTTGCTAAAATTACCTGTTCTTCCTGTCAATTAGATGGGTAGAGAAACCGCCAATTTTGGAAAAAGTGCTTTGCCGCATAACGCGTCGTTTTGAACGACGTGTGACGTCATTGGGGATTTCCCCCAAAAACATTGTTGGACCCCCCCCTTTAAAAATTTCTGGATACGCCCCTGGGATTCAGTACAAAAAATGCATTATTTTTTGAATTGGCGATGGTCTTGAAAAACAAACAGTTTTTTTATTATTTATTATTATTTTAATTTTCAAAATTAATGTTGTTGTTTACATTTTAAAAAAGTACTCCATGAAATCCCTGAAATCACTATTTTAAAGCACATTTTACACTTTTTATTATTTTACAATCTAGAATGCGATTTCCTCTTTCCATGGTGTGGTGGAGCAACCCTGGTGAGGTCTACGATCCCGGCGACGTCATGTCAGCCAGTGACGTCGATCGTCGTGACGTAGCTACCCTTGAAATGATTTTCAAGCCAACAGTAGGAGATGGAATTATCTTCTTTATCAGAGGTCAATGTCACTTTGTTTCCAACTGACGTCATACAATTAGGAATTTAGCATCTGTTAAACATGCTCGAGGTATAATGACACATCAATTTAATGAAACATTAAAATAGTCACAGTATCTTGTTTAAACTTCAATGCCTTTTCTCCATTTAAATCCTTCTGATAGTTACTGTGGTGCGAAATGCATAAATATCTAGGAAATTAGGTCGATTTGAATCGAGTTGACGCTCTCCAAATGTTATTTTTTGTTTTGTGCAGGTGAGCACAACTTAGCATCACACATGAAACTTCTCATCGAAAATGGAACGACGCTGCGATTCATTTTAACCACCGGGGGAACGGTGAAATCAATTTACAGCGACGCATCTGTTACATTGCGTCGTTGGAACAGATTGTTCCTACAGCTCTTGAGGTATTTGTTTTTTGGTGGACTTTAAAATTTAAAGGCTAAACCTAAACTAGATATGTAAAGGAGAAAGGTAGCACCTGTGTTGGTGAGAAGTTTCTTGACTAGTACTGTATTTCCGCATTATTATGTTAGTCAGGGGTCGGCAACCCGTCCGGTAACGAACTACTCGCGAACCGGCACCGGACCGCGGACAGGCGGTTGCCAACCACTGGATGTAAGCAATGTTTATCAGCCAAGGTATACAGGTGATGATTATACTTCTAATTAACAGTTATAAACATAACTGTTAACATATTATTTTCAGAATTTTACGCATGTACGCTAGAAACATATTGTCATCAAGAAACTTTTTAACAAACTTTTTGTGACACTTTTGTGGTATTAGTGTGCTAGAAAAACGTCAGGGTACTTTTTTCTTTGAATCGGCCAGTAGGATAAAACCATCCTGTTAATGAAATAAGATATATATATGTGGAACTCGATTCGCTAGTTTTGTGGATTATTTGTTACATAGACTGAACATATTATAATTCTGGCAGGGATGGCACGGTCAGGCTACGGGCAAACGACGGCAAACTAATGGAAGAAAAGTTTGGTTTAATAACAAAAGAAAATAAACCTGAACCTATTATTCTCCTCGGTGGAGCGGAAAAGGTAACTGTACAAAATCTGATAAACCACGAGAACTACACAAGTTAAAGTCGAACCGATTAGACTTAGTCTTAGACCATGTAATTTGGCCAATCTTACAAAATACCGAATTTGTATTGTATTCTTTTCTAAATTAGCTGTGGCAATATTTTTTACGTGAAAAACGTACAGACGTAAATAGTACTCAAAACACTGAAAAAAGCCAAAATATGTTGCTAATTATCTATTTACTAAAGCACACATCCGTTTAGAATCTCTTCGAAGGGGCTGAACATGCGAAAGATGGCGCTACAGAGCGCCACGCTGACGGTTACCATGGATACGTGTTCAGTTTAAAGCAGAATCAAGTAGAGAAGTTGGATGATCACGTGGTTCCATTCAACTTAAAGGGAATGCCAGCATCTAAATTCTTCACCAATCCAGGTTATAATTCCCAACCCCAGAAATATGTAAACTTTTATTTTGTTCGGGTCCAATAAGCAAATAAACTTCCTTTATTTCCGCTAAATAACAATCATCGTTTAGATGTCTTCCTAGAACTTTTATTTGAAATTTATTTGAATCGTATTTAATACCTCGTGTCTTATGCGCTATTATGTTATCACAGAGCATAAACACAAAAATGAATGTACTATTTAAATGTTGTTCTTTAGCTCAGTTTTTTTGCCAAATTATACGTCGTGATTCAAACTTTAGTCGCGTGAAAGTTCTTACGGGTCGCATATTTTATAAGAGGTGTGTTTGACATTTTTTGAGCCTGTTTCATGCCCCACAACAACCAGTTGCGTACACATCTTTCCACTTTGGGCCAGATAGGAATGTTCAGTCAAGGGAACCATTATTTTCGGGCAAAGGACCATCATAATCCTACATATTTTAGGCGTAAAAGTAAAAATGGTTCTTGCAACAATTGAAAACAAAATTTTGTATCCATGCAGTCACGTGGAAGTCTTGGTACTTCAAACCCACCTACAAGGGCGAAGGAGATTTCAGCTTCGACAGAGATGTTTTGGGGAACAAAAGTACAGCTAAACGTGATGAGTTTCGTGAACTTTTTTGCCTTGTACCGATCTCTTATGACGTAACGGAGTCACCAAATATCACGTGGTACAAGGATGACGTAGAGGTAACGTTTTTTACTTGTATAAAAACGTAGCACAGTAAAGCAAAGAACATGTATTTTTGTAACTATTACTTATGTGGAATGAAATATTGACCATTCGTGTACTGTAGATCGAAGCGTGCGTTTTGATTTTCTCTTTACTGGTTAGGAAAAAGTTTTTTTTAGTTTTAATGTTTCTAAAAAAGTATCGCTAGGATTTTTACACCAAACAATACACGAAACCATAGAATATTACTGCAGGAACAAATGCATTTTATACCACGTTTATTGCAATTAGTGCTATTAACGTGGGACTTAAACCACAAAAGTTAGCGAAATTCCGACAGAAGGGGTAAAGAATAAGGAACTGAATTAAAGGTTAAGAACTAAGTTAGTTTTAATGTCATTTCTATTATCAAACCTCACCCCAACTCCAATCGTCAGCTAACTCACACAACTTTGCTTAAAAATATTAGTTAATGCTCTTTGCGCCACCTACCCGTAATTCGCAAACTGATTTGAGTTTTTACGTTTTTTTCATTGTTTAGCTGAAGGGGCATCCCTTTTTTCGACACCGTATCGAATACACTTCCACGTATATAAGAAGTCGGCTTTTCCTCATACCAACTGCGCAGGGCAGCAGAGATCTGTCTGGTGTTTACTCATGCGTTATATCGGAAGGCCTATCCCATTGGTTGCTGATCAATCACGTGGTTTCTGTGCTCAATGGTAGTAAGTGCTTTTTGTGTTGAGTCAAGCATTGGACAACTGGCTCCTGCTATTTGGTCCCAATTTTGAGATGCTTTTCGATGTGTGGCGATGTGACTGTAAAAGTAAATTTAAACCAAAACATTTTTAATTGTGTTTTTCCTCGTGATAACGGAAATTCTATATTTCTTTTAACTTATAAACTCACTAGAGATAAAGTTTGCTAAATGCCGATAGGTGAATATTTTTGAGTATTTAAAAGCAAATCATGACGGTTAGGGCTATTAGGGTATGGGTAAGGTTTTACATTAAAAAATAAACCCAACTTATAAAGGCCCCAATCTTACATTTAATTCTTGCCCAATTCCAGTCTCACGGTTAAGATAAATACCTGTACTCTTTACAGTTTACCCGATCAATCGGTATTTAGAAAAGTTTTGTAACGGCCTATGGGAGTAGCTCACCTGAGTATACAGGATTTACGAGCTTTGTTCAAATAACATTTAGTATTTTATCGCTTGCAACAAGGAATATACATTGCATTTTTAAATAATTCTAAACATAGTTTCTTGCTAATACTTGTACGTAACGGTGCAGGTCATATATGTTTACTTGCAACGAAGTTATATTTAGTAGTTTTTGGTTTCTAAAATTCTAGTTTTTTTTTACAGACATTCTCAACCCAGGTGGAGTTTATAGCATTATCACGTACATCCGGGACTCCGCGGGTGTAACAGAAACCGGGGCCATCTTAATCATTGTTGGATCAGTTGCTTGTCTTCTATTAATCCTGATCACATTTTGTAGTGTCTGTAGCTGGTATTATGTTATGTTATTTGATTTTGTACAAAACTATTGTTAAGGCTAAATCTGTTTTTGACGCTCTGATTAAATAGGGCAAAGTACAATGAGCGATTTTTAGATCATGATCATGAACTGTACAGAACAATGATCTTTATTAAACAGGAAAGTATAAAGCCATTTATGCTTACTTGAGTTTTTATTTTAAATGAATTAAATTTATATTTGTGATTAATACGTTTTGCTAAACCCGTTTTTTTTAGGTGTATGCGAAAAAAGGGAAAACGAAGAAAAAATGTAAAAAAAGTTGAAGTAAAGAAGTCAATGATCAAAAATAAAGATGTTGACAGCAATGATGAAGAAGAGCAACTGCTGAAAGACGATGTTGACACAAAAGAAAGTGATCAACATCACAAAAAGAAACACAAGAAGAAAAAGCACAAGTTTGTTTTGCAACAACTCAGGCGTAGCCCGTAGCCTCTAGTGATATATATTCACCTTTGTGTTTTATATGTAGCTTTCCCCATTTCGTTGCTAAAGAAACCAAAGTTTGAAATTGCATTGCCCTAGCTAGAGCATGAACAGAATAGTAGTCATTTACGTTTTTTGCTAGGTTTACAGCACTATTTTGAAGTATCTATTCATGATTTTATGCAGTTTATTCTCCACTCGCTATGCTGCAGTTGAGTAGTTTGTTTGAATTATGCAGGAGGTCAAAGAAATCCAGTCATAAGCATAAATCGAAACCTGAAGCAGACTCAAGCAAAAATACACAACCGGAGGTTAGTGCAGGACGAAGGTGGAGCGACACCGATGACGTGGAGTCATCTGATTCGCTGATTGGCAGCTTGAGTGACAGCGGCTTGGAACCCGATGATGTAGACTTGTACGAAGAAAAGCTGTTTTCTTACAATAATTCATTTTATTGAGACAATAAAATTGAAATTTAAAATTATGGTAACAATATGTAAAAAAAAGATAAAAGAAAGAACAAGCTTCCAAAAAGAGTTTTTTTTTTAGCTGTAGGCCTTTTCTTTTCCAATTTTCTAAATTTTAGAAAGTAGAGACTAATTCAAATTTTAATGCACCAAGTCACGTTTGTGGCATAGGCGCCAGCAAGAAGGGGTATTATTTACGTATCTGATGTTATTTCCATAACCCTCTGCGGTTTTTGCTGATTTCGACAGACAAAAATGACAAGTCACACATGGTAGATACGTGACTGTTGAGATTTTTATATCGTGGACTCAAAGTTACGGCATATAATATATCGTATGCCTGTATGTAAATGAAAATGAAACTTCTCATCGAAAATGGAACGACGCTGCGATTCATTTTAACCACCGGGGGAACGGTGAAATCAATTTACAGCGACGCATCTGTTACATTGCGTCGTTGGAACAGATTGTTCCTACAGCTCTTGAGGTATTTGTTTTTTGGTGGACTTTAAAATTTAAAGGCTAAACCTAAACTAGATATGTAAAGGAGAAAGGTAGCACCTGTGTTAGTGAGAAGTTTCTTGACTAGTACTGTATTTCCGCATTATTATGTTAGTCAGGGGTCGGCAACCCGTCCGGTAACGAACTACTCGCGAACCGGCACCGGACCGCGGACAGGCGGTTGCCGACCACTGGATGTAAGCAATGTTTATCAGCCAAGGTATACAGGTGATGATTATACTTCTAATTAACAGTTATAAACATAACTGTTAACATATTATTTTCAGAATTTTACGCATGTACGCTAGAAACATATTGTCATCAAGAAACTTTTTAACAAACTTTTTGTGACACTTTTGTGGTATTAGTGTGCTAGAAAAACGTCAGGGTACTTTTTTCTTTGAATCGGCCAGTAGGATAAAACCATCCTGTTAATGAAATAAGATATATATATGTGGAACTCGATTCGCTAGTTTTGTGGATTATTTGTTACATAGACTGAACATATTATAATTCTGGCAGGGATGGCACGGTCAGGCTACGGGCAAACGACGGCAAACTAATGGAAGAAAAGTTTGGTTTAATAACAAAAGAAAATAAACCTGAACCTATTATTCTCCTCGGTGGAGCGGAAAAGGTAACTGTACAAAGTCTGATAAACCACGAGAACTACACAAGTTAAAGTCGAACCGATTAGACTTAGACCATGTAATTTGGCCAATCTTACAAAATACCGAATTTGTATTGTATTCTTTTCTAAATTAGCTGTGGCAATATTTTTTACGTGAAAAACGTACAGACGTAAATAGTACTCAAAACACTGAAAAAAGCCAAAATATGTTGCTAATTATCTATTTACTAAAGCACACATCCGTTTAGAATCTCTTCGAAGGGGCTGAACATGCGAAAGATGGCGCTACAGAGCGCCACGCTGACGGTTACCATGGATACGTGTTCAGTTTAAAGCAGAATCAAGTAGAGCAATTGGGTGATCACGTGGTTCCATTCAACTTAAAGGGAATGCCAGCATCTAAATTCTTTACCAATCCAGGTTATAATTTCCAACCCCAGAAAATATGAAAACTTTTATTTTGTTCGGGTCCAATAAGCAAATAAAAATCATCGTTTAGATGTCTTCCTAGGACTTTTTATTTATTTGAATCGTGTTTAATGCCTCGTGTCATATGCGCTATTATGTTATCACAGACCATAAACACAAAAATGAATGTACTATTTAAATCTTGTTCTTTAGCTTTAGTTTTTTTGCCAAACTATACGTCGTGATTCAAACTTTAGTCACCTGAAAGTTCTAACGGGTCGCATATTTTATGGTGCGTTTTGACATTTTTTGAGCCTGTTTCATGCCCCACAACAACCAGTTGCGTACACATCTTTCAACTTTGGGCCAGATAGGAATGTTCAGTCAAGGGAACCATTATTTTCGGGCAAAGGACCATCATAATCCTACATATTTTAGGCGTAAAAGTAAAAATGGTTCGTGCAACAATTGAAAACAAAATTTTGTATCCATGCAGTCACGTGGAAGTCTTGGTACTTCAAACCCACCTACAAGGGCGAAGGAGATTTCAGCTTCGACAGAGATGTTTTGGGGAACAAAAGTACAGCTAAACGTGATGAGTTTCGTGAACTTTTTTGCCTTGTACCGATCTCTTATGACGTAACGGAGTCATCAAATATCACGTGGTACAAGGATGACGTAGAGGTAACGTTTTTTACTTGTATAAAAACGTAGCACAGTAAAGCAAAGAACATGTATTTTTGTAACTATTACTTATGTGGAATGAAATGTTGATCATTCGTGTACTGTAGATCGAAGCGTGCGTTTTGATTTTCTCTTTACTGGTTAGGAAAAAGTTTTTTTTAGTTTTAATGTTTCTAAAAAAGTATCGCTAGGATTTTTACACCAAACAATACACGAAACCATAGAATATTACTGCAGGAACAAATGCATTTTATACCACGTTTATTGCAATTAGTGCTATTAACGTGGGACTTAAACCACAAAAGTTAGCGAAATTCCGACAGAAGGGGTAAAGAATAAGGAACTGAATTAAAGGTTAAGAACTAAGTTAGTTTTAATGTCATTTCTATTATCAAACCTCACCCCAACTCCAATCGTCAGCTAACTCACACAACTTTGCTTAAAAATATTAGTTAATGCTCTTTGCGCCACCTACCCGTAATTCGCAAACTGATTTGAGTTTTTACGTTTTTTTCATTGTTTAGCTGAAGGGGCATCCCTTTTTTCGACACCGTATCGAATACACTTCCACGTATATAAGAAGTCGGCTTTTCCTCATACCAACTGCGCAGGGCAGCAGAGATCTGTCTGGTGTTTACTCATGCGTTATATCGGAAGGCCTATCCCATTGGTTGCTGATCAATCACGTGGTTTCTGTGCTCAATGGTAGTAAGTGCTTTTTGTGTTGAGTCAAGCATTGGACAACTGGCTCCTGCTATTTGGTCCCAATTTTGAGATGCTTTTCGATGTGTGGCGATGTGACTGTAAAAGTAAATTTAAACCAAAACATTTTTAATTGTGTTTTTCCTCGTGATAACGGAAATTCTATATTTCTTTTAACTTATAAACTCACTAGAGATAAAGTTTGCTAAATGCCGATAGGTGAATATTTTTGAGTATTTAAAAGCAAATCATGACGGTTAGGGCTATTAGGGTATGGGTAAGGTTTTACATTAAAAAATAAACCCAACTTATAAAGGCCCCAATCTTACATTTAATTCTTGCCCAATTCCAGTCTCACGGTTAAGATAAATACCTGTACTCTTTACAGTTTACCCGATCAATCGGTATTTAGAAAAGTTTTGTAACGGCCTATGGGAGTAGCTCACCTGAGTATACAGGATTTACGAGCTTTGTTCAAATAACATTTAGTATTTTATCGCTTGCAACAAGGAATATACATTGCATTTTTAAATAATTCTAAACATAGTTTCTTGCTAATACTTGTACGTAACGGTGCAGGTCATATATGTTTACTTGCAACGAAGTTATATTTAGTAGTTTTTGGTTTCTAAAATTCTAGTTTTTTTTTACAGACATTCTCAACCCAGGTGGAGTTTATAGCATTATCACGTACATCCGGGACTCCGCGGGTGTAACAGAAACCGGGGCCATCTTAATCATTGTTGGATCAGTTGCTTGTCTTCTATTAATCCTGATCACATTTTGTAGTGTCTGTAGCTGGTATTATGTTATGTTATTTGATTTTGTACAAAACTATTGTTAAGGCTAAATCTGTTTTTGACGCTCTGATTAAATAGGGCAAAGTACAATGAGCGATTTTTAGATCATGATCATGAACTGTACAGAACAATGATCTTTATTAAACAGGAAAGTATAAAGCCATTTATGCTTACTTGAGTTTTTATTTTAAATGAATTAAATTTATATTTGTGATTAATACGTTTTGCTAAACCCGTTTTTTTTAGGTGTATGCGAAAAAAGGGAAAACGAAGAAAAAATGTAAAAAAAGTTGAAGTAAAGAAGTCAATGATCAAAAATAAAGATGTTGACAGCAATGATGAAGAAGAGCAACTGCTGAAAGACGATGTTGACACAAAAGAAAGTGATCAACATCACAAAAAGAAACACAAGAAGAAAAAGCACAAGTTTGTTTTGCAACAACTCAGGCGTAGCCCGTAGCCTCTAGTGATATATATTCACCTTTGTGTTTTATATGTAGCTTTCCCCATTTCGTTGCTAAAGAAACCAAAGTTTGAAATTGCATTGCCCTAGCTAGAGCATGAACAGAATAGTAGTCATTTACGTTTTTTGCTAGGTTTACAGCACTATTTTGAAGTATCTATTCATGATTTTATGCAGTTTATTCTCCACTCGCTATGCTGCAGTTGAGTAGTTTGTTTGAATTATGCAGGAGGTCAAAGAAATCCAGTCATAAGCATAAATCGAAACCTGAAGCAGACTCAAGCAAAAATACACAACCGGAGGTTAGTGCAGGACGAAGGTGGAGCGACACCGATGACGTGGAGTCATCTGATTCGCTGATTGGCAGCTTGAGTGACAGCGGCTTGGAACCCGATGATGTAGACTTGTACGAAGAAAAGCTGTTTTCTTACAATAATTCATTTTATTGAGACAATAAAATTGAAATTTAAAATTATGGTAACAATATGTAAAAAAAAGATAAAAGAAAGAACAAGCTTCCAAAAAGAGTTTTTTTTTTAGCTGTAGGCCTTTTCTTTTCCAATTTTCTAAATTTTAGAAAGTAGAGACTAATTCAAATTTTAATGCACCAAGTCACGTTTGTGGCATAGGCGCCAGCAAGAAGGGGTATTATTTACGTATCTGATGTTATTTCCATAACCCTCTGCGGTTTTTGCTGATTTCGACAGACAAAAATGACAAGTCACACATGGTAGATACGTGACTGTTGAGATTTTTATATCGTGGACTCAAAGTTACGGCATATAATATATCGTATGCCTGTATGTAAATGAAAATGAAACTTCTCATCGAAAATGGAACGACGCTGCGATTCATTTTAACCACCGGGGGAACGGTGAAATCAATTTACAGCGACGCATCTGTTACATTGCGTCGTTGGAACAGATTGTTCCTACAGCTCTTGAGGTATTTGTTTTTTGGTGGACTTTAAAATTTAAAGGCTAAACCTAAACTAGATATGTAAAGGAGAAAGGTAGCACCTGTGTTAGTGAGAAGTTTCTTGACTAGTACTGTATTTCCGCATTATTATGTTAGTCAGGGGTCGGCAACCCGTCCGGTAACGAACTACTCGCGAACCGGCACCGGACCGCGGACAGGCGGTTGCCGACCACTGGATGTAAGCAATGTTTATCAACCAAGGTATACAGGTGATGATTATACTTCTAATTAACAGTTATAAACATAACTGTTAACATATTATTTTCAGAATTTTACGCATGTACGCTAGAAACATATTGTCATCAAGAAACTTTTTAACAAACTTTTTGTGACACTTTTGTGGTATTAGTGTGCTAGAAAAACGTCAGGGTACTTTTTTCTTTGAATCGGCCAGTAGGATAAAACCATCCTGTTAATGAAATAAGATATATATATGTGGAACTCGATTCGCTAGTTTTGTGGATTATTTGTTACATAGACTGAACATATTATAATTCTGGCAGGGATGGCACGGTCAGGCTACGGGCAAACGACGGCAAACTAATGGAAGAAAAGTTTGGTTTAATAACAAAAGAAAATAAACCTGAACCTATTATTCTCCTCGGTGGAGCGGAAAAGGTAACTGTACAAAGTCTGATAAACCACGAGAACTACACAAGTTAAAGTCGAACCGATTAGACTTAGACCATGTAATTTGGCCAATCTTACAAAATACCGAATTTGTATTGTATTCTTTTCTAAATTAGCTGTGGCAATATTTTTTACGTGAAAAACGTACAGACGTAAATAGTACTCAAAACACTGAAAAAAGCCAAAATATGTTGCTAATTATCTATTTACTAAAGCACACATCCGTTTAGAATCTCTTCGAAGGGGCTGAACATGCGAAAGATGGCGCTACAGAGCGCCACGCTGACGGTTACCATGGATACGTGTTCAGTTTAAAGCAGAATCAAGTAGAGCAATTGGGTGATCACGTGGTTCCATTCAACTTAAAGGGAATGCCAGCATCTAAATTCTTTACCAATCCAGGTTATAATTTCCAACCCCAGAAAATATGAAAACTTTTATTTTGTTCGGGTCCAATAAGCAAATAAAAATCATCGTTTAGATGTCTTCCTAGGACTTTTTATTTATTTGAATCGTGTTTAATGCCTCGTGTCATATGCGCTATTATGTTATCACAGACCATAAACACAAAAATGAATGTACTATTTAAATCTTGTTCTTTAGCTTTAGTTTTTTTGCCAAACTATACGTCGTGATTCAAACTTTAGTCACCTGAAAGTTCTTACGGGTCGCATATTTTATGGTGCGTTTTGACATTTTTTGAGCCTGTTTCATGCCCCACAACAACCAGTTGCGTACACATCTTTCAACTTTGGGCCAGATAGGAATGTTCAGTCAAGGGAACCATTATTTTCGGGCAAAGGACCATCATAATCCTACATATTTTAGGCGTAAAAGTAAAAATGGTTCGTGCAACAATTGAAAACAAAATTTTGTATCCATGCAGTCACGTGGAAGTCTTGGTACTTCAAACCCACCTACAAGGGCGAAGGAGATTTCAGCTTCGACAGAGATGTTTTGGGGAACAAAAGTACAGCTAAACGTGATGAGTTTCGTGAACTTTTTTGCCTTGTACCGATCTCTTATGACGTAACGGAGTCATCAAATATCACGTGGTACAAGGATGACGTAGAGGTAACGTTTTTTACTTGTATAAAAACGTAGCACAGTAAAGCAAAGAACATGTATTTTTGTAACTATTACTTATGTGGAATGAAATGTTGATCATTCGTGTACTGTAGATCGAAGCGTGCGTTTTGATTTTCTCTTTACTGGTTAGGAAAAAGTTTTTTTTAGTTTTAATGTTTCTAAAAAAGTATCGCTAGGATTTTTACACCAAACAATACACGAAACCATAGAATATTACTGCAGGAACAAATGCATTTTATACCACGTTTATTGCAATTAGTGCTATTAACGTGGGACTTAAACCACAAAAGTTAGCGAAATTCCGACAGAAGGGGTAAAGAATAAGGAACTGAATTAAAGGTTAAGAACTAAGTTAGTTTTAATGTCATTTCTATTATCAAACCTCACCCCAACTCCAATCGTCAGCTAACTCACACAACTTTGCTTAAAAATATTAGTTAATGCTCTTTGCGCCACCTACCCGTAATTCGCAAACTGATTTGAGTTTTTACGTTTTTTTCATTGTTTAGCTGAAGGGGCATCCCTTTTTTCGACACCGTATCGAATACACTTCCACGTATATAAGAAGTCGGCTTTTCCTCATACCAACTGCGCAGGGCAGCAGAGATCTGTCTGGTGTTTACTCATGCGTTATATCGGAAGGCCTATCCCATTGGTTGCTGATCAATCACGTGGTTTCTGTGCTCAATGGTAGTAAGTGCTTTTTGTGTTGAGTCAAGCATTGGACAACTGGCTCCTGCTATTTGGTCCCAATTTTGAGATGCTTTTCGATGTGTGGCGATGTGACTGTAAAAGTAAATTTAAACCAAAACATTTTTAATTGTGTTTTTCCTCGTGATAACGGAAATTCTATATTTCTTTTAACTTATAAACTCACTAGAGATAAAGTTTGCTAAATGCCGATAGGTGAATATTTTTGAGTATTTAAAAGCAAATCATGACGGTTAGGGCTATTAGGGTATGGGTAAGGTTTTACATTAAAAAATAAACCCAACTTATAAAGGCCCCAATCTTACATTTAATTCTTGCCCAATTCCAGTCTCACGGTTAAGATAAATACCTGTACTCTTTACAGTTTACCCGATCAATCGGTATTTAGAAAAGTTTTGTAACGGCCTATGGGAGTAGCTCACCTGAGTATACAGGATTTACGAGCTTTGTTCAAATAACATTTAGTATTTTATCGCTTGCAACAAGGAATATACATTGCATTTTTAAATAATTCTAAACATAGTTTCTTGCTAATACTTGTACGTAACGGTGCAGGTCATATATGTTTACTTGCAACGAAGTTATATTTAGTAGTTTTTGGTTTCTAAAATTCTAGTTTTTTTTTACAGACATTCTCAACCCAGGTGGAGTTTATAGCATTATCACGTACATCCGGGACTCCGCGGGTGTAACAGAAACCGGGGCCATCTTAATCATTGTTGGATCAGTTGCTTGTCTTCTATTAATCCTGATCACATTTTGTAGTGTCTGTAGCTGGTATTATGTTATGTTATTTGATTTTGTACAAAACTATTGTTAAGGCTAAATCTGTTTTTGACGCTCTGATTAAATAGGGCAAAGTACAATGAGCGATTTTTAGATCATGATCATGAACTGTACAGAACAATGATCTTTATTAAACAGGAAAGTATAAAGCCATTTATGCTTACTTGAGTTTTTATTTTAAATGAATTAAATTTATATTTGTGATTAATACGTTTTGCTAAACCCGTTTTTTTTAGGTGTATGCGAAAAAAGGGAAAACGAAGAAAAAATGTAAAAAAAGTTGAAGTAAAGAAGTCAATGATCAAAAATAAAGATGTTGACAGCAATGATGAAGAAGAGCAACTGCTGAAAGACGATGTTGACACAAAAGAAAGTGATCAACATCACAAAAAGAAACACAAGAAGAAAAAGCACAAGTTTGTTTTGCAACAACTCAGGCGTAGCCCGTAGCCTCTAGTGATATATATTCACCTTTGTGTTTTATATGTAGCTTTCCCCATTTCGTTGCTAAAGAAACCAAAGTTTGAAATTGCATTGCCCTAGCTAGAGCATGAACAGAATAGTAGTCATTTACGTTTTTTGCTAGGTTTACAGCACTATTTTGAAGTATCTATTCATGATTTTATGCAGTTTATTCTCCACTCGCTATGCTGCAGTTGAGTAGTTTGTTTGAATTATGCAGGAGGTCAAAGAAATCCAGTCATAAGCATAAATCGAAACCTGAAGCAGACTCAAGCAAAAATACACAACCGGAGGTTAGTGCAGGACGAAGGTGGAGCGACACCGATGACGTGGAGTCATCTGATTCGCTGATTGGCAGCTTGAGTGACAGCGGCTTGGAACCCGATGATGTAGACTTGTACGAAGAAAAGCTGTTTTCTTACAATAATTCATTTTATTGAGACAATAAAATTGAAATTTAAAATTATGGTAACAATATGTAAAAAAAAGATAAAAGAAAGAACAAGCTTCCAAAAAGAGTTTTTTTTTTAGCTGTAGGCCTTTTCTTTTCCAATTTTCTAAATTTTAGAAAGTAGAGACTAATTCAAATTTTAATGCACCAAGTCACGTTTGTGGCATAGGCGCCAGCAAGAAGGGGTATTATTTACGTATCTGATGTTATTTCCATAACCCTCTGCGGTTTTTGCTGATTTCGACAGACAAAAATGACAAGTCACACATGGTAGATACGTGACTGTTGAGATTTTTATATCGTGGACTCAAAGTTACGGCATATAATATATCGTATGCCTGTATGTAAATGAAAATGAAACTTCTCATCGAAAATGGAACGACGCTGCGATTCATTTTAACCACCGGGGGAACGGTGAAATCAATTTACAGCGACGCATCTGTTACATTGCGTCGTTGGAACAGATTGTTCCTACAGCTCTTGAGGTATTTGTTTTTTGGTGGACTTTAAAATTTAAAGGCTAAACCTAAACTAGATATGTAAAGGAGAAAGGTAGCACCTGTGTTAGTGAGAAGTTTCTTGACTAGTACTGTATTTCCGCATTATTATGTTAGTCAGGGGTCGGCAACCCGTCCGGTAACGAACTACTCGCGAACCGGCACCGGACCGCGGACAGGCGGTTGCCGACCACTGGATGTAAGCAATGTTTATCAGCCAAGGTATACAGGTGATGATTATACTTCTAATTAACAGTTATAAACATAACTGTTAACATATTATTTTCAGAATTTTACGCATGTACGCTAGAAACATATTGTCATCAAGAAACTTTTTAACAAACTTTTTGTGACACTTTTGTGGTATTAGTGTGCTAGAAAAACGTCAGGGTACTTTTTTCTTTGAATCGGCCAGTAGGATAAAACCATCCTGTTAATGAAATAAGATATATATATGTGGAACTCGATTCGCTAGTTTTGTGGATTATTTGTTACATAGACTGAACATATTATAATTCTGGCAGGGATGGCACGGTCAGGCTACGGGCAAACGACGGCAAACTAATGGAAGAAAAGTTTGGTTTAATAACAAAAGAAAATAAACCTGAACCTATTATTCTCCTCGGTGGAGCGGAAAAGGTAACTGTACAAAGTCTGATAAACCACGAGAACTACACAAGTTAAAGTCGAACCGATTAGACTTAGACCATGTAATTTGGCCAATCTTACAAAATACCGAATTTGTATTGTATTCTTTTCTAAATTAGCTGTGGCAATATTTTTTACGTGAAAAACGTACAGACGTAAATAGTACTCAAAACACTGAAAAAAGCCAAAATATGTTGCTAATTATCTATTTACTAAAGCACACATCCGTTTAGAATCTCTTCGAAGGGGCTGAACATGCGAAAGATGGCGCTACAGAGCGCCACGCTGACGGTTACCATGGATACGTGTTCAGTTTAAAGCAGAATCAAGTAGAGCAATTGGGTGATCACGTGGTTCCATTCAACTTAAAGGGAATGCCAGCATCTAAATTCTTTACCAATCCAGGTTATAATTTCCAACCCCAGAAAATATGAAAACTTTTATTTTGTTCGGGTCCAATAAGCAAATAAAAATCATCGTTTAGATGTCTTCCTAGGACTTTTTATTTATTTGAATCGTGTTTAATGCCTCGTGTCATATGCGCTATTATGTTATCACAGACCATAAACACAAAAATGAATGTACTATTTAAATCTTGTTCTTTAGCTTTAGTTTTTTTGCCAAACTATACGTCGTGATTCAAACTTTAGTCACCTGAAAGTTCTTACGGGTCGCATATTTTATGGTGCGTTTTGACATTTTTTGAGCCTGTTTCATGCCCCACAACAACCAGTTGCGTACACATCTTTCAACTTTGGGCCAGATAGGAATGTTCAGTCAAGGGAACCATTATTTTCGGGCAAAGGACCATCATAATCCTACATATTTTAGGCGTAAAAGTAAAAATGGTTCGTGCAACAATTGAAAACAAAATTTTGTATCCATGCAGTCACGTGGAAGTCTTGGTACTTCAAACCCACCTACAAGGGCGAAGGAGATTTCAGCTTCGACAGAGATGTTTTGGGGAACAAAAGTACAGCTAAACGTGATGAGTTTCGTGAACTTTTTTGCCTTGTACCGATCTCTTATGACGTAACGGAGTCATCAAATATCACGTGGTACAAGGATGACGTAGAGGTAACGTTTTTTACTTGTATAAAAACGTAGCACAGTAAAGCAAAGAACATGTATTTTTGTAACTATTACTTATGTGGAATGAAATGTTGATCATTCGTGTACTGTAGATCGAAGCGTGCGTTTTGATTTTCTCTTTACTGGTTAGGAAAAAGTTTTTTTTAGTTTTAATGTTTCTAAAAAAGTATCGCTAGGATTTTTACACCAAACAATACACGAAACCATAGAATATTACTGCAGGAACAAATGCATTTTATACCACGTTTATTGCAATTAGTGCTATTAACGTGGGACTTAAACCACAAAAGTTAGCGAAATTCCGACAGAAGGGGTAAAGAATAAGGAACTGAATTAAAGGTTAAGAACTAAGTTAGTTTTAATGTCATTTCTATTATCAAACCTCACCCCAACTCCAATCGTCAGCTAACTCACACAACTTTGCTTAAAAATATTAGTTAATGCTCTTTGCGCCACCTACCCGTAATTCGCAAACTGATTTGAGTTTTTACGTTTTTTTCATTGTTTAGCTGAAGGGGCATCCCTTTTTTCGACACCGTATCGAATACACTTCCACGTATATAAGAAGTCGGCTTTTCCTCATACCAACTGCGCAGGGCAGCAGAGATCTGTCTGGTGTTTACTCATGCGTTATATCGGAAGGCCTATCCCATTGGTTGCTGATCAATCACGTGGTTTCTGTGCTCAATGGTAGTAAGTGCTTTTTGTGTTGAGTCAAGCATTGGACAACTGGCTCCTGCTATTTGGTCCCAATTTTGAGATGCTTTTCGATGTGTGGCGATGTGACTGTAAAAGTAAATTTAAACCAAAACATTTTTAATTGTGTTTTTCCTCGTGATAACGGAAATTCTATATTTCTTTTAACTTATAAACTCACTAGAGATAAAGTTTGCTAAATGCCGATAGGTGAATATTTTTGAGTATTTAAAAGCAAATCATGACGGTTAGGGCTATTAGGGTATGGGTAAGGTTTTACATTAAAAAATAAACCCAACTTATAAAGGCCCCAATCTTACATTTAATTCTTGCCCAATTCCAGTCTCACGGTTAAGATAAATACCTGTACTCTTTACAGTTTACCCGATCAATCGGTATTTAGAAAAGTTTTGTAACGGCCTATGGGAGTAGCTCACCTGAGTATACAGGATTTACGAGCTTTGTTCAAATAACATTTAGTATTTTATCGCTTGCAACAAGGAATATACATTGCATTTTTAAATAATTCTAAACATAGTTTCTTGCTAATACTTGTACGTAACGGTGCAGGTCATATATGTTTACTTGCAACGAAGTTATATTTAGTAGTTTTTGGTTTCTAAAATTCTAGTTTTTTTTTACAGACATTCTCAACCCAGGTGGAGTTTATAGCATTATCACGTACATCCGGGACTCCGCGGGTGTAACAGAAACCGGGGCCATCTTAATCATTGTTGGATCAGTTGCTTGTCTTCTATTAATCCTGATCACATTTTGTAGTGTCTGTAGCTGGTATTATGTTATGTTATTTGATTTTGTACAAAACTATTGTTAAGGCTAAATCTGTTTTTGACGCTCTGATTAAATAGGGCAAAGTACAATGAGCGATTTTTAGATCATGATCATGAACTGTACAGAACAATGATCTTTATTAAACAGGAAAGTATAAAGCCATTTATGCTTACTTGAGTTTTTATTTTAAATGAATTAAATTTATATTTGTGATTAATACGTTTTGCTAAACCCGTTTTTTTAGGTGTATGCGAAAAAAGGGAAAACGAAGAAAAAATGTAAAAAAAGTTGAAGTAAAGAAGTCAATGATCAAAAATAAAGATGTTGACAGCAATGATGAAGAAGAGCAACTGCTGAAAGACGATGTTGACACAAAAGAAAGTGATCAACATCAACATCACAAAAAGAAACACAAGAAGAAAAAGCACAAGTTTGTTTTGCAACAACTCAGGCGTAGCCCGTAGCCTCTAGTGATATATATTCACCTTTGAGTTTTATATGTAGCTTTCCCCATTTCGTTGCTAAAGAAACCAAAGTTTGAAATTGCATTGCCCTAGCTAGAGCATGAACAGAATAGTAGTCATTTACGTTTTTTGCTAGGTTTACAGCACTATTTTGAAGTATCTATTCATGATTTTATGCAGTTTATTCTCCACTCGCTATGCTGCAGTTGAGTAGTTTGTTTGAATTATGCAGGAGGTCAAAGAAATCCAGTCATAAGCATAAATCGAAACCTGAAGCAGACTCAAGCAAAAATACACAACCGGAGGTTAGTGCAGGACGAAGGTGGAGCGACACCGATGACGTGGAGTCATCTGATTCGCTGATTGGCAGCTTGAGTGACAGCGGCTTGGAACCCGATGATGTAGACTTGTACGAAGAAAAGCTGTTTTCTTACAATAATTCATTTTATTGAGACAATAAAATTGAAATTTAAAATTATGGTAACAATATGTAAAAAAAAGATAAAAGAAAGAACAAGCTTCCAAAAAGAGTTTTTTTTTAGCTGTAGGCCTTTTCTTTTCCAATTTTCTTTTCCAAAAAAATTTAAGTAGAGACTAATTCAAATTTTAATGCACCAAGTCACGTTTGTGGCATAGGCGCCAGCAAGAAGAGGTATTATTTACGTATCTGATGTTATTTCCATAACCCTCTGCGGTTTTTGCTGATTTCGACAGACAAAAATGACAAGTCACACATGGTAGATACGTGACTGTTGAGATTTTTATATCGTGGACTCAAAGTTACGGCATATAATATATCGTATGCCTGTATGTACTATTTGATAGTAATCTATTCATGTTTGTCAAAATTTGGTGTTGGGCATGGGTAGTAATAAAAAAGGTCGCAAAACCACGATTTTTACATTTAACTTTTTCACGTTTGTTAGTGGCATATCTTGCAGTGTGTAAACAAAGTTAAATCATTGGACCCAGGAACAAGTTTGTATATTCCTACTGAGTTCAAATTCGACCCCCGTAATAGGCTAAATGTTTGACTGACAATTCTAAAAGCGATGAACTTTTATTTGCTTTTGCTGGAGTGCCGTGTGTTTGTAACCCCACCATTGTTGCACAATAACAACATTTGTCTCAAGACCTATTGCAGCCAAAACCATAATCCACATACCAGTACACAGCCATGAGACTACAATTGCTGTCAACACATAAAGGTGGATTGACTAATAAAATTTGTGGTATCATTGTTGCCAGCAGCTCCGTTTGGAAATCGTAAATTTTTGTGAACTTTTATATGCTCAATGTCGTCACAATGTCTACATTGTTCGATCATAAAGCCAACTGTGACGCGACAATCAGATTGCTGCGTACAGTAAGTGATAGGTTGTGTTAAAATGAAGGTTAAATACGAAGATGAAGAAGAGTATTTTATTCTAAATGAGGATCCAAGACACATGGCAAGACTGGGTCATTGTGACTTTGTGTTGCCAGATATTACTGGCGTGACAAAAATGGATTCTGATTTGGAAGAAAAATTAGTGTTCGGCAACAGAAATTTGCATAATGCTGGTCAGTGGAAAAGACAGTTGGAATAAAATATACTTGGTTTTTAGATTTTTACTCAATTCAAACTCTGGGTAAATGTTTTATTAAAGATTTTTTACCAAAATTTTACTTTTGCAATTAATCTTTGAATATAAACAAAAACAAATCATAAAGTTGAGGTTTTTGGATTAGTTCACAGTACCAAGTTTTGATTTATGCACAAAACTGATTTGCTTAATTTGACAGGTGGAACTCCAGCGCCATCTGCCGGTAATATACCAAAGGACAATAATGACGATGAGGAGGAAATTGAACAACCACAACCTGTAAGTTGGTGTTGTTTCCCATTTCAAAACTTTGAATTATGCTAAACTTTTTTACATTTATAAAACCATATGTCTTAGCAAGGAAATCCCCTACTTCGTTGGACAAACCAAAATCAGCGTCCGAGTTTCAAAAACGTAGTGCGGTCAATCATAAGAGCTAGAAGGTGGCAAATACCACTGGTAAACGTCAAGGAAGAACACAGCACCGAAGATCTTAACAAAACATGGTAAAGAGTAACCAGAAGAAAGTAACTCATTGTTTCGTAAACCAAGTGCATCTGAATTAGGAAAATAACGAACATTTTCAAGGTATTTGACAACATGATTAGGTCTTTGTTGCTGGACGGCTGTATAGTAATTTGGAATGTTCAGCAGTATTTCCTTTCAAACAAATTTTGCTTTTTTGATACTTGTCACAAAAACATGTAATCTGTATGTTCAGAAGAAACTACTGCTCGTGGTTAGTCTCATGCCTGAAATTTCGCAAAGTCATTGTATGCTTAAAGGTACGAAGACCAGGACACCCTTCATTTTAATGTGAACGCGTTCAAAGCGGGAAGTTCAGGAAATGCGGGATTATCAAAACGCGCGAGGTTTATTCTGATGAAAAATGCGTGGGAAAGAACTGAGGACGAACTTGAACTTATTCATTCCGTCGTCCAACAGATGAAGGTAAAAACATTTCGTGACTTTTCATCTGTTGTTATGGTTCAAAAGTTGTATATATATATCTTTTAGCTTTTAAAAATCTTTAAAAAGCGTTTTTTTAATTGTTTGTAAGTCGTTGGACTAGTTGTTCTCAAACTTTGGGGCCAGTTATTGTTGGAAAAACAATAGCAGAACCTGTTTTTTATAGAAAAAACAAAAGACATACCCAGTGTTTTCAGTGTTTCGTCAAATATTCGAGCATGGTAAGAAAGGAGCTGACTCGTGTCATGCACTTCGAAACATTTGAGGATGGCCGGGTGATCATACAGGAAGGACATTTTGGATTTTCTATGTACTTTATTGTATCAGGAAGTGTCGTAGTTCAGGTTAGTATTCAATAAATGTAAACAGTAGAAGCTGAAAAAACCCACCTAAAATCAATATCGAAATATGATCAGATTGCATAGTTATCTTTAAAAAGTTTATTTCCAACAATAACACGATTAAGTAAGTGTTCCAAGAACCACGTGACAAAAAATTCGAGTAACAAATGGGCAAAAATTCGTTTAATTAAACGCTCCCTTTACCAGGTTGTCGTTAGCCTTGTGTATAATAGAAACATTTGATTAAGCTTTCAAAACTTCAAAGTTATACTATGCCAATGACCACGTTTTGTGTAAAGTAAACAAACTGTAATTTCTAAATTTCTAATGGGCTTGTCCGTTTTTTTTACAACGATTAATGTTAAAGACCACAACAAAACTGTTTTCAGGTCAGTCAAACCGATATGAGAACCGGCGAGAAAAAGAGTCACGTCGTAGGGGAAGTCCCTGCTGGATCGTCGTTTGGTGAACTTGCGCTGATTCAAGATTGCAAAAGGACGGCTACCATCGTTTGCAAGGGTAACGTTTGTTTTACCGCGGTGTGAAATGATGTATGTATTAAATATCTTGACAAAAAGCAAAGAACTTGAGTTGCCGGTTCATGCACAGCAGATAATGCCAACAGCGATTGTTAAAACATCTGTTTTAAACTTTGTGGTGTATACATAAGCACACTACGTAGTTAAATTATTTTTTAAGTCCATGTACAGTGTTCCTAGTATACCCATGAATGGAATGTAGAAACAAAAAGTTTGTGTGACCTATTCTTCTGTTTCAAAATGCCTGAAACATTTTGGAATTGTTTTTCGTTTTTCTGGTTAAAAATATTAACTTCTCCACTTGCTAACAGTTAACAAACAGTCTGCAGGTTTATAAATATTTGTTAGGCACGTCGCAGTTTCTTCGTGTTGACAAACCCGATTTTGACATGGTTTTACGTCGAAGCTATGAACAGGAATGGCAAGATCGACTTAACATTCTCAAATCTCTATCATTTTTCTCGTAAGTAAAAAAAATGTACGACTTATCAAAAGCTATTCAACCCACCAAAAAAATAGAAAAAAACGGCATTTTGTTTAGTATTAAAACGTTATTTTAGTAAAGCTTATCATTGAAAATTTTCGGCTATTTGGTGCATGCAGGGAACTTGTAAGTTATTTGCAGAAATTGGAATGAAGTTGATCTGAAACACATCAACGTGAATTGTAAGATCATTGAGTTTCCAGTGGACACAATAATTGTGGGAGACACAAATCATACACCAGAACATTTTCACTTTCTTGTGTCGGGTTCTTGTAGGATTGTGCGGGTGAGACAATTAATTTCATCGAAATGACAAGATACAATCAAATGAAGAAAGGAGAAATAAATACATTGCGTTGAGAAACGCCCATTTAGAATAAAATGCCTCCGATTGTAAATTTGTTTTTTAAAATAAGGTGGGACTTAAATCTGTTTTCTGTTTTTTTTTTGTCAAAAAAATGTAGTTTGACGTTCATAAGTGGTTTTAATATACCTTTTGAATGGCATGGGTATTGTTTATTGCTTTACTTGTATATATCGACTTATCAGTGTTTGCAGAGTAAATTATGTGTCTATGTAACAGCAAGTATCAGTAGCCTAAATTTGTAAATTTCGTGCAGAAAATAACGATCATGGAAACAACGTCTCACCTCGGCAAAGGACAAACAATGTTGTCGCTTCCTCCGCCAGGTGACGCTCTTAAGTCGGTTCAAAGCCGAAGCAAACAGCTAAGCAAACGTCTACTTGTGATTGGTGAGCATTTTTCACGTAAACTAAACTATTCACTGTATGTTTTAACTTGTGTAATTGATAATTCTAACATAAACATTATACGTACACCTATATTGGCAAAGATAAATATAACTTACATTCATAACTGGGTTCAGCCCCGAAGCGTTTATGCAAACATACTCATTTATAAATCATAGTACGTCAGGTCGAGGGCATACTCTGATTGGCATATTGGCTGGGTGACTTAAAATAGACCAAATATATGTGGGAATGCTTTCTGATTAGATATAACGCCCTCAATGGGCCGGACGTAATATGATTCACATATGAGTGTGCCGTGGTTGCTGGTCTGCATAAACGCTTTAGGGTTGAACCCAATTATTAATTTATGTTCATCTTAACATACCAAGTATATATTTGACAGAAATGTTTGTTCCAAATTTGACAGAAATGTTAAATTTGGTTTCTAAAAGAGTAATTTTTGAGTCCTAATGAACTGATACACTGAGGGCCATAGTGAGTAGCATTATATACCCTCGCTGCAGTCATACACTTTGAATTGCGCATCATGATTTTGTGCCGACAAAGTACAAATAGTACTTTTGTCTACATTTGCGAAAAATACAGTCACTTAAACGCAGGTCACCTTGAACGTAGCGACTATTTCGGCATTGGCGAGGATCTGACCTCGACTTACGTTGTTACAACTAGCAAAGTGGAGTGTCTCATAATACCCAGACATGCCATTGTAGCACTTGAAAGGACCTGTAAGTATTTGAATAAATTTGCTTTGTTTGCGAACACAAAAACGTAGATGTTGTAAGTCGAGTGTTTTTATGATGTGTTTGTACATTGCTTTAACTGTAAAATGTGGCATCTAAAATTGTGAAATAAGCTGGTGCCGTGACGGATGCAACAAAGACTATGTCGGTGCGAGAGATGCTCTTTACTGCCAACATGCGGTTATTATCCGAGGAAGATTCGTTTGAGAGATGGATGACAAATCTCCGATGGAAAAATTACAAGAAAAAGGTAAATACAGTTATCGTGACAATGACAACCGTGTTGCTGAACGACAAATTGTCAACACAAAAAGAGTAGAGCAATGCAACTGTAAATGATGTTTTCTATTGTTTGCCTGCAATGGTTGCGTAGCTTATAGTTGGCAGTCATAATACGATTAACATTCGGTATTGTTTACCACTTACAAGGAACGTCATTTCGATGTAATTTTTTTCTCGAAGTCTAAAGAGTTTTTAAAGTGAAAATCTTATCTGGGCCACGTTTTTCGTTCAATTTCCATTTTTACAGCTGTTGCAAGCTGTTGTTTTAGCATTGGTCCTTTCCTGTTTCTTTTGTTTTACCATGATTGCGACGTATAGGTTCGCAGCTGTGTTAAGAAGGCCCATGTTTGCGCTGCACTATCACAGGGTGTATATACGTTTAACATCGTTGTCCACGTAAACAAAATCAAACACAAAATGCGTTAAATAAAAACTTCGTTTCAGCAACAAAAACACCTGTTAAATCACGCTGTGGTGATCAAATGATTTGTTGAATATTGATATTTACAAACCATACCAACGTATTACAGATGATGCGCGACATTTTGGGTCGAAAACCTGTCCGACTACCGAAGAAACAGAAACGACGAGAAAATCCCACTAAATTGGTAAATGACACCCGATTGCAAGCCAAGCTCTCTGCCCTGGGTTACCCTCTTGCCGAAACACAGCCGAGTCCATGCCCTGTGCACAGAAGAGCCGGTTACCAGCGTCGCGACACGTTTCGCTTGCCACCAATAGACCGTGACCAAGGTAGGGAAACCCCCGATGGCGTTGGCGCAGCAACGGACCAAGGCACAGACAAGCCAGCAGGGTAATTGCCTGTCATAGCTAATGCACTCCAGTGAATAAGCAATCAATAATGTTCATGAATTTATTGCAGTGCTCCACGCAAAGCTCGTCACCGCTTTCAAATGAAGGCATCTTCCCTTGCCGAGCAGTCTTCTCCCAATGTCAAAAGACCAATACCAAAAGTGGCAGTTACCCCGAGCTAGCAGCCCGTCCACACGATCAATGTTTTCAAATTTATGTGAATATCAGCAAATTAAAAAATCTATTGATAATAATCAACTTAAATAAGCTGTGTGAAATATTTTGCTGGGTCGCTTTGCTATTATTTTTACAGCTATAAACAGAATTACCAGCAGCCTGTGACGAGCTGACCAAGTCAGACAATATATATAAATAAAAAATACATGGTTTTAAAAATTTATTTCAGCCTGATAATGTTCAAAAAGTTCTATTGAACGATAGATATCATTGTACACAATAAAAATCTTAACAAGTCTTAAAAAATTTATATATGTATGAAACTTGTAGTAAGGTCATTACCATATAGTTGACCTTCAAAAAATCACCAGCTAGCTTTAAATACTACGTTATCTTTAAGGAACAAAATATGATTTCAACCCTTACAACGTCGATATTTCGTTTTCGAAGGGTTGAGATTGTGATAGTGTATTTTCGGTATTTCGCGTATAAATGAGCCTAACGGGGGTGTTACATATGCAAAAAATAATAAAACACGTAAAGAAAAGGATACTAAACATTAAGCAAGCATTTCCATTTAAAATGCGAGTGTTAGTTTATCGATGTAATCGACTTACTTTTTGTATCAAAAAATTGAGTCGAGAAATTAATTTATTTGTCGGTGAGTTGTGTCGTATTATAGTTTTTCGGCATTTGTGTTTATTGCATTGGTTTTGTAATGATAATATTAAAAAATTAACTCGAGAAATCTGATGAGCCACAGGCTAAAGGCTACTAGGTTACAGCAGGTAGGTGTGTTATGTTAGCTTAGCGAGCCTACCATGACTAAGCGCTAAATAGTTTAAACTAGCTATATATAGTATTGTAAGGCATTTAAAAAACGTGTATTACAACTGTAGAAAATTTAGGAAATTTTATTGATGCTAATGTGACCAGCTTTTAGCATTTAATAGCTTTAACTGGCTGAAAATAGCTAATTTGTATTGAATTTAAAATCTTGTTTAACCCATTAACGGCGAAACGGCTAATCCGATTTTTCCGTTTCAAATATAAAATACATTCAATGATAGAATTCAATTCATGGGTGGGCATTCGTTTCCATGACAACCTATTTTTAAAGTAAAGCACTGTATTTTCGGAATGAAACAGGTCTTGCATCAACAATGTGCATTGCGTATAATATTTGCTTTCTAGAAAGCGTTGCCTTAATAACATTTAAAACGTTTTAAAAATAATTGTTTCCAAAATCAAAATGGTAAAGCAACGCTTCATTTAGAAATATCTGACATTCCAGCAAGCAATATCTAACACAATTGATAACTGAGCGATATTAACAACTTTGCTTGCTGGAATTTGACGTCAGTATAATACACAATAAGGCCGGCACCCTTCGTCGGTTTGTACGTTGTGCTTAGTGCAGTGTGTTCATATTCGCCGCATGGTATTCACATATGCAGTCTTCGCTAAAGCACGCAACTGCACTGATGTCCAGTAACGTCCTTGGGTAGCAATTAAAGAGTCAACTGCGTGCTACGTTGGTGGTCATAATAGTTTCTTGTGTGTTTGTTTTGTTCTGATTACTCTTTCTTAAGACAATTGGGCTTTTCGTTCAGCAGTAAGTGTATAGTGTAGGTTTGCTAAGAACAAAATTGTGTAGGTTTGCTAAGAACAAAAAACATCTAAGTGTACAAATTGCAAAATTGCCTTTCGTATAAACTTTGGTTTTAGCAACGATTTCTTATTTTGTTGTTTTTATTTTATATTAAGATTCGGATTTCAGTGTTTTGCAAACATATACACGTCAAATAAAAAAAATTCAAATGTGTAGACTACAAACAGATTGACATCTACTGTATGTATTGATACAGTTTAGAATAAACGTTGCACATTTGGTTAAAAATTTAGGATTAAAAACGGTATTTTATATTAATTTTATTATCCAATGAAAGTTGCAATTGTAACTAAAAGTTGGCAATTTGTTTAGTAATTAATTTTAGCAGGCAGTACAAGTATATAAATTGTAAAAGGTTGGTTTACAACTGTAGGAGACTTTATTGAGTCAGAATAAAATGGCTGAAACTAAACAGGTACATGGAATTGACCTTCATTCATGCCCGTGCTTTTTCGATATTGTTGTGTTTTTCCGCGGTGTGTGGCGTAATTGTACCTCAAGCCAATGTTTGTCCAGCCTATTCATCAGGGATAAGTTGCAACAACACAGCGGCATAATTCAGACAGACGCAAGAATTTTTAACCAAGCACTACTTTACGAGATTGGCAGACTTTTGTTGAACCTTTGGGGAAACGAAAATTGTCGTTTTTAAATCTGTTATTAAAGCTAAGTTTCGTGTTGTGTTTATATTCTGCATTATTGGAAAAGAAATTTTTAGACACTTTATAAAGAAGTCGTAAGTTTTACGTGTTAGAAACTGTTATTTGTATTCCAGAAAAGTCAGATCACATTTTTAATGTCATTTCACACGCAGAGTTTGTTTTTACCTGTTGGCTTGTAGTTTGGCCAACAATGTACTTGGCCCAGCCCGAAGTGAAGGCAGCTATCAGTTTTTTTGTGGTTTCTTAGAGTTAGACATGGCTGCAAATTATTGGCCATTTCAAAAACAAAGTGTCCTGCATTAGTCCGTATAATGTGACCTAAAGATGAGTAAGAACCACTGACTGATTGTTTCCGCGCTGTTTGATAAAAGAAAAACACAAAAGGTACAATAAATATTCCTCCTCCCCTGTAGCGTCGCACCTTCAGTGCAGCGCCTGGACAAGCTACCAGTGCGAGCAACAGAATTTTATTTCGACCAAGATGAATGACGCGCGCAATAAACGCGGTTTTCTGCAAATATAACAACACTAGTAAAAGTCAGAACGAGGAACAACGACAAACGCATTTACAGGAGAGAAACAAATAACGTACCAAACTTTGATCGGTCCAGGCATTAGACATCCCAGTTGGAAATCACAGATTACGGTTTTCACACTGTAAATATCGTAAGGCGAAATGAGTAAAACATATAAAAACACACCAAGATACAGGCCATTACATTAAAACATACCGGCGTACAGCAATGCAACCAAGTCACTTCCTCGCACAGATCGATGTACGCCGAATCTTGCCCACAGTAAATTAATCGGGTCACAATATTCCAATGCTCAGCGCAAAGTTCACAGGTCCAATTTACTTAGGTACAACTTTTGCACATTTGCAGTAAAATTTCTGTTTCAAATACAATCAGAATGTCGTTACTTAGCTATCACAACTCACTTTCATGCGTTCAGCACATCACAGACACTAATAACTAATAACCATGCGGTCTCGCACGAGGTAATTGCACCACAATGGATTTTACGTCACAAAGTCATTGTTGCGACAATAGCAATGCCAGGACGATCTTCCTGGCAACCGTACATAACAGTTTGCGCCGCTAGAGGCAAGAAATCTTACATCCCCTTTTGTGGCATATTTGTAACTTTTGTTGTTAGCGCAAGTTTACTTAAAACGTTCAGTCAAAAAATATTGGAACCACCATGTTAATGTTTAACGCAATTTGCCATGACTACACAGGGTGACAAATTCTTATCAGTTGATCTGCAGAAAAAACCAACAATATTGAAACAGTCACTGGATAGTGTCAGTAATCCGTAGGTCAGTATTAAAAAGATAAATGGCCTGTCCACTTTCAGCGAGAAAGCGACCAAACAAATGTACTTGGTAAACAACCTCTCCCAATCGCTATTACCTTAAAATTAACCAGTACGACAGAGAGTGGATCTACCTGTTGTTTGATGTAGATTAACTATCGTAAATCAGGACGAACTTTTATCGGCCGGCCAAAGTTTACTTAAGTGCTACGGAGATAGATCACAAAAACTGAGACTCTTAATTATTGCCAAAGTGTATGTGTTTGGCTACTATTACTTTCTAGTTACGGGGTTAAAGTAGTAATTTTTTGCGGGTGCTGGCTTATTTTTCGTAATTATTTTTCCGGTTTGGGATGTATATGTTTGGAGTGTCACTCAACTTTTACAAAAGTCAAGAGAAGGCATTGTGTTAAATTCTTTGTGTGTTTGTCGTGTGTCCGTAGTTCATTGTTCAGAATTAATGAAGTGTGACAAAATCAATGCATAGTTTGCAGCTAGGTCAGAGGAAATACCTTTTTGATGACTTAATTATCGTAAGCGAACTTTACTTGATCAGAATAGTGGTATGACTTGGAAGTTTAGTTATGAAACAGTTTTACACAACACAATACCAGTGTTTTCTGGTCCAAATAGTTATCGATTTGTTTGAGTATCCTATATTGTTTACACGTACTTTGACGTAACAAACATAGTAACTCATTGTAAAAACACTGCACGTAAAAACAGGACACGGCGGCAAAAGCTAGAGGTTGCAAATGCGCTAAAACAATGGTGAAGTGAATGAAATAAAGTAAAGAAACTCAGCAGTAAACCCTGGTAAAGATAAAGTACATTTTTAAAACAAAACACTTATTTAGGAATGACATAAAAGCCACCCGTTACAGTTGCCATCCAATAAATGACAAAAACACCAATGAAAGGATTGGAAATCCCTCTTTCATAGCAGACATTCGGAAAATCATGTTAGTCTTTTTTAATTCCATTTCACACCTTTGATCAACCACTGAGTCTCCAGTCTTGTTAAATGTCAAAATAAATTGGCAGCAACCTTTTCATTGAACCTTTTCCCAGGGGAAAATAGTCTAAATATAAATTTTATCTCACACCTCCTGGCGTCGTTGCCAGACACCTTGTCACGAACCGGTGTGACTTTCAATGTTTAAATTAAATGCATGTCGTTATGTTTTTATCAAAATGTGTTGATATGTTTGCATTCTGTCAAAATCCGTTATGCAACGTTCTCGAAAGGTTTTTTGCTATTATTAGACGATTTATGAAATAATGTGACACAGTTGTTTTGCATCAAACAAAAACTGATTTTTTTAAACCTTTATAAAAGAAATTTTATCGCTTGGTCACTGATTTTTATCGCTTGGTCACTGATTCAGTCGAGGTTGTAGTAGCTCATGACAAACACGTCATGTATTTCTGTTCGTTTAACTCAGGGTGTGCACAACCTTTTCGCCACTACAGCCGCATTGCAGATCCTTATTTCACCCTCAAAATCTGTTTAGAGCAGCTTGAGAATCAAAATAGTTGGAAATGTGGTCTTATTTCCGTCACAGCCGCATATATTTCAATAAACATGTTTACGGTCGCACAAACTCGTCTCTGCGACCGCAGGTTGTGCACCCCTGGTTTAACAGAATCTTCCGAGTACAAAACTTTGGGGTTTTAGTTTGCTACAAATTCTGACACACAATTTCTTGGCAACGGTTGCTGTGCTGTACTTACATATGGAAGCCTGTAGTGCCAGAAGTGATACACTGTTGCCGACCAAAACTTAGATAGGTTACCGCGTTTCTGTCACTAAGTTGTAGTTTGTTGCAAAGTCATAAGTCGGGCTAGGCTTTATGGGTCGTGTCCGGACCACATTTTGCTTAATTTTAACATTGGGTTTGTAAATTCGGGTATAATTCGAGGTTCGTTTTTTTCGGTCCAGGTTTCGGTTTTTTACAGTTGCATACGAGACTCAATTTCGGGCCCGCTTAAACAACTCTGCATAGTTATGTTACCTTTATTAGCTGATAAAGAAACGATAAATGCTAAATGCAAATTTGTTTGCAAATTGTTAAAGAGTGGTCGCTTTACTGACGCGTAACAGTTTTTAAAATACTTGCCTTCGTTGCTATGGTATAACGAAAATAATATTGGCTATATAACTTGTTGAGAGTTATTGGAAAACTTCGATTTGTGACCAGTTCGAAATTTAACGCGATAATGCAATAATGTCCTTCTGGAATGTTAACAACAGCTGAACAGAAAGTTTTAGGGTTTGACTTAATACCGCATACTTTCAATGTGTTAAGCCCCCAAAACGACCTGTATAATAGGACGTCGAAACGTCGGAATAAAATTACATTTGCCAGAAGATCTCTACAAACTTGATATTATGCCTGACAGCAATAGCTTATATATTTTTGCTTGGTTGGCTGTTGTGTAACTTGACAACAAACCGCCGAAATCGTGAAATTTATTGACCGTACCCCTATCTTTATTGCCCAAAGCATAGTTCACAGTGTGCGGTTGTTAACCAACGAGTGTGCCTCGTAAATTGACATAGTTTGAAGGATCTAAGCTCGTCCATAACGTTGCCGCGTATCATGTTTGCACTCCAAAAATCTCAGACCTAAACTCGTTGCGACGATAAATCCTAGTATCTAGTTACAAATGCATATCAACCGTTGAGGAGCCATCACACCTTTTAAGGGCTGTTGCTGGAGTGTTTGACAACATTTACTGCGTTTCTTTGCAGAAAGAGCACGCATCAGAAACAAGCATTGCAAAAAAACTCAGTTATCGCCGGAATATAAAGCAGCATGTATTAGTCGTTGGGTTTTAAATATATTTATTGTGACTGGTCTAATTTGTTTTGCGTTGTTCTTATTTTGGAAATAGCATTTCTAGCTTTGAGCGCAGGTATTAACGCCGTAATTGTTTGTGCGGTTGGAACGAGGACCCACTTTCCGCCGATAAACCGTTATCGATTTCCCGCCAAACGCAAAAGGTGTCGTGGCTGTTCACAGCAGACCAATGTCCCTTTTTCTAGTCGCCGCAGTCACTTGATAACCAACTAATATAGTGAATATCGCTACTGTAACAGTCAAAAGCTTAAACAAGGCCAGTCGTATTTGCCGTCGCTTTTACCACTAGTGAATTTTTGTTGATTCTGTTTAGGGTCTGCCTATTGAAATGTTAAAAGCCAGGTAGTTTCGCGTTTAAACGGAGGCTGTGGAGTCTGGTAAATAGTTGATTTCATTGTACGAATGTTGGCCTGTCATACTATCTATTTTTGAAGGACATGTCCTCTTTTAACTGCAAAGAAAATTGTCTTGTGAGGACAGTAAAAAAACGCTTTCATTATTTTTTGCATATCTTGCTTGATTATAAATGTAGGCCATTTCAAACCGGGTTGAATCTTTCGCCAGATTAAACTTACGGCAACGTTGTGGCTAACAGACAGAAATGTTTTGATTTGTGGTAATTGTTCATTGAAACTAACAGAAGAATAACTTTTTGCAAACTAGTCGATTTTAACTGTTTGCGCGAAATGTTTGTCAAAAAAGTGGGCTGGTTGGTCACCTTTGACGATAACGTGTCGTCTTTTTACCATTAGAAATAGGTTATCCCTAACGGATTGGGCACTTATTTTAAGGTTGCTTCGCTCAGTTTAATAGACCTGATTTTAGCTATAAAGTGAATACTATACAATATTGTTTGCATTGAGTAGAAAATCTTTCTGCTTCAGATTTATGCGGCTTAATACACATTGATTATTAACTTTGTATTAATTATTGAATACCAATAAATAACGCGATCGCATTGCATTAAATTTATCGATTCAATTAGGAAATGAAATTTTGGTTACTAGTACGTTTGCACATTTAATGCAGGTAAGCGAGCCGTATTTTAGTGTAATTTGGACATTGCCAGTAGCTGTATTTGACGAAGGTCAATTAAATGACCATTTATCCCTAGCTTGTTGTCAGAGCAGACAAGACATGAAAAACAGAGCAATACAATAAAAACATGTTCAATTCGTAACGTCTATTTGTCACAAAACATCTCGCTAATTTGCTGTACCTGGAGTCAGTGTCAGCCATATGGCGTCAAATGTTTTAACGAAGGTAACAGCTGCGACTGTCCAAAGCTTGCGTAAGCAGTGCGTATGTTGTGCATATTCAGACTATTACCAGCTTCGTTACTGGAAAGCTGTCAAAATGAACAAGTCAATTTTGTATTAAACAGACATATTTTTTCGTGTGCAGTACGGAAAAAGGCTAAACAACGTAACACCTGTATCAACACGCCAGTTGCATTCTTCGTATCTCTACGTTAGTCACGCACAAATTTTGAACTTAGGCGTAAAGGTAGATTGTTTTCGTGTTCCGAATGTGCATGGTCCAGCAGTAGTTATACCTAATGAACTATGGACGCCTTATATTTTAGGAAAAATGTCTCCACCGCATCTCACGCAAAGCGAAAATTTTGGGATCCAGTTTTCTACAAAGGCATTTCGTGCGAAAATTTTGTTGTGTGCGCAATAACCTTAGGCTTGCTGTTACGGTCAAAGAAACCCAGAAATAGTTTTTGAAGAAATCTATTTTGGAGTGGAATATAGTGAAATGTCTACCACGACTTTTCCCTATTTGTCTTTACGAAGCGCAAAGTTGTTCACTTGGCGTTAACTTAGACTTAGATATAGGCATAAACACCCATTAATTACTTTAATTTTGATGCAGTTTGGTAGATAAAACCCATATTTTTTTTCCATTTTAAGCTAAAATGCATGCAGCAAACTGCCGACGTGGCCTTAACACAATGGGCGGTGCAAGGCTGCCTTAAACTTTTAAAATGTCCCCGAGTATATAATATTAAGTGTTTCAATCACTGCACTTTTAACCATAAGATTATCAACTTGCAAAATTTGCCTATCTGTAATCCCTATCGTATCTTCTTGCATCGAAATTTTGTCTTCCACTTTTTGATTTTTGTTTATTTAGACAGCAATTACAGGGGCTCATGGCTGTCTGTTAACCAGGGAGAACTGACAAAACCGCTTCAGTTTCGTTGCAATGCATTAAGCTGTTTTAAGGGCAGTTTTACTGTTGATCATTGTTGAAAGACTCTTCTGTCATATTAAAAGCACTTCCTGACGTGTTGTACGACGAAAAGCTAGAACCACGGTAGAAGGTAAATCGTTTTTGGTTCGGTGTTTAAGCCAACGTGTCCGTCATAGGAAGTTTGTCTACGATAACATCATTTAAAATTACCAGTAGTATCGCCAACTTGTGTTGGATCATTATGATATCATTAAACTTTGTATGGGTTTTGTTGCTATTTGGGTGTGCATTTAAATCTGCTAGGACACAAACATAATTTAAACAATGCCGTAACTTTTAGCTTTTTCGGAAATATGTCCACCTATAGGAACAAGTAGATGTGTTATGAATTTGCTCTTAAACCGCCAATCACTAGCCGGGCATCGTTAGTTGAAGACCTCAAATGAATACATCAAGCTTTATCAGTAATAAATAATTCATTTCGCGACTTAACTGTTTGTGACATTCAATTGCGTCACTCTTTTCACTCCGTGAACTCGGCGGGGTCGAAAGAACGGCAAGAAAGGGACCATTTTGTAAACTAGGTGACCAAATTTGATTCAGACATGGGTTTGGGTGTGGTGGGGAATTGGAATCGAAATCAATCAAACTTGTTTCACTCAGTCTTACTCAAGTTTCTTTTGAACCCAAACATGTGTGTATGCATACCGCTTTTTAAAAAGAGTAGTATACATTTTTTTAACAATCATTGGTTGAATTCACTTTTATAAATTGCTTGGTTTTGATTTAAATAATACTATTTAACTCAATTTACTATGCATAATCGTTTTTAGCGGTTGCGTGCCGCTAGCTGTTAAGGCCGAAATGTCGGGACTGATCAAAAACGGAAACAAAGGCGGTTTATTTCAAGAAATGCGTTGTAGGACAGTGCTTTTTACCCATTTGGCTTTAAAAGCAGGCATAAAATTGCGTCTAGAACCCGAAAACCAGCCCAATAGTTGGCCAAAATTGCGGGGTAAAATGGCCCTGCTTGTGTATAGTCTGGCCCGCATCAAGTCAGTTTTATCTAAGTTCAACCCCGAACCCTACCCAAACCCGGCTCGAACCTTAACCCGACCCGAAAATCTTACTTTCAGATTTGCTTTGTATTAATGCTATTGGTTTAAAAACCCAGTAACGTTTCTTAAAGCTAATAATATTGTTGCGTATCGTACTTACAATGTTTGTTGTATTACTTTTTCTTGATTTACGTGTTGCTTGTATTTAAGACGAAGTGCTTGTTTTTAAGACGACGGCAGTACGAAACATCAAAGTGCAAAATGTTCGACATACTTTACAATCTTCGGTCCGACGTAAGTTATTGAAAGGGGTTTTATTTCTGTTACGTACTTGTTAATTATGCAAAAAATTCTATGAATACGGTTATTGTTTTTGTTAACATCTGCCTGAAACGATTTAGGGTCTGTTGTAAGTATAACTAAAAATAAACCCTGTGAGTTTATAGTTGGCAGCAGTCTTTTACAGATCACAAAGCCCACATCTGCCGGGTGCAAAGACTAGTTGGCCCGGCAGGTGCTGTGTTCTGACCAGAATAATCCCCCCAATTTTCTAGTGATTGGTTTAGCAATTTGACAAGTTCGACATCTTCGTTCATTGTCTAATTTTTCCACCAATTTTAACAAGGAACCGAAAACGCAATTTAGGTGACTAATAAGTTTGATTGAATCCATTGAATCCCACATCACAAACAAACATGTTTTGGGGTGCTATGTGCTGTGCTGCCATGCGTGTTAGAACATGACAGCGTGTAACAGATTGCCATATTGATTTTCACGTACAATTTATTTGGAGTTATATTTTAATTAGTATTGAACCTGCGTTATATATTTCCGATCATAACCCAGTCAGAAAAATTATCTCCCGCCATCCATGACTTTTCCCCCGAAATGGAAACCCGGGGAAAAAGTAGGATGAAAAGTTGATACTGAGCCAATGATATCAGGAACCTATATCTACCTAACTTGCCATGAAACTTGACGCCGGACCACAGATCAATCATAGATAAGAATTTTTGTATGGTTCATCTGCGGGCCTTTGCCAGCTTTTCTCCGTTTTTTCTTTGGGCCTTTTTCGGTTATCTGACAATTTTCACCATTTTAACTATGATCAGCTATAATTTACTGCGTTTTTATCCCACTGACCTCTCCAGCAAACACAATACATCAAATATGGTCTCTTTGCAATATATTTTTAGCGCATAACGACAGTACTCACACTTTGACAAATAAAAGTTCGACGTACAAAATAAACAGCTCAGGAAACACCCAATAAACAGCATCTTCCAATTCACTTTATAACACTGCTGGATAATTTGCTTCCTTTCATCTTACCTACAGATACAGACAAAGAGTTAGATTACAATTGTACAGGAAAAATAAGAAGTAGGAGATTCTGGCTTGCTTATATTAAACTTACCATAACAATAATTGACTTTCATAATGTGAATCAGACTTTTTGTTGCCACGTATCGGTTTTGGCTTAAACTGAATCTAAACACTAATTCTCACCTGTCTTTACTTGCAAATTGCCTAATGTGTTATATTTACTTTATGAATAATAAACATACACTTACTGGAGTAAAGCTGTTGTCACCAAGACCACTCACTGTGCATTCTTTTGCCAAATACTTCCTTACGAACAGTTCTTCGAATTCTAGCTAGCAGTTGCTGTGTTATAAGCGTCCTCTACAGAGTACAACAACCGCAAATGATTGTCTCGTAGCATTGCGACATTTTGATTTCTCAAATAGAACACGATGTGATTGGACAACGTCACAATTGACATCGTCATTCGTTGTTTAAAAAATTAGAGGTTTGTAGCTGATTGGCCAGAAGGTTTTGCATCACTAAGCCCCACGTTTTTGAACTTTCTTAAACCGTATCAGAAACCATGCGATAACCTCATTTTTCAGCACAAAACGATCACGCTCGACTGAAACCAAAAAAACTGCTGCGAGTTATGCTCATACACTGCAAACACATCTGTGACAAATTTCAAAGATAGCATAATAAACGGTCGGGTTATTTGTGCTGATAATGATTATAATCTATAATTAATAATTATTAATGACAACCCCATATTAATAAACTGTTACTGCCAGACATAATGTATAACCGAGTATTGCTAGCAGTTTTATTATATACAATCGACGTTTCGACATCCTATACAACCCCAACTGTATCGGTTAAATATGTTAAACGGCAGAGCATTTGGCGATCTACCTGTCATATCTGGCGTTTATGTTTGTGTCATGTGTGGTTTTCGTATGTATGGCCCATACCACTGCACAACACAGATTTATCTTTCACGTTAATTTGTGTTATATAAACATGGCAGAAAGTAGATGTCGTAATGATACGTGGGGACAATTTTTTGCTTGGCCGGAGAAAAACATAAGAAAATTTCTGACTGGGAAGTGACCTATAACCTATACAACAATTAATTAAACGTGTGTTGAAAATAATGGAACGGGTCACAATTGTATTTATGACGTTTATGACAAATGTTCGCGACAAATCAAAAATAATATTACCGAAAAAGAAATTTTTATTTTAATAACATCTTAATTTGGCGATTGTAAACATGAAAGATTGTTTACACACATATTTGTATTTGGTCGAATTTTTGACAAAAGACAAAGGCGCATTCAACCAACTTGTGCGCATAATTAACTTTATATCTTTTTCTTCTCCAACGGTTAGCGCTTTCGTGTTGATTTTGCTTTAAATTCATGCCCATCTGTTTTATTTTAATCTTTAACACTTCATATATCCCGTAGCGTATGTGGACACAAGTATTTGAACGATCAATATATTGTTTCCTGTGGGAGTGCTCATGGTTTAATGAGTGGACACGTGAAGTAGTAGTTGAACAAAATATGTCAAGGACTCTTCATTTTTGTATTGATTGATTTGATGGGCAGGCTATTCCAATGTCTCCCACAAAGCACTAAAACAAAACGTTGCGTTATAAAGTTTCAAAATGGACGGTTTGACAATGTCAAAATATGCTCATCACTCTCTAGGTTTATCACACCAATGTTAAAATCTTTGAGGAATATGTATTTTCCTACCGGTAACAAAGTCCAACATCCATTTTCTTGTATGAGGACATCCTAAATGACATTATTATATTGCCTGAAATGTTTGTTTTTTGGCAAGAAAATGCACGGTTCAAGACCTAACATTAGGCAAGTAATCAACTAAGTTACGTTTGTGGTTTCTACACTCACTCCCACTGCTGCTATTAACTGGTGATGTTGATTGTTTGTAGTACGACGCTGTGAAGATGCGGCAGTACTTATGCGGTGTACTTGACGACGCCGAGGACTGCCTAGAAAAATCAAACCAGTCAGATTCACAAGGTGTGTTTTTTTCTGTTTACTTTAGTTTGTTATGTTTTTGCTCAAAACTCAAACGGTGGGCTGATAGGAGCAAACGTTTGAAATAAATTTGCTCAAAAATTTCAAAGTCATAGATGTTCGAGCTGTTTTTTGGGTTATAACCCTAAAAAAACGCTCTGTAATCTACATGAAAGTCCCAGGGCTATATTTACCCCGGTGCTGAGCGCAAATAATACGGTAGCTACGTTAATGACCGGTAATTTATTTACCTTTGGCTTGAACAATTTCCGAAAATACCCACGGTTGTTATGGAAACTTGTTTGATTCTCTGTCGCTACAGATGGTGTGGGTCTAAAATTAATTGGTACTGGCTTCGCACGCTATATGGCTAAGTATTTATTTTCACCGCTATGTGAGCTCTGGTAAGAAGACCCGTAGCTGTCAATGTTTAACAGAAGTTGGTTTAATATGCGGTTTAATTCCAGTCAGTCAGCAAAATGTCACAAAATTACGCAAATATAATACTTTCGTGGAAATATGCTTGACTTTTGATGTAAAATACATAAAATTTATCAGTACACTGTGAAATAACGCTGTGAAATATCAATGTCAAGTGCACACTTGTTTTGAAAATTAAATTTTTTGCAAAATGTTTGCAAATTTTTGTGCAGTTATGTAATTTAGCATAAGTTTGATGATGAAAATAACTTTTTTTTAGCAAGAAGCCGTATTTTATTAATTAAAGCAGGGGTCGGCAACCTTTTTTCTACCGCGGACCGTTTTTAAAACTGAAATTTGATCGCGGACCGGCCTCCAAAAAATACAAATATGTAGCGCCTAAATTGCCTAAAGAAAACGCCTAAATTAGTTATAATCCCCGGAATACATGGGCAAAATGTTTTGAAGCATTTAACCTGAAAAATTGTACGGCCCGGTTACGAACTCGTCGCAGGCCGGTACCGGGCCGCGGCCCGGCGGTTGCCGACCACTGAATTAAAGCATCATAACTATTTTGATCGAGTCAAGACCTTTAACAAAAGCAAGTTGTTTCATCTCCCAAACCCCGCCGCTTGATCCTTAATCTTCACGGTCAATTGGTTTTAGTCCTACGGACCATTAGTGCAGATGCTATTCCCGGGCATATTTTCACGCCCTTGCATAGTTGCCGCTCTTGCGAAGTCATTTTGTACTCCCTTTTAGTTACTATAGCGACAAAGTAAAACTCCCCTGATGTTTTATGCATGACTTTTGATTTTCGTCTTTAAATTGCAATTATCATCGGACAAATTGTTACATTGCTCTTGTTGGACTGCAGATGCAAACTCACCGGCCTGTAGTTGTTTACTGAAGCTTTTGCAACAATTCTGTAACCGTCAGGAAATACGACGTTTTGAACATAACGATTTAAATTATACCTGTAATTAAAAATACATTCATCAACGGGGCTTTTGCGATACAAACATTTATACATAATCGAGTACGTAGAATTCCTCAAGCAAACAATACGTCCAACTAAACACATAAGGATCCCTAATATGTTTGTAATTATTGTAGAATATCGCTATACCTATATAATTGAGGTATACGTACAGAGAAATTACTTTACAACCAGAAGCAGTATTGTTAAAGTGCTGTAAGAAGTCAAACTTTTGTTAATGACAGATAAAATTGTTTGTATGTAATGGAAAACTGAAATATGATGAATGGCTTTGGGAAATAATTTAATATTCTGGTAACAAAAACATGGTCATTTTGAATTATTGCAATTAGGTGCTATTATTACGAACATACTAGTACCAGACGAAAACCTTCATATGTTTTGAATCGATTGTAACCATTGGACGCGGTCTTTAAATCGCTGATCGATTAGTTGAATTCATCAATTCATGTGTCTGCAATGTAAGTGACAAAATAGAAATAAGGTGGTGTGTCGTGGGCGTGGCAGAATCGCGAATCCAATCGTGAAAAGTGTGAAGTTCAACTTTAACCAACTTTAGTAAAATTTACATATGAATCGAGTAGCCGATTTATGTTGGCGAGGTATTTGTGTCTTTATTTGTAAATTACCTATTACAAAGAAATTGTGAAGTTTAAGTGACAAATTTGAGTTACTCTAATAAAGTTTAAAAATCTCCCTTAAGTGTAATGACTGACAAACATGCTTGTTTAAAAAACGAGTTTTGTTGTTTGAATGTTAAAAGTCGCACCATTGGGGAAACGAAGGCCAGTATATTGATTATGACCGAAAAATTAGGTTTAGTGGATCCCTTTTGTAAGTGTAATCTAAGACCCGTGTTTTGTTTTGCAGCATCATGTAAAACACTTTGGTTTGCATCAAGGTGTTGGTCTCCAGTGAAATACAACACAACCGCATTGAAATCGTGTTCCTCACAAGCTAATGCAAGTAAGCATTATGGAAACATTTCGATTATTGACTATTTTAAATCGTATTGCAAAAACGATCAGATCACAATAAAAATGTTAGTGGTTTGATTGCGACAACTGATCTTATTTATTATTTAAATCTTAAACTGTAAGAGGTATAAACGGGTTAAAAAATCAGTTTAAAATCTGAAAGGGATTACCTAATGCACCAGGAAGGTATACAAAACAGGGACGTAAATTGGACGTGCTTCGGAGCTAAATATAGTCAATCAAATTTTCTTCTGTTTTACAGGATTAAAGTGTTGACGAAAGCTGGGTGTAAATTGAATTATTAAAGATGGCTTTAATACGAGAAATTGATTGGCAGCCTCGCGTGTACACAGATTGTTTAATTTTAGAGGCCGTCGGTTTAATTACAATGCAATTTTCTTTTTTGTTATACACGCCCACAAACATACCATCAACTGCACTCATTTGCTAATAATAAGCAATAAATAAGCAATCGCTGTCAAGTTTGTTCACACCTTATAAGCCTCCTTTGTACTAATCACAGTTATTTTTTTGATGGCTCTACAAATGCCACACAGCCAAGATCATAAAAACAATAACTACATCAGTATAAACAACTCTAACTTACGCGCAAAATAACCGGTTTAAGAAAAATAATAACAAAAAGAAAACCAACACTCATGCTACCTCACAGTCGTTTGGTTTTGAATTAGAAAAGGGGCACAAAGAGTTTAAACGCCGCAAATTTTCCAAAAATAACTCGAAATGAAAAACTTTAAAATTGTTGTGCAGCGAACTTGCCACCCATTGAAAACGAAGCAGCTAAAAACACATTTATAGTTCAAACCCATTGTCTGTTCCATATGTGCACTTCGAGTTAGTGGGGCTTACGCTAAACCTTTAATTGTTTGCATTTGCCCGAACTGCGCTAATCTATAGTACAGCGTCCCTCTCATGTCTTTTACGACCCAACCTAATCCCTGCAAGTTGTTTTCGTCGACCTTAGTCCTTATATGGCTGCACTTTGGCTTACCTTCTGCGGGATTTGAAAGAAATAATCCTCGCAATGATGATTGAGCGTTCCTGTTGCTGCCAAAAAGTCATTTTTAGCCTAAACGCGTTAACATTTTCTGTACCGCACAGAATTCCTGGGTGGTCGATTTTAATTTCTCAAATACAATTTCGATATTGGGAAACCCAAATTTCGCGATCGGGAAACCCTAGCGGAATCAATACTCTAAATATTTTGAAACATTACGTAAGCTTGCTAAATTGCTGCAAAATGCAGCAAAAATTTCCATGCAAATCCAATTTATTTTGAGAAAAAAGCAATAACAAAACAATTCTCATGTGACTTATTGTCATGCAGAGTTGCTCCCAAACAGAAAAATCTAATGGTTTTCTGGCAACCAAAGCTCGAAAAAAAGATTAACCAAGCGTGAATTTCCCACAACACGCCCAAAACGGCGTATTTACTTATCTAGTCTTTCTAAATTTCCTTTGTGACATTGCCTAGATATCGGTTTGTAAAACTTTACTATTGACAACATGATGCTGTCAACAAGACAAACCCATTTCGAGTGTAAGCTTTTAATACACAAACGCATTTTTTGTAAAATTATTCCACTAAGTTAGGTCCATCTTTTTTGTTTTAAACTTGAAACAAATACCGTTAACACAACCGAAAAAGTTGCGAAAAGCTTGTTGTTGGATGTGACAAAAAAAGCTTGTTTACACATCGCTTTATTTTCAGACGCAACAAGTCATCAAGGGTTCTACGTAGGACAGATGGCCTTGCACTGTAACTCTACCATTCACGACTGGAACCCGCGATTACTCAAACACTCGTGCTTTGGGCCTATGGATGACGAGTACGACGACGAGTCACCGCTAGGTAACTCGACATTTTACGAGTACGGAACTCAGGAGACAGTTGGGAGCACAAGCTCGGTTGCAGAGGTTTTGGAGTACCTCGGTCGTACAGAAGCAGCCCCTGGAGAGGTAAATTGGCCACTATTTGGTCGAGTATATAATTTGTGCTTCAAGCCTGACGTACACCAATGTTTTGACTGTCTCAATTTATAGAAGCTATTGTGCGGACAAAAATCGAATTTTGTCAAGTCAGGCGTGTTGCGCGCTAATTGCTTGTTAAAGTTGTCTTTGTATTTCTTGGCCTTCAATAAATATTGTTTTTCTTGGCCTTCAATAAATATACAAGTATTTCTCGGCCTTCAATAAATATACAGCAACGCCTGAATGCACAATGCCTACACCAGTAGTTTCCTTTCTGACGGGTTGTCATTTGTTTTTTCAGAAGTTCTTTGTCATTTTATTATCACTTTTGTAATCATTGTAACATAATAACTTTACTGTGTAACTCGTCAAAATATACGACTGAAACTAGCTGGATTCGGGGAAACAAACAAGTCAATGATTTTCAGGAAATACTACAAGGTTTACATTGTAGTTACAATGTTAGTTAATGGTTCGATGCGCAATAAATGTCGTAAAGTCAACTTTTATTTTTTGTCGTCTTTGGGTCTGCACTCTAACCAAATACCGTTTTATTTTTAGTTGCCCAACGACCGTTATTCTACTTTTATGAAAGTCGTTACAGCTGGCCACGCCCTGTCGATAATGTCCTTACTCATTGCTCTCGTGCTTCTCTCAATGCTCAGGTAAAAATGTCTTCATCTAAATTCTAAAGTCATAATTTTAACTTGTATTTTTTGTGTTCTTCTGCAGGCGGCTTCATTGCACCCGAATTTCCGTTCACATGAATCTCATGCTATCGTTTATGCTTCGTGGTCTTATCTGGTTCGTCCACTATTTTGCGTTTCAAAGTAAGTAAAATTACATTAATGGTAAAAGAAATGTTTAGGTATTACTACACAATGTGTTGCCGCAGTACATGGGGTATTTCAAGCTTATATAAGGACAAATACAAACACATGCGGCTTATCGCTTTAATTGCGGTGTAGCTGCAACGCTTTCAAACTTTATCACTCAATTGATGAAGTAAAATACCCATAGTCCCGCAGGAGACTGCCAGGCAGTTCCATTGGGATCAAGTTAAGCTTTTGTTCTTTTGTGACTGCAGTCGCATGGCGCAAGTTCAAACTATGGTTGTCGAAACGAATTGCTTTGTTTAAAATTTCGTCCAAGGTCCAAACCCACTGTTTTTCCTTCCAACCTGACAATTAAGTTTGCAGGCATGAGTAACGTAATGGCTCGCATAAACGAAAGATACGCATATTAAGGATAATGGGATGGTAGTTTACCGAAACGTTTGAAAAAAACATGTACCTTTCAGTCTTCAGAAGCATCTATGCCAGCGGTTCTCAAACTGGGGTCCGCGGTCCTTTAGGGGTCCGTGAGGCAATTTTGGGTGGACCGCTAAGCGGTTGAAGTAATTCTATAATCTTATTTACGTCAGTTTGTGGTGTAATAATAATGAAAAAATAATGAAAAATTTGAGAACCACTGATCTGATCTATTCAGACCAGCGACCACGGCACACTCATTTATAAATCACAGGAAGCCCAGGCCTATTAAAGGCGTTGTACCGAATCAGCCGGTCACCAAATGACGTCTAAACGCTACCTAGGGATTTGTTACTTTCTATGATGAAACTAACCAGCAGAGAATCGAATCTCATTATCATGTTGTAGAACCTGACGAAGCTATTGAAGAAGCCGAACTTTCTACGATGGAAATGTTACCAATTATACTTGGCCGTCACTACAGCTCCGACGTAGGTCTAATTGGAGGAGTGAAACAACTGTATTGCAACAAAATAGAAGTCGAGCATACTTACGTACGTTATTGTTCTTCATGCATTTTGTTTCGATTCAATTTATTGTTGGTTTTAAGCTATGCGTAAACCAGTGCGGGTATACTTACCACGCACAATCTATCAAGGGCAAAACATTTTATGACTTTTATTCTTCCTCTTTATTGTATAACTGCAACGCCTCGATGATTGATTGAGCATGGTTTACAGTTTACACCCAGTGGTGGGATTCACCCGGTTCGCACCGGTTCTATAGAACCGCCTCACGAAATTTTGTGAGATCAGCGAACCAGTTAGCATTATTGGTTACTGTTAATAGACTTTTTGTAACAGAACTGACAAAAAATATGACTTTTGTGATAGAGCCGGCTGACAAAATTAGAATCCCACCACGGTTTACACCTAAACTTGCAAGCGCGCGTTGTCCTTTTTAAATCATTTACAAAGTTTCCCTTTCTTTACAATGCTCGCATGGTAACGTAAAAAGGGTTTAATTTGTAGATGCAACAAAAATACATTGAAAATGCACTGTAACAATTCGACAAGTTGAGAATAATTCACCTGTAAGTTTATCATTTCTGCTCAAACAAATTTAAAAAACGTTTTACAGTTTTGGTTGATTGTCTTCTATTTTCAGGTTTGGTGTCGCATATATTTCGTGGTACTCAACTACTTAATCACAGCCAGTTATTTCTGGCTTCTGGTTGAGGGACTGTACTTGCGACTTTTGCTTCGTGCTGTTGTTTTCTCGCACAAGAAGTATATGAGAGCATTTATGGCTCTCGGATGGGGTAAGTACCCATAGGGACATACCCTACTAAGCGACTAGATTACTATTAACATTTTTTCTGTAACAGTAACCGCAGTTAGTTTGAAAAATACCTTGCGATGTTTTAAAAATAGCCAAGAGTTTTTTGTACAAACTGGCTGATGTTCAGTTTTATCGAGAAAACTTTTCATTCATAATTAAAAGCCAAATACTAAACCGAACATCCGTGGTTTTGTAAAGAGCATTCTATATCCGGAGCTTCCTATTTGCAAACATTTAATAATTCACGACATTAAGTGCGTTTTCATGCCCTCATTTGAATTGCTGTTGGCGGTAATTACGTAAACCAGTGATTGTCTACCGTACTATTAACTCAATAATCAGTTAAGTGTTTGAAGGGATATTTTTTCGTGGCACTTTGGTTCTTGTTGGATATAACCCGGTAATCAAAATGCTTTTTTCTACTGTTTAGCTATTACAAATAGATGCATTAGTTACAATAGTAAAACTAGGTTATTCTTCCTACCACACTAACATACAACCCCAATTTGTTTAGGCATACCTTGGCTGTCTGTCTTAACAGTCGTCATTCTAAAGTGTCTCAAACCAGAAGAAAACCCAGAGTAAGTAAAACCAAGTTTTTTCGTTTCATTTTTCGCTATTTTGTAAATCAGACCAGGAGTATAATCTTTAGCTATTCCAGAAAACCGCGTTTTCGTTACAGGCTAGTACTTGGGGTGCATGAGCATTTTGGTTTTCTGGGCAAGTTATTACATGGATTTATAGCTACACTGTGATATAGTGGTTTATAACACTAAACTGACATGTTACCGTTTATTTACAATGGCATTCAAACATGCGAGGCGGGCTTGCAAATTTCGGCCTACATTATAAGCTTCTTCATTAGCACCAGCAGCACCCATGTTTCCACGCCCTTTCGGGGGGATTTATCTCAAATCTCAAATCGAAGTCCCTCCATTAAGTAGAAATCGTAATCCATTAAATTCTACAAAATACGTGACGTAACACTTGTGCGGTTTCAAAAAGCATGCAGTAAGTTGGCTTCGTATATCCTTGAGGTACGAATATTGATTTTGGTCGTATCAGGCTGGTATTATTCTGGCTGCGCGAAAGAGCTATTAATAGACTTGAATGCATGCTATGTGCAAGGTCCGTAAAGTGCTTCACTGTATACTACAATAACATTACGTCTAATCACCTTGCGGTTGATTCAAAAGTGCTGAAAACTTTAGAAACATACCAACAAAACGGTATTTTAACCATAGCGGGTTGAAGCGTTAAGATTTCTAACGATTGTGAAACAAAATGTTTTTTGTTTTCTTTTATAGATGCTGGTTTGACTTCAATAAGGGCGCCCACTGGTGGATAATCAACACACCTATTCAATTATCGCTGCTGGTATGATGATTATTATTTTACAAACTATACAAATACTTACAACTAAGAAATCTATTTCAAACGCTTGTGTATTTTACAGATAGTTTATATTTGCAAACAACTTTTAATTTTGATCAAAGTTCTTTAGTTATTTTATGTTTACAGGTTAACTTTGTTATCTTCATCATGGTCGTGCGAGAAGTTGGATCAAAACTAAAAGTGATACATCAACATCAAGTGGAAGATAGAAATGATAATTACAGATGGAGGTGGGCGCTAGAGAGCATTTTTAAGATTGTTGTAATCAACAGCCTATTAATGTGATTTGATATCGCTAAACGTAGTGTCATTGAGTTTGTAGAGCTCTTCTGGAAAATGTAATATTATTCCGACCCTGATGAAGACGACCTGTATAGGACGTTGAAGCGTCAGAATAAAATTACATTTGCCAGAAGAGCTCTACAAACTTGATATTATGCCTGACAGCAATAGCTTATAAGTTATATAGTGTCATTGAATCAAATTACACAGTTCAAGTACTCCATAATATACTGTAGTGGACAAATAGGACACAACATGCAACTTGAAAAGTCTTGTTAAAGGTACTTCTTCACACATTAGCATGTTTAAGAGTAAAATGTGCATGTTACTTTTCAGAGAATTCACACATCACAGTTTACACAAAGGTCAATTTGTACGCGAGTTCACAATAAAATCTATTTTCATGCACATTAGGGCTTAAGTTTTGAAGCTGGAGATCACACATAAAATGAACTACTTTATAAACTTGAAACCCCAATTATAAGCCGACAAGCGCATAATGCTATCCCAAGCGATAGATTTCAAAGCCAAGGTATCAAAACGTTGGGTGGTCCAAAGTTTTCTGTGAAATTAGAAACATTTAGCAAAAAGAGCAAAATATATACCACACACACATTTGAACCTGCTATTCAAATCCAATATATTTTTAGGTTAACTAAATCCACTTTGGCTCTTGTTCCCCTACTTGGAGTGCAGTATGTGGTTTCTGCCATCCTGGAACTCGCGAGTCTTCAAAATCCGAACGTTGTGTTTGCTTTGAAAGCATATGAGCTTGGTTTTACTGCAATCCAGGTAAAATATGTAAAATCCTATCTGCGTATTTCCTATAAGCTTATATGTAAATTGGGCCTTATGGACATTTTAACTTAGCTCATACATTTTATTTCTTTGTGCAGGGTTTGCTGATCGCATTTCTTTACTGTTTCTGCAATGGTGAGGTAAGTGCGACTTCGTGTTATACAGCAAATTCAAATATTTTTTAAAAGTATTTTTTGTAATCTCAGTTTAAGTTAACTTGTATACTTGAAAAAAATGATTTTTCCAAAACATATAAAACTGTAAGGCCGACAAAGGGCGTTTTACACCATATATCTCGTCCCAAACCACTTTATTCTGTGTTAAAAATCGACTTTTGCATTCAATCTCGTATTTTATATTTTATATCTTACTTAACTAACACATGTAAATGTCATTTTTCCCAAAGTGGCCAATATGTGTTTGCATTAGCTGCAAAAGTAAAGCAACAACTAAATGGTTAAGCACGTGATTACGTTTGTCCAATCAGGTGCAAGAGGAATGCGCCAAATTGTGGAAACGTCTAAAAATTAGATGGGAGCTAAGCAGAATGGAGCAAAACCACTTGAAGGCGCTGCGGAGAAGAAAGTCTGGTTTGTTTAGCAACAGCAGTATGGCAAACACAACGTCATACTTCATGACGTCACGTAAACCTTCGGGTACGTATTTTTTTAATGTAGGCAATGTTGCTTGGATTTGTTAAGTTAAAACAAACCTTACTTTTGTATGTAGGGCATTTGGGTGTTTTTAATGTACATGAAAATACTTTTGTTTGAAAAAGCACCTAAACTTGATACTGGTCAGCTAAAAATTAGCATTTGTCAAGTTTTACTTAATTCGCTTTGGTATTGTATTGACATAAGTTTTTTTTTAATGCAATTATATTATAAAATTTTCGGCCAAAAAACTAATTTGACAGTTTACGAGTCCGAAGAAAGTGAAAAAACGACTGGTGACTGGTACAACTCATTAAACACTATATTCGGGAGCCTAAAATCCAACACTGACTATCATTTTAGGGACAGATCCCACTGCACAACGTCCAGCTCACATTACTATTCAATTCAACTCGGAGCGAAGTCAACGTTCACGTTCGTCCCTACAGAGTTGCACAAGCGACAAACAAGCACAACCTGATGTGGAACGCAAACTCACAGTTTGGCGCCACGCCCAACCAAAGTCAGACCGACTTTCACTAGCATTTGAGGCACCACGTAATTATGATATTGCGGATTTGAAACGACATTCCAGTCCTGGTATAGTGTGTGTAAACCACAATGATAGTGGCGAAACAGTACCACTTTCCCGAAGAGCTTCTAGTGGGGTTTTGCATCTCAAGCAACCGTCAACTTCCAAACAGAGTTCTGTAATCAACGTTAAAACGCCTCTGCTTGAACGGCGAAAAGTTGATGGTGTTGACTGCCCGAGAAACCTTGATTCCCTTGATTCAGTATGTGTTTAACTTTCGCCGTCTAGGCGATTTTTCAAAAAAGACTGTTACTGCCCAATAATTTCTTTTTGTCATGCTATCCATGGGATTATTTCCCGGAATTGTATTGAAGTGAAATTGTTCTACCTTTGACGCAATTTAAACAAAATTTTAGGGTCTCTAATGAACAAACAAAAAAAGAGATGACAGCGCTGTCTTATTCTCTCAATATGTTTATGCCAATTTGATGTCAAAAAACTTAGAGGTCCAAGCAAGAGCATCCCTTTGAAGAAAATACTTCACATATTATCACAAAACTAAATTGTTGAGAAAACAAACGCAACGATTGCATTGGGGGACATTTTAAGCATTAAGTCCTTGATTTAACCACATGTGGTACTTGTGGTAAAGATTTGATGCTGAAATAAACCACAATTCCAGTGGTTAAACGGAGGTTTTCTGTTGTACATATCTTACAAATGATTGCATCCCGTCGCTTGTTGACACAGTACTAAAAATATTTGATCCAAGCACGGTCCCAATGCTAAAGACTATTCTTTAAGCACCTTTTTGGGATTTGCATTACATTTTTCCATGTGTATCATCACTGTTTGTTGTAAGCTCTCATTGCCGTTTCACGTTTCATTGTGAAGCTGTATTATTTTACTCGAACCATTTTCGTTTCAACTGTTTACAACCGTTTACTAAGACTAGTTTTGTTTTACTGCATTTAGTTGAGTGCATAAGGCTTGTTGAACTATTGGTATGGGTGTAAAATTGTGTAAATAAAAGCGAAAAGCTTGACTATGTATGCTATACTGGTAACAAAATTCTTAGTCTTAGTGTTGAAGTATGTTTGGTTAACGATATTCCCCTCAGTTATACAGCAGAGTTGTGCATTTCAATTTTTTGTCGATTTTATTTATGTCGTGTGTTTTTAGGCTATAAATGTATTTTATCTTCCCCAATTTGTAAATATTTTTCGTTACACATTCCACAGTTCCGTTTTTGTGAATATTTTATGTTGTGTTCTGCCTCCGTTGTTTACTTGCAATTTTCGTTGCGGATAAAGTACAATTTTTGCACGCCAAACAAGCTGCGAATTTTTTCGTACAAATGTGAAAACGATAAAATGTCCGTGATCAGACTTGTTGTTGATTTTATTTTGTTTGATAGAAGGCTGTAAGAAGAACTTAAATGATAAATACCAGCTGAACGCCTATCTCGTTAAGCGTTTTCCATTTTAAACCAAAATAATGATTTTTTTGGTGCAAACTGTTTCTCAGCCCAGTGGGACATCTGAAAAAAATTGTTGTTGTCTCTATGTCATGCCTATCGCGAAATAAAAGCACCTTCACACAAAAAATGCACCAAGAATGTTTGGTTTATTGATGACAGCATCAGGTATTGAAATGCACATTAACGTACATACAATACAGACTAACAACTTAGTCCATGGTAGAAGCAGTGTTAAGAAGACGTAGCATCAGTTCAGCTTTTTTCTGTGATGTGTTTATTCTTCTGGACCGTACTGCGAAAGTAAAACTCTAAAGTTTCAGTTATCTTGCTGTTTTAAATTGTATGTTGGCGGCAATGACAATTATTTATGAAAACTGGCAAACTGCAGTTGCCATGACAGTCTTCGTTTCGCTTAGAACACTGATTCCTAGCATTGGGCTTTTCATAGACTTTTTCATTGTTGCCTGCTTTTACATTTGGGTTACTTAAAACCACGTTAGGCCTAATTTCATGTATTTGATGTGGATTTTGAATTGCATGATGAAAACGTGTGGCAGGATTTTTTGTAAATTCAAAATATTTCAAGGTTGAGTCCTTGCTGGGCTGGACAAAGTGTTATTGTTGCATGTTCTGGTAAACATTGAGGAGATAAAAAACCCATAAGTTACTTACATATGATGGGACAACCACGTCGCCTTTGACGCAATCGAATCGAACACCCTTAATTTTTTCGATGCAATCAAAGTCAGGTGGACATGGTGTCAAGCTGCATCGACCTTCGTTTTCAGCCTTATCTGCGGCAGATTTAAAGTATGTCTTAGCTTCTTAGCAGTCATAAATAAAGTATAGCAATGTTAAGAAGACATGTTTAAAAAATTCCAAAGCCAAGCTTATTGGTGGCATAGTCGCTTAAAAGGGAAATGTAAGCAGCATTCCACAACATGGGCCACTGACAAAATTTTGTAATAAACGATATTTGTTGTTGTTTATTTTTATTTTTATTTTTTTTCTTATTTATGAATATACATATATTTACTAACCTGCATCAATACATGTGTCAATTCCTTCTGACATTCCGGGGGTTTGGCCGTCATCACATCCACAGTAAATCCAACCGTTCTTCATCTTAGAGCAAAATGTTGGGTCGTATCCGATCCGCCACAATGGGTCAACTAAGAAAATACAAAGTTACAGTTAATTGGGTGTTCTCCATAGCAATAGAAAAAATAACATTTTTTGCTTTAATAATGTTCAATTAGGTAGGGTAGAGATGTAATTGGACCCCATATAATTTCTGCCCGCTCGGGAAATCGTATTATGTCCTGAATAGATGTGTATTGGGAACAAGGACGATTCATATATCATTAGTGTTAAAAAATGTTGAAAAATAACAACACGGCTCATTTCTAACCCCTGTGCGAACATAATAGCGCAGTGCAGCCTGGCTAAAGTTTTGCTTATGGTAGCATAGACTAGTTTTGGCCGATTTTAATTTGTTACTAGTTTTGGCCGATTTTAATTTGGATTTTCTGCAGCGTCCAATGGTTTAAGACGTAGTGTTAAAGTAGTTAAACAGTCGCTGTGTCAAAATATTTAAATCCACTTAGTTGTATGCAAATACAAGCGCAAAAGATCTAAATAGTTTAAAATACTTTTAAAATTTCTAAATCTTCCTTCGTTAAAAATACATAAATTAGGTGGAATTATGTTGACAATTACATGTAAGTTATATAATTACAAGAATATTTGTAATTAAGTACACTACATCAATGACTATTATTTTACAACACTTGACTCACCACATGCTGGCATATCGTTGACCAGCACAAACCATTCACTATCTTCACACGATTTGGGAGAGTCTACATTTCCTTCTGTCCGCTTCGATATCATGCGTCGTGGCCCATCTCCAGGTTGACCGGCCGGTACCATTGGTTTTGCTCTTTTTGTTGTGGCCGAAAATTCCTTTTCAAGCAACCTTTTAATGACGTAGCTCATTTCGTCGCCCTGTGCGTCTTGAGGAGCACCAAGAACCAGCGACATAGAAATCATAAACAACACGACGTAAAGCATTTTAATAGATTTGTTTGTTAATTTAACGACGTCAAATCGTTTGGCGTTCTAAAAATCGAAAAAAAAATAACGTTACTAAAGTGATACCAAAAGTGGAGAAAAAGTGGAAACTAATACAAAAAGTGGAGAATTAAAAAAACTCTGTTTTTTTGCTATGTCTATCCATGATGAATTTCCATCTTATGATTCATTTTTAAGTTCCTTAAAGCGTGTGCTACATTAATTCTTTGCTGTTGTACCACTGCGCTGGCTACCCTGGTCTGTCTTACAACTGTCAAACAAAAGTATCGGTTGTTCAAATTTTAACATTTATTTCACTATTTTAATTTGGTTTACAATCTACATCAAGCTATCCCTTCCATAAATAAAACAGCTTCCAAAAAAATACTCTATAACCTAAACGTAACGACGTCTGTTTGCATTTGAAAACAGACATGGAAATGCTACCCTTTATATACAGACAAACCGCGTTACAAATGTACATAAATATTCATAACCAAGCACTTATTGACAAGTTCACATTCCCATAGGTGCCTAAAATGCATAAGAAAACATCCATTCGAAGCAGTAAAAACCATTGGTCACACGGGAATACTCTTTGCTAACATGCGGGACCGTGAAATTATGATCCATAAATGTAATCTTGGTTCATTAGTATGCAAAAGCTCGTTCGAATACTGATGTAGCGTTGCAGTCGCGTGAAACATGCTTGAAAATAATTGCTAATTTATTGGCTTGACTGGTGGGAATTGTTTTGTTATGGCACAAAGGAGCAATTAGAATTAGCTCTACAAAGATAATGTTGTGTCTTGAATACTTAGTGCAACCGCCTAATGCAGTGAATCTTAACCTTTTTTCTTGCTGCACCCCTTTCAAATCACCAACCCAATTTCGCACCCCCTTCTGTAATTGCTCAAAAAAAAATACAATTTGTATACAAGTCACTGATAACACAGTAACACAATACCAAAATGTTAGTTAGTTTTGCATTAAATTTGACGGCGCCAGCGTACAACACTGATAATGGGTTTTTGTATTTATGTAGAATAGACGTAACCAACCTTAATGATTCAGCATCCCCGCACCCCCTAGGAACAGTTCTCGTACCTCTTGGGGGTGCGTGCACCCCTGTTTAAGAACCCCTGGCCTAATGCAAAACAATATAATTTATGGTTACTGACACCGTTCGATTACAAATTTTGACGGTACAGTAAAACAGCTATTGTTAAGTTCTTCATTTCTAGAAGAAAGAAAAGAAATAAAATGTTAATGATTCTCTGAAATTTTAGATTTTGAACAAACTTACTGGTAAAAAGCTTTGCTTTGAGGTAAAAACCTAAATTTTGATTTTCACTTGACCTTACTTGCACAAACTTGTAAGCAAATAAAGTTGTCAGAGAAACTGATGAAAGCTTTCAACCAATGACTGGTTTAATAAACTTTCGACAAAAATTCCATATGCTACTTCCAACTCCTACATTTTTTCACAGAGCACATGATATGATTAGAGACGACCCTAAACACTTATGTTCGAGTAATTGTGACGTCACAAATGTATGACATAACAATGAAGGTAATGATTTTAGATTTTGACCGTCTGGAAGTTTCTTTTGTACAGCGAACATAGTACAAATGTGCTGCATAGTACAATGCAGACTTAGCTCATCGATATTTGATCAACACCTGAAATCACTTTCAATTGTTGACAAGTATAAAAGGACAACGAAGCTCGGTACCTGGTACTCGAAAGGTTGCGACATTAACGAAGCTAATAAATCTAATTTGCAATCACTATTTTTTGTGGAAACAATTTTCAGCAGGACAACTTCACCAATTTAATTATTTTCTAATTAGCAGCTAACAACTTTTACAGGGAAATGCGCGACTCTCCTAACCTGTCCTTCTTACGTCGTACGCATTAACATCACATTTGTTTTGACAGGTCCGAAAGAACTCTTTGGGCAAAATGACTTAAAATCAATTAACTTCATTACATCGACTAAGCACAAATTCACAATTTAAACGTTGCGTCATTTTGATTTCTTTGCAAACGGCAAAAAACACAACACGCTTTCGTATTTTTATTTCTTATTTATCAGAAGTCTTGGAACTCAAAATTTCCGCTGGATCCAATATTTTAAGGTACTGCGACATTTTCTTTTAATTCCCCAACCCTCCAAACTAATATCGACATGTTTGCTTCCAACAAACAAATTAACCCTATGGAGTATAGATCGATGCAATGGTCCTAAAAATCGACAAAATTCCACAAAGTAGGCTATATGAGTATAAAAAAGGAGACATCGTTGATTTACAAACAAAACCCAATTGGCGGTAGCTCTTATCATGATTATTGCCAATTAAATCAAATAAAACGTAGAACAACAACGTATTGAAATCTTATTTGGCTAATACCTTTTTCATTAGGTTACTGGTATCGTATTTTGTATTATTGGCTTACATCGAAAACATCACACAGAGTGCACTATTTTGGCAACAGAATCATTTTTTCGAATACAAAATCATTCTAGATTTAAACATCCAACTGCCAGATATGCAATGCCTTTGCCTAACTTTTAATGCAAAAAAATGTCACTGTTTTGTTTGGAATTTTTCTAAAACGGTTCTATATCATAAAGCAAATACAAAAGGACTTTTTAGAAAGACACACACAAATATTTTCTCAAAAAGCTATTGGTCTAAACACTTCTCATAATAAAAAAAAAACGTTTCCACGTGAATGAACCGGTCCAGATCTTATATATCGACAAAATAAAATGTCAAGATTATTTTGATCCTTTTCTGAGCAGGTACATGCGAAAAAACGTCAACGAATGCCAAAATCACTCAGGATCAATTACTATCAATTGCAAAAAGTGGTGACCTGTCAAAAAGCAATCTATCAGCGACAACAGCCGTCAAACTTTTGATGTATTTCAGGAGATCAAATTTGTTCATCAATTATTTAAACCAGATAAAGAAATCAGCACGATACCGCAAAAACAAATATGGAAACGGTTGAAACTCGAAGCGGACAATTTTCTGGCCATCAACGAAATTGTATTTGAAGATAAAGACCAATTTTGTTTAAAGCCCTTATAATCTGAGCACTACCGAAATTTAAAAGACGTTGGAATTTATAATGCATCGAATATGCGTTCTGCAATTTTCTCGCACTAAGCTCGTAATATTTATATTTGCAAGCAAACAAGAATTTTTGTAATGTGAGTTGCAAAAAAAATAACTATTCCAACAATCCCAGTTTTTTAAGCATTTTTGTATGTCAACTTAAGCAGGAAATCAACGAGTTAGCCTTGCCCAAACACTTAAGAAAGTTTCTAAAGGGTTAATCAATTCGTTTTTTTTTTATTTATAAAAGCCAATATACAAACATTTAAAAATTTTAAGGTCCTGGACCGCTTATTCGTTACAGCGGACCCCGTTTAAGAACCGCTGTAGTATAGCAGGTAGAAAATATTTAACACAAAAAGTAAAAAAGCGACAAAGTCCACAAACGGCACTTTAAAAGTCCGAATGTGAATGCAGTAACCCCGCTTAATAGAATCAACTTGCTTCGAGACTGCAATTTACTTATGTGCAAAACTTGCCAGGATTCGCTTTTATAAATGCGTGTGCCAATAACAGGAAATCTGTGGTTATTCTTAACACTTTATGGTGGCCACGTAATGACGTTGTGATGACATGTAATATTTATGCAATGCCGTCACTCGTAAATATTAATGACGACAGGAAAGCATCCCCTTATTAAAATTTCTCACCCGCCTGACTTGAAAAACAATTCCTATGGGAATTCTATAGACACAGTAGATTAGGCTACATGTCATATCAAAATTAAGCTGCTAAATTGCTTAGTATTACTCACAATTTCGTAATAAATTAAAGATTTCTGTAAAACGTAACATCAACTTCTTTGCAATTTTTCTTCTTCATATTTTTGAAAATTATGTACAGCTTAATTTTCAACACACTTATTTGTATTTAATTGTAACATGTATGCATTTTCTGCCATAAATATTTCTAAACATTAACATTTATTTCAGTAAAATATAGGTAAGTTTTATTGCGTCACTTTGCATTTACGGCGGATTAAAATTTATCGGGGCGTCAAGTCGTCTGATCTACCACGAAGCTTGATGGTATCTTTCTGGTAACAAGTGTTACTACAAGAAAACTAAGCTCGAATAAGACCCTGACTGAAGCGATTTCCGTTTAAATACACAAGATCGCACTGCGATATCACAAGCATCAATGGTGAAATGATAAAATTTTAATGACGGTATTTCCGTGATCTTTGCTCTGAGCTGATAAGATTGTACATATCTCGGGCGGTGTCTGCAAGCATTATCTTCAAATGAAGATCTGCTTCTACCGTTGGGGACCTGCAAAACTATGTACGACTCATATCTGTGGGAAAATTGATACCATGATGTAGCCAATATAACTTTCATATCTTGGTTCTGATTATATGCCAACCAACAGTAGTTAAAACTTCCTACGGAGGCAAGACAGATTTGTTTTCGTATTCTAAAGTTAATACAAAAGTAGGTATATGCATACTTTGTACTTTTTCCTGTGACATTTTCCTTTGTCGTATTGCATATGCCAACCATAAATTTAACATTTTGATTACATTTTTTTGTTATAAGTCATGCGTGTTGTTATGTTTTCAGCTTTAAACTATATGCTTCCAATTAAAACAGATGCATTTGTCACCATTAATGCCACTGGTTCTCAACTCGTTTCGGGCCATGGACCACCGGCCCAGTAAAAATAATATCATGGGCCATTTCTTTTTTGAGCAAGTTTGAAGTACGCAGCATACGAAATAACCACTTATTGGGCTTGAAACATAATTCTTTAAAACCGATTTTTCAAGAAGTGAGATACAATTATGAACAGCTAACATTTTTGATACTCTCCCAAAAAGTCATGATGGACCACTGGTGGATCTATGCTTTAACGATTTTAATAAACGTTTTTTAACACAAAAAATAAGCTAAATTATACACTCAACGCTTTTTACCATATGTGTAGCTGAACGGATGAATTCTAAACAGCATGTTAATAATAATAATATTTATTACACACGTAATTCAAATTGTCCGAAATGAAAAGATTGAAAGTCAAAAGTTCTGAAGTTCAACAATCAACAAAGTACAGATATCTTGTAAATGGACAGTATGGTTATTTTCTTCGATAACTAAATCGAAGTCTAAGCACGTTGTTTTGTACACAATGCCAACAATAGCAAGTCTGTCACAATCAACTAATATATCAAGGACAGTATTTCTGCTCTCTCCCTTATAAATTCACCTTGATTAACAGACTTTTTGAAACAGTCGGCGCTTGACATTTATCACTGCGTGTCAAAAACGTGAAGTTCGATCCGAAGCAGGTGAAAAGTAAACAAACTTTTTCTCGAGGGAGTGGTATGTAGGTTATCTGTGACAATTTGCCTGACATGCCACATTGATTTGCTATACCCAACAGGTGTATTAATGATTTGGGCATCGGTAAAAGATCCAGCAACTAATCAAATACAGCTGTAGGGTAAGAACAACAAAAAATAACCCTATTATATATAGGTAAGAACAACCAAAAATAACCCATTGACAGTTTAACTCAGGTGGAAGCATTACTCCTAAAGATTGGTTCTTTTTTAGTGTGATCATGACTTTTAGGGTTGTGTTTTCATCTTACACATATCACATCAAAAGAAGTGACATTTTGCGATGTGATATGCAGTTCTACACCAACAGATAAATTCATTTTTATATTTCAAAACGTTATGCGGTCATGCATGGGCTTGTAATAGCAATAAGCAAAATGTATGTTTCAATCATATTCAGCATCGCATTTAAGCGATTGCAAACCGCATGCTGTGATGTTCGCTACCATTTTTTAACACAGGGGTCACATGTGGCCCGCCAGGCAATTTTCCGTGGCCCGCGGCGTTACCAGCAAATGAAAAAATAAATAAATATCTTGTAAAATTTAAAGAATGTGTTAGTTTTATTCACCCTTCAAGTATTTCACAATTCAAAATCATATGTCACTAAGTTAAAAATACCAAATTTAACGTTTGTGATACATTATTATTAATGTGATGTAATATTGCAACCTTATTCTTATTATCAAAGTGTGAAGTTAAAATCCGTTAAGTTTTTTGTGTCCACTATTTTTGTTTAGCTCAGGGATAAGGAACTTTTAAGTTCATGAAGGCCAAACAACATTTTGTTGACACTTATGTTGGCCGCATCGACTTTTTCAGATGCCTATAGGCCAGTGCAAGTCTCCAGTGGTTTCCAAACCTATTTCATTTACATAACAGACGTTTCATAATTTTCCGCGGTCCACGATGAATTCAATGCTAAAACCAATTAAACAGCTTAAGCTGCTAAAAGTAGTTTAAATTGTCATCAATACAGCTTTAGGATTTATTTTACCTAAATATTATCAAGTGGTTACGCGTATCAATGATCTGAGCGGGTTGTGACATCACAGACAAAACTAAGATAGGGAATTATGCGCAAACAATTGCTTTCTTTTTTAATTTTTATGAAATAAAAAGGCATTGATCAACACGGAAGTAAGATTGTAAAGTCATGAGCTCTAGGAGGTCAACGAAAGTAACGCTGTTATCCACTAAGGGACCATGAACTAGAACATTTTGACATGTAAGACTGCATGTGGCCCGCGGCCTTTAAAAAAATTGAAAATTGGCCCGGGACAACCGTTAAGTTGGAGACCCCTGGTTTAACACTATTTTATGTTGCTACATAGTAGCCTACAACTGTTTGTCAACAAATGTTAGTCAGGCAAATAATTGTATCTAGCAAAGCGCACGTTCACGTGTAATACCGACATACAAAAGATTTTTTTGAAAGCATAGTAAGTCAAAATACCAGGGGGTGTCAAAATAATATGGACATGATATTTAAATGTAAGCCCCCCTAAATATAATCGATTTAAGATTGTGAGGCGATATGGTAAATAAAGGTTAAATAAAGCGCTAAAAAAGTATTTGACAAAAAACATATCTTTATCATAATTTTGAGAAATACAGTACTGTGACAGGTCTGTATTAAAACTATAATTAACAGTATGCGTCATTATTAAAAAATACATTACTTTATACCGCAATGGAATTGCCAAATATGCCTTAAATATTTGACTGCTAAAGAAAGTTTTTCTGTGATTAAGCCCACTGTTAAGTTGGTAAAAAATTTAGTCTATGATTTTATCGCCAACATATTATCTTTTCTCACGAAGCTTTGGTCTGTCTAGCGCTAATAAGGACATGATAAATTTTCATAAATTATACATTGGCCTACGTGTCTCTTCAGATTATTAGGTCATTAGGAGCGATTGATTTTTTGACGAGTGCGATTGTTGGATGGTCTGAAATAGGAAGGAGGAGAGTTTGAATTACAGTTGCGCTTTCAAACCGGTCGACTGTTTGAAAAGCCACGTAGTGAACTGCAAAAAAATCACAAAACACTTTCCGGAATATTTTGAGAATTTATTTAAAGGCCTACCTTCGTCCTCAACTTTGTATTCAAATCTACATTATGATGGCACATGACTGACAGGAATCAGTTGCTAAAGTTTATTGCGCAATTTCATGCCAATCTTGCGTCATACAGATTCACCACAGCACGTACGGCGCAACGAAAAAAGTCATATACGCAACAAAGAATGTTTGGCAAAATGCGCCCATTTTTACATTAGGCATATTTAACGTTAGAACTTTTGTGAAGGGATTAAACATCGTTACAGGAATTTATCCAATACAAAATTATGCGAAAAAAGCTGACAAAATTTAATAACGCTTGCAAATTTAGGTAATACATTTATTTAAAACAAATATACAGGAGACATTCTGCTTTACAACAAAACAATGATCAATTTAAGGCAATGTCCTTTACCGTTTTCTTCTTTCTTGCTTTATTTCATAAAGAGTACGCTCGGTCTTTAAACTTAATTACACTAAAAGATAGGAAACGTATGAATTTTAATGCACTAAAGTTGGGTTTATTTGTAACGCAGAAAATGGCTCAAAAGAGCAAAAGAGCATTAAAAAAAACTTCATTGAAATATTGTAACTTTTAACAAAGCATTGCTATTTCTTCAATATTTCCGACAGGGTGCTAAAATACTTTCGTTTTCGCAATAAGCCAAACACATGTAAAAAAGTAATACTTGTACCAACAAACAATTAATATGACACACAACAATCGCCCTACAAATAGGACGCTCTTTGAATGAGTCGACAATTCATTCAAACCTTTATACAGCAGCCAATTAACTACAAAAACGTCACAGGAACAATAACAATGGCAACAGTGATGTAGATTATTGAGAAAAGCACCTAACACGAAAGGATTTCTCTATGATTTCCAAACAGGTGAAAAACAAATTTCGTTGTTAGTCGTTATCTGAGAACAAAAAAGGAAACATTTCAATTTTAATGTGGTGTTAATTTAAAAGGTGTTTTGTAGGTTGGCTTTCACAATGCCAGCAAGGTCCCTTAACCGAGTGAGTCACCATGTCTATAACTACAGTGTTGTGTTTTAGATGCAAATCTTTGTGAATTCAACATATTTTATTAATTTATTTTTCATATTCTTAAAAAAGGCCGAAGATAGTTGGATTAATATAGGTGATTTTTTTACCTAAATCTTATTGACGTTCATGGCTTGGAATTATCACAAGCCGAGTATTTTAAACCCGGAACTTGATTCGATCGACAAATCTCAAATGACCAGCATGTAACCATTTATATATCACTTTACATACGACCTATTTTCAACAAGGTAAATCTGCATTTGGGATGTTTTTAAAATATTGACCAGACACTAACCTTCACAGTACGCCCCGTCAGCCATCACCAGTTGTAATATCCTAGGATACAAATCCTCGAAGCGATCGCCCAACATCGCACGTACACTCTCCTGACACCTAGCGACCTCTTCGTCCTCGTCTTCATGAATTGCCTAGTTAAGAAAAACTTGGTTTGATATCAAGATTAAAATCTGAAGCTTGAAAATGATTAAGTAGCGCACAACCTGCGACTGCACATACTTAAAAAATAAACATACTGACGGCATTGCATTGATAAAAACTCTAGATGGGCAAAACAGTCTCCACAGCTTGTCGAAACGTTTTTATTGTTTAGATCAGTGGTTGGTAACCTTTTTTGATCTTATACCCTTCCTTTTGTGAAATTTTCCCGAACTTAGTCCAACTGACAAGTAAGTCCAAACGTAGTAATTGACATAAATTTGTAAAGTAAATGTGACAGCTTTTTTTGAATTAAGTTTTGTTTTCAGAAATATTCCAAACCAATAATACACTTTTACAAAAATACACCCAAACCGAGATTACTTTGGTATGTAATACCTGCACAGACTTGTAAGCGTTGAGAAACGCTTCGAAACCTAGCTCCTTTTCAAGCTGTTCTCTGTTGCGCTCCAAGCGGCAGAAAACACTTTCGTTGTCAGAGGCAGATGATTTCTGTTTTTCGTCATCATCAGAGTTGTGGTCTTCAAACGAACTACTGCTGTCGCTGCCTACAAATAACAATAAAGCGTTGCTATAAATACACACATGTTAAGATGCGGACAGTGCACTGTTTCGACCTATAAGATCTCACCTACACGACTGCATTGATGAGACCTTGTAGGTCTGCAGCTTATCGAAACAGCGTGCACTGTCTGCAGTATTCATATACTATAAAGATGCCTATTGCTAGGGTGAAATATATATCTTAAACAAACGGTGGATGTGCTTTTAGGCAATATAAAGGGAATGTTTGTTACTCTCATTAGGAAATTATATTGGCTGTATAAAGTAAATCATAATTATTTGTTTGGTAGAGACCACATGTGCAAAAAAGTACATTACCTGCATACACTAAATGTTTGCATGAAAAGTCGGTAAGCACGATATGAATTCGAAAGTTGGAGTAAAAATGTACCTGATTCCCATCCTTCCTCGTCGCTTTCGTCGTTTTGTAAAAGTTTATGAGAAGCAGCAAATCCAGCTGAGTACGATGGCGAAGAAGATTCTAAACAAGTTTAACAGTTTAACCAAAATTGCAGTGTTCGAGTCGAAGGTTTTGAAGGCAGCTGAAATCGGACCAAATTATTTCCAAAACCGACTCCTATTATTTCCTCTGAGTCTGAATAAGCTCAGGTTGTCATTTTGCATCAAGTGTCGATTTTTATTACAATTGAACTTGCAAATTTTTTGTAGAGGGTTTTTATAGGTGACGGTGTGGCGAAGCTCACTTTAGTTGGAATATGCTATTTTGTTAAAAAAATCGATCATCTAATTTAGGAAAAACGATTAAGGAGTCGAAGTGGCTACCCTAGAAAACTAAAAAAACAACCTTCTATAAACTTCTGCCTAACTGATTTTACACGCATAACTACTGTTGAGTTTTTGACACAAAAACTTGAGTTAGAATTGGACAGATTTTGAATTCAGTGGCATTAAAGCTGTAAATTATGTTTAAATACACAAATCTGCATGCGCACAGGTTCTAAATTGTTGCCTAAATCCCGAAAATCTTTACTATCACCCCTGCCACTCCGCCCGTATCTTAGCTCTGAAACTGTTTGGCAAAAACCTTAAGAACAATATCAACTTTACCTTCAGTAGCCTGTAATGCATTTTGCAATTGTGCTCTCATCTCCATCTCTTCGTCATCAGTTGCTGCATCACCATGACAACCAGCTTCCTCATCGGCCGAGCTCTCAAGATCAGGAACCTCCTCATCCTCATCAAAGTTGGTGTCGTTCATGGAGGACGAAACTGACATCCGTGGAAGATCTGAGTCATCCGCTGCAGGAGAAACATCCACAGAATGAGCGGGATCTACTGCCTCCTCCGCATCTTCTTCTTTGGATTCTGGGATCTTTGTAAGATCGGGAAGGGAGCAAGTACGAAGAAGCTGAATACAAACATAATGCACATTAAAAATACTGAATGCAAATGCTTCAAAACATGAACTGTATTAAGTACAAAATGGATATCGTTGAAACAAAAGTTTAAATAAAACCTTTTCACAATCAATGTAAAAAACAATGATTTGCATCTTAAGTAAAACCATAATTATGAATGATGTACCATAAAACGTATACATTATGTTGCCGACCTACCTTTGGTGATGGGGAATCGAATTGTCCAAGGGTTAGTTTCATTAAAACCCGATCACTGGCTGTAGAATACAGGCTTTTGCTGAGAGGATCTTCTTTTGGAGTTTCAGACACCTGATAAATACAAATAATTCATTGTTGAATGATGGCCTGAAAGAAAATCAGTGGTTAACTGAATCATATCAAACCACAAATATTTAGTGTACCGCTTTCACAGGAGATGTGGCCATCATATCTTTTGAGGGTTTGTTTCGTTTAGTGAAGAGAGGACTTTCACTGATACTTGGTGTAGGAGGAAGCGGTCTTGGTGGAGTCACCAACCTAAAAAAAGATGCTTTGAAGAATTTCACAACACTGTCAGTACTTTTTTAACAATTATTTTTCACATGCTAAAAGTTTTGAAACAAAATAAATGTAGAATGGTTTTCAAATTGGTTTGGCTCTTGTTTTTGTGAACTATTTTCTGCCTAAGATTTTAACATTCAACCACTAACATAGCCTACATATTTTAATTTTTCAACAGTCAAATGTGTTTATGTTATCTTGCTTTCCTTTTCAATGAAAGTTTCGGTATCATATCAAACTTTTTTGTTTGAAAATACTCATTTTTTAAACTGTGATCATTGTCAGTGTTTAATACAGATTATTCTGGCAAACTGTTTAACTGCATGTTTAGTGCATTTCTTAAGTCTGTCATAAGGAAATATTGGGGTTAACTGCATATTATTGATAACATCTCAAAAAAGTTTAGCAAACTTTACATGGTATTAAAAAGAAACCTCTATATAGAGGCTTGTACTTTATGTGGAAGTGCAGAGAATAGGTGCTTTACTTTTTAACTTCATGAGGTTCATCTGTTTTCTTGTCCCTTTCTTCTTTATTTCCTTTTTCCTCGTCCACTGGTTCCTTCTTTTCATCTACCCATGCACTCTTGGCACTTACAGCATCTTCTTCTCTTTTCTGAAGAACCTGCTCCAGCATCACAACATCCTCAATTTCCTCATCACTCACATCCTCAACCTCTTTTCTTTCTGTCTTCTTTTCAGAGTCGGAAGGTTTGCGGATCACAAATGTTCCATTAGATTGGAATTTGGGAGCAAGTCGGATATTTCCTCGAGGACTTGAACTCTTCTCCGGGTCTGGATGAGTTTTTTTGCTAAGGATGACAGTTTTGTCGTTTGGCTGCACTTCTTTGTTCTACAACACATTCAAATACATTATTTCAATTGAATCACTCCAATCAAAGTAATATCTAAAGAAAACATCTCTTGTCCTATTTTATACACTATATTTTTATGATGCCGTGATCTTGACCTAGCATTAGAAGTTGTGCCTGGGCACATACACATGGACTAAAAGCGATACTACACTGTTAAGGTGTATCCAGTGAGAGAGTAATAATAATAGAGCTCTGTCTGATATGGGTACATCACAGCACACAGGCAAGGAATTAAACAGTGCAATTTGCAAAAACTTGAATCTTTAATTTACCTTGAGTAGACAAACTATGTAAAAAATACAACATGCATCTTTCTATGAAGCTTACAAAATGTTACTTTTGCACAAACATGAAAAAAATATGCTGTGTTGTGGAATAACTGATAAACAATGTTATAAAATTGCGGCAAACAAACTTAGAAACAGGTTTGTTTACCTCTTTAGATGTTTCTTGGTCTGTTGCTTTTGTGGTTTCATCACTTGATATTGTTGTAGTTTGTGATGTTTCTTCTAAATCTAAAAAAACAGATACTTCACTACTCAGGACATCGGTGCTAAAAGGTAAGAGCAACCCCTATGTAAATGAGTGAGCAAGCTAAACAAGTCAAAGCCATACAACCATGCTCACATATATACAGTGGTGGGATTCAGCCAGTGCGCACCAGTTCTTTAGAACCGTCTTATGATATTTTATAAGACCAGCGAACCGTTAAGCATTACTGGTTACTGTCAATGGACTTTTTTTAACAGAACCGGCTGAAAAATATGACTTTTGTGATAGAACTGGCTGACAAAAAATTTGAATCCCACCACTGCATATATACCATAATAAATCTACACAATTACCATTAACTGCCATTGTCATGGTGGGTTGGTTGATAGTCATTTTTTTTAAACGGTTGACAAAAGTTGCACCAGGTGCAGCCCACTGTCTCTTTGGCACCAAAGGTTTGGCTTCAACTGTAGCTGGATAAAGCACAAACGATTTTACATGTTATGTTAAAATAAAAAACAAACATAGGAAACTACTATAACAAACATGAATGACAAGTTCAAGAAAAGTAAAAAAAGTGGTAGCAAGGTTTGTATTTTTACACGACAAAATGTTTTTTGTTAGGCTTTAGAGTCAATTTTATTCACAAGTTATCGTTTTTTTTATAGATATTAACCTACCATCCATCTGAGAAGCAGTTTCTTGTAGTGGAAGATTTCCAATTTTCATTCCAATGTCTCCAGCTGCCCCCCAGGCTTTCCATGGGGCAGGTTTCTAATAACAATGGTTGTTAAATCACCAACACATATTGTCAAACAATTTTGCTGTATAAAGATTACCGGGGCAACTTGCGGTTTCTTGTCAGGTAAAGTTGGCAGTGGTCGTGGCTTTTCCTCAGGTGGTTTGCTATCTGTTTCTTTCTCTTCAGATCTGCAAACACAAAAATTTGTTCATTAGTTAAGTGTTGCCTCATAAACAAAAAATGACTGTATCCATCTCACTTTTCCTCCTTCTTTGCAGCATCTTTCTTTTCATCTTCATCAAAGTCTAAACTGAAACGTTGATTGACTTTGTGAAGAATTCGCTTCCGAACATCTGAATCTGGCAACTTTGATGGGCTTGGAGTGATCTAAAAAATACAGTAAAAGAGGAAATGGTATCAGTCACCAGTCATACAAAAATTATTACAAAAACTTTACTTAAAAGCCTGCTAAATTGACAAATTAAACACAAAACCTTTGGGATTTTTAGAATTGTATAAATGGAAGGATCAAAAACAGACACAAGAATGGGACATGAGACAACAAACCTCTGCTGGTGTTTCTTCTGTAGTTTCATCATCCTTGTCAAGTATTGGAGCTCCAACAGCTTGTAATGCTTGTGTAATTCCAATAGGAGCAGGGTTATACTTAACTGGTCTTTCATCAGGAGGTACAATACCACGTGCTCTGGCCTGCTCATATGAAAGTTGTTACATTTACCTAAGTAGAGAGCTTCCAAGTAACAAGTTACTCTGGCTTGTGAACAAACCATTATTTTCAAAAGTTAATTTTACTCTCTGTTTAATTAATTAAAGAAAGTCCTCATAAAATTGGATTTCATTTGTTACCTGTTTGTCAAACTTTTTCTTGTAATCTTTCATCTCTTCCATCTTTTTCCTCCGCTCTTGCATGTTTTGCTGAAGGATTCTGGCCCTGTCATTGGCTTGTTGTTGTAGAGCATTGATCTTTTTCTTTTTAAGTTCTTCATCTTTATCCAATACTGTACTTGGATCTGCATCAACCACCTGTAATGGCCAAAACATATGTGCATTTGAGCTAATTTTGTTTGCAGAATAGGGTGAGATCTTGTATGAGAACATGTTAAATAATGATTTATTTGAGATTTTTAAAAACTAGAAGGATTCTTTTATTTTTCGCTTTTCGAAATTTACTTTAAATGGCGAAATTAAACAATTAAATTCCTATATCAATGTATAGACAAGTCTTTAATCATAAAATCCTGGCTTATAATATGGTAAACAATAACAAAAACTTATCCAATTTCCACATTTAGATAAAATCTCCTATAAGTCACGAAAACAATTGAGTTGTTACCACAAATCAGCACACAGCCCCAAGCCAAGTATATGCAAATAAAAGCTTAGTTAATAGTTAATCAACTTTTGTGTCCAAGTTTCAGTAACAAAACTTGCTCAGGAGCTTAGAAAAAAATCAGGATAGAAATTGCCATACAACCAGTACTCTTCATTTACAAACATGGTTATTTCACAAAGAGGTTTAAATGTTGTTACCATTTAGCATGCATAGTCGGCTTACCTTATATGGTTTGTTGTTCATGTGTTTGTTCTGTAAAACTTTTCTTTCATGGTAGTTTTGTTGCCTGATCTGCTGGAGACGATCCATGTACCAATTGTCTTCTTTTTCTGACAAGACAAAAAAATTCAACAGCCTAAACTTTTATTTGTGATTGACCAATCCAGGCGCCAGAGTCTGAATGTTTATGGCAAAACTAAGTACCGTATATACTCGCCTATAGGTCGCGCTATTAGTTTTGTGTTAAAAAAGTGTAATTTAGAGTTGACTCGCACATAAGTCGCACTGAAAATCTTGGTATTTAAAAGGCCCTTAGCCTAGCTGTTTTGCATAAATAACTGGTGCAATTGGTTGTTTTTTAGCATTGAACTGCATTGCAACCGCAAAACTATGTTTTCTCAACACAGCGGGAAAATCCAACGCACGCTGAGCTGACGCATGTGCGCTCATGAAACTGTCTCGCATTGGTATGTGCGTGCACGAGCGCATGCACCCGTATTCGATAGCACATTTCCACTACAATTCGCGTCTATAACGCGCACCCTTAATTTTTTATTGAAAATTAGTATAAAATTTTGCGTGTTATACTCGAATAAATACGTTATATCCGCCCAATAAGCCGACCGGAAAATACGGTACTTGCAATAGCCGAAAACTTTTAACTTTGTTCCGACTTGGTGGCGATTTCCACTTATGTCGAGCAGATAGGTCGCACCTATATTTTTTTTTAAATATAAGGAAAAAAGTTGCGACCTATACGCGAGTATATACGGTACTCAGTTTCTGCAAAACACTGCAGAGTTGGCAGAGCATTATGGCTATTTAAAAATAAAAATATTTAGTTGGTGAGTTGGCTAAAAACTTATTGGTGACGATAGCATGAACTCATCTGCACTGTTCATTTGAACTGTAAAAGTAGAATCAAACTTAAAAGCTCAACCCAACAAGCAAAAAGATGACTAGAATGTTTAAGATAAATAAAACTTGCACATCACTTGTGTTTCTCAATCACAAGTAACCGAACATGCGCTGCGAAAATTTCGAAGCAAAGGCTTTACATCACATCAAAAGAAACATGTTTTGACTTTGTATTTTATTGTTGTACCTTTTGATTTTGCAGAATATGGTTGAAGAGCAGCAGCCACTCCACCTTTAGCTTGATTGAATTTTCGCTTCTATAATTTTGGAATTCAATTCAATTCTATTTGAAATTTATTTAATAATGTAACCAGGACACATAATATATTGCTGGACCTAAATTAACATTTTCACAATTTTATCCAGGTTATAAATTGAAAATAATTAAAAAAGAGGTAACTGTAGTTAGGATTTATACTTGATAACCCACCCCATATATATCATTATTTCCCTTCTGTTTATTATACAGTGCCTCTTGTCTTCGCTGCAAGTATTCATTCACTACCTGTGCCCGGTTTGCAGCATTTTCTCCAGCTTCCCTAAAACAACAATCAGTAAGAAAAAAAAACACTAAAACTTTTTCTCATTTTGCACATCGTTGTTTCAAAAATGCAGAAAAAAATTGCACTTAATTCATTGTAAGTACAGTGTTACTCCGTAAAATGAAATAAAATTTGATTATCAGTGTGAAAATTCTCTGCAATGGCAGTTACCAACGGTTATGTCATGTTATGACATGACACACTATTTCTGTCAAGGGAACATTTGAATTATGTTACAAAAATTTAGCCATGTGTTACTCAAAAAGTCACCTACAGAAACCCACAGCCCTTTTATACATGGTTAGAAAAGCGAATTTGTCCAAACAACATCTCTGGTTTTCAGGTCAACATTTCTAAGCCATGTTATGATATTTACCAACCAACAAACATTGCCTGCTATAAAAACAAACAACCTGTTAACTTGTGCATTGAGAATTGCATTTTGTGCTTTGTTTCTTTCTTCCCATGCTTCTCTGACTTTGTTCAATCCTTGGGCAGCAAATGGTGCAGCAACATTTGCAGCTCCAGGCCTATAGAAAACCAATAAAACAAAACTTGAAAAACTACTAATAGAAACATCACTACACACTAGGTATTCATTTACCGGTCCCCCTTTTCAAGTTTGTCAAGATACTCATGATATTTGCTGTACCCTTCACGCTGTGGAGGAGCTGAAATAGGACGATTTCTGGCAGCAACTGCTGGATTAGAATTCTATACAAACAACACAAAAATATACTCAAGAAAAATTGAAAAACTAAGGCTTGTCATGGCTTGGTAACTCGCTATTAAACAACACACTTTAGGATCCTGCCTTTGATGATGTGATATCTTGTGTTTAACACAAGATTAACAAATTTACATTTTTGTCAAAAAGCACCTCTTTTTTAGAAACTTCTATTTTGTCGTCAAGCATCTCAGCAGATCTCTGCAAATTCATGAAACGAGCTGCATCACGATCCTTTTTCAACTGATCTTCATACTTCTTTTGTGCTCTCTCCTTCTGTCTTCTCTGAAGATCTTCCTGCAATGTCATACCACCACAACAGGTCACACAAAAAAAACTTCAGCTCCTAAAATCCACTTGTGACTTGGGCACATGCTTTTAAATATTTTTACACATAACAAAAATGCATCAGTTTAATGGTGAAAATAACGGCCCAAATAGACGTAAAAAGCGACATGCTTTAATGTTCAAACGTTTCGGCAAATGCTCATGCCATCATCAGTGATATGAAGGCCACATCAATTGCACCCATTTATCATTTTTATGCGACGCTTGTTTCGCACCTTTTTATCATTCCTTTATGCGACTAAAGTGTATATAAATGGGTGCAATTGATGTGGCCTTCATATCACTGATGATGGCATGAGCATTTGCCGAAATGTTTGAACAATAAAGCATGTCGCTTTTTACGTCTATTTGGGCCGTTATTTTCACCATTAAACTTATGAACAGATCTGTATATAGTGTTCCAAAAATGCATGAGCAATTGAATTCTTACACATGGTCAAAGTATATATAAACCTTACCAGTCTTTTCTTTTTCTCAGCCAGGATCTTTTCCTTTCTTTGCTGTTGTTCCTCAATCAATTGCTGGCGTCTCTGCTGAAGAAAATGAAATTACTTTTCACATATAAAACAACACAATATTGCTTATAGTGTGTGTATGTGAAACAAACCTCCAAGACACCATTTACTGCTCGTTGGGCATTTTCAACTTTTGCAGGTCGTCCAACATTTTGACGGGGTTGCCTCTTTGCTGCCACCGAGGGGCCATATGCTGCAGCAATTTGTTGATTTCTTGCATTAATTGGTGCCCCTCGAACCTCAAGATTTTTCAACCGCTTTTCTGCAATTGCAATAGATTTTGATATCAATATAAACATGCACAACTAAAAGACATTTGCAAAGTATACAATGAATGTTTTCAAATAGGTGTCATAAAAATGACACACTGAATGATTAGCTATGTGATTTTATGTGGTCGAAAGTAGTGATGGGACGGGTACCCGGTACTCGGTATCGATGGTATCGAACGATTTCAGTGGTATCGATACTCGTACTCGGTATCAAAATATTTTGCCTCAGTTTTCGATACCAACGTGCGAGTACCGAAGGTCGGTTTATAACATAAGAATAGGGTAACTTTATGCCAATATTTGCTTCGGACAGCACAAAATTGGAAAAAAGTTTCGCCAGTTTATGTATATCTTTTTCGCTATCACGTGGAGATTACATTTTTCTGCATGTGTGTGTGCATGCCTGTACCCCAACCATGGCAGAAAAATTAACCAGTGATATACAACTAAGTACAACACTACACTTAAGTACTCGGTACTTGGTACTCGGTATCGAAGGTATATACACGTGGTACTCGTACTCGGTATCGGTACTCGCTTCAAAACCTGGTATCGTCCCATCACTAGTCGAAAGGCTGTGGTGAAGGTTAGCTTAAAAAATATGTGCAATAATTCAAAGCAAAATTTAATCAAATTTCCTCTGCAAGACTGTGTTTTTGCTTAATTGTTTTTTTACCAAGTTTTTTTCTCGGCAAAAAATTAACGACTTGCCAGTTTTTGATCTGACTACGATTTATCATTTCTTACGTAACTAGAAAGTCATCTAACCACTGCTAAATCATGCTTTTAAACATAAACAATACACTAACCAGCAACAGGTTGATATCTATTAGCAGCACTAGCAGGTCGGCTTGGAGGTTTACGTTGTGCTTTATGCAAAACAGTGTGACTGAATTCTGATTCATGTTGCTCTGGGGACAGGAATTTCACAGTGAGTGAGGCAACAAAACTCTTCTTCAAGATACTGTTCACTGAAGGGCGCTCCCTTGGATTTCTCCTGAACAGTTGTGACACTAAGGAACGAAGATCATAGGAATAACGAGAAGGAACTGGAGGGTATGATCCTCTGCAAACAATAAAGTGCCAATTGTAAGGCAATGGAAAATTTTCATTTAAATACTTTTTTTGCCAATTGGCACTGAGAAATAACACAGCAAACATGTTAACACATTATAGGGCTACAAAAAACAGTACACTGCTGCAATAACCAAGCAGTTGTAAGTATGCTAAAATAATAATACAACATGGGGAGAACTGGCCAAAAACTCAGCAGCTGTACCAAGTGAAAAGTAATCATGTTCACTCAACTGAATGAAAAGGAAAAACTGTACAGCGGAATAGACATGAGCCTTTACTATGTAACCCTTGACAGGTTGCACCACACAGAAAACAGTTTTCATCTGACACAAGGGAATTTTACTCAAAACAGCTGGATGGTGAAATCAAAACAGATGTATTGATCTATTTCATATCAAGTAACAATACTGTGATGGTGATTAAAACTTAGGGCTTTTTGTTGCTAACACCAGAATTACAATATCAACAACAGTTTGAAGTATCAACAATCTTTTCAACGAATGGACAATGATGCCAAACTAGAAAGTACCTTAGAGAAAAATAATTTGAATTTTACAACCACTACAGAACCTAACAAAAAAAAGAATTTAGAAACTATAAAATTAGTAAACATTGAATATTCACAACATTTCTTGTTTGTAATAAAAATTTTAAATAGAAAACAAATTGAAACGATTGATAAAAATTATGCAACAAAACAATCAACAATTTTACAATAAATATTTATATTATAATCAATGTTTTGTTTTAAAAAGTTACCATAGACAAGTATAACAAACATACCTGATAATTTTAAGAACTAAATTTTTCATGTTTCCTGCCTCAAAAGCATGTTTTAAAGTTAGAATCTCATAAACAACACAGCCAAGTGCCCAAACGTCACTCTTGTTGTTGTAAGGTTTGTTTTCACAAATCTCAGGACTGAGGTAATACGGAGTACCTAGGTTTAACAACAAGATATTTGCAAGTCATTTCTCAACCATTAAACAAAAACCGAAAAATTAACTGAGGTTTCTGAAGACTATTATTGGTTTTACACCTTTTACTTTCTATACAGCTAGTAGAAAAATAAATATATATATTATATTTACTGCTTTACCGATACAGGTTCTTGCCAATTCCATTGTGTTATTAAGAACCCTTGCGATTCCAAAATCACCAAGCTTGATGGAGCCTTTTCGAGTCAAAAATATGTTCTGCCAAAACAGCACACATTATTAACATCCATAAATAATTTGATGAGACATAACCATTAGAAAACTTAATCATGTGGCCAGTAGACTATGAATCATCCTTTGTTACAATGTTTTCACTAATAACATTATAATGTAATGTTGCCAACAGTGTTAATGTTTATAATTAGACACAATTTTAATAAATTCTGATTGTGAATATGTTTGTCTCAGAGCAGAAACAAAGGACAACAGTCATGAGAAAATGTCCTAACAAAATAATCAGCAAGTTTCAAAAATAGTTATTTCCTCTAATATAGTGATGAACAAGACTTACTGATGTTTTTATGTCACGATGAAGGATCTTTCGGTCATGCACATGTTTCAGAGCCAGGCAAATCTGAACAAACCAGTCAAGTACCTGTTTTTCGTTAAACATAACTCCTTTTTGCTTATTGATTAAAGCATACAAGTCACCACCTTCACAGTATTCCATCACAATGTATAGTTGGCCATTTTCTGTAAATTTAGAAAATTATATGAATTAGTTTAAATTTCATTGACATAATTTGTTTTTGAATTTTGTAGGTGTAAAATAGTTTCTTACAAGCAAGTTCTGAGCTGAATAGTTAGACACAAATTAAAAGGTAGAACATCAAGGTTGTTATACTAAAATTGTTTTATGCTTATTTTAGCAAACAGTGCATGACAAACTCCCCAGAAATTCACAAATTTAAATTTTTGAGCCAATCGCATTGAAATATAAACCCAATAAACAAAATGCACCAACCTTCAAATGATTCCACATATTGCACAATATTTGGATGCCTCATTTTTGATAAAACTGCAACTTCTTTTCTTGCTTCATTTCGCTCTTTGGGTTTCATTTGGGAAATTCCAATTTCCTAAACCAAATTTGAATGTTATAGTTGATGGCATTAAAAATTAACATATTCTCATATAAAGAAAATCAAACATAAATACAAAGTACCTTGACAACAAACTGCTCTCCATTATCCTTTTGTTTTACCAGTATTGCTTTGCCAAATGACCCCTCACCAATTTTTTTCACCTTAATATATTTATCCATGTTTGAATCAAATCATTGTTATAATAAACTCCAATGTTTTTCTGTAAAAAAAATCATGTTATATCTGAACTGTTAACAAAGTTCAAGGCTGTAAATAAGGAAGTCAAAGTTTAGTGACTACTGATTTATCATTTTTGTAAGGAAGGGCAAAAGCGATGGACACAAAATATAACTTCAAAACGAACACAAAAACATGCCAATTTACTGAACATTGTTTTTAGCTAAATATGCCATTAGGTGCTTTGCTCATTTGCTTGTTGACCCCTTTTCAAAAAAGGCTAGTCAAGAACCCCTTTTAAAATCCAAAATATTTCTGTTTTTGATGTATTACGTTACTTTTACTGCAATATCTTTAAATGTGTATCTGTTGAGTGTGTTGACTGTTCAAGTGAAAAATCACGAATATACAATAAGAATAGCTGAACTTAATGAACCAATAACAGGCAGCAGCAAGGTCAATACCCATAAATTAGGACATAAAAACATTTTATAGCATTGGAACAAAACGTGCCAACCGCTGCCTGACAATCTGACAAAATGCAAGTCCAAATTTACACATAACGTCATTGCAAGCGTCACGTTACCAGAACAACTAACAATTTGTTTTGGCGTCCAAAAATTTATATGCGCGCACTGACACCTAGCGGAGACGTACGAATTTATTTGTCTCTGGGGAATTTTGCCAAGCGGAGAAATGCCAAGCGAAAACTTTAGAAGTGGTATTAACTGAAACCAAAAGCTTGGACAATGACACACGAGACAATGCGTTTTCTTCATTATCTAACTTTATCAAAATATAAGTGATCTGCAACTTTTTTATTTAGTGTTTTGGTGTACCATGTGTCGCAAATGCGCACTTTGCATTGCTTTGAAAAACATTATTATTTTTCTTGCTTATTTTCAGAAATATCAAAACACTGTAGTTATATTTGCACAACGCAACGGATATAAGTTAAAGAACAAAGTGTATGTGGTCTTACACTCAATAAACCAAAGATTGTTTCTTTATATCAATCCTTAACATTGTGGAATGAAACCCAAGTTTGCAGTTGGTGAACGTGTGCTATGCTTTGAGCCGGACAGATCCAAAGCACGAGTTCTGTATGATGCAAAGGTATGTTTCATTAGGTTAATTGTTTATAGAAGATTACCTTCATTTAGTATTTTAGTTTACAATAACTGAAAGTGTAAACACTTTTTTAATATTTACCATTTTAAATTTGCTCAAATAGATTCTTGATGTTGACTTTGTCAGAGATGGAAAGTCTAAAAAGGAGCCAGAATACAAGGTTCATTTTCAGGTATGAATTTTTGTTTTTAACTTTATTGTATACAAACCTTAAACACATCTACAGCAATAACAGCATGCATCAATTTCAAGGTGGTTTCACTCGCCACATTTTTAGCAATTGTTTGTGTGTTATTTCCATTAGGGTTGGAACAGTGCATGGGACCGATGGGCAGACGAGACTTATGTTCTAAAAAACAATGAAGAAAACAAGAAGTTGCAGAGAAAGTTGGCAAGAAGAGCAATTCGACAATTGTATGCAATTACTAATATACAATAAAAGTATTGGCAATAAAAACAAGGTTTGCATTTACAGAAAGGTACATGGCCGGAAAAAAGTCCATCTTCCTGGTGTTGCAAGTGTGTTGAAAAATCCCCCACTTGATGATGAGTCGTCAGGTATTACGACACAACATGCAAATAAACAAACAATGTTTCGAGTTTTTTCTAAATGTTTTGCAGATTCCGACTGCAGTATCAACAGTGATCAAATGAGAACGCTTCTGCCTGATGACATGGCAGAATCTGACAGCAGTTGCCAATCTCCACAAATTGTATGTTGTGTGTCAGTTAACCCTTTTTGCTGTCAAAGTTGATACAAATCTGGTTAATTGCATACCAGTTATTCACATAATCTGTTTCAGGACTGTTAGTCCCTAACATATCACTTGTCAAGAAAAATGCTGATTTATTACATATTCTAGTGAATAATGCAAATATCCAGAATGATTTGTACATCAAAATTTGTGCCATTCAGGTCCTTTATTTTCCTAATGTAATTACATACATTTAGAAGCGAAGAAGGCGCAGATCAACTGCAACTTCAAAAAAAAGTGATGATACACCTGGATGCAGTAATGAAACTTTCTTCCCTGATGTAACAACTATGCAATCTGCACCACCTACTCCTGTTATGTTTACAAGAAAGCCACTGCAAATTGACATTCCTTACTCACTTCTACAGAGACTACAGGATGATGCCATCATGGTGAAGAACAGAAATATGGTAACTGACTACTATTTTTTTTAAATGATCTGTTTGTTGAGATTCCCGTTGCAAATTGATTAGCTTTGTCTCTTTTGCTTTTTGGTATGCTCTTAAAGGTTTTGCAGGTGGTTGAAACTACATGTGTGCAAGGAGAATTTTTTTTTCAGGTTTTGACTATGCAATCAATAAAAAATATTGGTGCTTAATGTTGAATTACTGAAGCACAGTACATCTAGGATCCTGTATAGTGCTTTGCTCTTTAAAAACATGGGAGCAATTTTAATTGTGTTTCTTTATTTTTCTGCAGTTGGTTGAATTGCCTGCCAAGCTCAATATTGTTCAGATCCTAGAAAATTATGTGAAATATTTTGCCCTCAACATTGCCTACCTGCCATCATCAGAAAAGCACCTCAAAGTATCTCAAACTTCTATGGAAACTCCACCTCCAGACAAAAAGTAAAATATTTAACAGATTTATCAGATGAAATATTCTATTATGGAATACAGTGAAAACAAATATCAAGCCGATAACAGTGAAACATTTTTATGTGTCGGTTTTGTTGTTTTAGAGAAACAGTCCAAATAAATGTCTTTCCCTTTTCTTTTTGGTGCTGTTTAAAATGCAGCATTTGTAAACTATACATTAACAATTTATATTGTTCTTCAGCCTAAATTTGTGCAAAGAAACATGTGAAGACATTCGAATTGTTTTCGATTTCATGCTGCCCATTATTTTGCTGTATTACTGTGAACGAAATCAATGTAAAGACCTTGCTGCCAAAGCTGTTATCGAAAGTAAACCTTGTAAACAAGAAGAACCAAGGTGTGGTACCTTGTTATGCATTGTATCTTGCTATAGTTCCACCGCACTATGTTTACAAATTTGCAACCTGTTTTGATTTGTTGTTCTGTTTGGGTGTAAATTTAGCTTAAATGACAAACACTTTTTTTTAGACTCATTTGGCACAATTCTAATTTAACCCAAAAATTAATGATGTTTATGAAATAAAATGTGCTTTCCCAAATGGTAACAATATTGGGGTAATTAAAACAACAATTTTTATTACTTTTTTTAGAAAACCAGTTGTTGAGACAACACCTTTAAAAGGGGGCTCAATCAAAGATAATAATACTGCTTCTAATGTGGAACAACCTGTGATAAAAGGTTTCCAAATTTATTTTCTTGTACCTTTCAAATAAATGTTTAACTTCATACATGTATGTACACCAGCTCCAGTAGCTGAACCTCAGCCTATTACTACAAGTAACAAGAAAAAGAAGCTGTCACCTTTGGCGAAAGGAAAGCCTAGGTAAGAAACTAATTAATGGTGACAAAGGGAACAGCTTTCATCATTTTAGTTGGTACTTGCTGCTTTGATTAACAGTTTTGTAATACTAATATCTTAAATAATGACAAAGCCCATGTTCTTTTGTTATGTATGTTTTCTGGGGAAGGAGAAGTTGTGTTATTTTTTTTTAAAGTAATAGTTCCAAACTTCAAACTAGTTTTTTTTTCACTGGACACATTGCAAACTAAAAACGAGAAAAGTTGTTGAAATAAATTATAACAAGTATTTGGTGAAACTGCTTTGGCTAATAGATTAGATCAAAGCTTGCTTTCATAATAGCCAAGAACACCTAACTTTGTCACTAAGTCAGTTCTAAACATTAGATAAGAGTTATGAAAAGTTTACTGCCACAAATCCACATAACTGTCAGGGGATGTGACTCCTCACCTCACAATTTTGCTTGTTTGCAGGAAAAAAACAGCCGAGGAGCAAATCATAGAAGAAACTCACATGTATTTAATTCCTGACCAGCCAAAGTTGGATCGCACTGGATTGGCAAATGATTCTCAAGGACGGCGAAGATCAAGCCGATTGTCACACCACCTATACTCACCTGAGAACAGCCATGATGAAATGGTGGTGCGTATTTATCTGTTGTGTTTTTTTGTTTATTACGACTTATAAATGAATAATAGTTTCTACTTGCAACTGCAGTGAGGTAATCAAACTACAAAGTGTCGGACTCCGTAGTCAGGTTTGACTCTATATATACAGTTAGCCCTGTCAAGCCCACAAAAAATACAGATGTGGTGATAGATGGAATACATAACCACTTTCTCTCGTTTAAAACTGAAACCTTTTTATCACTATTATGCATTTTTTTAGATTTCACCACCGATGTCGCCAGAGAGCAACACAACGGAAACCGAAACAGCGGCTGTAGATCGAAGTATGGCATCTTGTTGGTTTTGTTGGTAACCATTAATATACTTTTTGCTGTTCAGCTTCACACAACCTGGTGCAAGACAAGCCGCAAAACGATGTAGCAATTTCTGTTGAAACAGTTGTATTTTTACGTCCACCAACTAATCATAAACATGGAGTGCATATTCAGGATCATGGTTCAAATTCCCCTTTGCCTCTTTTATGTCGGCAAAAAGACAGGTATTAAAATAATCTATTTTTTATCATGTCGACTTTTTTAAAAGTTGTCCTTATTAGAACACTAAACAAAATCTTTGGCGAGTTCGGTGTATCACTAGTTTTAAGCCAGATTTGTTAATTTATTTGCTTTATCATTTTGTAACACAACATTCAACGTGTTTAGATACAGTTGCACATCGGACAAAATAACGCCGACTGAAATGTGCCAGGAAGCATATGTTGGAAGTGCTGGTGATGATGTGAAGCGAGCTGTTCAACTTTCACAGGTTCGCATTTTGTACATCAACGTGTTAGGTAAACGTTATAAAGATGTCCCGGCGCAGCAGAGTTGTAGTCGGTCCTGGTTGGGGCTTAGCTTTCTTTGAAAAAGTGGACTTGATTCGGGCCAGACTTTACACTCTGTGTCAGTATTTTTTTAAATAAATTTAACTAGCTAAATAGGTCTTTCCTGAGTCTTCAATGTATAGACCTGTCAATCAAATACGTCGGGCCTTAAACGGGCCTCTCAAAAACGATTCGGGCCCGATCTCCAATTTCAGGCCCGTTTCTGCGGCGTAGTATTATTATTTGTCATTGTTTTTATTTTTTTGTTTGTGTTTAAATTTATCTCGAAAACTGTTTGGTTTAGGTATGGAAGTGGAAACTAGTTTCTCAAGATTATCGGCCGTCAGATGGCGCCAATGTGCCGTGTTCTATTATTTACGGAATTCATCATTTTCTTCGATTATTTGGTAGGTTTATTTTGCGCTTCTTGCCACCCAAATACTGACTATTTGGTTTTGCAGTAAAACTGCCTGATATATTTGCACGGATGAACATCCCAGATCATAAAATGAAGGTGATTATCAAGCATCTTCATCAAATGCTTAAGTAAGTTTCAAATGCTGAAAGTCGATTTTTACGTGGATACACTGAACTTTCTACAGACCAAAGGTGCCAACTTCTTTCTTCAAGGGCATGATTTTTTTTTGTTATTGCAAAAAACTAGGCATATTGTACCAAAACTGTCTAAATCGGACTTGTTTCCAATTTATTAATTATAACGCAGTATATGTAAACCAGTAAAATACAAATAAACAGTACTTTTGAGTTTAATTCCTTGCCACCAAGTTACCTTCTATTCACCTTATCTAATTACTGAATACGAAAGAGTAACAGAAACGTTTTGGATTGTACAGCATGCACCGCTTCAGTTCGCTTTCTTTGATATTGAACGAACGACTGCACTATAAAAACATCACTGCGCTGAATTCCACATGTTAAACTTTTTACAGTTATCGAAATATTTTCTCTAGGATTATATATTAGGACCACTGTTTTACAATGCGACATCAAAATATATTCGCGCATTTAAATCTGCTTTATAAAGTATTCACATGTGCTTTCCGAAACTTGAGGAAGCGCTCACAAATTCGTACGATTTCTGTCAGCAACGCACTATTAACGCAACTTTTATGTGTCTTGACAGATTTATTGCTGAATATGAGCGGGAAATTTTCAGCTACAGCGGAGCATATGTTAAAAGCGCAACAACTTGATTTAATGATGGCAAGCTCATTCCTGGCTATTCAAAACGTTGCAACTAATAAAATGAAATGACCGCTATTTTAAAATTCGTGGACGCCTATACGTTACAGAATAGCCAAAGACAAAACCAAGATAGTTACAAATAATAAAACCGCCATTGGTTGGTTGCTTAACTACACAGTTACAGGCATATTAAGTGGGAAATACTGCTGTCTAGGTCAACCACGCGTCATCTTTTGTAAAGGCATGTACTCCTTTTAGTAAAATTTGCGTGGACATTAAAAAATTACAAATATCGTTAGCAATTGTATACAATAACTTTGCGGCGCCGTAGACATTCAGGTTAAGTTGTAATCAGTGTTTCTTTCAATCCTTTAAAACTGGATTATTCGTTAGTTGAATAAAATCGTCGTGTATAATCTCTGACAATAATGTAATCACTTTTGGCTGTAAAAAAATGCCAGGCCTACTCTGAAACCAATAAATAGATTTCTTCGTGAAACAAAAATAAGAAACAGATAAGCGAACATATTTGTAAAGAACATACTGTTTCGACAATTCTAATGTCATTCTGTCAAAATGATTTTTTGAAGAATTACGTAGGATTGTCAAAACGTTGTGTTTTCACAAATATATTGGCTTGTTTGTTTCTTGTTAAAATCTTTAAAACCGTGAATTGTGTACAAAGCTAACAATTAAGGCAGATTTACTTAAGTTGTTTAAAGGTGTTCGCTTAATATGCCACCAACACATTTTACTTCGGCAACTTTAGCCCACCAACGCTGTGGAATGGCGACATACCGTTACGTTCCCGAAATAGGCCATAAACTTATTTGCTTACCTATTCAACTACATGTGACAGATTTATATTTGTTTGTCGGTGACATTTTCCCATCCCAGGCAATCTTCGGTGGTCGCTCTGTAGTCAGGCTATAATCGTATGGTTTTGGGAAGTTACATGAGATTGTTTAAAATATCACACGATTAGGTTTAGGTGTGGTTATTGGCGTCTGGACAGTTTGTTTTTATTCGCTGGATATAAAAGTATGTACAGCTAAAGGGTTGTATGTGCTCTGCCTTTAGGATTTTAATGCAGTTGCTTAAATAGGTCGAAGACAATTTTGGTCCGTTGCTTCTTTGCAAATCGATTTTAATTTAGATTTAAAAAACACCGAACACTAATTGCTTTTAAGTTTAACCAAGAGTATATATCAGACACGTTGCAGCAGCCAAGTAACAATAATGTTTACATCGAATTTGTTTCAAATTGCAGAACATGATAACGCATAGTAGTTAATTGTACCAATTTTCAGTGTGGGTTATAGCCTACATGTGCCGCTTTTCAAATACTTTTTGATCAGATTGATTTGTTGTGTACAAACATCTTACAGAAAACTACAGCACACTTTTTGCTGTAGTGTTGACTGGCACACATAACTTTGTCTTATAGTTCTTGGCCTTGTAATTGCAGTTTGTGAATGCCATAAAAAATGAAAACGTCATTGAAATACACGTAATATACTTCTGCATATGTCTACAAATAGCACACGTCTTGAGGAATGCGATGCTTCTTATAGTGAATTATACAGGAAGGACAATGTTTTATGTAGCGGCTTTTTAAAAACTGCGAAAGATCAATCAAGCTGCGACGTCGGAGCTTAGCAGATAGCGATAGTGCGTGGCCGACTTACGAGGCGAGAAATCAATTCTATTGATCAATCCACCAGTAATTCCCAAAGCAAGGGTCACCATGCATACGCGGCATCCACCTGACACGGAAGGGCAGAAATTCTGTCTGTCGATGGAGACTGCTATGCCGTCACCCAACGAGCTGCTAATTACAGTCCGCGAATTGGGACCATATGCTCAATATAGACCCGTGTCGGATGTTGCGTCTTGGCCAAGAAAGATTTTGCAACCTGTGGTATTTTACGCAGCCACGGATACGAGGTCATTGAGAGTAGGAAAATGAAAAAATCACATTATTTAAATCTGATTTTTAGTTCAGCGTCGATTAGATTTTTCCCACATCTTAGTTGGACTAAGTAGTTTAGATAAGTTTAATTTATTTTGTAAAATGAAACGAATAGCAGTGCAATATTGAGCTAAAATATTCACCAAGCCGGAAGTTATGCTGTATGGAATGTCGACAGATGAATTTAGTATTGAATGAATTAAAGAGACACAAAGCTTCATAGCTTAGCTTTTGTTCTCACCTAAACGCATGAAAGATTCAGCACATAGCAGTTGCAACCAGATACTTTATCATCTTGTTCTTTCAGGAGACATTTACCTGCCACACACGAACTAAAAAAAACTGCAAGCCAGTGTTCAGTTTACGATCTGCAATTACTGAAACATGATACCTTACTGTGCGATCGTGCGTCCAAATGAACGAGTCTATTACTCACCAGAATTACTGTAGATTTTGACACAAATTGTTCGCATTGTTTAGAATTCGAGAAAAACAGTGGTGTCGGTTTGTGACATAACAGTAGAAAACATGTCCCTAGTCAATAGATTGTCCAATAGTGAGATACGGTGAATGTTGTTGGTTTTATTTTCGTTGCGGCAAACAGCTTCTGATACTGGGCAGCATAACAGACTGATCAAATATTTGTCTGTGTAATTATTTGCTGGAGTACCGTTGTAGGCAGGACTATATTTTACCGCAACAAGCCGAGTTCAGAAATCGTTTGTTTATGTGCCATTGGTTTATGATTGTGCGAAAACAGTTTTACCCCAATATGCAGGGTAAAAATGTACAGTTTTTATTAGACCGAAATAGTGTCACAAATGAGGTGTACGTTTTTCGACTAAAGCTTATTGTGAAAGATTTTTCCATTCGGAGATAATAAAATCAAAGTTTGCAAAAGGGGTTTGTAGTGTCGACCGTTTTAAGCCGTTGACGTTTTTCGAAGATAATTGAAACAGCTTTGTTTTGTTTTGGGATAAGATACAGGTTCTTTATCTGTTCGAGATAAAATGGTAAGAAATTGTGTTAAACGTCAAAGAATATTATTTTTGTGATCAAACTTTTATTTTTAGTACGGGTTTGTAAATTATGCCTTGGAACAGTTGGTGCTGCGGAATTACGGTGAAGAAACCTGGGAAAGGATAAAGTAAGTTTGTAATGTTTGCAATATATATGTCAACACACCCTATAATATAGTATGTTGTAAAAGCATGTTCAAAGCTTGGAATGAAAATTACCAAACCTATTTAGATTATTGGTACAAATTAAGCGTGTTTTACTGTAAGGACACCCAGCTGCAGACGGGTTAAACTTTTGGCTTTGCTCACAGAAATGAAGCTGATCTCTCGTTACAAGGCCAGTTCATCCAACGAATGATTTACGACGACATTTGCACATTCGACCTCGTTAAAGCCGCTAGCGTTGTGCTGAGTAAGACATATGACCTACGAATTGGTAACAAATTCTGATCGATTTTCTTTCACTTATGACCTGAACTATGTGTACAGTACAACATTTTCACGAAAATTTAAGTATATTATTTTACATCATATTTCGTACAGAAACCGACGCGAGCAAAATTCTCGAACTTTTTGGAAACTTTTTCTTTCTCTTTTGTGAGGAGGCTGGTTATGACGTCATTATGAGAACCTTAGGCTCGAGCGTTCGTGAATTTCTTGAGGTTGGAGAATGACAATAATCGAGCTCCTAGTTATTGAAAATTATGTGAAAGGTTTACTTTATTTCGTGTCCAGAATAGACATTGTTACACTACTTCTTTTTCTGGACTTAGTTCACGTTTAAATCGTTTTACGGGGTGCTCCAATGTTTCGCGAAAACAGCAATATTGTATGAGCTCCACATCGCCACCGCGTGGACGTAAAAATCGACGTACTCTTTGTCGCTATATTACCTGTTCATAAAAATACCAAAAAAAACTTTCAGAATCTTGATGCTTTGCATGACCACCTTAGTTCAATATACCCCGGTATGAGAGCGCCCAGTTTTCGATGCACTAATGGAGAAAAGGAGAATTCGCTTATTTTGCACTACTACTCTGAACGGGATGGTCTGGAAAATATCGTTATCGGTATTGTAAAGACGGTTACACTGCAAATTCACAACACTGAAACTGATGTAAAGGTAAGCTGAAGTGTTCCCGTAACTTGTGCAACCGAATTTAAATGTTAACCTAGATTCACAATAAAGCATTAGTGTCGTTTAACAAACTATGGTTTTTAGGACAATGTTCCAGTATGTTTCCAAGTTTTAAAAACACAAACGTAAATTTCAATATTTAAACCTATTTGGATGTTGGTATTGTATTATATGGAAGAGACAGAAAAAATATTTTCTGCTTTTGTTATTTAATTCCGCGATGTTTTGTCGTTAATTTTGGGTGTTCGGTATAATAGTTTGTAAACTAACAGTTTTCCAATTAGCTTAAAATCACTGCAACAGCTGAATAATATATAATAAAGCACACTCCATTGATAAACCACCTGATACAATTACAGGTCATAAAACGCAAAGGTGATGGTTGTGATCACGTGCAACTTGAGATAGTCGCTACATCCGGGACACTTTCGGATCCAAAACACAGAGATCTTGCGGTGATTGAAGATGAAATGGCAGAAATGGAACCAATTATTGGACCAAAAACATTCTGCAAGGTTTCCAAAAAAAACATTCCAACCTTTTTGCTCGGCTATACTTTTAAAAGTGTTAATCAAACTCGCCTAGAAAAAATGAACACCTAAAAAGTGCTTGCGTATACTAACCCTTACAGCATGACAAAAATACTTACTAGGATTAAATGTTCCCCCGTTGAAAACCTCTGTTTTAAGTTTTATAGTTGCGTCTAACGAGAGCGATGTTGCTGTGCAGTGTATTCAGTGTTTCATTAGAAAACAGCATAGACATTTGTAATTAATAGGCTCTTCCCTTTCACATGATGTTTGATGAAGATATGGTGGTTCATCAGGCCGGTGCATCAATATCACGAGTCGTTCCCGATCTGCAACCCTCCTTCGTTTCTTCACAAAACTCGACACAGAATTCCCAATGCCCATTTGGTCAAAAACCAGGTAAACAAAAAACAAAATAATGTTGTGCAATGCAATTACATTAAATCTGTTTTTATTGTATATAAGCCTGACACGTAACGTTTTTTTGCTGCAAGCACATCTTTTAAATGTTTTAGTTACTACCTCATTTGACGAAGATTCAACAACATGTCCTCACATCCATGATTTGTTTGATCTGGTTCGACCAAGAATCCCTTTCAGTTTTGACAGCATCAAGTCGCAAATTAACCAAGTTTTTGTATTGAGAACAAAACCAGGTACAACTTTGCAGAAGTCGTTGTTTTACGCATTATGAATTCTTTAGTAGGTACCATAACTATAATACCACAATAATTATTGAAATTTTACGCTAATTACCTTCTCGAAAAATCGCAACCATTTAATTTATACAAAAAAAATCAGGTGTTTTAAAACCTCCTGAGAATGACAATGACATCCACGGGCCAAGTGACGTCACGCATCTTGTGGGCCAATCAAATCACGCCAATGGACAAACCAGTGGATTTCGCTCCGAACAGGACAACACGTCACTAAGGTTAAAAGGTCAAATGATCTACGTCCCAGAATGCGATCAAATCTTATTTCTTTGTTCTCCAAGGTAGACCTAATACCCTACATGGGCAATAGTTGAATCATGTATAAGTTACTATTTTAATGTGATCTTATTGACTAGTATATGAAGTGCATTGTTTGAACAAAAAATTCCTGGAAAGATGAATTTTAGTAATTGTAGACCTAGCCTAATTAGATGATTTAGGGAAAACCGTGGTTTTCATGTTGTTAATTGTAACTATTCATATAAACAGTAGCAAACCTTTAGTATATTTGCACAATCTGTACCGTAAAAAGTTACAAAATGGCATTGGTTTTAATAATCATAAAACAAGATTTGTGTTAAAAACAAATTTCTTCTGTTAACCATTGTATTATCAGTCTTTCTAAAACATTATCTTGTCTGGTAATGTCAATTTTGTAAACAACGTTAAAGGACAATACACGCAGACAATGTTGCAGATTTTTATGTTGTAAACTTGTGGTCATTCTTTACAAAAAAAATAAGGGTAATACATTTGAAAATATTTATCCACTTAAACAGCGATCGAAAATATATAACCATGCTGCATATTAGAGAGTCTGATTCTGTTCTGTTTAAACACTTCGATTTTGTTTTCAGCGTTATGAACTTGGAGGATCTTACTGGTAGAGGTCTATGTTTAAGTGACATTCCCCTTCATGATGCCACAAGGGACCTCGTACTACTGGGTGAACAATTTGAAGAGGATTACAGAATGGCACAAAGTCTCGAAATCCTTACAGATAAACTTCAGCATACGTTACTTGCCCGTGAAAGGGAAAAGAAAATGACTGATAAGTAAGTTAACCTGAAAAACTTAAATAGGTTTGTCAACGAAAAGTAAATATACTTTGCCGAATACAGCGTACTTTGTGTAAAATGATGTTAGGGTGGATATAAAAAAAACTATAAGCTTCTATTTACAAAATAAATTATTGTATTCTTGTCTCTAATAAGTTCAAACTGATCTGGGGTTGGCTCTTGTTCTTTGCATAAATTTGTCTCTTAAAAACGATCTGTTACGTAATTAAAACATAGATAACGTGTAAGATGAACATAAATTCATAACTGGGATCAGCCCTTTAAGCGTCTATCTATGCAGACCAGCGATCACGGCACACTCGCCAGGCCCATTGAAAGCCGGCTGATTCGGTGTGGCGCCTTCAATGGGCCAGGCGTATTGTAATTTAGATGACGTGTATTTCGTGAACACCAGTTACATTCTTGTCTCCGATGTAATAAATATATGTGCGCTAATTAGAGCATCTTCAAAATTACCAAAACTCTGTAATGACCGAACTAGCTTTCAACAAGTTCCAGGAAGCTGAGATGTCTTTCTATTTTATCAAACAAATGTGCATTATCAATTTTACTTCAAGACTTCTTTACGCTGTTCTACCACACTGGGTCGCCAACGAGTTACGTCACAAACGACAAGTACCACCAATGCGATTCGACAGTGTCACAATATTGTTTAGTGGACTGGTCGATTTTGGAAAGGTAAGGTTTCGCCTTGTACCGACAAAAATCAATATGAGTCTTCCAGGTTAACATGTTTTTTTTAGTTTTGCGCCAAACACAGCACATCGGAAGGAGCGATGAAAATAGTCAAGTTACTGAATACGGTTTATACGAAATTTGATGGACTATCTGACCCGAAGAAAAATCCATACGTTTACAAGGTAAAAAATAACCTTGTTGTAATTATAATAAAGCAGCGCTTGTCTCACTCAGTTGTCAAATAGGCTATTGCCTAAAAGATACTGAACATATATCGCCCGTGTAAAAATGTCAATCTCCTAAATAAATCGATTTTGTGGAATATAATAAGTGAAATAAAAAAGTAGTAATTTAATAATGGTTGTCCAATTTGACACTTTATCAAAGGCATTGTTACTAGTTACACATGGCCTGTACTCTGATGATAGGCGACTGTTTTAGAGGCGTAGTCTGTAATACAATATAATTCGATGGTTGCATGCTGAAAGTGTTCGATGTGGCCCGCGTGCAGGGTTTTGAACCACCCTGGTCTATGTCATTAATCAAACTACGTGCTCATCCAGAATGATCCGCACCGGTAGCGTTGGTACGTTTATGATGATACTGCTTGTTGATTCGTATTAATATCATAGGTGGAAACAGTTGGTGACAAATATATGGCAGTAAGTGGACTTCCTGAACATTGCACCGATAACTCGCGTCACATTTGTCAACTTGCGTTGGACATGATGGAGCTAAGTGAACAAATACTTATTGATGGAATGCCAATACAGGTTATAATATCATTGTGCATTTTGAAACATTTTAGTTACTGCAGACAGTGCACACTGTTTCGACATATAAGGTCTCATCAGTGCAGCTAGTGACAAGAGATCGGTCGTATTGGTTAGTGCATGAGACCTTATAGATTGAAACAGCGTGCACTGTCTGCAGCTTATCATTTATTGGCTCGATGCTTTTGCATTTTAGTTACTGATTTTTTTTCCCAAGAAAAACATGAAAATATCTTATTGTTTGTAGGTTACACACCACAAAATTTATGACCTATAACATTTAGTGAATTTACAGTTTCAAAGGTTAATTTACGTCAGTCCTGATTGTGTTCGTGTGAAATGTAAACCTAAAACCTTGTTTTTTGTTAAGCAGGTGAAAAGCTTTGTTAAAATTTTAAGCTTTCTATTAAAATTCAAAATGCGAGTTTTACAATACAGTGTTGGTAAAAACTTGCGGCATATTGGAACAAGATAATTTCGTGCAACAATTTACTGCGCCATTTTCTTTTTTAACAATTTTTCTCTTTCAGGTGACTATAGGTGTACACACTGGTGATGTTGTGACAGGTGTTATTGGACAGAGGACACCGCGCTACTGTTTGTTCGGAAACACTGTGAATATCGCGTCGCGTTGTGAAACCACTGGCATGACAGGAAAAATCAACGTATCAGAATATACGTACAGGTTGGTTGCACAGGACGGGGCATTTTTTAACATGTTTTTTAACAAATAAAACATATTTTATGCTTTCTACTAAGTTATTATGTATTTGTGACCATAAATTGGAAATTTGCATGTGGTGGCACCTGTGTTTTGACAAAAAGTATATTTTAGGCAAAAAAACACATGGTAACCCAGTACTCCATTTTTGGTGGGTGAATAAATAGTTTTCAAGTGTGAGATAGACTTACCTCTTCAAAAGTAGGCTATAAGTTATTCCGTTATGTATTAGTTTAGGAAAATCTACTAACACAAAAACTCACACCACTCAGGTTTGCTAAATAACGCTAAGTGACGTAAAGAGCATTCGCAAATATTTCAAATGCAAATTACGAAAACGTTCCAAACCTGGTTCAAAACGTTGCATTTAGTTTTTAACCCTAACCCGATTCGAACAACTTCTTTTTACGCCACCCATCGCTATTTAGCAAACTTTTTCTGATGTGAGTTCTTATCTTTGTAGCTCTACTATTAATTTGGGTCAATAAGATCTAGTAGTTTTGTAAAAAATCAAATATTCTGTTCCGGTTCTTATCTTTTTTTGAACGCCACCCTTCTAATCGCCAGTTCCGTGTTTCTGTCTGTGACGTCACTTCACATACCTTGCAATCACCTTTTTTCCCAAGTGCTCATATAAACCATGTTGCATAGCTCTATTGACATCCTGCACTGATGATAAAAGCAGTGACTGTTAAAACGTCTGCATGATGTATTCTTTACACACAAGTTCTCTGGCACTTATGTTTTTGATTAAAATATTCTGTTATTCATAAAATTTAGGAGTTTGCAGTCGCCGGAATGCTACAGTCCTCATTTCAAGTTTGACTATCGAGGTCCAATTCAGATGAAAGGGAAATCTGAACCAATGCAAATGTATCTTCTTAACCGAAGGCACATTGATGAAACACATCTCTAACTTTTAACTATCTTTATGTAGTAATCCCGCTCTTTTCGCGTAAATTTTGTCGAAATAAAGTAAAAAAAAACGATCGAGAGGAAAAGGTCACGTGATTTTCAAGGCAGCGTTTTGACTTTTTTAATTCAAGTGTTTTTTAAGTTGTTGAATATCATTAGTTAGGCCTACCATATTTCCATCGCCAAAAAGGAGGAGACATTGTTGAAAAGAACATGAAAAAATAATTTAAGGCTCCCCAAAAAATAAAAGCTTCAGAAATTAAACGGTATACAATAGTTTGGATACAGTTTAACGTTTATCACAGCATTAAAATAAGTTGTATTTAAAAAAAAGGAAAACCTGTATTCTTTAATAAATAAACTGAAGATTTATATTTGGCTGTTTTCAAAGGCATAATTGTCACATATGTATTTGATAAATCAGAAATTCCTTAAAAAGGAGGACATTTGAGCAGTTTTTCTTGTCCTCGGAGGACAACTTGATTTTTGTTAAAATGGAGGACATGTCCTCCAAAAAGAGGACGTATGGTAGGCCAACATTAGTGATCTGTTGGATTTACATTATCCATAAATTTCATGTACCTACATGGATTTAGCTTGATAAGATGACAAAACGTTTTTTTTTTTGAATTTTCGTAACCTTTTCGGCATACAGTCGTTTACTAAAAGAGCTTATTGGGCTAAAACATATTTTGGAGTAAATAAGAAATGGCATTTTGATGCGTAAGTTTAGCAATAATTTTTGTTGGTGTCAGAATTTGTGACGCCATACAAGTTGATTTGAAGCACCGAGTTATGTGACCGAAAATGTGATTTTTCAAAACAGTTTTGGTTGGGTGTTGGTCCGATTCGACCACAATAAGTATTATGGCTGACGTATCAACGGCCAGGGAAACAGAGGATAGTTTTTTTTTTCAATTGTCACCAACTTAAAACCTGCTGGTATCCACCCATGTTGTCAAATCGAGTCGCGTTGCCCTTCGCTAAAAAATAGTCAAATAGGTGCAGTTGCTGCGCTCTTTTACCTTTGTACCCAATGTTGGTTTTAATTTGGCGTATTTTCAACTGTGGCATTTTTGCAGCTGTTTCCGAATTCTGTGTCTTAAGCAAATGTTGTTGTTTATTGCTTATACAACACAATACAGAACAACAATTTTTTTAGTAACTGCAATTGAAAAAAATAGACAAAACGTTCTTGCGAGCGGCCTTCCGAGCTGATATTTTACTAGATAGTGTAGAATTAAATTCATCATTTTGAACAATATTTTATTCTGCTGAGCAAACGAAAATACCTTCTGCGATTTACAAGATTACATAACAAAGCATGCCTATACTGAATGATATAGTTGTATGACAAATAAAGCAATCGAATCTTTCCAACAAAAAGGCAAGATAAAAATAGCTTTGTTACATAGAAAAACAAAATTAAACAAAAGCTTTTTTTTATGAATCACTTTCATCCGACACTACACAGCTTCAACTTTGGTTGGTAATTCATAAACAACCGAATCGTTCCACTACCGATTCTCAGTGCAGGTCCGGATTAAAAAAGAAAGGAACGCGACGGAAGCCAATGTTTGGGTTTTACGAAAACGAGAGGTGTCGTAACAAACGACAACAAAGGAAAGTAAAAAGAATCGCAAAAAAATCACCGTATAGTGCATGCATGCAAAATATATTTGCAAGAGTAAGCATTTTTTGTCATTTTTTTAAGTATTTTTCAATACCGGTCGCCGTTTCCCAGTGGGATAATTTATCAAATATTTATGTCAGTTTTACTAATTTAGGTTAGCATTTTTAAATTTTAAAACAATGTGTAAAAACTCATCTGAAATTATATAACTACCTATGTTCATTGTCAAAGTTTCTAACTATTTGTTATGATTAACATGGCAATATAATATGTAATATTTTACAAAATACTAGTTGACGAGTAACAGCGTATATTGTTTTAAATAATAGGGTATTTTCAGTATTGTTGTGACTAGTGAAACAGGTAACTGTTAACTCGATTTATGCTTCATTTATATTGTGGTCATAATTTTGTTGCTAAGGCATTACAATAAAGTCAACTCAACTCAATTTTGTTTAATACAGACACAATACATTCTTGTTATATAATAAACGTGGTTCAACTAACTTGTGTGTGCTGTGGCATCCAAAACCTGCAATTTAAACATAAAACAAACCAACATTAATGGAGAACCCTGAAATGTTTGTATTTTACTGTGAACAAGGCACTAATAATGCTAGAATAATTTAACTATGTGTTTATTTTGTTCAAGGTTATCACAAATTTTGTTTATCATTGTTTTACAGGGTTTGTTTAATGTTTGTTGTAAATATATACACAGTGTATGACTATATATTTGTTACATTAAAGTACATGAGGTTCAGTAAAGGCTAAAAACACACCTGATTTGGAATGAGCAACTTGACATTTCGCGACATTTGTCGCCTGTTTTGCTGCCCACCATGCCCTGGGCATATTGCAGCAAAACTAGCATTCATTCCTCCAGACCCCACATACACTGTAATTCCCGATGAGACTGGAAACAAATATGTCTTGCACCTTACCGAGCATGCTGAATGGCAATACACTGACCGGGACCAGCAAAACTTAGAGGTATACCCTCCTACTTTATAAAAGTATAAAACTGTCAAATATTGCCTTTACTTGTTATTTTCAAATAGTTATGGGTTTTCGACACATTTTGTTTCACATTATTTTTGAACGTTGGTACATTTGGAAAAAGAGGTTAAAGACATGAACATTTGGAAAAAGAGGTTAAAGACTGAAGTTGTGCCCTGTAACTTTGGAGCATGGTTTTGCAGCTTTTTCGTTATTTTTTTTTTTTGAGTATGCTACAAATATCTAAGAAACAAGTTTTGCGGAGATTTTAAAGCAGAACTGCTACTCTGTAACATGAACTATAGACAATAAAAGACATTGCGATTTTCAGGATGTTAAAATATCCATTCAGTGTTGTTAAGTTAACAGGTTATCATCTTAATCATGATCTTTTTTGCAGGTTTTCCTTATTAACACAGCAAGGGGGAACCGTGTCGCTTGCATGTACATTAAGAGTTCCGCCACTCATCAAGTCAGCAAATACACCCTTCTGTTTTCCCACGGAAATGCAGTTGATCTGGGACAAATGAGTTCTTTTTATGTTGGCCTTGCAGCTCGTCTTGGAGTAAATATATTTTCCTACGACTATTCCGGTTATGGCGCAAGTGGAGGAAAACCAACAGAAAAGAATATTTATGCTGATATCGAAGCAGCATTCCAGTCTTTAAGACAAAGGTATTTATTTCTCACTTTTCGGATTGTTCAAGCATTGGTTACCCATATATGTTTATGTTGTATTGAGACACACAAAAAAATAATTTATAAATGATAATTGAAAAACAAACAGCAGGTTGTTCAGAAGTTTTTGCCATCTTTGACATTTTTGTGTAAATATTTAACTAAAACTTTACTTTAATTTTCAATAAATATTTCAGTTCCGAAATGTTTGACAAACTGACTTTCAACGTAAGGTCTGTGAAAGGGCTGGTGTACTGTGTAACATTAATTCTCATGACAACCATGCAGGTAAAACTGCAGCTGTATACTCTGCCATGTGCAACTTGTCATGACTCTAAATAACACCAGACCTATTTACATTTATTAAAGGTACGGCATTAGCCCAGAGAACATTATTCTGTATGGCCAGAGCATTGGAACTGTTCCCACAATTGATCTGGCTAAAAAATATGAATGTGGTGCAGTTATTTTACATTCCCCCCTCCTCTCTGGATTGAGAGTTGCCTTTCCAAACACCAAGAGGACTTGGTTTTTCGATGTTTTTCCCAGGTATGTATAAATGTTTTGGTATGCTGTAATACAAGATTACCAGCGTTAGTTTGCCTATCCGCTTTGAAAAATTCCAATTTGTTCCTGGAATGTCAAAGCAGGGCTCTGCAAATAGTGGGTCACAAGACCATCCACTTTGGGTTGTAAAAAAAAATCTTTTGAGTGTTCATGTAACAATGTGTTTTTGTTTTGTATTCTGGTGTGCATCAGTTCATATATATATATGTTGACATAAGCCAAGGGGCACAATATACCCCGAAGAAAACAGTTTTTTTGTGGGATTGATCGATAAATTATTTCTCGACTTCTGTGCCAGACTACATATTTTTTCACATTTAGATAAAATTCTATCAGTTAAGAAAACTTGTACATGAAATGTTTGGAAACAGGTTTACTATTGGTAATAGTGCAACTAACATCCAAATGGCTTCACAAATTACGCTATGTTAGGAACAACGTAAAACTTTATTTTGGAGACTAACTAGCCTGGCGATTTTAGTACCACTAAACAAATATTTGTGATAGTACAATTACACTGCAACATGTTTGCTGTCCAACTATACACAAATCATGTTTTAGTTTTATGTGAAGTAATTTTAAAATATATTACTTACATATATATTTGTTTTTATCATCAACACCAATTACTTCCAACTGTGGCTTTCTGGCATTTTTTCTGGTATTTATTCATAGAACAAGCAAAATTGCAAAATATTTTTTTCTCAAAGTAATTGAAAATCAAAGACAGTTTTGAGTATTCGCTTTGTCCTTTTTCACAGCTTAAATATGTTGTGCTGCTACCACACAGCTAAATACATTTCATATAAGTTCGAAATTGGATCTGACACTAAAGGATTGAGAACCACTGATCAAAACCATGGCCCTTTAATAGAGCTTATACTAAATCTGTTTGTACATAATTTACCATTTCCAGGCTGCTTGAATTTGTCAGTGCTTGCTTTACATGAAATATGTTCAAACAGAGTGCCTATGTTTTGGTTCAGTACATGTGATATGTTTTGTGGTCAAATTATGGGTAAATTTCCTATCTCCCCTGTGCCTCAATACTTGCACGGCAGACGACATCAATGTAATTTGTTATTATATTATAGCATTATTGGCTTTGTCATCAATTCGCAGACATTAGTCATAAAAAACTTATGCTATTTATCATTTTTAAGCTATATCATTGTTCATGGAAAACATATATATACATGTGTACAAGACAAGGCTACAAATGTGTGCTAAACCTATACTGTTTAAAATTTATTCTATAAGTCTATATATTGTGTGACATCACCGAACCGGGGAAGTGGTTATCTTGTTAACATAGGTTTTGCATTTATTATTATCATAGTGTTTTGTGAGTGTAGTGAGGACGATTGTATGTAACAGAAAATGTCATGTGCATTCAACCCATGTTGGCCCTAAAACACTCAAATTTACTAGTGGGGTGATTTTTATTTAAATGTATGTTTGTGGTTTACAGTATTGAAAAGATTCCCAAAGTGACATCACCAGTGTTGGTAATACACGGGACAGAAGATGAAGTCATCGATTTCTCACATGGACTGGCAATTTATGAACATTGTCCAAGAGCTGTTGAACCTCTGTGGATTGAAGGCAAGTTAATCAGTTGTGGTATTGTATGCCAAAAATCTTTAAAAACATGAAAAAAAGAGTTGGTTTGCTTTCCAACATTGAGTTTTGTCAATTTTAACCCTTTGTAGGCCTTTGGATAATAAATATGTTTTTTATCAACAGTGGATTTGGTCAATCAAATTAGGCTTATTGTGGGTTGGTTTAAGTTTTTCCCTTGTTTGGGCACTTTTGGGGCCACTATTACTGAATCATTATGGGTCCCCTTCCCTGGAGGGAACACTTATTGTTTTTGTCCGTTTTTCTTTTTTCTGTCTAACGATCGTTTGGTCAAGAAAGAGTGATTCAAATTTATTTTGTTTTTGAAATTTACTGATATATCTTCATGCTCTACTGGTATACAATCAATGTTTATCAGACACAGCTTTTTGGATAAAATTTGTTTTGAATTTTTTGCAGAAAATAGACACATACATACTTTAAAATAGAACACATATGGAGTACCAGATGTAATAAATGCATTGATTTTTCATCGCCTCAATGCCTGGATTGAAAGCCAACATTCCAACCTGTTGTCAGCTCATTAATAATGAAATTGTGTTTTGTGTTAAATATTTGGTTATTGATCGGCAAACCACATGTCTGCGAATTATGTAAAAGCAAACATCATATTTTTACAGCTTTTTGTATTGCTATTGGTAGACTTTTTGTGTTACTAACTGCTATACAATGAAAATGACAGTAATTTGCAAAATGATTGACTATTTTAGGAAACCATGAAAGGCTGTTGTGATTATAAAAATAGGATTTGGAAATAACAAAAGGGATTAGCAGATAACGAAATAATAATCTAAAAATAAGTAATGCCACTATTTATGCTACACTGAATGGCCTAAATCAGTAAGAAAAAAATGCAACTGGTTTTCTAAAAATAGGATGTAGCTATTAAGCTAATGAGTGGAAATGATACCTGAGCTGTTAACTGCCTAATTGAAAGCAAAATAAATTTCAATCACCTCGATCAGTTGGATTATGTTTTATTAAAAAGGTTTTGCTTTTGTGTTTTAGGAGCTGGACATAATGACATAGAGTTATACGGACAATATGTTGAGCGCCTTCGATTATTCATCCACACGGAACTGCCAAATTAACTCAAACATTTTCATATAGATGTTACAAGCCAGCTGGTTGAATTTGTTTGAATCATAGATCAAACAGATGATTTATCATTTTAGTGGATAGAGGTTTTGAAATCGGATTTTTTTTCATTTCATGAGTTTTTAAACTTTGCCAATTTTGTTCAAAGCAACTGAAAGAACATAATTAAATATATATTGCCAGTTGGCAATTTTTTGTTACTTCACCTTTGTACTTTTATGTTTGATAAGTTTTATGCTGTTTATGTGACTAATCAATGCAAATTGAAGTTGGTGTGACATATTCCCCACTACAAATTTAGTATAAATTAACATCAAAAAGGTCAGGACATTTGTAAAATATTGTTATACATGTAGATTTGTTGGTGTACTGTAGACGGAGGTCGGCTAAATTCAGCACACAAATCTAATTAACCAGTTTTGCTCATCTGTCAAAAAAAAATTAATCCAAATGACTAGTAAAAGTTGCACATAAGGAATGCCTCCTTGATGAAAAATTGGTCTGTGGCTTGGCATCTTTGGTACAATGCCGACCTCTGAAATAGGGTGCTACCATTTTATTTCCAAATTTTCTAAATGGGCCAGCATAGCAAATTCATCTCACGTTTTGCCATCTGACAAATTTATCCACACAAGATGAAACCAATGTCCAAATCTTAAGATTTTACAAAACACTTCACTGCCCAAAATATATAGGTTGTTAAACTAATGGTGTTGGTGCTAAGAATTTTCCAAATAGTATATATCTCACAGCATTAAAAATAAATAAAAATCTTTGCATTCCAAATAAAAAGGCATCTAGAAAACAACAAAATGATCAGCAAGTTTAACAATGCAAGATAAAAAAATGATAATAAAAAACAATCTTTTAATAGTGATTTAAAGTATTAATGTACATCATAATCCTGTGAATTGTGATTTGCATTCGTACTAGTAAGTCATAAGCCGTGTTAAGTTGTAGTCTAAAGTCTAAACTGTTCATAATGATTTAAATCCTTATACTGGGTAAATTGTATTAATTCCTAGGCATATAACAATGTTTGTGGTTGTAACAGCATCCTGATGGTTATATGCTATATATGGTTATAACATGACATTTGTTTTTAAAACCACATGGTTAAATGCCAATCCATTGGTCTTTTTCTGATTGGTTAAAATGCTGATTTTTACATGCACTCAAATGGCCATTAAGACATGACATACATATATTTTGCTTTTTATCTGAGCCAGGAGAAAAAAAAATGATCCACTATCACTACAAATTTTTAAAACCATATCTTTAGGACTGGTGGCACCTTATTTTGTAGCCTTTTTTGGTTTCATATATTGCTTGTAAATATGTGCGGTTGAGTTACTCTTATTCTTAGTTTTATTGCTGGTGATAAACTTCTATTCGCTTTAGGTGATTTTCCACCCTTTTCTCCGGGTTTGTTGCAATTTGTGTTGTCTATGTGATTTTGCTACAACCAAATCCTTTTCTTTCCCCCCTGCTGTTGGCACATTGTAAGCATTATGTGGAAAATCAGCCACAATGCATTTTTCCATGCTTGAGCATTGTAGCTGGGAAAAAAAACTTTTGTACTACAAAATCTATAAATAGTAAACTGTACTTTCGACCATATGTGCAGGGTTTTTTTAAGGTTTGGTTTGGGTGACCGCTAAGCAGTTTTAAGAGACCGCAAGTGTTTCATTTAAATACCAAAAAATAGCCATATTTGCTTAAACGAATTATTTATTAGGCTACTGGCAAATTTTGGGAAACCGCTGGAGAAATTTGACACCTTAAAAAAAAACACTGCATATGTGTATAGGCATAAAGTGTTTATTCTGTTATAATGCACAGTGCCCACATTAATCGTTATAGATGTATTTTTTGTAGATTAAGAAACCTCTTTAGTATGTGTATCATCTATTTTCCAGCCTGATTTATATACTTGGGTATATAATTTGTGCATCTACTTGTCACCACATATTGCCACCAGTTTTTAGTGGTATAGAGTAATTATCAGGTACGCTGAGTAATTATTCATATTCCTTGCTGATGTGTAATTTATTTTTATGATCTACCTGATGAGATGTGTATGCCATGGCACAGACATATTGGGAAAAAGCATTTTACCATCTTGTCAAAAATGTAAACTTAAGAGTAATAAAAATCTGGACTTTTAGAAAACCAAACAACCCTGAAATGTGTTGTATTTGTTCACTGTTATTTGGGCCTTTGAACTATTTGAAGATGTAATTGTTTCACATTTTATGATTTCCTAAAAATGTGAACTTTGATTCTTGCATTAAAGATGGAGGTGCAATTGACAGATAAAACTGAGTTTGTAGTGATTTTATCTGCACAAATACATCGACCACAAAATGAAATGTGTACTTTGTAACACTATGTGGCATAACAGTATTAAGAATCCACCATTTAAAGGAAAATATAGGGAACAAAAATAATATTTTTATAGCAGCAATTAGTGATGGGACGATACCAGGTTTTGAAGCAAGTACTGATACCGAGTACAAGTACCACATGTATATACCTTCGATACCGAGTACTTAGGTGTAGTATTGTACTTAGTTGTATATCACTGGCTAATTTATCAGCCATGGTCGGGATACAGGCGTGCACACACACATGCCGAAAAATGTAATCTCCGTGTGATAGCGAATAAGATATACGTAAAAAAAAATTTATAACTTTTTTCCAATTTTGTGCTGTCCGAAGCAAATTTTGTCAAAAAGTTGCCCGTATTCTTATGGCGTAAATCGGCCTTCGGTACTCGCACCTTGGTATCGAAAACTGTCCGAGATACTGAGTATCGATACCCAGTACCAGTTACTCGTCCCATCACTAGCAGCAATTAAAAATTGGCAATGAATTTTGTCAAAAGATTTTGTTTTTACTCTAACATTTTCAATATTTTAAAGGCTCTATTTGTTTGCCACATAAGGCTAACTCAATCAATACTTGGCTAGGTTGCATTTAGGGACACTGCCCTGTGTATCATTTTACTATTTTTTTGCAAACACAAGTGTGAAAATTATGATATGCATGAATTGTGTCATTTGATTCATTTCCACACAACTTGACAATAGTTTCAACTTTAGAGGGAAAGGCACTTCTTTCAATTAACTGCAAAACTTCATTTTCCTGAGCAGCTTTAGTCAACTCCTGCAATAGAATAGGAAAAAATTGTTCGATAGTCTCTGGGTGTTCCTTGTATCTGTTGAAAGAAGGAAAAATATCATGAATGTCAAAATGTATAGTGATCTTGAAACAAAAATCCATGTTTTATCAATTTTTCTCATTCATAGTGAGTGAAAATCATCAGGCTTGATTGGACTTACACCATCACATGTTTATTGGAAAACTTAAGGGGTCTGAAGACATAAGCCTTCCAAGCATTACATACACATAAAACAGGTGTTGTGGGATTCAAATCTAAATCACCAGACTATCTGGACTCAGGAAAATGTGAAAATATAGACACTCTAGCATTCTGCTATGTTGAAGCCCTGCAAAATGCTTACTGCTTGTTGAACTTAATGTAAATAATGCAGTGTGTGTGTATTTTAAATTCTGAACAGTGCCACAGTAACAATCATTACCTTTTAGAAATTCCAACAGTATTTCGATTTACAGCATGTAAGCCATGTAACACAGAAAAAATGCTGTGAAAAAATCTTTCACCACAAATAACCTCTCCAAACTTCAGCTTTGATTTATTCCAAATGAGCAAAACCAAAGTGGAAATTGTCAGTTGCAAATCAATATTTTGTGGTGTATTTTCTTTCAATGCAATCTGACAAAACTCTGAAAAAATTGTTCGTAATATATCACTTTGATTTGACTCAATAATGAATTGAATTAGACACTGGGAAACCAAAATAACCACATCTTTCTGAAGTGTTGGGTCAAGAATGCAGTTGGACAAAGTTGCAATGACTTGACTATCATTGATCACTGGCAGTGTTTCAGAGATTTCAATGTAATTCATAAAGGCTGGAATACATATGTTGAGAATTACTTCTTGGTTAAAGGTTTTAATACTCTTTTCAAAAGCAAAAATGAAAGTGGTAGCAATGTTTACTCCAGTTTTAGATTCTGCAAAGCTTCCTACATTTAACCATCCTCCAAGAAATCTTAAGCAAACTAGTAAAAAGTCTTCTTGTTTATTGTCACCCAGATGTTTACACAGAAATTCACCTACTAATTTAGCAGTATCATTTAAAGCGGGCTCAAAGCATTTAATATCTTCAAATGTAAAAATTTCATTGTCATTTTTAGTTTGATCAAACACTGCCACATCTGAACAGACATTTTCTAGAATGTTGAAACAAGCCAGTAATAAAGCCATTTCCTCTTTACTGAAAAGGCTTGCAGAAAATTCACTGACATCAGATTTTTCATATATTGCCATAGTTACCTCAATGTTAGCAAGTCTTGTCAAAAGAACAACCAATTTTTTGTCGTTGTCCTTATTAAGCATGGTCCATTTTAAGGAGTACACCCTGGTCAAGTTACTACATAACATTATTGTTGGGCTTCTTTGCTTTTGGCTGACTTTACTTGCTAAAACCTCAAAAAGTGAATCAGCAATTATTGAGATCCATTGTTCACAGAAATAACTTTCACTTAAATGTTCTGGTAAAACATCAAGAAACAAAGACAAATGATGAAAAAGTTCAAACTTTTGTTCGTTATGAAGTCCATTTATTGTTTCTGACAAATTTTGTAATATTGCCAGAACATATGTCTTGTTTTCAAGTAGAGTAACATCTGGATTATTCTTTATCAGAGACAACAGAGTATGCCACATCAACTTTTTAGCATCATTGTCTGAAGTTTGAACATAAAACTGACAAAGAGTTTTGATGCCACTATATCTCAAGATAGAAGAACAACAAACAGTTTCTTCTGCCATGGCTGAAAGAATATGAAGGCAATCATGTAACACATGTTTTTCCTCGCCTCCAAATGATTGTCCACTGCTGCTTAATATTGATAAAACTGTAGGTAAAGCCTGAACCATTTCTGGTGAACTAACCAGTTCAGGATCAGTAGCGAATGAAGATAAAACAGAGAAGCCAAGAGACACCATTATACTACTGTTGGCACCATCCACTTGGTTTGATCCAATTAGGCGAATAGGAAATGAAAATCCAACAGCTTGAAAAATTTGTCTCCTCATTTCTGTAGAAAGTGAATCTGCCTTTAACAGTTTTGAAACAACCAATAGTGCAGCAAACTTTTCGCTGTCATTTTTAGCCTGTTTGGTCATTTCCAAAATGGAATTAAAACCCTCTGTATTGGTTTCAGCCATTGTTTAATTTCACATCTGCAAAAAAGTCTAAATTGCCGTAAAGACAATTTCAATAAATGTCAGCTGTTATTGTGTCATACTGTCATTATTAGAAAGAGATATTATTTAACTTACACAAGTTTGCTGTGACAAAATATCTTTCTAGTGTTATTATATTCCTTGCAAAAACAAAATATAGTGGACCAGCTAAGAATGGTAACATAACAGATAACACCCAACCAACATCACATGTTAAGTTTTGTATGAGTTGGGTTCATCATTCTATTCTGTACCAACTAACAACGTAGTGTAGCGGCGACGACGTTGTGTGTGACATAATACAGTGATAAACGTATATTTCATCACATGCGAAACCACTTGTGAGTTTATGACGTTAAGTAAAGAAAGTAACCCACAGGACCCAGTCTGTAGAACATGTCAGTTCCCGACGAGATCTCGTGCGTGCAGGACCTACATGTCCCGCGTGCGCGCGTGCACGACCCGTAAGTTCGCGTGCAAGACCAATTTCAGCAGGCGCAAAGCAACTAAAAGAGGTCAATACAGCCCAATTAAATGCCTTTGGTGCAAAATTTTCGCGTGCAAACCCCAAAACTTGGCGTGCAAAAATTTTGTTTCAAAAAAAACTCGCGCGTGCAGCTGCCACACTCTGCAGACTGGCACAGGACTCAAGTCTGAGTAACTGAGGCTGGTGAGTTTTATGGAAAAGGACTTCTTATTATCATACAATACGCTGTAGTGTACATAACCGTAACTCACCTGTTCTGTCATCTGGTACAACAAGAAAAGCACTATCAACTACAACGTGAAATTACGTTCTGTCAACGTTTACTGACTGAGTAAACTTTACTCTGTGTCCCGCGAGTATTGAATAGGTAATTTCCCCCAACCATCTCCGCTAGAGGTCGAATAAAACATTTTCGTCAGTGGGTCCCAAACAGTGGTACGAAGGCGTTTCAGGTGGTGCGTAAGCTAAGTTTACTGGACAAAAATTGATTAAAAAATACTTTAATCAGCATTCACTTTCAGATGATTGTTTATCCTGCAAGTGCAATAAAAAGAGTACCGTATTTGCTCGATTGTAAGCCGCGGCTTATATTGTTTTTTAGCTGCCGTTTGTGCGGCTTATAATCGAGGGCGGCTTACAATCGAGAGCGGCTTATATTTTAATTTTATACCGAAATCATTTCTACACTCCAACATTTTAAATTATTTGGGGTTCAAAACATGTATGCGTGTACAGATTATACGTCGATATACGTTCTGTCGGGTACAGCTACCAACGTAACTAACAGATATGGGCAAATAGTCATGCCATATAACTACAGAAAGATGTATTAGGAAACAATCGTATCTAAAATTCCAGCGTGCGGCTTACAATCGAGGGCGGCTTACATTATTTTTTTAACACCTCAACATGCCGCTTACAATCGAGGGCGGCTTATAAACGAGGGCGGCTTACAATCGAGCAAATACGGTAGGCCTACTGAACCGACGATTTCGATTGTATTTGCAGCCCATTGGTTCTCAAAGTGAACCCAAAGAGCCTTATATGGAGTCATTTGCGAAAATTATTTGTGCCCTAGAAAATAAATGGGCAATTGGGCAGGCGTTGAAAAGATCTGACGGGTACTTACAACAAAATACCGCGACAGCGGAACTGTGTTTGTTTATCTTATCAATCGTCCAACATAAGCTGGTTGGTAAAATGCTTTTTTAATATTAACTAGTTCTAGCTTGACATACACAGGTAATAAACTGTATGAGCCTATATAAAACGTCAGTTCTTACTATTAAGGTAAGATTTTTAAATCGTTACGAGGACGGTGCAGAAAAAAGTATGAGAAACGCAGACCAACAGCTTACTTTCGGGTTTGGGCCCCCAAGTGGCAGACTACGTAACAACATTTTTATACTTGGTACGCAAACACTGCACCAAACCTCCAAGTTGTACGCCAGTAGAAAAGGTTTGGTAATCACTGCGATTTATATTGTAAAGTATTTTTGTAATTTAAGATAGTAAACTTATCTGGATTTAAAACTGTTTTCGTATTCGGGCATTATTTTTGGAGTCTATTTTTCACTGTTTTTTGTTTCCCTATTTTTTCTGTTTTGGCATTGCTTTTGTGCTCTGATTTTCACTAAACCTATGTTTGGGTCAATTATGCATTCTAAACAACAAATTGGCGTTGGTGCCTATCCTTTTTTATTTATCTCGAACAAAATATAGCCCCAAATAATATTTACGTTAAATGAACCCTGTTGATACAGTATTGATTTTACGACCAGTTGAAAACAATTGACGTTCACACAAGAATCACAATAAACAGATCCACCATTCTATAACGTGACGTCATTCAATGGCAATTTAGCGTTGGCAGGTGTTTTGTATCGACTCCACTGGAGGAGACAGGGAGTTTGGTATTTTTCAATGATAACGCTGTTTGTTTTCCAATAGCTATTTTAAAGAAATGAGTCTGGATTTTACCTAATTGACTGATAAGACACCAATCTAAGTAGCTAATGGCAACACGAATTGATTTTATTCATTATGTGTCTTTAGGTTACATACTAGCTGCAGCACGAAGGTTCTATGTGTATATCAGCTTTTGGGCGATCAGTGGGTAAAGTGTTGAATGATTTATTCGTACACCTGACATGAGGAATTTGTTCGTTTTTCTGGTGGTTTTGTTATGTTGAGTCACAAACATGTGATTCTTCCCAAAAGAATTTGTTGTTTTTACCCCACCTTAATATCTTGGTAAACATTTCCGTTGACGTAGTATATCGAAAAATTAGGTTCATGATACTATGTACTGCAAGTTTAACCGTTGTTGCAGGTGTTTCGATATAGGATTTTACCTCTGGTTAGGTTTGAAATAAAAAAGAAATCGATATTTAATTTAATATTTTACATCAACATATCACATAACTCGTGCCATTTTTTTGTTTTGGCAGAAACTTACAACATGACGAAATTCCAATACAATCATTTGAATGTACTTAAATTAGTAGAACATTTACACAGTTTAAAGCTACACACCTTCTTATCAATTGTGGCTTCGGTATTTACGAATAACAAGGTCTACGCCTCCAACAGAAACACCAAAACAATAACAGTTACAGATGTCGCTTTAGTATGCGCTCGCACATCATCTCAATGTGAATGTTTTTGTTTTTAAAGGGCAAATGTGAGCATGTGGTGACCAGTAATACCAACGGAGAAATTCGTAAACGCATCACAATAGGGCCTTTTTCAATATTTATATTCGCCAATGCCTATAGATATACAAGCATCGACCGAAATCTCTTTTTGTCCATACTCCATCTCTTTTTGATACGTGCGTGATATTGGGTATAAATTCAATTGAATGTCTGCTTTGCCAGTCATATTTCGGTTTTAGTTGTAATGCAAAGATCCACGTCGCCTGGGATTATTTTGCTGCAAAAGTAGCTGCAATTCTTATGGCATTGTTGACGTATGATTACATAAATAGAAAATTTTGGCAAGAATAGGTTAAACAAAGCTTGTGAGAATTACTACTGGCAAATGTTGTCGATTTTTATGTTGAACCGAATCTGAAATCAATCATGGTGAATATGGGTAAGTATAAAATGTTCATGACGTTTGCAAATAATTATGTTTTTCCTATACGCATGTTTTACCACAATTTTTACTCCGTTTTTACAATAACGAAAGTTTATTATTGCTAAAATTACATTTTAAGTTTTAAACAGATGTGCTCAAATGTCTAAAGCTGGTGAAAATAACTAACAAAAGAGGTGTTAGCTTAACAACACGCGATTTCAAGTAGTTTTCGAGAAATTTGCCATTTCAGAATATAGAAGTATGTAACAGTACTGTAACAAAACCTTTCTTTTTTTCAGAAAGTGTCGTTGCGGCTTTGGTGCTTTTCCTAATTATCGTTGGATCGGTTGTAGGCAATATACTTGTGGTTTGCGCTATCCGTAGCGACAGAACCCTGCAATCTCCAGCAAACTTTCTGATTTGTTCTCTTGCCGTCACGGATTTATTGGTGGCCTGTCTGGTTATGCCTTTTAGTGCTTTGTACCAGGTGCGTACATTTTTCCCTATGCTCTGTTTAAGCACATTTCTTATTGTTGTTCATGCTTTACCTAAGCAACAGAATGAAAGGGTGTCACAAACTATCATCGTCTTTTTGTTTGAGTACCTTCTTGTGACAAATTAACCATATTCGTATACTTCGCATTAAATTCAGCGCTTCTGCATGGGACTTGATAGTTTTGCATGTAGCCAACATTTGTAACAACATTTAGGACCGCTCTGTACAAAAAATGCATCTTACAACACTTTGGAAAATTTTTTTGTCGAACTCGAAACTAAGACACACAAAATTAAGTTATCCAATAACAACCTTGACATCATACAAAACCACCAGTTATTAAATGTAATTTAAGAAATGTGTCGTAAGCTTAGGAACTATACTTAGGCAAAGCAGCGAATTCGAAATGTTTGGGCGGTGTGTTTAGCCAACCACACCACACACATATACGGTATATTTTTTACTTTGTGACTGCAACAAATAATAAGATCAAAGTTGTATGTTAGATTTTAGGCAATTGGGTGTTTGGCAACACTGTTTGTGAGATATGGACAGCCACAGATATCGCCTGTTGCACAGCATCCATCTTACATCTATGCGCTATTGCTCTTGAGCGACACCAATCGATCACTAATGCCGTGCATTACTTCTCTGAGCGGATGAGACGAACGTAAGTAATATTTTACTGTGAATTGGAAATGAAGGGAAACGATATAGATTGACATCATAAACTCGGTATTAACTGTTGTGTCAAACATAAAACTCCCACAAAATAATGAATAGAAAATCAATTCACTATTCAAAACTTCATTACCTTTAATTAGTATTCCCGTAATTTATGTTTTAACTTGTACACAATTAAGTCTAAAGTACTGTTACAGTCTGTGTATTTAAAGTATAGTTACTTTTCACGATCGTGGGTTTGAAGCTTACTCCTAAAAGAACTATGATCTACGATCAATATATTAGCCACAGTTGTAATTTAGTTCGATTCGTGCTTGGTTAACTTTAAATTAAAAAAAATGATTAGATTTTGGCATGAATTGGCAATGGCTTTGTTAGAGAAAAATTGACTTTAATATAGGGCCCAATACTAAACCTAAACTACCAACAACAACATTTCTTAAACATAATAAACAACAAAAAACATACATCTTAAATATAACATCGTCAGATCGCTAATATTTGTCTTTAACTTACATCAGTACATTATTCTTTCAGTGTTGCCCCTAAAATAGCGGTGGTATGGATGTTGGCTTTCTGTATCAGTGTTCCCCCAATTCTCGGGTGGAAGCCATCACGTCATACTCAAGATTACGACGATATAAACCGAAATCGTAGTGGCATTTATAACTCCTCATTGCCAATGCAGCAATGTAAGGTGAGTCATACGCTCTCCCCCCACGTTTAGGCATATAACTTATTTGTAAGAAACAAATTCTTTGGTTGATATTCTGCCTGCCACGATTTGTTTTCCTTTTGTTGTCTGCTTCTGACGTTTTTGCTGTAAAAAGAAAATGCTGTAAAACATGAAAACAAATAAAACGACGTTTTGCACCATTGTAAACTTTTAGTCGTTTCAACAATTTTAACCGGTTTAATTAATGTACAGGTGGGTCACTATCCCGGGTATACAGTTTACGCCACTTTGGGGTCATTTTACATCCCTCTGGCTCTCTTACTGGTGGTTTACACTCGAATCTACCTTCTCATTCATCAGCACATCAAGAGGTCGGAGTCAAGATCCAGGATTATCTCCTGCTCTTCGGAGGATCGCCATTCTCTATCCATCCGTTCCAAGCATTCTCCTCCCAACAGATTTTTTTCATGGAAGAATAGAAGTAGAAATCAGAATCTGAGAGAGTCTTACAGCTGGAGAATGGGAAACGTTTATCATTATAACATTTCAAAACGAGTAAGCGACCCTAAAAAGCGCACACCGACTGGGGTAAGTTGCGTAACACGAAAGTTAGGCGGGTCCTCTTGTGATAACGAATCCCAAAGGTTTTTAAGTTTGTCGAGTGAAGACCCTAGATGCGGTTCCGGCTTTTGCCACACCTCCGAAACTGATTCACAGCGACCCGGTTGGAACAACTTAAGAGCAAGCACCAAAAGACGTTCGTTTCAGCGCCGCCAGATGGCGATTACTGAACACCAAATAAGTGATTTTGAAAGTGAGCGAAGAAGTGCGCCACCCTGCATCCAGTATTCCGTCCAAAAGTGCTCGATAGGCGAAGACACTGACAACAAAATGTGGAGCATGTTCTCACCAAGCAGGTATATACTAAAATTCCGTTTTATGTTTTATTTTGTGATGTAACAGTGTTCTTTTGCCACAGGAGTTTAAATGAAAAGCCAAAGTTGCATACCAAGAGTCGTTCAGAAAGTGACGTTTCCAAATTGGCAAAACAAAGTTTATCACAAGACGTCATCGCCGCCACGTCACACCGTAGGAGGACGCAAACAGCAGGTCACGTGCATTTTGCTGATCGTCGCGACATTAAAGTGACCAGACCCCACCGAACCGAGCCACTCACAAGCCAAAAAAATTCCAAGGATGACGTGTTTTGTGCGTCATCGGCTACGTCATTAAAATCGGAAGACACTTGTTTCAAAAAGGGTTGTTGTTTTCCTAAAAAGAAGAAAACTTTTTCTCGTCGATTATCCCATGTGTCAAATTCAAGTCCTATGTTGGTACATTCACTTAGTATGAGAGCAAAGATTAAAGTTTTAAAGGCTAGGGAAGTTCGCGCTATTAAAACTTTAGGCACAATTGTTGGGGCTTTTGTATTCTGCTGGTTGCCGTTTTTTGTTGTGACTCTTGCCGCACCATTTTGCTCATGTTCAATGCCACCTGTTTTGCTTAGTGTTGTGTTATGGCTTGGTTACTGCAACTCGTTAGTAAATCCCATGTTGTACGCTGCCTTTAATAGGGACTTTCATTCCGCATTTAAAAGATTGTTTCAGAAAATAAGACAAAAGTTTCGCTCTTAGTTTTTGCACTGATGTTTGTTATTTTGAAGTCGGCAATAAAGTAAACTTGTTGTGTAACAAATCCCATTGTTGCGTCATTTGAAAAATATCTTTGTTATTGGGTGAACGTTGTGCAGCAGTATAAACAAAATGGAGTTGGATTTTATCTAAAATTATGTTGTGTTAATGGAATTCAGCATGGATGAAGATTTTCCGTGTGATGCAGGGGACCAAGAATGCTTTAATTCTACATTTCACCCCTTATTTGTTGTTGCAGCAAGCTTTGGACGATTACTTACCGGTGATCTTACTTGTGTGTACGATGATATTTACGTTTCGATCATCTTTTTGGGACTTTGTGTGTGGACATGGTAATTTTTATAGATCATTTCTTATATTCTCAAAAAGTATGTGGTAAAACACTGTTAAACTCCTTTTTTGCACTGCGTATCATTTCAAGGGTTATTATTTGTTCATGTCGCTTGACAGGTTTTTAGCGTTTGTTTTGCTTCACCTTCTAAAACATAAAAACGAAGAGACTCCCTGTCCTCAAGTTTTAGGACGCCCAAACGAAGATATAAACCATAATGTCATGGGGCAGCGGCCGCGAGGGAGCGGTAGTGAGCTTGAAGGCCTAGGACCAGTAGATGATATTAGGCAAGTAACCGAGATTTATTAACAAACAAAAACGGTTTACTGCTAAATGTACCTACTATGTGTTAAATTTATTCATAATTTGTAAGCATTTTGATATACGTATTTCATATGTGTTAAAGTATTCCTTGTGTTGTAATCAATTAACACTTGTCTAATAGAGCATCAGGCGATGGTTGGAATGCCGATGAATACCCAGAATATGACGATAACAATGATATGCTACTGATGATTATGGACGACGAACAAGAAAGGCATTCTGAAGGACCGACACCTGCTGATTCAGAAGAAGACATTGAAGTGTTGCATCAAATTATTATGGTTAGTTGAACGTCGGCTGTAAACAATGGCGTTTATTTAATGGGGTAGACTTGTAAATTGGTTACTGCAAAATTCTAGCTTTGTAGTTTCAAGCTAGCTATTCACATCCCAAATATAAATCTTTAGAGGTGGTGTCAAAAGTTTAATTAGGCTGGTTAAAGTTAAAGAATCAGCTTCCGACTATTTCAGGCGTCCACTGACGAGGAAGCAGTAGCATATGCCCTGCAGGGCACAAGCAACCATGAGAATGAAAGCGTACACGGGGATGTGAGTGATGAGGTTGTCAATGAGCGAGTAAATAAGGGTGTTTATGAGTCAAGTAGTGTTTTTCTTTTCATTTTAACTCTTTTTACTTTTCGTACCCAGGAAAATGAAAGCGATGGAACCACAAACGAACAGGATTAAAAACATAAACAAAGAAACTCGAGAATCTTATGGTTTAGTAAAACAATGCCAATATTTGTCTTGTGGTCATATGTGCATAAAACATCTGTTGACGACGTTTATGTCAAATTTAGAACACAGTACATCAGGCCTGGAAGAAGCATTATGTCAGAATCGAATCGGCCTTATATCAAGCATTTTTATGTGGCAACTGAGAGTCGTGGCAACTGATAACAATGTGTAAAGAATAATTTGAATCACGCCTCTAGACAAACAAACTGTACATATGGTGTAATTGTTCAAAAATGCTACAGGTTTAATGCCACAAAAATGCTTTCAAAACTATAACTCCAATCAGAAAAAATATCGATTGGTGGTGCAAATGAGCACTGTCGTCATTGGAAACAAACTTTTTTAAAACTGCCAACGATTGGGGTTATTTGGGTCCAGGTGAAGTATTGTAATCAATTAAATTAGAAGTAACTGTAGCCTACAATCAAGTTCCCAACCTATAAGCCTATGTTATCGGTAGTTTAACAACCAGGATTTACGTCACCTACCTGCACTTTGTTGATGTGAGTAATTTTTGTAACTCTTCCGAAATGCCGATTTGTTTTAATGGTTTAACGTTAACCAATAATCATGTTGCACTGGACGATTAAACCAACTTGCAAAATGAATAAATCACAACGATTAGTGCAAATTATACACAAATTTCAAAGTTGGCTATAACTGATACCAAGCCGTCGCCTGCAGATTAAAATGAACATACTGCAGAGTGCAGAGCGTGTATAATAGAGTCTATATAGAAGAGGTCAAAAATATCCAGAAAATTTCCACTGGGCGATTTACCTTGGTCATTAATAATTTATCGATCAAATTAGAGACTCGGGGAACAAATTGAATTCACTTGAGTTTCTCAATCTACAGGTATCGATTTTTTTTATCATTTGCACGTAATATCTTTGGATGGTTATTTAGCTGCATTCCAAAATGACTTGTATACTATAGTAATACAGCTGTTGGGTTTCGAATTTCTTTCCTTTTTCATTCATTTGAAAACTTTTGCAGTTGAACTGAAGACCAAAAAACAGATTTTTTGGACTCTTATGTGTTCTATAAAATATAAAATAAAGTTTTGTATATTTTTCTCATAAAATGAAGTCCAACCCTGAAGAATGTATAAGCCTACCATTATTCTTTTTTGTTTGGTGGTTGTGACTTACGCCACAGAGCATTATGAGACAGAATGCACGCACTCTTTTTTCGTGATTACCAAACATACGATAAACTAAACTAGAGGAAAAACAATAAGTTACAAAGCAATATTCATGTAAACGCGATAAAGGCTTTATAACCATGTAAGCAATCTACTGTTTAAAAATATAAATAGGTTATGGCAGCATATTTCAAAGGTCTGTACGGACCCAACGTCCTTTCCCAACTGCGGAATACGTTAATTTAAGACATACGATTGTGAGACACAAGATGCACCCTTTTTTTCAACCATAGGTGCCTTAGGGACAATAACTTATGTTTGCAATTTATGTCATTGCCCTGATGAAGGTGTCTCGTATGTACATCGAAACGTTGGCATACTTTAATAAAGGCTAATAAAGGCAGCAACAGTTTATCCATATCCTAATTCAATCTCGCTAATGAGAATTTTGGCCGTCGGGTTTGTTATTGAAGGACACAATCTTGTTGCTGTTTTATTAAATTTCAATACATACAATTTCCGAAACAAGTTTTTTTTGGTGAAGTATAAATCGGATATTTTTTTAACAACAGCGCGTGTAATCAAAACCAGCAGAAATTTTTGTGTTGAAAATATAATGATCAATGTGAGCTGGTAAACACGTCTCGAGTATCACTATGACTGTAGCGATTTCTTACTCCCGTAGCAGCAGTGGTTGAGATCGGTAACCAAGGATAGCCTTACGTTAACGTTAGTCTGTCTCAAGTGCTAGCTCGCAGCGTACACCTGCAGATTGCCGCAGCTTAATCTATGTGACACTTTTTCAAGCATGTTGGAATGTTAAAGTCGTGAAGTGGTTTAATTTGTTGACCTAGCTGAATTTAACTGTGACTGTAGTTAAGTGGCCGATCGGTTTTGGCAAGCTAAGTACAAATCAGAAAACAGTGATTGACAGAGTTTACTACAAGGCTATGCAGAAGATATATGTTGCGCCACAATGTTATAACCTAAAGCTCTGTCAAATTTTATCAGCTTTGTTATGAACTAAATACCTTCTTCTTCAAACAGCTAAATAGTAAGGTTTTATGTACTGAAGTAAAACTGACACATTTTGAGGGTGGATTTTGTTTGACTATGTTTAAAACATGTTGAAAATTCTGTTACAAAATTATAAACTATGTTTTTTGGTGTGTTGGAAGCATGATCTCTAAAGACAAATAGTTGCTCATAACCACGTGTTCTCGATCTACACAGTTACTACCAGTTTTCACTACTCTTTTTTTACGTGTAAGCAAATATTGGCAGCGTATTTGACACATGACGACACTGTATCTATTTACACATTCATATTTTTTGATAACCAGTATAGTGGGAATCACCATGTAGATTTAAGTTTGTCGTGTGAATATGTTGTGTTTAGAGTACCATACATACACAATACCTTAGCTTAGCACAAGCTTGTAAGAAAGTTGTTAACCGTTATTGCGATCATCCGACTCAGTTCCAACCTTGAATGACTGTGTTAAACCACAAAACAGTTTGCCATGAATGAATCACGTCAGAGAGCACTGTAAAACAGTACATAGAAATCGTATGATAGCGTAATGCAGTGATTTCTTGCAACGGTTCTGTATAGTAGTTCCAAATTTAGAAGATGATAAATGCATTAATTCTATGTGACGTCCTTTTTAACTCATGTCGTTTTTTATCTTAATGAACTGTTTCGCAGTATCTACTTTTTATCTTAATTGCAAATGGACTATATATGGGCCGAACCCGACGTAAGGTTCCTTGATACACTGGCTAATTATTATTTCACACAGGAACATAAAAAACAGTGTAAAATCTGACGTGGGTGTGGCTGCTATTAACCCAGCGCCCTTGAACACTTAGTAAAACAAGTGACTGAATGACGCCATTGTTTGCGCTTTGAATTTATTGACCGAAAAATACACACTTCATGTTTTTATCAGTATATTCTAGACTTAGACTAGGTTTTGTCGTTTGGGCTCAGTCAAGGTGTTACAGCACCGGACAAAAAAGGTTTAACGCAATGTGGTCAACTTCACGTTTTGCTTTGAGCTTGAATGGTCACAAGAAGCACACTATAAGCTTTGTCGTAGCATCTTGTAGACCGCAAGGGAGCCTCAAACAAAGGCTGCCTTCATAATACATATTAGTTGCCCTGTGGTCGTTATGGCGAGGTTTAGTAACACACGGGCGTTGAACGTTACATAAAGCATGAATCACGTTGCAACTTCCTTAACTGGGCGCGGGATGGAAGCTGAATGGTGCTAGTGTAGTGTTTTAAACTGTACAGTTAGTCAGTGTGAGGGTAATGAACCATGCAATTCAGTCAGTCAGCCGAAAGATGCTATACTGAAAGCTTGATCAATATTACCGTGTAATGGTCTGTTGCACTTCCTTGAAACAAACCAGTCAATGGGTTTTTTTAAAAAAAATGAGCTTAGTTGGTGGTAGATATTACTGTGTAGCCTTTCGGTCGTAATCATTAGGGCTAAAACAAGTAACGTTGCGAGGGAGATCACTACAATAGCCTACTTTTACTGCGCGCACTTGATAAACTTCTTCTTGCAAAACTGTTGGGCATCTCATAAATAGGCTTGGACTACTTGTACTGAAGGCCAGAAAGAACAATGTGTCGAATCATCGCTTTAAAAAAATGCGTTTTGTTTTTGCCTTTTTTCCGCACATGCCTCGCAGCAACAGCCTTTTCTGAAACGTGTGTGATGGATAAGGATCGTTGGCTTGGGGACAAAAAAAGTTTTAATGCTAGTAGTGTTAATGTCGTAACGTTGATCAGTCCGGAAAGCTTCCCCTCGAACGAAAAATTTCCATGCAAAATGATTTGTGGGTCAGTATCAATGTAGGTTTTGCGCAGCCGATGTCTGCACTTGTCAGTAGTAATTTCAAATTAAATGTTCGCCGCACAGTATTATTAGATTTAATCAGCTTTAACCCTGGAAAGCTGGGAAATTCCCTTCTCCCACTAAGGCCTAAGCAGAGATAAGCATTGAAAGCGGTGTCCTACATACAAGTAAGACGAAGGATAATCGTCGTAAAACGCCCGATCAGGCAAGCTGTCGATCGCCTGCAGACCGTATGTCGTTCAGCACGCCAGGCAACTCTACTTGGTGTTTTGATTCGTGCGCGGCACACAAACAGTTGATTGTTGTTGTAAAGGTTAGCAGCGCACGTGTTATGATCAGAAAGAAGCGAACGGTGTTTTTTGAACGTTCTGTTTCGAAGGTAGAGAGATTTTACCAACGGAAAAGAGTCCAGTAGCTGTAACGTGATTTTTTAGGTTAAAACCAATGTTTATTCTTATCTAAACCATAGATACCGAACATGAAAAAACATATCATTTTAATGTAATATTGGTCAATAAACCTGTATTGTATATATTAACTAGGAGCACTTTTGAAAGCATTGTTCTACTGCTATGTAAAAAAGCGTGATCAAAATGCAACAAATTCTTACAAACTTTATAAATATTACAGTAAAATTATTTTGAAAGTCGTAATTATTACGCTTGGACGAGACTTTAATTTGGTTTTAGCCCGCGCCGTGGGAACGGTTGCCGCGACGCTTTTAAACAATGTGTTGGCAACGCAGCTTTCCATACATGAGTGTTTAGGTAAAAATAAGAGCCCCCATTCAAAAAGTCTGTTCCATTGATGCGCATGTACAGGAGAAAGCCATTTAGGTGTGAAACTAGCGATGGTGTTTCATTCTTCTTCAAACAACCCAACCTTCACGCTGTTGGAAATGCGCCAATCTCTTAAGTCATCGGGTTTTGTCTCTAGAGGTAGTCGTTGATCGCCTGTCAACAACATGTCTGCGATTATAGCTTGAAAAACATGTTTTGCGTCTCTGACCCATACAGTTATCAGCATTGGTTTGGTCTGACGTTAAATGGAATACAGTGAGTCAATCAACCATTAAATCAAAATCGCAAAATACAAATGCTTTGTCGAAATTACATAGTGCAGAAAAAGGAAAGGCTCGCTGAACGTTTATAGAAATGCACATTAATATTGTTCAGGGCCTCTTCCCACCAAACTATAAGGCCACTGAAAACAGCGCAATGTCGATAAATTACCAATTACGGCGTATGTGCTATCCACAGCGGAAATTGAATTCGTTTTCCTTTTAGCTTGTGTTTTCGTTGTGTATGGATTTAGTCTACATGTTTTAAACGATTTGTCAGTCACATTATACAGCAAAAATCATCGCTTTCATTAATTTTCTAAACAAACGTTTTAACCGCCACCAACTTTTTACAACAAAAACGCAACGCCACGCATAGCAGCCGTTACAAAACCGCCGACTTTGAACAGCCGGTTATCGGGTCGTTCATGATACCTCTTTATGTTGGCTGAATCGGAGCCGTTAATGCTTCTTTTTTAATTCTTGGGTGTTATCATTAAAAAAATTATCAAAGACCAAAAAAGACAAAAGCTTTTCATCATCCAACCTGTCCCACTTACAAAACTTGCAACTTGTTGTTTCCCTGTGGAATATTCAGGTGATATCAAAATTCTATTACAGATGTGTGTAAAGTCTTATTGATCAACAAAACATAGTTGTTTTGAAAATGTAACTACGGCCAGGGATGGTCTCATTGATCAACACAAACACATTGCCCACAGCTTGTAACGTAATATGTCTGAATAAAGTAAATGCGTCGTTGGTGATAGCGCCTTTGCTACGTATTTTTACTGAACACACTTACAAGGCAACGGCTGATGCTGGTCGATGTATATTTTGTCTTCTTAGCTTTTTTTGGCCAAAACATCTTATTAACATCCTATCTTTATTACCGTGTACCATTGCTAATACGAGAAGATCCTATAGGTAAAAGTACAAAGTTGCAAGGGCTAGATTAAAAACCCATTTAGCCTATTAGCCGAAATTTATGTAGAAGCAAGATCTTGCAGCATTCCAGGGGCGCGTCCCACCTGTTGCGAAAAGCTAGTGTACATAATACACATCCGTTCAAATTATTGGAAGTGACATTTGCCATGAATAGGTAACAGTGGATGAGGGATATAAAAAGACAACCTCAGGAAAACCACGCCTTTTGCATGTGTCTAAAGATAGATGGAGGCAGCATAGCTTTTCACGTTATTACATTTTCTCTTAAATATCAGTGTACTTAGGTCACCTAATGTCAATAAAGCCTACCTGAAGGGCGAGATAATGCTTTCCCAGCTAACCACTTATGTTTTGTGGTTTGAAACAAGTTGTTTACTGGATGATCAGGCACGATCTAAAAAAATGTGTTTAAAACGGGCGAGTATAAGTATCTTTAGTTAAAAACTACATTAAGCTACACGCATGCGAAACTTGTTGACGCGTGAAAACACTCCGTAATAGCGTACCATGCATAAACAACAAATAAATTTGAGTCCCACTTTTGTTTGTTTTTAATCCTTTTTTTAAACAAGCCAAACCCCTATTTTGCCAACCCCCATGCAGCCATTAAGTTTACCGGCTTGCAGTCAATATTTGCGCTCCAGAACGTTCTGTTTGCCACCGTTCTGTCTTTAAAACTTCACAGAGGTTGTACAAACAAAACTAATGCACAAGTTTTGCGTATTTTGACAGGCTTATTGCTCTTCTTTACGATTACGACTGTTGTAAAACACCACAGTTAAATTTAAAATCGAGCTGTTTTTTTCCTAAACGACTCTGGAACAATGGATTCCCCAAATGCTCCCAGCTACTCCTCTGAAAACAACGAGCCAATAGAAATGGTTGATCCTGAATCAGAAAAGAGGCTTTTAGCCGAGGTATGTATAAACACTCTTCCCGTCATATCTGAAAGAACAAAAATCGGTTCGAGTGAACATTTGATAAGATGCAGTTATGTGTGTCCTGTGTCGAAAAGGCGCGTGTTTACCACATAGGCAAGCGTTTAGCACATGCGGAGAACTACAAAAAAGTAAATAACTTAATCTTAGGTTTAGCGTAGATTTTGCTGATGCCACAGGTAACGACGCCTGAAAGTAAGCGTGTTGACAAGTACAAATTTGTAATCGGGATGTGGTTTTCCGATCGAGCTTTGGAAAGACAACGTGGTTGTCAGCAAATTTGTGTGATGCAGAATTGGTAACCGTCTTCCAATAAAGTACCAAACCGGGTTCAGAAGGGTCTGTTATGTGAGCCCCAAGACCTGACTTACTTTTTGCATTGTGAAAATCCATGTAAACAACTTTGCTGTTCAAACAAAAGTCACAAAAACAGCAAATCGGTCAATGGTTTGAACAGCATGACGGATGTCTACCAGTCAAACACTTCACCCCCTACTTTGAAAACATGCTTCTGCTTGCCCACCAGAATCCATTCATGTTGTCGCTGTAAAACGAAGAAGATCGATTGATATATAAGTTCACAAAGAATTATTGCCGATTCGTGTAAAGTTAAATTCAAGAAACTCGCGTAAGGTGCCAGTATTTGGCAAACAGCAGCGTCGGGGTGTCATCTGGTAGGCAGGTCAGATGGAAGAATATTTGACACAAACTGATAACGTCAAATGAGCTGAGTTTGCTTGGCAGTACATATTAGGCAAATGCGTTTTGGAAGCAATTAGTGTTATTCATCTGAAACCATAAAACGATTATTTGACATGAAAGAACACTTTTTTATGTAAACTGAATGTAAAAAGATTAAATCCTCATCGCGCTATCAAGCTTCAAACGTATATGCTCCAATTAAAGTTTTTTTTGAAAACGATGCATTTGTTTATTTGGCACAATTCGGCCGAAGTGTACCATGTGAACAAAATCTTGAAAATTGTGTCATCTAAAGCCCCCTTGGTTCCGGGGTTCAACCGAGTTCATTTTTTTGCTCTTTATTCAACCTCGCTGGAAAGTTTGCCCCTCGTCTGACCCCGTTCGTTGTGTCTGTAGCAGATTTCCAAACTGGAACCTGGCCTACATTCTTAACCGCGTGTTAAAAAGGTCTTCAATCGATTCCCCAGTCATACGAAACGTAACAGACTGTCCATTGCAAATGCCGCGCGGCAAATCATTACTTATTTAGCCGTTCATGCCAAGTTGTTTGAAGTAATTTGGACTTCTCGTTGTTTTGTAACCGGTTTTAGCAAAGGAAAAGGCAATTTGGGCTGTGTATTTGTTGTCAAAAACAGTCGAAGACCGCATTTAAACTTTTGAAAGTATGTAATTTAGCAGTTGTGATCTGTTTCAGTTTCTTTAGTTATAAAGTAACCGAACATCTGTAACATGGACACCCCAATGCCTTTGCCAGCAAATGAGGTACAGACGTACCAGGTGTGTTTATTGTTTATTTAAAAGACGTGAAAACTTGATCATAAAGGTTTGATGTTTAGGGTAAACAAAATATTTTAGCATTTGCAGATGTATCACAGTCAACTACAGTCATTCGGGACAGGTTTTTACAACTCACGTAGCCTTTGACCTGTGAATGTAAAACTGTAAATTTATTGCTGCATTCCCGTTGTTAACTTTAGCTAACTGTCGGTGCCAAACACAGCGCCTAATAAAATGTATATCGTAGAATAATGACCAGTTTTTCAATTTAACATCGTATGTATTACCTAAAGGCACGATTTGAAATTGTTTTAAAATATTGTAAAAGGGGGTAAGTTTGTTGGAAGCGACGTAAAGCGACTACAAGCTTATGTCATAATATCGACTTATTTTTTCACAGGACGCCGATATGGCGAACAGTAATCCTCCATTTGCCTCCCCGGATGACCTTGAAGTGAAGGTGAAGAGATCAGACAGTGATGTGGACTCGGAGGCTCCTATTCAGCGAGAGAAGTGGGCCAGAAAGATGGACTTTATTCTTTCAGTCGCTGGTGGTTTCGTCGGACTTGGCAACGTTTGGCGGTTTCCATATCTCTGTTACAAAAATGGAGGTGGTGAGTACCTCATGCCTGTAAAACTCGTTTATGGCTTCAACACTCCCATTCAAATTGACAACATTCCCTAGTTCAATTGTTTCTTTTAGGACACTTGTGCGGTTATATCATCGTAAAAATCTTGGGGCGTATTCACTGAATAAAACGTTAACTAATTTGCTTGGCATCACCCGTGTATTGTAACAAAGTGCACATAATCTTTTAAGTTACACCTTAAACACGACAATCTGTTATTTAGTTGTGTGTTTCATAGAGACACCTAACTATGTTACAATCGTGATTTAGCAAAAAACGGTTGCACAGACAAATAATTACCTATTGGAACTATTCGTTTGTTTCTACTTCGTCTCATTATTGTGTAACAATTACCGACGTTTCACCAGTAAATATTAACTCATTTGACGCTGTGATAGATGTGACACTGAAAGGTTTTTGACCATTTCAGGGCATATAGTCTTGTAACTTTGCAAGTGAAATTGCATTCATTTTGCGAACAGATATATACAGATATATTTACGAAAAATAAAGCTCTTTTAGCTTCATAAGTTGACGATCTAGTCTAATCTATCATCAATACACTTTAAATTTTAAAGTGATAGACCATTTTATGTTCAGGTGCGTTTCTTATTCCGTATGCTATTTTTCTGGTACTGGGCGGAATTCCCATCTTCTTTCTGGAAGTTTCTCTTGGTCAGTATATGAGCGAGGGTGGCGTCACTAGCTGGAGACTTGTTCCACTTGGAACTGGTGAGTTTCAGTTGTAACTACAGTCCGTGTAACTGATAAAGAAGATATTGAAACATGTGTTGGTGTTTGCTTAGTCAAAATTAGCTTTCTGTTCCCAAAATTAAGGTCAACACGTTTTAAATGCCCCCATCTTGTCAAAAGGTCTTATCGAGGCAGTTCCAATGTAGTGTAAAATGCACCTTAGTATCATAATCCTAACCCATGTCCAATTCATGAGCTACAAGCACCTATCGTATGTTCGGCATACAACACGTTACACTACCGCCCGCCCGCAAAGATTATTAGCTTACTCACTAGTTCATGGCATTTTGGTTCCTGTTAAATATATCAGACAATCGTACAGTGTTTTGTGTTTGTTGTACTTTTCTGTTTGTGTAAACATTGTTTGTAGGTGACGCCCAATTCCGGTAAGTTTGTGTGTTTCGTTTTTATTGTCATAGAAAATAAATTATGTGTGCATTGTTGTGATTCTTTCGTCCTGCCGAGATATTCTGCTTACTGATTTTGCTAAAACTTGGACTTATTGGGAAAATGGGGAAAAATACTTTAACTCTTACTGTTAATAAACAATACATTGTTCCTATGTTTATGTTGGAAAGTTAAGCCTATTGTAAGATAAGCCAAAGAATTTTTTTCCCTCTATGGCACATTTTTATAGCCTAGATTTTTATTTTTTGCGTTTCTGACCTGAAAAAATTTCTAACTCACGTTTAGATCCCTATCTGCTCCTGCCTAAGCCAGTGTTTTTCATGCTTCATTATACGTTTGATAATAATCCACCATGTACTTTCCCATCACAATTTCTTTGTATATTACTGCCCAATCCCCAAAGAGCAGCAGTTTTAGAACGAAACACTGCTATTACGATAACGAAGACTTTCCATAAATCCAAAGCATTGGAAAATTGTCCCGATTTGAAAACCACTGGCCTAAGCAATCTGGTCCGTTTTCCATTTCTTATCCCTGTAGGGTTTGTGTTTCTGGTCAGGTAGGACGATGGAAGTGCGCATGCAAACACGCACAATCAGTTACCATGAGATGTTTCCAGGTATTGGATACGCATCCATGGTGATTGTGGCCCTGCTGAACATTTACTACATTGTAATACTCGCCTGGGCGATCTTCTACCTCTTCCAAAGCTTTACCGCGGAGCTGCCGTGGGCAAAGTGCGGCCACTACTGGAATACGCCTTGTTGCGTTGACACTTACATCAAATCAGTCGCCAACAATACCAGCGACAATTTTACCACAGTGGCCTCTACACTTGCTACCACTGCAGCCACCTTCACCACAGCCGCCACTCCCACCTACAACGCCACTCTATGCAACGGAACCAAGACGTCGCCCGAAACCGAATATTGGGAGTCAGTATCTGTAGAAACAAAAATTTGCGTCTTGCTCACCAGCAAATCTGCTTGAAAATTAAAGCCTTTTACTTTTTTTGTTGTTGTAGGTCACTAGCTTGCGAAAAGTTGCCGCTTTAATTTTAACATTTATTTGCGATTGATCTTTCTATATTCCTTGCGGAAGGGTGGATGGATTTATGCAACTAACGTGTTGCTTATAAATCGATAAAACTCTAATTTTTAAAATGCTTGCCTGTTTACACAATTTGCTTAGTTTCAGTTTTTCGCATGTAATTTGCAGTGAATAGTTGTGGGTAATGCAAGCGTTTTTTTATTCCTTTCAAAATGAGTTAATTTGCAAACAAAATGTAACTAATATCTGGCACTCTGTCATTTTACCAACCAATTAGTTATGTTTTCCGCCCTTCCGCCGGTTTAAAGCAAATAGGAAATTAAAAAATGCCAAATTTTAACCAAAAGTTTAATCAAAAATGCGCATGGTTGTTAAAATTCGGTATACGACGTTTGCAAAGCATAACTGTATTTCACATTAACACTGAAGCGTTTTTACACTAGATTCCAAAAAATCGATTATCGTTTGGGCCACTTTCGATAATAGTGAAACAAAATGCCGAGGTTTATTTGGGAAAACTCCGCGTGGTACATATACTTACTTTGCCCCATAAATAACTGGATAACCATTGGTTAATTCACTGACACTTCCACCCTCGGTGCTCAAAACCTGTGTTACGTCGTGGGAACCTTGAAATCTATGAAATACCTGGATCCACTTTTCTCTATCGGGTTGTGGCATATAAGCCGACTTCCCATACATTCCCTCTTGATGAGTGCCAAAAATTAAAGAAACCATCGAACAGTAAAGAAATCAAAACGTCGTGGTGAAATATCATTGGAACCCCATAAAGAACGAAATCGAAATGTCTTCTGTTTTAGGCCTTGTATTCGCAAAGCCTTAGTTTACGGGAACCTTTGTCTAATATTAGTTTTTTATGTTCATTTTTTCTATGTGCAATCGCGAATGTTTTGGATGAGCAGACGAAGAGTCCTTGGTCTCTCAAAGGGCCTTGACGAAGTCGGGACGGTTCGTTGGGAATTGGCTCTTTGCCTTCTGCTCGCTTGGGTGATTTGTTACTTTTGCATCTGGAAAGGAGTAAAGTCAACCGGAAAGGTTGGTTTTTGTATGCTTTATTCCTGTGTTTTGTTATTCTATTCCGTTACCTGCAGCCGGTTGGGACTATAGGGCGTTTTAAAAAAACGATCAGTTCTGCTAGTTTTTTTTTCGAAAAAGGGTCGAAACCGAAACATGCATTTTTCTGTTTTGGCCAACCACATAATGCCTATTCTACAGTATATAGGCAAACATTGACTACCCGTTTTAAAGTTGAACTCCTTTTGGTGTCGTTGTAACAATAACGTCAACGATTGGCTTAGCTTTAAAAGTTACTTTTTATAACAGCAGTCTGTTATCAAAAACGGAAACTGCACATTACACCAAGCTAAGTTTTTTCAAAACATATGTGAGCTTTAGGAACCACAGCTTTCAATATTATGGGTCCCCTTCCCTGAAGGGGACACATATTGTTTTTGTCTACATATATTTTTTTCTTTTTTCCCCGTCTAACGCGGATTTGTTCCCACGTTTTGGTCAAGAAGGAATGGTTCAAAGGAAATGGCTTTTTCAAATTTACACACATTATAGATATTGGTCTAAAGATGGTCCATGTGAATTTTGACCCCGTTTGATCCCTCGGTTCAACTACAGGCACCCAAAACGTGAAATATTTAAAACGGCTATTCTTGTTAAAGCAGATGATTCTGTAGTTTCATACTTTTTTGATTGGAACATTGCAGCGTATTTTAAAGTATTTTGTTAATGTAGGTCAACTTATTCGTGTTTCGAAACGCAGAGCGACAACGCAGCACGATTTCTTACACCTGTGTAACGTGACTTCTCAAACTGAAAGCGTTAATAAAACTGTTTCAGAACAGGTTTTGGACATAAAAAGCCCAGCTAAGCAATCATATTGTTGGTATGTAGAAAATACGACAAATGTCATCTGTGCAATTCAAATTCTTACCTACCATATGCATGCGCCATTCATCCTGTTACGAATTCAAAATGTATATGTGTGTGGGGACCTATTGGTTTTTGCTTGCAAAAACAATTATGTTATAACAGGCCACAAAAATATTGGTACCATACTGAATTTTATTTATCAAATATATATCCCTTACAATTATAATGAATGGTGCGCAAATATAGCACAGTTTCTGTAAAATGGAATATATAGAAAAACCACTATTCCAGTTTAACAATGATTGTGCCCTATTTTATCTGTTACCAAATCGCATGTGCATATGTGTGGGGACCCATTAGATTATGCTTGCAGAAACAATTATGTTATAAAGTGCCAGGAAAAAGATAGGGACCCAATGAAATGTAGGTGCCATATATATATCCTTTATAAATGTAGTAAATGGTATATGTGAATCACATAATGTGATACATCGTTAAATATGATGTAGTATATATAAACTGGCAATATATATATATATATATCAACCACTATTCTAGTTATTTTTTTGTGTTTGACTGTAAGTAAGATCGAGCAGCCAGTAATACTACACTTAGTTGGTTGTTGTCGTGTTTTAGTTCCCGCTGCCTAGCATGTTTCAAATTACATCCTGTAGGAAGGCTTATGACTTCCCCTAATGTGTAAAATATGACACCGACGAATAAACCGTCAACCGACCGATAACCGTTTCTATACCCAAAACATAACGACCAAACAAAATTACCCAAAACATTTTGAAACGTTGGTTACAACATTATAAAGTTGCTGAAAGAGCGACGATTGTTAACGTAGTGTGCATGCTAGTAACAGTTAATTTGACGAAAACCTAGTTGCAGACCAACATTCAACTTTTATAACGTGCACGGTATATGCACAATCGTTTCTTGCTTAAAGTATACAAACAGTACGTGCCTAATAAAGAGTACGTATCTAAAAAATACTTGGAAATTTTGGAACACGAGTTGCAGAATTAGGGTTCCAAGTACTTTCTCTAACGAAGCAACCGCGCGTGTTTTCGAATTACAAAAAAAACGATCCGCCGAGGCGCGAACTGCTCCTCATTACACGACTGTTTACTGGTTCCACATTGCCAATTTTTTGTTTTGAAATATTTTGATGTTTTTGATTTAAAATTGTAGATGTTTTAATTAAAACAAGAATCGATTCCTTTTAAATTAGGTTACAAATGCTTTAAATTTTTTAAAGCTTGACGCCCAAGTTTCCGTTTTTGTTTGCGTCACATATTGTTTTTGACTCAAAGGCAGTGTTACGAAACAACCCAACACTGCCGTTTTCTGCCTAACATTGTTCCTAGCTGCGTTAGGCAAGTTAATAGCGAAAGTAAAAATGCTATAGTACCGTAGAGCCACTTACAGTGAGAAGACCAGATATCAGCTTAAATCTAACTTGTGACTTTTTTCCACTAGGTGGTATATTTCACAGCAACTTTTCCCTTTCTGATGCTGATCATTCTTCTCATTCGCGGTGTGACACTTCCCGGAGCTGCGAATGGCATCCGCTTTTATCTGACACCCGACATGTCGAAACTTGCCGACCCCCAGGTAAGTTCAGTTACAAGTTTGCTTTTTAGGGTGTAGATTTTCAATATATCACCGAAACCCAAATATTTGAATGCCAATTCTTATTCAGTATTAAACTGAGGTCCTTAAATCTTTTACAAAGTTTGCTATGCTGCTAGATTTTTTACCAAGGCCAGCAGAACCCAAATATTGTTTTAACAATTACTTACTTGAAAAAATGTAATTGTTCTCCAATGCAAACCTGTTGGAAATACGTTATGTATTAATTCCAGCAGGTACATGTTGTTTTAATTAAACAGCGGTTCGATTCTACCTTTTAATAATGTACAAATATTAAAATAGACATACTGTTCTTAAGCACTTCCTTTTACAAGAAGTAGGCTACAATTTTTGGTGTTCTTGCAAGGAAGTGTCAACATTACGATGAAACGCAATGGACATTTAAAAAAAATCAAATAATTCTAAACAAACCCGACCGTTGCATGTCGCACAGCAAACGATCAATTATCACACATTTCCCGTGCGAAGTCTAATGTTCGATGCCACAAATTTCCTCCCATGATTGGCGGAAACCGCAAATGCAGCCAAACCTGTTGCAAGCAGGCCTGATCTCGGCATGAAATCCAAAGTACAAGCCTAAAACCAGGCCTAAACCCGATTTGAAAAAAGCAGTTCTGATTTAGGCGCCAAAGTTACCTTGACCAACTTGAAATAACGATACAAATCGATGAAATACAAAGTCAGGCCTGAATCGTGCCTGTTTGCTTTAAAAGCCGGCATGAGCTAAACAGCTGTTAATCAAACCTTTGGGCATTTATACAAACATATCTTAGTAAGAAAGAATGATAAATGCTGCCAACTGTAAAATAATCAGCGCGTTAAGACCACCTGTGGGTGTTTAATAATGTAAAAAAGGGCCTTTGACGTGTGAATAACAGTTGCAGTGTTGCCTAAATTTCTGCCCCGTGTTAAGGTTCGTTCAGCTAAACGACCAGGCATGCATTTTCGATCATCATTTAACACTGCAAATCAAACTGCGCGAAAACAACACCGACTCAACAGCAATGAGCAATCGTTGGAAATTCATTTGAGATAATCCCACTGTACTTTGGCACCATGATTAATACTTACATCTTTCACACGAAGCACCAATCGTCCTTCAAATGAACTTATTAATTGCAGTGATCTGTCACGCCATAAAAAGGTCACTGTGAAGGTCACGACCACAGGTTATCTCGGGTCGCTGAACCAAGACAAATAACAGTAAACACGCAACAATGCACGCATTGAAAGTGTTTGTGTCGTCACTGTGATGGATTAGGGCAAGACAATTGCCTCTTGTGGTGCCAAAACGTAGCTACATTCAAGTCTATTACAGGATTTTCAATGCTACATTGTTGTGGATGAAGTATTGCTTTAAGCTGACGTTGTTAAAGAACACAGCAAATATCCCACGCCTATAGCTTTGGCCTCAAAACGATTTAGTTCCGACTAATCTTTATTGCACTCTGGGAACATTGGCTCCTTTGTGGTTTTTGTTAGTAATGTAGCTTGCTTTGTGGTCTGTGATTGCCACAAACGCGAAATCCTATTTGACCTTCGTAAGTGTGCGGCAAACGTAGGGCAAAATCACAGGATTTTTGTACAGTGAAATGCAATGATGTTTTAGTAGTCGACTAAATATCTATAGAATTAGTATGCTGTGATTTCGCAGAAAGTTGACGCATGTTGGCCTACTGACTTGCTGTAGGGCATTTGCTGCATTCGTTTTTAATCGTCTTCAATTTTGCATTTTGTTCAATGACCTTAAATGTAGAATCGATAAAGCAACACAAACATTTAATTACTACTCACTAAGTAGATTTAAAAACGAAAAAAAAGTCGGTTTAAAATGTCAATTCAATTTTGTGGGAGCGTAATTTAGCTTTTAAAAGACTTAAGCCTTTCCTATTCACAATCGATTTTACTTAAACAGGACTGACAAATGATTGAAAGCGCTGGTTAGATTATGTTGTAATTATTACGTCACATTGTGTATCCTCTAGGTCTGGATCGATGCCGGGACCCAAATCTTCTTCTCGTTTGCCATCTGTCTCGGCGCACTCGTTTCTCTTGGAAGCTACAATAAGTTCAACAACAACTGCTATAGGGTAACAAAAATTCCTGATTTTAACACCAATACAACATTTTTTTACTTTGGCCCGGGGAAAACTTTTAAATTTATCAGTTTTGATAAACAATATTCAAAAACGAATTACTGTGTTAGGTACACAATTCACGGTTTTAAAGATTCTGAAGAGAAACAAACAAGCCAGTTTTTATTTGCATACAACATGACGTTTCGACAGCAACATTTTGATAATGACGCAAGTTGCTGTCGAAACGTCATGTTGTATGCAAATATACTGGCTTGTTTGTTTCTCGTGAGAATTACTGTGTTATCAACGAGTTTAGTTGGTCACTTACGTGTGTTCTAACTTTCCAATAGGCTTAAAAAATTTACTTTTTAGGATTGCGTCATCCTTAGTTTAGTGAATTCTGGAACAAGTTTTATCAGTGGATTCGCGATATTTAGTGTCCTTGGTTTCATGGCCCAGGAACAAGGGGTCGATGTTTCGGAAGTAGCAGAATCAGGTCAGTATAATCATTACCCAGGCGGTACCACGATCATTTTATGAGTTTGTTTTGGGTTCCGGTACAGCACTGGCTAGCGTAAAATGTTTGTTAAAATACTCCCCGTTTTCTTGTTTACCTTTTTGCTGGTTTAAGCCTATAAAAGCGCATTTTGTAACCAACGCCTTGTTGACACTGTAGCCCATGCCATGAGCCTCTGTATTTGCCTGTCTTGATGGTGCGGAACTAATGCATGTTATAGTCGATCTTTTTTTCTAAGTTAGGGTAATGTCTTGTTCATCAAATACGGGTAACGGAGTTGGTTAATGTTGTCCCCCCATTTTGTGTAAAGCAAACGTTCCGAAAGTTCGAACAAACGTAAGTTCGTTTGCTAATTTGCACAGTTATATATAACAGTGTTTTTGCTTTCAAACGTAGGACCCGGCTTAGCATTCATTGCTTATCCAAAGGCCATCACACTTATGCCTGCATCGACTGTTTGGGCGATTTTATTTTTCGTCATGCTTCTACTGCTGGGTCTCGACAGCCAGGTAATTATGATGCATGTTGTTGGATTTAACCTTTTCTTACTGACATTGGTTTAAATCGTGTAAGACTGCTGGCTGAATCTTTTCTTTTGAATTTTTTTACGTTATCTGGTGGGACAAGGAATCTTTATGTGCTTTTCTTAATGTAGAAAACACATAGATATTCACCAAATGATCGAACTGTACTTTAGCTATACATCTTTAATTTTTCTTACGTAACTTCCGAAATACATTGACGTTTCCAAAATAAAAACAATATGACGAAAAGGAATTGTTACTTCAATTCTCTTAAAAAATATACTGTGGTAATATGCTGTAAAAATATGCTGTGGTAACTTAAATCTGTTATGTGATTTGCAGTTTGTCGAAACAGAGGGCTTTATTACATCATTCGTCGATCTGTTTCCAAGGCAACTGCGTAGAGGTTACAACCGGGAGATCTTTATCGCCATCACGTGTGCGGTTTCTTATCTGATAGGGCTGACGATGGTTACTAATGTAAGAGTCTATTCATTATTTGAATTAATCCCTTTTGGTTTGATTATTATGGGTCACCTTGCCGAAATATATTAATTTTATTTTGCCTAATCCGTGTTTTGCCTTGAACTTTCGATGAAGGAAAAGTTCTTCAAACTTCTCCTGATGACAAATAGGTTTCTGAAATTACTGCAACTACAGATCGGTATTAGCCAGCGGTTATTACTCGTGTCGGTAGTTTATAAGTCCCGTGTTACTTTTCTCTTGGCTTCCGATTTATAAATTACACTTTAAACCAAGAAAACAAGTGACATACAAAGACGTACATTGTAAATAAAAACACGATGATTCACTCTTAATTAACAGACTTGGTGTTTAAAGTGCTTTTTTGAACATACGTGAATACAAATGTTTGTTACATTGCAGGGTGGAATGTACGTCTTCCAGTTATTTGACTATTACGCAGCTAGCGGTGTCTGTCTTTTATGGGTTGCATTTTTTGAAACATTTACTATTGCCTGGCTTTATGGTAAGTAATCACCGTTTGTCTATTCAAATTCTTTAACACTTCATTTTGTCAAAGTGCATTCGTGAGCATTTTGTAAATCCGTTCATCTCAATAAGACAAATTATACAAGAAAAGAATTGAGATTTAAGTTAACATCACTGTTTGAGCAAAGTTCACATTGATTGGTAACATTTCATGTTGTTTTTGTGTAGGTGCCGAACGAATGTGGGTGAACGTAACTCGTATGATCGGATACCGTCCAATCCCCATCATGAAATACATCTGGATCGTGGGGACTCCCCTATTGACCACCGTACGTAAACAAATTGTTGTTTGTAAATAAAAACAACATAATTTCCTGATTTTTTAAGTTCCATAATACTTTTATTGACTGTTTTACCAATATGCTTTCCTGATTTATCAAAATTCATCAATTTTTTGAACGTTTGTCCAGGCAACCTTCTTTTACGCCATAATCAAGTTCGAGCCATTGGTTTACAATAAGACTTACGTTTATCCGGAATGGGGAACGGCCATCGGATTTGTGTTAGCTGCAAGTTCCATGATTATTATCCCTATATACGCTGTTTACCGATTTATCACCGCTTCTGGATCTTTTACTGAAGTAAGTACCAAGTGGAACGACCAAATAAACCAATAGTTCCCAACTATTTCGCACCAGAAATCTTTTTGTACATTATTTTTTTGGTGAAATGCACTTTATCACCTCAGAACGGACCAATCCGTATGTAGCAGTACAAATGAGTGCGACGTGTTTAAAAAACTAGAAATCATTTTAATTTAGTTGCTGGAAAACGCGAGTTTGTTTACTTGATGTCATAGTATGCGATTGATTACTTCAAAGTAGTGATTCTCAAATTATTTTTTGTTTGTAAACTAACAGAGGCTTAACATGTTGATTACCCCTCAACTGCGTCGAAGTCACATTGACTACGGGCGGGAAGATAAGGCACAAGGTCACTCCCAGCTGCGTAAAGTCTTTGGTTCCTGCGACCCGAATTCATTCGATTCTGATGATGAAGAAGTGGTACATGCCATCACTGTTAAGTCGATCCAACCAAAATTCGATTTCAACGAGGGTGAAAACAGCTCACACGCAAGCGACCCCCCGGCGTACGACACTGTGGAAAATTATCCGAACACTGCGTTTTAATTTGTATCTACCCCTGTTCCACCTTACCTAACCCCTTCCAACATTTTTGGTGCGGTCACGGCCTTTTGCCGATGTCACAGCTATTTTTTTCCTTTTTTGTGAATTTAAAACCACTACTGGACCCCCCAACCCCCTGCCTGAAGAGTTGGTTTTTAGACAGAAAATACACCTTTCCCTGAAAACTAACTGCGATCTCAGCATCAACACGTGTATATACTCGGTTTAAGTGCATTGGGACACATGTATACTTGGGGTAATTTCGTGCTTTAGGCACCTTTTAGCTGATGATCATTTGCTGTTCCCGCACGCAAGCCATGAATCTGTTACCACGGGCGATTTTTATTTTACTACACACACACAAAACCTTAATTTTGTTGTTTTTACTGCGACGTCGTCGGTATTTTGGAAAACGTTGTTTTATTGGCTAAAAAGTTTAAATTTTTAAAATCATGATAAAAATAGGGTTGAATCAAAGACACAGATTTGTTTGGCGTTTTCATTGACCTATTGTGGTTAATTATGATATTGCTGCGTTAATGACGATGTGCTAGTAATTTGCATTAGAATTCATATTTGTAAAGACTTAATTTTCTGCTTTGTTGTTTCTTTTAATTTGTTTTTAAATTTCACCTCATGTAAAACCTTTCACCCAAAATTAACCCCAATGTTTTAACTTGGCGTGACTGCTACTCGCCACATCAGCCGACGTATCTTTTGTACTCTTTGTAGTAACACGTCAAACAAGTGACGATACATGTACAGCAAAATCTTTTTTGCTTTTTTTTGCTTTTTTGAGAGTGATTTTTTTTTCTTTGCGATTGTAAAGGGTAACGAAGTATTACCGTTGACTTATAGGTAAAAAGAAAAAGCCGTGTATAGAAAAGATAACAATTCAGTTACGCCGCAATATGTAAAAAACACCATGTAAAAGGGTAAAACCAAAATTAGTTTTAACAAGTACAGAAATGTAACGGGCAAGGTGTGACGGTTTTAAACTAAATTCGTACCATGAATGTCCACGAATTTTTTTTTTTGATAAGCTTTTATTGTTTTGTTATTCTCAAAAGGTTTAGTCTTTAAAATGAGGATAGCTCAAGAAAATGAAAAATCGCCACTTTGTAGCGTTGATGAATATTTTAGAGAGAGAGAGAGACTAGTATGAAGGTAAAAAGCTTGTCACGAAAAGCCCATTTTAATACAAGATAAGTAAAACACATTATATTCGAGCTAAAGACGCAAACATTTATGTTCATTTCTGACTGAAATTTAGATATTTTGTATTAGTAAGCAAAATGAGGATTCATTTTTTCAAACAAAGTTTCGGCAAACTGTAAAAATTTGCACGTTTTTAGCGACCGAGAACATATATTTATTGGTCGTTTAAAACGACTGGCGACGAAAGAAACTAAACACAAATTTCAACTTTTTTTCAACGCTCCAAAAAACTTAATACCGACAAATCAAACTGTTTTATGTGTTTTTGAAATTAGTGGTCAGTGTGCAAAAAAACGGATAAGTACTCTGTTTTGTTCTGAATAACCAGATAAAGTATGAACCGTTCAGGTTTTTGTTGTCATTTCTGGAAAAGCTGTGTTATCAATCCCCTCTTTCTCCAGTCCTGTTCCAAGGTCAATCTCCGTAGGTTCATCTTTTTGTGCAATAGAACGCCCTCCTTCGGCCAATTTGCACTGAAACACGTCATAACGCGCGGGAATCCACCCTTTTACAAACAGCATTTTTGCTATGTACGACACCAGAAGCAAAGTGATGAGTGAAATTAACATTGAGAAGGTTTTGAAGGGAAAATTGGTAGTCGTTCCGTTGTTTCCAGGGTAAGGTATAAAAGGTGGAAAGTTAATTAACGCTTCGCCACCGCCAACTCGCAAAAGGAGACCAATGATGAACGCAAGGATAGAACCGTATGTGTTGGGATCAAAATACAGGACCGATAGAAGCTGAAATAGAGAAAAGAACTTTTGGTTTGTGCACGAGTATGTTACGTGTGGTTTAAAGCACCAACATGTATTTAAATAGCTATACTGTTCGCATCACAAGACATATTTTTTTTAGATGAAAATTATGCGCCTAAATTACAGCATTTTGCGAAACAAATTGTATTGTTTACAATTTTCGTGAAAGTGCAATGCTCACCTGGGGAAAGAGCAAGACGAATATCAGGTCAGAACAAAGAAAAAAGAGAACGTATATGGATTTGATGGTGATTGCTAGAACAGTTGCGATTGCAGCCAGAACGATAACTGTCACCCGCATCACCCAAACCAGTTCCCTCTCTGATGCCTGGTATGGAAAAAACCTTTACTTCGTAGATAAAAGCATTATATCTACGAGGTATTCGACTACACATTTATGTTAACAATCAATTTTAAACCCAAACTCCTAAAGACTAACAACACCAATGATGAGGCAGAATTCAGTTTAAAAAACCGGCTAAAAATCTTGTCACTGGAATTGCAAAATTCTCGTCAACAAGTTGTAGTCTGATTTGTGTATGATGACATTATTATCACGGGGATTGGTTAAGAACTTCTTTATAATTATCGTTCAGTGCAGCACGTATATTGCAAAGACCGCAGCTGATACCAAAATTCTAGTACACTCAAATATCTGAGCAAATCTGCACCTATTTAAAACTAGTCAAAACGTGTAAATTCAACTGGAAAGATGACCTTACCCTTGGACGAAACAGCTTGTTGTAGACGTTTCTGGTGAACATACTGGATGATGATAAGATGCTCGAATCGGCTGAGGACATCACAGCAGCCGATACCGCACCAAGGCCAATAAACGAAACAGCTGTAGGTGTCAAGTGTTGCAAAACGATCGGTAGAATCAGTGGAGCTTGTCCGTTGTCTGCTGGAGTCACATTGCCGTATGTAGTCGCTGTCCAATCTATGTCAAAAAACGAACACGTTTCTACAAAGACAACTCTTAATCTTCATCTTCTTTTTACAAACTATATCCTCCAACGCTTGCAAAATCGAGTTATATATTGTTCCTGTAAACCTTTGAGCTAATACAAACTGATTTTAAAATTTGGATTATAGTAGAAATACAAAATTTAAGGGGATTTTTATTAGTGCTGCCCTTGAAACTCTAATATTGGTCCACTTCAACGACACACTCTGGTGTAAGTCACTGTACAAAACAATAATGCCATTTGAAGGGGTCAAATAATGTCAAAAGGAAGCTGAAACCCAGAGAAGCCTATCCGGGTCTAGCGCTCTACTAACATAACTACACAGTCTCGGTGTTACCATGTCTAAAATGATGATCAACCAACAAGCTGCACTGCTACGATAGTTTTACACTCCTCAATATTTATATTTGCTTTCATATTTAACATGTTTTTTTACGACTTACTTGTAGACGCAGCGACCGCCCCGATTAAGATTGAAGGGACAGACATTATAAGACATCCAGCTGACGCGACGAAGGAAAGAAGTTGGGCGTTTCGTGATGAGTTTGACGAAAGGACACGTTGGAAATAAACTTGCCACGGAATTCCACCAAAGATCTATAGTTGACATAGCGAACATGATCTCAAAATCCAATGTTACCGAATGATACATAAACAAATCACAACATTGTAAGATTTTAGCAAAAGCTACAGTAAGCGCGAAGATTTATGATATATTGTAAACCTGTTTTTGTGATACGTTGATATGACCGTATCACAAAAACATCCAATCTGTGGTTTGGTCGCTATTGAAGCTATCTGGAATTTATTTCCGATATAAATAAAGTTAGTTTATTCAGTATACCAGTAGCAAAGCAGAATCAACCCATAAACCAGCAGAATTGTTGTCCCAGACACCGAGCCACGTTCCGTTATCATATGCGGTTTCCGAAATACTCGATACCGCTTCATGTGTGAAAGCAAATGGTAATGCAACGGTCTGGAAAATAAGCGTTTTTTTATACATTTTGGTAAGATTTTATCGTTAGCATATTGCAAAAATGCCATAAAGTTGTAAATACTTTTCACACATGTTTTTTTGTTTATTTAGTCAACACACATTGGACTGTCTTGGGAGTCAGATTTGTAAGTCGCGGTTCGAGTTTAATACTCCACACACAACTATGCGCAAAGTCACCAAGGGGTAAAAGGTTCGAATTTAACAACCAAAACTTACAACGTTGTTTTACGTCTAACCAAGTCCAATTTTGGAGTATAATGATTTGACTCACTTATGCTTTAATAACGTTCAAACATTTATTTATAAACAACGAATTTTACAAACCAAACCACGAACCAAAACAAAAATCATTTGCTTACCAGGCCAACGAGAATACAAATCAGTTGCACGACATCCGTATAAGCTACGGAGTACATTCCACCGATCAATGTGTACAAAACCGCTATGCAAGCTGATATTACAATCGCAATATTCTCATCTAATCCGGCTATAATTGTCAGCGTTCCACCTTAATTAAAAACATTGTGCAGTGTTTAAACTGTTATAGATACATATTTTTACGTGGTCATAAAATAAGAATACTAAGTACAACCTAAAACATACCCAAAGCTACCAATATAGCTGCTGACCAGAAAAGCTCCCCCAACAATGCTGGAAGGTACAACAGCGCCCCCATCGGCCGTCCCAATTTCTGTTGAAGAGGATCCAGCATTGTGACGTATCTCTGTGACGTAAAACGCGGTTAAAAACAAGGAGGTGCCTTACTTGGCGGAAGAATTCGATAAACACGGGACAACAATACAAATGCCGCCAGCCATCAAAGGTTAGTGTGGAGGAGTTTCTATGCAATGTGCTAAAATTTTACCTTTAAACTATTTAAATCACAGAAGTGTTGATAAACCCTTTAAAAAACAACTTTAGCAACCGAATGCGTATCAGTACCCAGGGTAACGGGTAAATACATGAATCACATGTTCAGAAATACGATTTGATCTTACGTTTTCTCTCATTTTCTTGGCGAAAAACAACCCGCCGAGTATTAAAGAGATCGAGTAACCGAAAGGTGCTTGGGTCCAGAGTAGACCAAAACCGGGAGTGTAAACGTATTCGGCAGTTCCGTTAATGTAACCTCCACCAACCCAAGTAGCTAGAAAAGTAAAATAGCAAAATTGAAAAGTCCTCGAGAAGCATAAAGTAACAAATTGTCTAAAAAACGTAGCAACTTGTTTTGTAATGCAGCAAGTAATGTATATGGGTAATTTTAAATTATACATTATTTTTTGTTGGTTTCAGTTGGAAAGATAAACATTTAATTATGGAGCTAGTCAGTAGACCGCAATAATTACTTAGTTTTTTGGCTAAAAAACGTTTTTGCACTTGATTAATTTTCTTGCATGTAACACTATACACTATGATTTACGAAATGTCAAATTGAATTGAAAATCCTACCAGACTTTATCTAGCTTCGTGTCGTCTAACAATTTCAAACTCGTCTAACAATTTTTTTTAAAAGGTTTGGTGACAACATGTTTGCTGAAATATTATACAACACCTGCAAGAACCGAAGCGTAAAACGAATCGTGTGTACTGAGTTTTGAGGGTGAATACACAACTGTCTGCAGGACTTTGTCTGGCGGTTTAAGGGACAAATTATTTTAACATTGGAAAATAATTAAACAGTCACAAGACGTCAACATAAAAAAAAGTCGGCACTCATCAAACTACAAATACCTTTCAGGCGCTTAACAATTGTCAACATTCAATAAAAGTCGTAAATACAACAGTTAATGCCGAAGGCAAGATATATCTTATTGTAATGCGTTTAATTTAGGGCTTTCGTCAGCCTGGCTTGACTGGTTTTATGATTACTACAGTTTGAACATGACCCGTCCAAAATAAACTAGCCCCAAGCGGTATTAAATAAAACATAACTTTGCCCATGGCATAATAGTTTCAGAACTTGCCAACTTGATGCAATAAAATATTTTCCAAATCCGCACTGTTGTATATTGACATTTCAAAGTTTTAATGTTTCCAGTTTGTGTTAAAGTGGACTTGAAACAAGAAATTTAAGTTGCTAATGGAATAAAGTTTTACGTGTTTTTGCCCCAAAGTTTGTGACGCAATTGTGCTTACGGCGATGACGTCATTCTCGATGAGTCTTTTTCGTGATCGTGGGGTGAATCATGTTGTTTTTGTCAGAAACGTAAGCTTTTCTTTAAATTAATACGATCCATTGGCATAACCAAAAACTCTCATAGTCAGCCGTCCCATAGAGTTTAACGCCAAAAATATTTATTCAAGCGATTTATTTACTCGTTTCGCTCTACCAAGGGCAGAACTGCATGAACGTGTTTTGCCGGCGATCCATCACAATTGCTTGCACCAATGGACAGAACGTACACAACAAACTTAAAAACTACTAGCTTTTTCAAAAATTTAGCATGGTTTTATCCAATAAAATATAAGCCCAAATACTTTACCTGCAAATGTAAATATGTAAAATAACCGCAGTGATTATAAAAGGTGTTGTCAACGAAACCGTTTAATTAAATTGGAATTATAGTTTATCCAACTGTTTTGCCACATGTACGATATTGAAAAAAAAATGTAGTTTCCATTAAATTTGGGGCTCATAATCCTCACCAGTCATTGTGAAAGAGCCAACAAAAAGTCCAATGTCTCTTCCGGCAATCATGATTGATTGAGTCTTCTTTCCAGCTCCTTTGTTTCTTTTGTACCATGCCGCCCATATACCCACAGCGACAATCAGAAGATAAAACACAATTATTGCAACCAAACCAGGCACATTTATCGTCATGTTGATTTTTGTTTCGAACCTGCAAATTAATATTTGGTATGTTTTTGTCGACACCGTTGGCAACGAAAAGTTGGCAGTAAATCATGTGATAGTTTTCTAAAAATAGTTTTTTTGTTTTTGTTCGTCTTTCTGCCCAGATCCCATGTAACAATTTCAAGAGTTATCTTGCTCAGAAATCAACTCATTGGGAAAATAGGCTGTACTTAGCACGATAAGAAAATAATTTACTTAGGTCTAACAAGTTACTTAGGCTTGGTTAACAAAACCAGTACCCGTTTCAGTTTTAAACAAAAAATGCCGGTCTCCTGCGACGCACACTGAACTTGTGCAGGTTATACTCGTGTTAGGGTCGTGACCGATCTAAAATGTGTCCTAAAAAGCTTTACCACGCTGGTCGTTTGTAAAATTCGCGTCAAAACGAACAGCGACAATACCGTCTTCACACCTGTTACGAGGTATTCTAATCATTTGGATGTCAATAACTACAATTTTTGATCTTGCTAATTAGGAGATATAAAAGTTAAAATCTCATTTTTTTATCAGTTAGCAAAATAACTGATAGTATGCAGTTGTGTTGCTGTGTTGTCTTTTTCCAAGCGAAATAAACTTAATTTAACTCAACACAACCAGATAACTAAACTAAACTCATACAAGTACAACTAAGCGTAGTAACAACACTGGAACAATCACTTTACTGCTTTAGAATCAGCAAACTAAAATGAAATTATAAGTCAACAAGTACTGCTTGAGTTTTGCCCTCTTTTCATTGAATCTGAAATGTATACAAACGCTTTCACCAAAGTCTTCTATCTGGCTCATGTCCACTTAAGCGTGACAGTCCTTTTTCGTTTTCAATTTTCTTTCTTTCTTTCTGAGATTGTTGTCATATGAGTTGATGGTGGGAGTTAAAAGCCGACTTAATATATGCTGGATTATAAATCTTCGACCTAATATCGTTTTTTATCACTTAAACCTAGGCTTATTATGCTGTATATTTATGAAAGTGAGCAGCCTCTTTCAGTGTCCTTTTAAGCATATGAAGTAGGCCTACATTGTTCACCAGACAATGAAATTTCGGCTCTTTTATTCCAATTCAAAGAAACATTTCGTGGCGTGATAAGCGATTTGTTCGTTTTTTTTCTTTTTTCTGCAATCTTTAATTAAAAAGTTTCTTGTCGTGTTCTAGTTTCAGGCAGCAAAGTAAAGCGAAGTAACTTGAATTAATCGGATCAAATGGGCTTTCTTGAATTAAAGTCAGTCAGAAGTTGGAAATTCGAAAGTAAAGCTTGCTAGTGGACATCAGAATCAGAAATTTTGTCCAGATAGATTTTGAGAAAAACATGATATTTTGTAATGCGTGTAAACTAAACTCGGGTAATAAATGTCTGCATCTATTTTTGATTGGTTGTGAAATATAATCCAAAGTCTGTTTTTGACTGACAGGGCTGTTGCCATACTATTTGTGTTGCCACTTTATCATCTTGTTTTATATTAGCCGTCTGTGTTCGTGAACCTTAAAGTTTCTTCAATTTACTAGGTTTGTCATAAATTGTTTTTAGTATGCTTAACCATGTATATCTTAAACCCATGCTGTGTTTTTCGTGTTATACGCGTTTACTATTTTTCACATATATCAGTAACGTTCACGTTTACGTTCCAAGTGTTTAATTTTTTGGCACATTGTTTCCACTATAAGGTGAGGAAATTAACCCCCGGCGCATTAAGTATTAACTTTTAATTTCTCCCCTGCCTTTGCCTTTCGCAGCATTCCAATTAAAATTTGTGGTGTTACCAACCAAAGAAAGCCGAGGTCGATTATAATTGATCAGTGGGTTTTGACCACGTGAGTTGTGTGTTTCCTTGTTTCTTTAAAGCCGTTGGTTCGATTCAATTGGGCGCCACTGGGTTCCGACCAGGGACCTCTGTACGACACTTCTTGTCAAAAAGTTAGCATGTAGATCATGCATATATACATAATAAAGACCAGCACTTATTACGTTACAGACAAAGGGGCCTTGTTATACTCATGGCCGTACCGAGTAAACTATTTTAGTGTGCGTGATCGAGATAGGTTTGTGTTATGTTTGCTAATGAGTCTCAAGGTTAACCGCGTCACCACAAATTAAACAGGTACCACGTACGTCCTTCAAAGTCCTGGAAACTTTACACAGGTGTCTTGCATTACGTTTTATTTGTTTATTGCTTCTTGACAAAAGAAGAAACGTTGATATAAGCTAGCACAAGTCAAATAGAAGTAAAATTTTTAAACATTTGCATCCTAAACCAACCCTCTTTAGCCGCTAAATAAATCATTCAGCTCTTTACGCCACCTATCGAAAATTAAGCACTTTTGGATCTCCTAGCTGGTAGAGCTACTAACACTGAGCTTGGGCTGGCCCCCGGCCTGGGAATTTCTGGTAGGTGGCGCAAAAGAGCATAGGCGTTTATGGTGCTGACTCAGCAATTATTCTTACTATAAACCCAAATTGCTGTAACAGCACCATAAACGCCAATACTCCTTAGCGCCACCTACCAGAAATTCCCAGGCCGGGGGCCAGCCCAAGCTCAGTGTTAGTAGCTCTACCAGCTAGGAGATCCAAAAGTGCTTAATTTTCGATAGGTGGCGTAAAGAGCTGAATGATTTATTTAGCGGCTAAAGAGGGTTGGTTTAGGATGCAAATGTTTAAAAATTTTACATTAGTAACTAATTTTTTGGGTTAGTTTTATTGAAATTTAAATGCTAATACCTTACCCCGACCCTAATAGCCCTAACCGTTAGCATTTTTTGAGATATACCGTTTTAAAAATTAGGCACTTTTGGATCTCCTAGGACATTGGTTCTCAAGTGGTGGTCCATGGACCACCAGTGGTCCATGATCACTTTTTGGGTGGTCCACAGGACGTCCACTATATGTAGTGATAAACTAGAGATGATTGCATTTTACATGTTGAAAGAGTATCAAAATCTTAGCTTTTAATAATTGTATCTCACTTCTTGAAAATCGGTTTTAAAGAATTAAGTTTATGATTCATGCCCAAATGGTTGTTTCGTATGCGTACTTCAATCTTGTTCAAAAGCAAAATGGTCCACGATATTATTTTTACTGGGCCGGTGGTCCATGGCCCGAAACGAGTTGAGAACCACTGTCCTAGGAGGCACCGCGTCAGTAGCTCTACCCAACTAACCACGTAAACACCAGATCACAAAGTCACATCGAAACCCTATCCTACTTAACTGCGACAGGAAATATCCCAAAGTTCAAACTTGATTTGGCGATCCGGTTGACTAATTGACTTTCTTGCGAGCTTTGAGTTGACAAGTCAAAACGAGGTAATTTCGTTAGCAATATTGCAAAATGAGCACAAACTAAAGTCGCAGTCGCTGCAGAATCAGGTCAAGAATTGTGACGGTGTGGTATTGAACCTTAACACAGGAAAACTGCGAGGTAGCCCGCTTTCACTTGCTAAACAACTATGATGACACCATCAAACAAAAGCAAACATCAATGTTTTTCTACTTTGATTGAGCCAACTGATTAAAGTAAACTTTCTTTGTAGTATCTTAAAATTTTCTGATTTATTTCACGTTTTCCGCCGTTTACCACAGTCAAGTTGCACCACAATGTTGGGTCATAAATACGTCATAAATGGCTAACTTCTAAGACTAAAGTACGTCATAAATGGCTAACTTCTAAGACTAACTCGATGGGGTCTAGTGGTATTTTGTATTGCTCATAATAAACCAGTGTAGATCGTTTTCTAACCAGTGCCAAATAATGTGGTAGAGCTACTAACACCACAACGAGAATCACAAATTCGCTTTCACAAGGGGGCGTAAAGAGCTGAATTTTTTTTAAAAGAGCTGAAATTTAGCGGCTATAAATGGGTTGGGAAATATTTACATAAAATTTTTACATTAGTAACTAATTTTTTGGGTTAGTTTTTTTGAATTTTAAGTGCTAATACTTTACCACGACCCTAATAGCCCTAACGGAGAGCATTTTTGGAGATGTAACCGATCAAATTTGGGGTGTGATTCTCGTTATGGTGTTAGTAGCTCTACCAAATAATGTGGGTGACGTGCCGAAATATTACAATCTGTGCGATTTCTTGACAAAGGTCCAATGAGTTTCAACTTACAGACAACCAGTGTAAAAATCCAAAGCTCCCAGGTAAGGTCGAATAGGATTCTACAGGATTGGTTAAACATTATTCCATCTACGATTTTATCAAGTTTGCTGCTCGACGCCTCCATACTGCCTATTTGCGGCCAAAATATAACACCAACTGAACAGAAAAATTAAGCGTGAAAAACCACTAAATCTGTCGCTGTGGTTTATTTGTTTATCAAAACAAATGCATTTCGCATTTATAAGCATCATCATACCTGCTGGTCTGCATTTGTAGTCATGTAAGGCAGAAGAGAGGTTTCTTGCGGTTGGTCCGGGGGTGTGGACTTTTTGTATTTTTTTGCTTGATTTATTGGTTTTATCCCGCTTTTTATTTTGTTTTTAGACACTGATGATGCTTATAAAAGCGATAGGCATTTGTTTTGATAAACAAATAAAACACAGCGACAGATTTAGTGCTTTTTCACACTGAATTGTCTTGATCTGAGTCGTCGCGGTTGTTTTACTTGCAAGGAGATTTCAATAATAAGAAAAGATTTACCAACTGAACAGTTTAGACTTTAGAGTCAATAGATGGGCAGAAGTGGCGTTTGTGGTTCATTTTGTTTTGCTTCGAACAAATTGGATACGATTTTTGGTTGGGGTTTTATTAGATTGTAGCAATACCGCTTTATTGTTTACTGCTAAGCAGAAGTTTTTGTAAACACACATTCTGTAAGGAACAAGTTTTTGTTTTCGGGCCAAAATCTGCTCTGTCAGTAAAACCACAAAGTTTGGCGGGTAAGTTTTATTTACATCTACGTAAATTACACAAGATTTTTCTCAATACATGTTTAGCCTTTAACCTCGGAGTTTAGCCTCGGAGTCTTTAACCCGGGGTTTCCCTCCAAAATACTAACCAAACACAATTAGCGTGCCTAATGAAATACTATGTCGTCCTAATATAACATCGTACCTACAAGTAAAGATGTAACAAGTCGGGGATTCATGAGAGTTCAAGCGAAATGGCGCCGATAGTGGCGAGACAGCATTGCGTGCATAGTGTGACAAGGACAATGGCTTACGTCGAGTAGATAGTGAATATAACAGTAACAAAATATCAACTGATAATAATGAATAGAAAACCAAAGTAGGTTAAATTACTGAAGTTAGTATCGAATGAGGCTTAAACCTAACAATAAGATGCGACTGAACCGAACTAAAGCCATGTAAAACAAAGTTTGCGAAAAATTGCGCGGTAAACACTGGGCCTCCTGAAAAATAAACGAATGGGAAACACTGAGAAGCAAGAGTCTTCTCCGAGACAGCGAAGCACAAGTCAAAGACCTTTATAGGTAGCGGAGGCACATGACAATTTACCTACTTTCCGAAACAAATACGAATGAAAAATGAACAGAACAAATGCGACGCATTAAACGTGCTGTTGCGTACGATAGCCCATTTTGCAACTAAGTGGGATAAGGAACGAAAAATAACAGCTTTTCTACGAAGCAAGAAAAGGCTAATAGTGACATCAGAACAGGACATACCCGAAGGAAAATAATTTTGCGGCTGATATTTTTTCGTACTTTGGCAAGAACCTCAGTATTTCATGAATTAGATTCTATATACCACGTGATACCATGGAAAAGAAAAATAGAGCGATAGAATTGATAATAAATTATACGCATTTGGACAGGGACATCAAATATGTTAACGAAAGGAGCGACTATTAATCATTGCTAGCAGTTTTCCTTTTTCGCCTGGCTTTATCTTAGGCGCATCTAACGTTAACCCGTTACCCCCACAAAACGTGACTTCACCAATCATAGAGTATATATCCCTGTGCAGAAACAATACGATAGACGTCACCAGTGTTCGTTGCATCAGCAAAAACATGTTCCTCACCATGAGTGCACAGTGGTATAGCAGAGAAATCCGCTTACAGTCGGTCAGCAGCCTGTTGTTGCAGCTGTGCAGTCAGCTGGGTCATCGGGGTCGGAGCGCCGGCGCCCAAGTTCCCTGCCGCATAAGCCGCAGCAACACTGGCCGCTGGAAAGCCTGGAAGTCCCTGATAAGCGTTGATGGTGGCGGCTTGGTTTGGCGCTGCGGCTGCGGCAAATAGTTGAGCTGCTCCAGTGACGCTAGTGGGCGTAAGAGCGGCTGCTGTTGGGTGTTGACCGACGTGGTGATGCAAAGGCGCTGCAGCGTATGCGTTCGCATATGAAGCTGGAAATATAAAATCGTGTCATTACTGCATAGCGTTCGATAAGTTTTTTGTTCCGATAGTTTGTTAACTTTACTTTACATAGCTACATAGAAGCACAAATCTTCACACAAAAATACAAGCAAAAATTCTAAAGGTAATGTCATAAGTGACTCTATATACTCCTTTGATAATAACAAATTTGGTGGTATGACGGACAACATCGCACAAATCATTTACAACTGTGTTTGTTTTGATAACAAAAATTTAATTTAAGTACAAGTCAAACTGTTGTTCTGGACTTCAATTTGACACCTGGAACAAAAGGTTCGGGCTCCAATTTATTAACACAACTATTTCGTGTCGTATAATTGTGCGTTTTTAGAGTTCACATTATAATGCAAACATATTTAACCAAAGATTAAACAAGATTAACAATACAGTGGATATTAACAACACAATTGTGTGCACAAAAAGCCACACAATATGCGTAGTGGAAACATAATGTTATATCAGCTCTGAACTGAAATTTGTAGGTAATTTCTGGGTACTAATGAGGAAGTTGTTTCGAAACGACAACGACCTCCCCAGCGTATGTACGGTAGTCCTTTAGTGTTGTACCACATGTACGCAGTAAAACAGTTGAACGGAGAAGCACAGAACAAACGTTTTGATTGCGGATACTAACACATTTAGTTGTTGTCAAAGTTTATACTCTCGTTGGGGCTATGTGCATTATGTGTGTCGGTTACTGGCAGGGAATAATACATCAAGGATATGAGGTGCCTTTTCCGGTTTTACTATTTTCGTTCCTGCATTTACATGTAACATACCTTGTTGCCTTCGACTCGTTACAACTCATCCGGCAGTTCCATTAAACATTGTTTATTTTTGTCATAAGCATTTTTGCTATAACCACAGTTGGTACAATAATTTTTACCTCGTAATGTAAAAGTGGTTTTGCGCAGATGACGTCACAACCATTGTTAAAAACCTAATCAAAATAGCTCTACTATCAAAGTATAATGACAGCCCACCTAAAAAAATGTCACAGCAATGGTTGCAAGTTTATGGTACGTTTTTTTCTTTGCCGACTTGAATGAAATAGATAAACTCAGCAAACAGCAAAAAAAACATTTTGTTGTTACGGTAGTTTAGTTTTGTTTGTTCGACTATGATTTGATGAAAAGGTGTTAAATGAGACAAACGATACCCCGTTTCCAGGACGTGGAAACTATTAAGTTTAATTTCCCATGTTATATGAAACGTGTAAGGTTGGATTTTTCGTGGATGTTTCAGTAAACCATTGAGTCACACATGGAGTGGCTCAATATGCTATAGTAATGTTAGTTAAATAAAGCACTTCGACATTACAACTTGTGCCTCATTCTACATACAAAGTAAAAACAAGAAATGCTAAGAAGAGTGAAATAGACGCTTCTTGTGTTGGACACATAGCAACCGTGTTTTCAAGACCAAACAACCATTAGGACTACGTTCAAAAGGGATTTTTTTGTTCTGATAAGAACTATTGACAACCATGGCTTACCGTTTCCCGCCGTGGCCGCAACATCAGTTGCATATGCCCCTGATAGCTGGGCAAAGTACGCTGAGTAATCGATGAAAGGTGATGTAGGTTGAGCTGTATGAGCGGCTGGAATTAGGAGACCGTTGTTTGTAACATAAGCAGCCGCATGCTGGGGGTATTGGGTGTAAACAGCTGGGACGGCTCTGTAAAAAAACAGCTTGTTACATGTTTGTACATTTTGGTAAAAAGCCCTATTTCTTCGTGCAAATTGCGTCGGTGTCTGTAGTGAGCGTTCGGTTGATGGGACCCAATTACTTACATTATACATTTGCACAACAAATTACCACCAGACAAATTTTTAACACTGGAAATCTCAAACCATTTAATTACCACGCTCTTAATTTTAATACCAAACGTTACTTTTGTAATAAACCAAAACCGTATGGCAGCCCTGAAAGTTTGTCGGGAATTAACGGAAAATATAAAAGCCTTTATTCCTTCCCGATTGGCTGGGTGCCTGCGCTACGTTTTAGCTTTACACTAATTCCTTCCTGACAGGCTGGCACCGTATATTTGCCACGTTGACTTGGGCAAGACGAAAATAACTTACAGCATATCGTCGTGTACGACAATTAATTATTAACCTGATTACTGGCTACGTACAACATGTTGCAGTATGTGTTGTTTGAATAAGTTATGGTGTGTGTTGAATACTGCTTTGTGGAAAAATATTATATTATCGTATTAGCTTGGGTGTTTTAATGGGAGAAAAATGGGATTATTCTAACCAGTGTCATAAACAATACTATTACTATGGCCTAGTTACATGACTTTCGAATGCACAGTGCATAGAACTAATTTGCACATGTGTTGTATGTTATTTTCGCATATCAACTGTCACTGAGTTTTAAAATCGTTTGTCGTTCCTACACCGCCACCGCTCCTATGTCACGAAATCAAACAAAAACTCGCCTCTGTTTGTTCACACTTGGCACCCCGCACACAAACACCAACAACTAACCCTGGGGTAGGACCTCCTGGGTGGGAAAGGTGACAAAAAATAATGAACACGTCACTGTAACCACGGCAACCCCATTGATACATGCCGACTGCAACCAAGATTTTCAACAAAAAATTTGAAAAAATGCTAGTGTGGAATGGACACAATGTGGCGCTAAAGCTCTCTTAAGAATTCGGTAAAAACTAACATTTATTTACAAGTTTTTCGATGAACCGTCGTTCTACAACGTTTTGGGAGGGTTAAAAAATTTGTCTAAAGTAACTAAGATGGCAGTATTTTTATGTTGATTAATAATCGGAGGCATATTTGTACAACATATGTTTATAATTGGTCTAATCCTAAGATAACAAGATCAACTTGGTCGCCAACAAATACACAACGGGAGGTGGGCGCAAATCCATACAATATATTCCGGTTTTGGTGTTTATTATTGTGTCTGGCTCGTTGAAAGAAGCATTCTTTTTAGGACTGTTTTAACCCCAAGCTCTAGGAGCAAGGAAGGTAGGCTACTTTTTGTGGACGAAACAACTTTGCGCAGTTTCATAGACGAGTGAGTTTGAATGGACCAGAAGCTACTGTGACAAAAAATATCGTTGGCGTTTTAATCACTGGGCAAAGGCGACTACATTTTTGCCAGGTCCACACCTCTTGAAAGTTTATGACAAAATAACTGAGGAGGTCCTAGAAAAGTTGTTTCGAACCCAAAATATTGCTACACTAAATGCAGACACTACACTAAATGCAATAAAAAGAGCTATATTTCTTTGTTTTAAGGGGTTATCATTATTTCAGTATCTTATTGCAACCACAAGTTATAAAATGAAACGAGTTTCGCATTTAAAGGCGCATTTTAAATTTTGATGACGGTGAAGGCAAATATATCACTTCGCGGAGTTATCGCAACCCTATGAGGGCCATGTTAGCCTCCACAAAGGAATAACCTAAAATATCGAAGCACATGGATAACAATTAACAAATTACGTCTCGATTTGCGTTTGTGTTAATGTTTGAATTATGATGCTAGCAGAATGATACCAAATATTTCCCAAAAGTCGACTAAAATTAACGAAATCACTTTGTAACCATTCCATGACATCAAGTCTGATAAACTTGGACGTAGCTAGTATTTAAAGGTTCCTGTAGCAAAGTGCCAAGGGTGAAATCGGTCAAGCGAATTTATCAGGAACCATGTGAGTGAATTAGCTTTTACGCCAAAGGTTAACTTCATTTTATTTCCGCCGAAATCTAATCCCAACCCGTAAAATTCAATTGGCCATTCCGGCCCAAATTTTGAAGCTTTTTTTTCTATTAGGACTTTAAGAAAAATACGGAAAATCAATTTGGACACTGATTATTTAAACCTAATCAATTACGCGTTCCAGAAAATGTCGGTTTAACCTGCGACTGATTTCAAATTCTGCACTCTATGATAAAGCGGTTACGTCTAATTAGGTGGCGTTTTCTTGAATGTTCCAAGGTTGTGGCACAAAAATGTTATTTGTGTCATGAATAATTTAAGGCAGATAATTCACGTGTGACATATTCCTTTCGTCAAGGACATTAGTGTTTGTTCCACCGCTTAATTAGATATACGTTGTCACTCGTGGTAAAGTTGCTGAGCGGAAATTTGGAAAAAATTATTGTTTAATGCGTAACGTTTGACCATATGGATAATAAAGCAAAAATGTGACAACGTACAAATATTTCAAGTTTCTTTACTGCTAAAATCATCGTGATTATGGTAAAAATCTAATGTGAATTAACATTAGCTACTTTCTAAACACACAACTATGCATTAACTCTACGTGCATGTTCTAAATTATGATCCTGTCAAATATTTTCGATTGCTTCATCATGTCTTGAAACAACGTACTGCACGCCATGCAATAACTCAAGGTCAAATCAATCAATGATTGACAAAATCTTTTTTGTGATCAAGGTTCGTATGACTCATGTGCTTTCAGATAAAGACAATGCTACTTGCATAGGGAATTTTGTTACGATTTTTTTTTTGGTGTTAACAACCCAAAGTTATCATCTATGTTTTAATGCCGTGCATTATAGTTTTACGAAATGCTCATTTAGGCATTCTACCAGGCCTTGAGAAAAGTTTTGTGTGGCTTAAGTGCGGTAAATCGTGACAATACAAAAAAACTACAAGTGAAAGACCTTTTTGACTTTTTTTTTCATTTTAACGTACAACGCCAATTGATTAGGCGCGTTTTGTCGCAATTTTTTGCATTAACTGATCACGCACAATAAAGCGCGTTGTTAAATCTTGGCCATTGGTGTCTTAAAGTGGATATCAAAATGATGATTTGTACAAAATACGATCAATGATCTCAAAAAATAATCCATCCGAAAACATAAAATTGTGATCTGAACCAACCCGCCACACTCAAACAATTCAAAACTCTCACGATTGCCAACAAACAAATGACTATGACGTCGTAAAAGGCGCCGATCAGTGACCAAAGAATCACGAAAATCACAAACAAATGTGCTGGGTGAAAGGGGCCGCCTTTTTTGTCATCGATACACTGCAGCACACGACAAACCCATCGAAATCATAATCTGGGCGTTGAACGGCGCCACACGCACGACAACAGCTCCATTTAAAGAATGTCACGACACGGTTGCCACAGTAGCTAGCAAGGAAAAAACTCCACACCAGCAAAAAACAACCTTCACTTTTTTGGCTTACCTGTGATAAACCCAGCCTTAGGCTGCCATCTGTTAAACGACCTGTGATACGGAGTGTTAGCCAGAGTGGTTTAAAGAAAACTCCCTAAATTAGATAAGTTTTTGCAAAGTTTTTCTTTTTAATGTGCTGACAACGCATGGCGTAAAAACTCATTGTGCGACAGATATTTGTTTTGACAGTAAGGGATGATATTTAAAATGTGTTTCCTCCCGAAATGACACACGCCAGATGTGTGATTAGGGAAGTAATACCATCTCCCCAAACCACATAGCAAAACGCGAGAGGTTAGCAAAATTTAAAAACATGACTTATTCGGTAAACGGGAGATAAATTACTAAATTGTGGTAAACTGGTCTAATGCGTTTAAAAATGGAATTTCGCGAAAATTTTCACAAGTTTTGCAAAAAAAACCTCGTATTATCCTATTTTGTTCGCATTCATATTTCTGTTTTGCATCACGATCTATCATGCGCACATCAAAATTAGGCGACTATACGTTAAATTTAACTGCACATAATTATGTTTAGAGGGTGAAGTGTGTTTTATCACGGCATAAATGTCAGCAACGAAACGATTATTGCCGAGTTGTGGATATCGTCAAGGTGATTTAAGCACAAACCAGCACGTTATAGAAGGAGGACAAGCAATTTACTGACCTTTAAAGCTGTGCTAAGTTTGACTGATTTATTTTCAATTAAAAGGTAGAGCAAGCTACACATATTTCAGTTAACGTTTTAAACGTAAGCACTTGCGAAACATAAGTGGATGTGTCATTCAATAAGTATGTTTTCATTGCACGTTTAGTGTTTAATCGCCGTTTTAATATTGCAAAAGATATTTAATATTCCCATGCAAGGCGGTTTAAGATTCGATGAAGTTATGAAAAGTGATTGCTTACGGTTTTAAAAAAATATAAAAGTTACACGTACTGATTTGCTGGGACGTAGGCTTGAGGAATCTGACGTAGTCCAACTGCAAAACAAGCAAAAATAATGTCAATAAACAACACAATACCAATAAGTTGTTTAAACGAGTTTGCTACACAACGAAGTATTTCTAGACTTGTGGAATTATGAAACCTTAAATTAACCTATAGGTTACAGACGAAGTACACATGCAAAGTTACGTAAACCCTAATAGACGATCATAAAGCAGGTCCGACAGCTTTAAAATGCATTTACCTCCAATATTGGAAAAGTAATAAACTAACTCGGTTTTGTTTTTCAAACTGTCGCAAAAACACAACGGACACTTTCAAATAACAAACAAGCACGCCCTCTATCGTAAAACCAGTACCGGGCGACACAAAAGGCAAGACACAAAACCTCTGCCCGCGCTGGCCTCTTGTCTATTAGCAGCAGTGAGAAAGTGTAACACACAAAGAACGCCTGACTAACACAAAGAGGTAGCATCTGTGGAAACGTAACTTAAAACTCTGAACGTCCGACGGCGAACCAGTCGAATAACTGGTGACAAAGGCTCTTCACAAGTCAAGCTACAATCCTTATGTGACTGATATAAAAGCCCGATGCGTAACAAAATCTGTCAGCCATTCTGTGCGACATACAATAAAGCAGATGAATTGCATAGCGGCCTTTACATGCGTGGCAAGGCAGCTTAGGTTATCTCGTAACAATTGTCGCGTTAGGAAAGTCTTTGTTTCATCAAGTGCCATCTTTATGCGTCCTACACGGTTCCAGGCGGCATCGAGACCAACGGACGCTTTCGGGCCTTTTGCGGTCTGTGGGACCCCCTAATGTTCTTTGTTGTCCCTTTTCCGAATATGCTTAGAATTCCAATCTCATGTTTAAAACGAATTTTCGTTGACAAGGCGAGTTTAAATTTCCAACTGAGGAACGAGACCTGCGGTTTTGTTTAGTAAGTTTCGCATCCCAAAATAGTCTGCCAGGGCAGAAGGCCATGTCGGTATAGTGGAGTACTACACATTATTACCGACATCTATACCTAATGCATCAAAACTCCTTACAAATAGATCTTTGGAGGTGGACAAAAACGTGTATTTTTACAACTCAACTAGCCTCACATAATTTCAGTTGATAGGTATACTAGTAGTCGCCAGCAGGCTTCGTTACAAGCGTGGACGTGACTTGTTTTGATTGGCCAATAAGGCCACCGTCTTTTAAAAACAGCAAAGTGAATCGCAGCAAGGTCAACATTCATGTTTTGTTGACGCGCTAAATTGTTGACATTTCCCATTGGTGGGGTCGCAGGTAATACCTGTTTATACAGGCAACAATGGTCTTAATGTAGACTAAACAGTATGCTATAAGGGCTTGGAAAAATTAAAACTACCGCGGCAAGATCAAAATAAGATTACCAGTGCACTCGGAAGCATTAATACTGTCGCGTTTATGTTGAAATAATCGTAAATCTGAAAACGAAATGGTCAATGATCATCTCTTTCGCAACGTTTTATGTTAAGTACCCCTGTCATGGTTGGTTGAAATGTATCAAAAGATGCTGTTGATTATCTAATTATTACCAGTTAGCGAGTTATGTTTAAGTTAATACGAAAAGAAATAAAACCAAAACTATCGATGGTTTAAAACTGCCAAGTGTCACGGTTAGTGATTTCGTAACTAATCAAGCGTTCATGATATCAAATGACAAGAGAGCGAAGGATGCCTGCCATGAACTAGTTACTGATGGGATCGTATGCTGTACTTTGAAATAAATCACGAATTCACTGCCTTTAGTCAATTTGATAAACTAAAATAAATCGACTCTTTGGGTGGTTAGTTGACCTCAACCAAGTTATGTGTTCTTATTGAAAAGACTAAGCTAATACGACGCACATTTAAACGTGACTTTTCGGCATTTTGAAGGGTAGTTTTCAACTTGGTTTGGAAAATACTACACTCGCAATATTAGTACCAATAGATTGTGCAAATGGTTGAAGAACCCCACTTAAAACCAGTTAAGGACTGACGCGATGGGCTCAGTACATAAAAATCAACCAGCTAGCTCTCAACATGCTAAGAAAGCGAGCACCAAGTCCTCAAGAAATTAAACGGTTTTTCACAAGCAGCGGGTAAAGGAGTGTAAACTGTAGCTATGAGTAAACATTTAACTGTGGCACTTGACTAAGCCAGTGGCAGGGTAAAAACTAGGAGCCGGAAAACAGTTTGCTCCGAAAATTAACATTTAACATACCGAGCGTATCAGCGCATAAAATTATGAATGTTTGCAGCAAAACAACATCTTGGTAACCCATAATTTACACGTTCTTACAATAACACCACGGCAAGTAAAAAACGAGTATATCGTGGCAAAAATGACGTGAAACCTAACTAGATACTAAATATCGATTATTTGATCCCTACTACCAATGCACAAAAGAGACCGTAACCAATACGCATGACATAACGTGATATCTATTCGTTAGATAGCTTTTGAGGAAAACGAATGCGTTACCGTTTTACTTGCCTGCAGTTTTTACGCAGTATCAAAGCGATACACCAAGGCGAAAGCTGTTGGTAAGACACAGACCAAACAATTCAACACAAATTCAATGCAAAATTGAGTTTCAGATGAAGATTCGATAGACTATAACGCTTTGTTTGTGTGGGTGAGATCCCAGTAGGCCATACGTCCTTATGAATAACAGCCGATAACCGTGCATGGAAGCTTTTCAGCTGTTCGACGATTGACGTATACTAAACGGCGTACAAACATGTGTCACAAGACTTTTCCCACGGGATATATAAGATGAGGCAAAAGAAGGTCTGTAAACCGGAGTTCATCTGTCATTGAAATGCTTTAATCCACGGCTTTTGCAACATTTTATCACAAGTTTCTTGCGCGAAACCTAAAATCCTTAATTTAAGATATGTTCTACCATACAGTTTTCAGAATATGTTGTGACAGCCTACAACCACCATGCTTTGCCTCTTTTTTCCAAAAGGGGTTTGATGCAGATTAAAGTAATGAGTTTGCTATTAAAAAATACATTTCCTAATGTGCGTGATAGGCATCGTGGGAATAGCTCAATCGATTTTTTGGGACTTTTATCTAGAAGATTACCAGTGGCCTAATGCAAAGTCAACTGATCAAAAATCCGGGATCTTGTTGTTATTGATTATGTTAGAACAAAGAAACATTTCAATACCCGCGTCCCAACACAACGAGAAGACAAAACACAAGTCGAAATCCACATCAATTCCTAAATTGACCAATTTTATCATCAAATTTTGTGCATTGCATAAACAGAACGCAGACACAAAAGAGGCTTAGTGGCTTATAAGGATAGAATTTCCTCAGTGCAGTTGTGTTGCATCGCGTTAGAGAAAATGTTTCCAAGAACGCCAAACGTTTCTAATGTCTGTATATTTCTGTTTTTGAACATTGGTTTCAAATATCACCCTTATGGTTTAGTCGACTTTTAGTTTACGCACCTGTGGTTTGCATAATACGAGGTTTGGCTCCGATGTAGGCCAAGTTCACGTTGGCCTTTCTTCCATCAATCACTGGGTTCGGATCCTTGCAAGCTCGCTCTGCAGCATCTTTGTTTGTCATTGTTACCTGACAAATATTATTTTGACATCATTAAGAGATAAAGAATGGTTTACTTTTCTGTGAAAACAGCAACAAACGTTACGTCCGTGGTACAACGGAGACCAAATTGTTTTAGTACATATAGGCTTGGTGGGAGATGCAATATTTTTAGTTAAACAAGTTTTGTACGGTTCGTTACAGTATCAAAATTATTCTAAAACATGCATAGAACTGCAATTTTATACATGTCTTGGCCATTTTACAGTTTCGCCCGTAACGTTGCTTTACAAGGCTGTAAAACGTGTTTCAAATCCTTCTCGTAACGTGTACGATCTATACACAAACATTACATGTACACACGCAAGCACTGTGGGGCGCTTTGGTTAATTTGTTACAATGTTCAGTAGGGTACAGCACACAGCGAGGCCAACAGCGTACTTCTGGGTGTTTTGTTTGCTCAGCTCATGAGTTAATCATCTATGTGGGCTTGCAGACAGTACGGCAAGAGTGTCCAAGCGATTCGAGTCATCAGCTGGAAGTAAGGCCCTGTGGCCGATGACACGCGGTTTAATTATGTATCTAACCTGAGCTGATGGTTTTACGCCAACCGTAATCGACTTGTTTGTTGGCTCAGACAAGACAAGTAATTAACACGCACAACACTTTTAGTACGTTGTAGTTCGATTTTTAGGAGGACAAGGGGTCGATAAGCGATGTACAACGTTCAGGATCAGTGACTTAAATATCAAACTTCTAACGTGGTTCATTGGACACCAGAGCATTACTTTTCCCAAAAGTTGCATTTAAAGCCGCTCCTACTAAAGTGAGTAGATTTGAATCCAATCGGTTTTTGTCAATCATTCATTGACTTGTATGAAGTACTTGACTTCAGTGCGTTGCAAATACAAACATCCTTCAAACTGCCAAACCACTGGAGTTAATTTGTTTTACGTTGACGTGATTGGTAAAACAACTACGACCGTATTTCAACAGATATTTTTTGCCCGAAAAGTCCTATGTCCAAAGTGCAGATACTAAAACGACGGCATCAAACGCCATTCAACATAATACACATTGTGAAATGTCACTTCTCGATTGAAGAAGACAGGCACCAAGACCGAATACGTGGCGTCAGAATTGGAGTCATACACCGTATATGCTGCTCAACCCAGAAGGATATGTAAAATTCAGACGCCGAAAAGGTTGTTTTACACGACACTGTGTCCCAGACAACACAGTGATCTTGCGTTTCCTAGTAACACAGAGAAGCGCAGGCATACACCACACGTTATGTTGAATGTGATATTAAAACACGATTGGTTGGATAGGCCAATCCATACATAATGTTAAGTGAACAAACTCGAGGTGTCTTTTGATAATCTATACATTTTATCTAATCATTTGCTTTACAGCCTTGTTAAGTTATTGATGGGTCTGGTACATCGCTTTATAATACAACCACGGTTATGTTGGTACTTAAAATTATTCGTGAATAGTTTTGGTTTTACTGTAAACCCTAAACGAGAATTAGCTCTCAATAAACGTTCAACCACCCATGTAACAGCAATTTTGTTACATCGTTGAAGCACCAGAGCACAGACATATATCACTTAACACCAGACGCAGTCATTTCGATAAATAAATCATATCAAAGTACTTACAAATCCGTAACCTCTCGACTTTCCAGTCTGTCGGTCTGTGATGACGACAGCCTCCTCAATCTCCCCGAAAACTGCGAAGTAATCTCGCAACGAGCAGTCGGTAGTGTGATAGGGAAGTCCCCCGACGAAGATTTTGGTGTAGGTCGTGTCTTTCTGTTGGATCGACATATTGGTCGGTTTACCGGCGCTGTTAATGACGGTGTGCGATGCCGAGGCTACTGCAGGTACTGCGTTTGCCGTTTCCGTTGCTGCTGAAGTGGCGTTGGCGAGAAGCAACTGCGCTTGCAGTTGGTGCTGTGCGAGCAGGTTGGTCTGGGCGGCAGCGGCTTGGGGAAGAACCTGCGAACCTATCGCTTGGGAACGAAGTAAACCGCCGGCTCCGACTGCTCCAGACGACAGAAGCGTGCCTCCGGGCGACGCTAGTGCGGACTGAGGATGTCCAGGTGGTAGCCTAGCAACAAGGAGACCGCCTAGGCCTGCCGTTGCTGCGTTAAGGGGTTTCGCCGCCTGCACAGCGCTGACTTGCTGAGGAGTAAGAGACGCTTGGGCTCCTAGAGACGTAACGAACGTCGGCGAGTTCAAGCCTAGTGACGTGACTGCAAGTGACGTTGCCAGCACACGAGGAATCTTGCTGGCGGTCGCGTTGTCAAGAGAACCGTTTTCAGTTACGTTGTTGGGAATGGTGCTGGTTTCGGTAGACGTGATTACGAATGGACTTGCCTTACGTTTACGGGCAGAACTATCCACAATGGCGGCTTGGTGGTTTACCGCTGCTGAGACCTGCTGCTCGCTGTCCAGATTACTGGTCGGTTCAAATTCGACCTTCACTGATTGAAGGGCAGTGGATGCTACTGGCGACGAAAGAAGATCCACTTTTGCTTGGTAAGCGGACAAAGAAAGGGAAATGGCCGATTCGAGAGCCGTGGTGCTCCGTATCAGTGAAGCGCTGCTCTCACAAATTAGGAAGACTGAAGGCTTAAAGCTAGATCGATGCACTACAGCATTATCAGCAAAGCTTTAGACTAAAATAATAAAATATAACATATTGTTGTAAGTCCAATTCCGACAATAAACATTTTTACACAGAAATTTTGATGCCCTGGAGTATTTTCTTTGGAATAAAATCGCTTTGTGGAAACCTTGCAGTCTAACATTATTATAGCCCTAATGGCCACAAATGTTACCTTTTCAAAAGTAGACTGAACTGACGCAGACCATATTTTAAACAACATAACGTTATTATATCGCCTGTTTACATTAGACCTAATTTTACTTCCTTTACCGCATAAGCGAAAGGTTCATGAATAATATATCTGACATACCAGTACACAAAACATGATGAACGAATGAACCTGTCCCTACAAAACACCAGGGCTTTGGTCGAACGTCAGCTCACTGTTTTAATAATTAATAAAGCAAGCAGTGAATAGGATTTAAGCCAAATTTGGCGCTGCTTTAACAACATTCAATAAACCAAAAAACAAAAGCATTGAGATATTGATTTGGTTTTACCCGGTACTAAAATCTTTAAAATGAAAAAAACCAGAACAAAATTAAGTAGGTAATTTTTTTATTAAATACTAAAAGATCGCCGATTTCAAAATTTTCTTTTTTCAGATTAATACATAGATTTCTTGCATTCTATTTAAAAGGTACCTAAATTTGTGTTTGAAAGTTGCACAGAGTACTCTTTGCTGAGTTTATTTAAGATTATCTATAAATCGCTGACATTGTCATATGTCAAGATAAGATCGTGCATCTCTTGATCAAACTATTATACGTCTGCAAACTAAACCGGTTACAACAATAACCACAGAGAAAACAGTCGATTTGCGATATCGACAAAGCTTTATTATGACACCAGGTGCTACACTACCTCTGCTATATTCTGTATTTTGTTTACAAACACGGTCAATTATCTGAAACAGTCTCCAATCAGATGTGCTGTGAAACGACGCAAGTAATGCAAAAAATCAATACCGTAGTCGATTTTACAGCCAACCAGTAGTAAAAATTATTATTCACTACTTGAAAACCATGCTTCATAGCACAACAGAGTGACACAAAGTCCTCCTATAAACGCAGCACACGTATAAGCGGATACTATTCAAATTTAAGCAAGCCACCAGCCAACAACTAACTAACAGCAACTGAGTGAGGTTTCGTCTAGACCAGGGGATTTTAAAGAGCGGAGGTGCGTTACAGTTGCTACCTTTTTATCGCCTTTCAACCAATCTGTCGTTGCCCGAGCCGGCGTGGGCTGATTGATTGCGGCGCCTGCAACTCACACTAAAGCGGCTGTCCACATAATTGCAGTCGTTATCGAGCCTGACACCTGAAGAACTGATTTGACCAAACAGGTCAACCTTTCACAGGTATTTGGAGGACAAAAGACTGGTTTATACAACCTTATTTATTGCGCAAATGCAAAATGCTTTACCTATACTTTTAATGACAGGAAATAAAAGTTGGACATTGCCAAGTAACTCATGATATTATACTTTTTATCTATGATTCTTGGCAATATATACACACATATATCTTAAAGTAACCAAAATTATCTTTATTTAAACTACAAACTGACCAAATCGGAATTCTTCAGTTACAATTTAGATGGTGTAACGGTGATTTTTATCTACCTCATACTTCGTAGGCATCAAAAGGCATCAAAAGGCGTCAAAATAGTATCGGTGTTTTCCATACTGCTTCAACGACAATTTCTATCGAGGGTCCAAACTTATACTCAGAAATTTATGCGCAGTCCACTTCCAACCGTCGTTTTAATATAACAGCCTTGCCGAGTTTTCTCGCGAACTCCCAGTGTTAAATACGACAGGCTAAAAGAATTCAAAAGTACGGCCTCCATGCAAGGAAGCAATATATACAGCCTTGCGGTGAGACACAGTCAGGAAATCTTGTGTTACCACCGTATCCCGTAAGTTAGACTTTGTTGGCAGGTTAGAGTATTCGTGCCAACGTTTATATAACTTGCCACGGAAACTACGTACGTTAATAGAATTATTACAATTATTAGAAAAAAAACTATAAACGGATGTTCGTGCTGTCTGCTGTATGTAAGGTAAAAACAAAGAAAACTCAAAACGCGATTATTATCATGAGCCCAATTACCTATGAGTTAATATCTACGCTCGTTTTTGTGAAAGAGGTTTTTGTGCACTAAAGAAATAACATAGACCAAATTCAAAATCTTACACTTTCAAAATATACCTTGAAATATTTTCTAGGCACCTGAATCCCGTTTAAATTGCAACCCAAACTTCTTCCCATTTATTAAAAGACTGATCACCAACTGTCTGTCTGTATGAAATATGTTTAAGCTATACAGTTCTTGCTATGATTAGGGTTGAGTTTGGATAGGACATCCCCACGCAAAATCAACAAGGCCTTATTTTCATAGCGATGTGCACCGGCCGTCATTACATGCACGCTAGTCACAACCAGCACGCCTATGCAACTTCTAAAATTATCAGTTTGGTGGGTTTAAACCCACGGCATTTTGCCCCACCGCATACACAAACAACCAACGGTTGCGCTCAAACAACAAAATCGGTGCAAAGTTATATGCTTTCAAACCCTTGCCTGTACGTTTTGGGAAATGATCATCAAATTTTACTGACGCAGTTTACAAGCACAGTTTACAACGGACCAGACGTGACTTACGACACTAAAATTTAGGGCGCTGTTATTCTAATAAACTTTGCGATGGACTATTTTTAAAGTTCACCTCAAAAAAACTGTCAATCACACACATAAAACTTCTTGGTGTGACTTTGTTATGGTGGTCGCGGGGTGCTCATTCATTGCCAACAGACTGTGTAAGAATCTCCAGAGAACAAATAATGACTGCACTTCTATACAATCAAAAGCTGGTTTATCAAGTCTGTTACAATTTCAAGTTTGCTTGTCACACATGACACAAAACGATAAGTCAGCGTTCACATACTTCTTTGTTTACTTTGGTAACAATTGCTTAGAAAACACTACGAACACTGCTTTCAAACCGCTCAATAAATTAAAATCGATTACGTTAGACCACAATCAAGTGACACGCTAAAACAAACGTCAAAGCCAAGGTACCATTTATCAACGTCTCTAATAAACAAAACCGAAACACTGGGTTTTATACCGAAAGGTACAAATCTCCAGCTGTTGTTGTCTTTGCTGTTTGACCAGTTGCTGTCACGTTGTTGAACTTAACACTGCAGAGGTGGTGTGATTAGCACTATACACTAATCGGTGGCAAAACACAGCAAAAAGCGCGCAGACAGCTCTGCACTCAGCTGGAAAGCTCCGTCTGTCCTCAAGAAGTCGCGAAGTGGCGGCATCTTGAGCACGCTTCGTCACGCACACACGTGTAATTCGGCGGACGCCCTTTTTCCCATGATTAGGTGCAGCGGCGTGGAACCACAACAGGTGTGGGAAAATGTCATTCAAAATGTTTGGTGCATCTCTGCGCGACCGTCACCGCCATCTAGTGGATACCGTGCTATGCTGGTTTGCTGGTAGGGTTCGATTTGCAACTATCAACGTTTAACATATACTGTGGTAGGACAATCGTGCTTGAATCGTGCGGTATCGACAGGTAATAAAAAATGTTAAGATAGTTTGGGTTGTATATATATATATATATCTGTATTAAATATCTTTCACTGTTTTATTGCTTTTAAATGTTCTGTTTTGTTATTATGTGCATAAACTGGTGATAACAAAAATACAGTGTGAAATATACTCCTGTAAAACCATAGTTATTACATTATTACGAAATTTTAAATGTTAAGCATAATTACTTGTATTAGACTTTAGTTTTGTAATTATGCCTAAGATTTAACCTGTCCAAACCAGCACTTTGGCAATGTAAACTTTTATTTTTTTAGGCATTCACAGTTCACAGAATTCACAGCAATACATATTCAAACACTCAAAAGTGCAATAAAAATATGTTGTGATGGACGGATAGTAGATTATGCTAATAGGCAGATGGAAATAAAATAAATAAGTGATTCAAAGCAGTATTGTTTGAATGTCGGTGCAAGTATAAGTTGTAATAGAGTGGACATGTATCAAAGAAAACATTTCAAAAATAAAATATAAATTGCTGCATGTCACCTAGTATCTCTAATGCAGATCAAGGCCAAAACTAGTGTTTTCAATTTGCACCACACACAAATTGAATTATACACAATTCAAACTAATAAGGACAGTTAGCAATGTCTTAAAAATTGTGAATAAGTCAGTTTTTCCACAGAAGGCCCAGTTCTGCTGATTTTGTCCAAGTACGATCCCATTGGGGTGTTTGGGGGGTCAGCAATACTTCGGTTCCAAAATGGTTTCTCAAGTCCAAGAAGTTGTCGAACATTTGAAGATATGAAAAGAATGTGGTCAAAGTCTGTTATGCCAAGTCTTGGCAAAAGACTGCAAAAAAGTTTTTAACATATTATTGACATAAATATGTAGAAAGTTAATAGTTTTAATATTTTTTCCGAGCTTGTTGCTGCAGAGAAATTAAGTACAGATATACTGGGGAGTGCTACAGAAAGAGTAGATTATACTATTCACTTTACATTCAATTTACTGTTTATCATGAGAGATTTCTCACAAAATACTGTTTCAAGTTTTGTAAAGTTTACTTTAACAAATTGTATGTCTACCTTGAATTAACTAACACCAATTTTCGTCCATTTATTAAATTTGTGGTGAAGCAGTTTCGGTATTGGGGAAAGCCGAGCTCTTCAATCCAATTGGCAACATCGTCGGTGGTCCAGTGAATGCAGGTTGGAACTAGAAGGTCTTCCTCTTTGACTGGTGAAGCCATTGTTAACGAAATTTTTCAAAAAACCTACAACTGAAAATGAGGAACTCACATGTAAACATTTCTTGGCGATCGCTTGAAAGGCGGTTTCGTATATATCCGGGTCAAAACAGTTGAAAAAGATGTGAGTTGCAGTTCAGTTTAGGTAAATATTTGGGCTTAAACTACAAAAATCAAAAACATTGCCTCTTTGGCGTTTGATGTCTTATATTTGGATAATGTTGCAGTTTTATGCAACAGATACAAGGTATGCAATGGTCTGTGATAAATATCAATTTTTTTTGGTTGCTAAGTGACAGATTGTCCGCTAAATGTCGCAATTTACTTTTATTACATTTAAAATGGGTACATTTTTGTACGTTACTTGTTTTTGGGGGAGAAGTGCCAATTAAAAAAAACATATCCAGATGGGCGTACTGCCCCCATTTTTTGACATTAACAAGGTTATTGTTAGCCCGGTATAGTTGCATAGTTAATTATACAGCATTTTTGAAGATCTACACAGAAACAAGTGAAACCGTCTTTTATTTCTAGCTATTTCTGGTCATGAATAGCTATACCATTGTCACTTGTTTGTTTCATTTTATCCCGACCAAGCATCAAGAAATGCTCACAATGAGTTCTGTCAAGTTGCGTCATGGTAAGTATATTTAATCATTGCCTTTTTTATTTTTACAAACTTGTTGACTTCAATTTAGTTTGACCTGTACAATTCCACACACGTTCCATATAATCCAGGGAAGGTTGGATCCCATACCCTTGTGATCATAAGGCGATGCACTAAACATGCAGCCAACTGTGTGACAATATAACAACTAAAATGTTTGGGGCCTGTTTGAGATGGCTGTGTTGTAAAACAAACTGCAAAGGATATCCAAACCTATGCTAAAGATAAATAGTGGAAAGTTGGTAAATTGTATTCATAAAAACATGTCCTATCAAGGAACTCAAAATACAATACACATTTACAGAGCTGATTATGGGTAGAAGATGGGACTATTTTATCAATGCCAGCAAAAACCTTCAATTAAAATTTACCACAGCAAACAATGGATAAAATTGAGTATTGCATGCACCAAGCTTTGACACCAATTGATGAAATAAATTAGCTGTTTTAGCATTGTAGCCCAGATAATGAGGTGTTGTGAAGAGATAAAACAATAAAAACACAAACCTTGAACAAAAAGTTAAGATTGCAAAGATAAAACAGGGTGACAATACATGTCAATGGATCCATGAGCAACACATCATAAAACATCTTTAAAACGCATTATCACAAACTTTGCATATTCACAAGTGCATACCATATAAATAAAACCTAATAAAATCATGAAACACAGTTCAGATTTGTGAAATTGCCTCCGGCTATACGACAAAGCAGATCTCTTTTACAGTTGTCATCACAGGTTTCAGTTGGAGGATGTCCTTTGTGGAAGTTTACATAATACTTTGCAAAAGTATTGCCCGTAGTTGTAGTATCGGTGAACCATGATTTAAACACTTTGTGCCAACTTTCCGCAGTCAGGTCCTGTAAACCATATGTAGATTTTGCACTGTATTCCAATTTCCATTGTGGGTCAGATTGTACTGTATTGGCATTTGATAAATTGAGAATGTATGTGTGATGGTCTATGACTGTCCAAGTGTTAGACACAACATCATATGTTCGGTAGGATGGGTTACTATTAGTGTATGTAGTCACACTTGGGCAAATATAAACCATTGATATTGGGTTTTGAAGTGAAGAATCAGCATAAAATATTTCAAATTCATCAGTGTGAGTATGACCAAAAAACTGAGCAGTGACGGTGGCTTTAAATCGTGTGATGATGTCATAGTAATTGTTTCTCCACACCTTAAGACAGTCACCCCCTGCACTGGGAGGTATATGTCCAATGATATGTACACTTTCACCTTTTGATTCAGCGCTGGTCAAAACACTTACAAGCCATTTTAGTTCATTGTTTGGGTCAACTGGATTTAACAGCATCCAGAAATTTTCATTGTTGCAATAGTTCATGTTCAGTGAAACGATACGGAATCCAGGTTTAACAATTGTTGTGTAATACCCAGATTGCTTTACTGTTGCAATTGCATCTTTTGGTAACCATGGTGCCCAGGCCTTGACTAGTTCATCATACAGCCATGAAATGCTATTGTAACCTTTAACATAGCTTGGAGGAAAGCTATTGACTGGGTCACTTTCATGGTTTCCCAAAGCTGGATAAATTGCTGTGTCTGGAAAGTATTTTAGTAAAAGTGTTGTTAGATTTTTAATGAGATAAATTTGTGAAGACCTTTTTTGACTCCAAACATTATGAGCAGGCAAGTCACCAGTCCAGAGTATGTAGTCATACTTTTGAGTTTTAGCAGCTGTGGAAAGCATATTTTCTACAGTCCAGTAGGGAACATCACAATATCCATATGAACCCCAGTAACTTGCATTTCCTGCTTCTTTCTTTGATACTTGCTGACCTTTCCGGCAACACAATGGATCATCACAGTTTATTGCAGAGCCGGGTTCATACATTAGGTCAATGTGTAGATCAGATATATGTAATACTTTCAAAGGAGAACCCTCCCTAGGTTTGGTCTTATAACTTTTTAAAGTAGGATTTTTCTGTGGTATAGGAACAGTCCATTTATCATCGTTCCATGATAAACCAGATGACTGACACTTGGATGGAAATATGAGCCCACAAATTTGACCTCCATTAAGTTGTAGTTTGGTAAGCAGAAACGAAGTTTCATTTTGCAGTGCTGATACAATACCTTCACACACTGCAGGGGAATCAATTTTGAGATCCTTGCACATCGTGATAATAAACTTAAATAAACCTGGATATGTTCCATCAGGTTTCCTAAACTTCCATAGTGCAAAATCAAGTCCAAATTTACAACTAGAACAGACTAAATCATCTTTGATGCTTTGGACATGTGTTTTGGATCCATCCAGTTGGATTGTACTTAAGTTTGAGCTTGAAAGATTTGGCTCAAATGTTAACTTGTTTTGCATATCTTGTGATGTTGTGATTCTCACCAAAACAAACACAACTACAACAATTGTTTGTAACGAATGTGCCATGGTAAACAGCACAGTTCAGTCAAACACATTAAGAATTAGGATACAGTTCTCATAAACTACAAAAAAATAATGACAAATCTAATTAGCTATGTTTACAAAAATAGTAAATAATGCTACACATTGAAATCCTTCAGACAGCTACCTATTTATTTAACGAACAATTTACTTTAACAAACACGATGAACAAAAAAGTCTGTTTCATTCAGTGCATCTAAAATATACAGAATCGCTTGGTGCACCTTATTATCACTTTAATATCGCTCGGTGCACTTTTATATCGCTTGTTGCACCTTTATATCGCCTGTTGCACCTTTATATCGCTTGGTGCACCTTTATTTTGATTGGTGCACCTTTATATCGCTTGGTGCACGTTTATATCCTTTGGTGCACCTGCATACACCTTTACCTAGCGATACTAAGGTGCACCAGCCACCAAGTGACATGACGAAGGTGCACCAAGCGAAATAAACGTGCACCAAGCGAAATAAACGTGCACTAAGCGATATAAATATGCACCAAATGATATAAACGTGCACCAAGCGATATAAACGTGCACCAAGCGATATAATATGCACCAAGCGATCCTGTATATTTTAGATCATTAGAAGTACCCTGTTTCATTTGCTGTATTTCTGACAAGTTCCACTTCCACAATCCACATTCCATCTCAGGGAGTTTACCTCAAATAGTGACTGCTCAAAATGCGTGACGAAGGAAACGACTCTGATTGGTTGAATATATCACGCCACTGCTCACACAAACATCATACTGAAACTCGTGACCATGATCAGGCAATATTTCTTTTGATGACCAATCAACAGTGTTTTTCCTTAAAGCTCACCCAACACAACTATCCTTCCTGGTAGCAAAACTAAGAATAAAACTTATAAGCAAAGCGTACAGCTTCGCCTGACGTTGGGTTGATTTGGACGAACTTTTTCGGCAATAACTAAAATTATTCGGTTTCGGTCAGACGATTCAGTAGTCATAAATAACAAACGACCTTTCAATTAAAAAACAAGCACCCCTCTTTGCTTTGCAGGCCAAAATATTTAATCTGTTTGTTCGCGTCAACTGAAGGCTTCCATGTAAAACTACTTAAAGTTATTCCGGAGTTCCAAACAAGTTTTGTTCAGTTGCCAACTAATTTCCTCACAAATTACTTGCCAAAATTTGCGCAGCGTGCTCATGTAATTACTGCTTATTCGAACTACGCCAACTAACTTTATTGCACCAGAAAAATAAAATGCTGATCCTGATATTCTTTGTTTTTTATTTTGGCCAATCAAATCCACAACAGCCTACTCCAGTGGTTCTCAAACTTTTTTTGGTTGCGTCGCCTCTGGAAAAGTTTTCTGGACTTAATGGGGAAACTTATCAATAACAGTTATTTTAAATCTCTTAAACAGCACTTAGAGAACAATTTTAGCCTAACTGTTTTTCGACAAAGTTATAAAACTGCACTCAACACTTTTAGTGCACCCGGCAATCACGTGCGGACTTTTGATCAAAAACATTTGAGGTAAAACGTCAATCCGCACTCTACGCAAAAAGTATTTGGACGTAGATATGCGTCAACCGCACTGAAACCTCATTTTTATGAGATAAACTGAGTTCAGCCACGAAACGGAAATATTCTGCGACGCCCTTGGAAAATCAAAACGACGCACCAGCCAGTCTGCAGAACATGGCAGTTCCCGACGAGATCTCGTGCGTGAAGGACCAACATGTCCCGCGTGCGCGCGTGCACGACCCGTAAGTTCGCGTGCGAGGCCAAGTTCAGCAGGCGCATAGCAAGTAAAAGAAGTCAAGGCAGGCCAATTAAACGCATTTGGAGCGAAATTTCCGCGTGCAACCCCCCAAAATTGGCGTGCAAAATTTTTTTTTTTTTAAATAATTGCGCGTGCAGCTGCCACACTCTGCAGACTGGCGCACCAGGGCGTCGCGACGCACAGTTTGAGAACCACTGGCCTACTCTATTACTTTCCTTTATCGTGTATCACATTAAATAATTAAACACTGTGGGTGCAGGCCAAAAAATCCTCAACAGTTACTAATTGTTTGTATTAAACTGTAGCAATCCCCAAAACAAGTTCATTAAAAAATCTGTATCAGACACTATTTTATTATTTTGAACACAATATAAAAATAAAATTGGTTTTAATTCATTGCTGGCACGTGTTAAGGTCAGCTAGCTAAAAACGTTCGTCCGAGCCCTTGATCCATTTGTGCTTTTAGGCTACATAAATAGAAAAATCTACATTTAACCCTCCCTAATGACAGAAGAAAAACATATGGGGATCGGAGTGTTTTGCACAATGTAGGCGAAGATGTGCAGGGGCTTTTCAGGGCCGTTGGTCCGTTCTGAATCAAAAAGCCATGACTCAACAATTTCCTTAACATTTTCGCGGACCTCTTTGTGAGTCGGTCAAATCGGAACGTTTTGCTTATTTTCATACATGACTACATGTTATCGGTTTCTGCTTTTAAACAGTTTTGTGCAATTATAGATATCATCCATACGCTCTCCAATCGAATTGTAAAATGTAGTTTCTGCATGCAATTACTGTTTTAGATGTCTACAGTGTGCAAACAATCTCAACAAGCCCTGTTGAAAGAGAGCCGTTGTTCCGCCGAGAATGTATAATTAATCCAGAGTATTTCAAACAAATGAAAAAAATATAACGAACGAAAGTCTAAAAGTCTCATTAAAAACTTGCCGTAACATTTTCATTCTGCTTCAGTTGGTGTGCCTGTGTAAATCTGTTTGAGTTTACATTAATGTAAAAGCGTGCTCAAAAGTATAAGTAGCAGGCTACCAGCATATACTAAGCGCAATGGTAGGTAGAACTGAAGCGACCTTTTGTACTTTGACCTGTGAACAGCAATACTAAGCACAAACTTTCATAACTTTTAATATTCTTGGCGACAATGCATATCGCTGTTGACCGACACGAGCATGAGATTCGACCAAGGAAAAAACATGGAACGTCACGCATCACCACACACCCAAAGGTCATGCACCGCTGCACACTGGCGCCAGGTTTGTAAGTAAACAAATAAACAAAACAAACGGTCTCACATAGTCACAATACAGCCTCAAAACCAGAGAAGTTAGAAAATAAAATTTAACAAAAAAATCCAATTTAGCGTTATTACAAGTCCACGAGACATTAATAAGTGGAATACAAAACATACATTATTTCAAAGATTTTAAAAATATTCATTGGGACCATCTGTAATAAGGTCAATTCAAAATCAAATTTCAAATATGATGCATGCTGAAACTGCAAGGTAACATATGCAAAAATAAAATAAACTTTAATTCATTTTGGCTTTTTAAATACGACTGTTGGACAGCACAAAACAAAACACACAAATATCATTTTGAATGTTTAGTGACAAACCATATGACCATTTTCCATCAGTTCCCAGCAAACAAACAAATTTATGGTTATGATACTGACACAGTAACTAGAGTTTTAAAAAATCATTAGGACCTAAAGTTATATGATACTAAATAGTTCAGTAGGCTGACCGTATTTTGACAAAATAGGGTGGGTAACTTAATTCTTTGTTGTATAAAACTGGCATGCATTTTTGGGCCTTACCTACAATAAGCAAAAAGCATGTTTGAGTACAATATATGGAATTTGAGGTCAATGTAACATTCTATGTTTTTTAACTCAATTACAAACCTATCGATCTTACGTTTTAGTGTGAATATTGTATTGCACTAAAGAAAACAGCTGCATAAAAACTTTACAACCCAGAAGAAATACGAAAAGAGATTCACTACAGGAAAATCAGGAACAAACCCATACATACAATAATATCTCAATATCATTTAACATGTCTCAACCAGCACCTGCAAGCAGAAACTAATTTTACTACTTTAAAGGTGCAAGTTACATGTAACTGCAATACCACTGACATTTGACTGCTTGACAAAATGAAATATTACTACTAGCACTCAATTCAGAGGCATACATAACCAAAAATGGAAAAACATGCACATTTTCGGTGAACCAAAGGCACAGAAGTCACACTATCAGACTATATATGATTGGAAAACCAGAACAACATAAAAGTCCACTTAACATTTAAACTTTTTGACTATGAAATGTAATACTTCTTTAAATAACAAAGTCATCATCCTAAATATGGCCAAAATCATCCTGACTCAAAATTCAGTAGTTTTATAACTATATTGTATTATTACTGTTGTTGGTCTGTAAGCACATCCCATTGTAATAGAGTTGACTCCACTAATGCAAAGGTGTTTTGAAATCCGGTTATCCATAGCGATCCTGTAAGTTGCAAAACAACACAATGATGCACTACAAAGTTTTAAATTTTTTTCAGCAAAAAGCATTACAATTGTATATTTTCTACCCCAAAATTTATGTTATTTGCATTGCAAAGTTTTTCATGGGAAAAGTTATTTGTACATCAGGGTGTTGTTGATGATTGTTCATACACAAGCCAATGTAAAGGTTGAGTTCACCTGAATAGCAAGGTTTTTGTGTGTGCCCTTCCCAATAACCACATCCCCTTTTTGCTAACTAGTAGACAAAACAGTCCCAACTGACACTTATTCAAACATTTGTGACAAGCTTGCATTTAAAAAGAACTTAACTTGTTTATAATTACATTTTATTTCTTGTTTCTTTTATGCTATATGTTTACAAAGAAATCATGTTTGGAATACTGTTGATACAGAAACAGCTGCTAAGTTAAAAACAAAAAGCCAACAAAGACAAACATGTAAGTTCCTAATGTACAGCAGGGTGTATGTTTATGGAAGGTGCCACTCTTGGCTCACTTCAGTAGGGGATTGTTTGCATTAGTACCTCCACATTTTAGGCAATGCAATTAACAGTGGTATGAAATATATGCATTTTTGTTTTGGATTGGTGTCATTTAGTTTGGCAGGTATATTTTTAAATTTGGAAGCTGAACCACAGTCCCTTATGAGCCAAAACAGGAATATTTATCTACTGACTTATGCATCTTTAAAAGTATATGCATATTTTAATACTGATATCTTGATTTCAATTTAAACTGTAAAAATCCATTTTAAGACATACTCTTGTGGTTATGGCTCAGTTTTTATTTTAACCCAATTTGACTTTTAAAGTTGAGCACATAACAATTTTTATGTTTTGCTCTGCCTTTTGCTATGACAGGATCTCTAAAATAGGTCATTTCGTCCGGCCCGCGACCACATTTTTTAGGTTGCCAAATAGTATTAATAACTTTGTAACATTAAAATTTAATCTACTCATTACAATTTTTTTTCTGTGGGGATATTCAGAATTTATGTTACCGAGTTTCATAGGAATATAACGCCCAGGATTGATCCAAAGCCAGTTTGTTACGTCACAGACAAGACTACAAGTATTAATTGTGCGCAAATAAGTGCCTTCTTTTGTCACTTGTGGCGTAATATACAAGCATTGCTCGTAAGATGAGACTAATTATACAGTTTAACAGTCGCATGACTACTTTTTGAATGGGATTGTAGAAAGACCATATCTTGGCGCACCTAAAAACGCCTTGCGGGCTAAGTTTGGAAAGACGGCGCTAGGGCATGTAAACTATGCGGCCCGCACGAATCATTATTAGCACTCATCCGGCCCGCAGTGAAAAAAGTTTGGTGACCCCTGCTTTAGAGCACCATATTTGCTAATGCAAATATTTTTTGGGGGATGGCTGAGTTTAAATAAAATAGGCTCATTAAAACAGAAAGGGTTATCTAAATTGGTTACCTGAATTGTGTTGGCGATACCTGATGCCATCACAGACAATTTTCCAGCCACAGAGCGAACACCTTCACGAACACCATCTTTAATATCCACAACATCTGGCATATGTGTTGAACCTTGCTGTCGGTGTGATGATGACGCCCCATAATAATCATCACTTGATATTGCACTACGACCTTCAAAACTTCTTAAACGCTGCTCTTGTTCCTGTTGCTGTAAAAAAGTGCTAATTTTTTTTCCTGCAACAGGCCACCATAACTAAATTCTTTCTACATACTCTACCTATTTGTTGGTTAAAATAATGTTTGAACACTTTTTGTACGCTTTAAAATAGCTGTAAATCTCATTCTTACACATTTGTATCGACTGTGGCTTGATAAAATCAGTTGCAAATTGTATAACCACAGATTGCAAAAGGCTGATGCCTCAAGCAATTGTATACGTACTCAAAACATTTTAAGGCAGGACCAAAAGAAATTCTATGATTTACTGACACTGTATTCATGAATACAGGTGTTTAATACCTTTGCATGACCACTTCCGAACACCATGTCTGATGATATGGACGTGGCACCAGCAAACTTGTTAGAGTCAAAAGATGATTCAGTTGTTTTTGTAGGTCTGTCACACATAACATAGGGTTTATTAAAAGCCTACATTGGAAATTTCTCAACAATCTCATGTGACTTGCTACTTCGCTAATATAAAACCATGTATTACACACCATGATCAGATGTTTTGATATTGCACGAGTTGACAATAACTACAAGTAATCAACTGATTTTACATTAGTACTGTACATGGCATATATATACTTATGTTTGGTACTTATATTTTTTTGGAGTTGTCACCAATTTGCTTAAAACATTAGGCTGAAAAAAACAGATCACAACAAAGCTGTAAGTCATTGCTTGCAAAAAGCAAAGATCCCATGTGCTGGAAAAGGGACATTTTAGACAAATAACTGTTTGAATGTCCTTCGGCTGAGATACAGACATCTTTGACATAAAATTTAAATCAACTAGAAGAAGCTTAAACATCATTTTTTACAACTAAAACCGCCTGTATGTAAAACCCTCTATAAAATAGTTACTGCAGGAGACTCAACATGGTATATTTATTTTAGGATTTGTACCCAGGTTTTCTTTGTCTATTGTTTTTTGGCTCTGTTGTAGTCGCAGTTGAACTGAACATTCCAGACCCCATGTGCCGGTCATTTCCTATTGGTGTGATCGTAATTGTCTCAGGTTCTTTGTCCACTTTTGAAGATTTTTTGGATGTGTAGGAAAAATCATGTTTAGTAAAACTAGAAAAATCATTGTTGTCTTCGTCAGAATCACTTTCATCCCATTTGCTTCGACGAGTCCTGAAAAAAAAACAGAATTAATTCAGAGCAATGAAACAAGTGCTATTTTCATGTAGTACTATTTATAGTGATGGGACGGGTACCCGGTACTCGGTACTCGGTATCGATGGTATCGAACGATTTCAGTGGTATCGATACTCGTACTCGGTATCGAAATATTTTGCCTCAGTTTTCGATACCAACGTGCGAGTACCAAAGGCCGATTTACACCATAGGAATACGGGGAACTTTATGCCAATATTTGCTTCGGACAGCACAAAATTGGAAAAAAGTTCCGCCAGTTTACGTATAATTATCTTTTTCGCTATCACGTGGAGATTACATTTTTCGGCATGTGTGTGTGCACGCCTGTACCCCGACCATGGCAGATAAATTAGCCAGTGATATACAACTAAGTACAACACTACAACTAAGTACTCGGTAATCGTACTCGGTATCGAAGGTATATACATGTGGTACTCGTACTCGGTATCGGTATTCGCTTCAAAACCTGGTATCGTCCCATCACTAACTATTTATAACAGTTATTGTTCATGAGGTAAGCGTTATTGAAATGAAACCGATATTTTTTAGTGGGAAAATCGCTAACAGGAGTAATAAGTTTATCTAAATATTCTTTTGACCAGTTTATTCATAAATTGGTTTCCTTTTTTATTTTTTTCCAATGTTTTCGAATATCTTTTGTGGTCCAAACAAAATGCACAAAGAGCATACTTTGCAGTTATGGAAGAAGCAGACATGCAATTTCGAACCCCATGTTTTTGCAATTTACTGCTTTACCTTGAACTGGAATAAGAATCATAAAATATATCATTCTGATCTTGGTATCGTCCCCTTCTAGAGCTTTTCTTGGGATTTTCCTGGCTAATGGTTACCATATCCAAGGAATGGGAGACATCTCTATTAAAAAGAATAAAGTACATAGGGATAAACCAGTTTTTTTTGTCATAATGATTTAAATTTGTAATACAAAGTTCTGGTCTTTGCATCATTTTTTTGTCAATATTAATATTTTTTCTTAAGCAACGTTAAAATGTTGGAATTAACAGGCTAAAAAATAGCATGAATATCAGTATCAACACAAATAGAACAATCATAAATCTCACTCAGTTTTTCCCATTCCCATCCCTAGTCTTGAAGCTTGCTCCTTCTTTTGTTTGTCCATTTTGCTAAGTTTTACATTGTCTTGTTTTTCTTTTGCATCCAAGTCTTTGTATGCAAGTCTTAATGATTGTCCACTGTAAATACATAATTTCATTTCTTAATTTTTGTTGTTCGGCAGGCATTATTTGATAATGCCTGACCTTGTTTCATTATTGCTTTTCTCATCAGAATGTGATGAAGAGACAGATATCCTGTGTTGAACCTTGTCAGCTTCTTCAGCATTTTTCTCCAGTTTTTCAAAGTCAATTTTTGTCACTTTCTGAGCACCCAGTCCACCTATTTTTTTGGCTCCCAACTGCGAGATACAAAAGCAGATTACAATAGTGAGTATATGATACGGATTTTGTAAATCTTGGTGTATCTGGTGATCATTGTGTTTTTATTCTTTTGAACCATACTTGTTTATAATTAACACTACTTTTAGATCAAACAGTCTGTCCTTCTTATTTGTTATAACTTGTTTACTAAAAGACTATCTGTTAAATTATGCTGCAAAAGAACAAAGTTTAGGACAACATTTGTTATGCACTATTCCACTCCCACATACCCCCTTTTTGGCCTTTGCATTCCGCTTTGTGATGGTTGACTTCGGAGCACTGGATTGAAGTGAACTTGCTGGCACAGCATGAATTGTTGTGTCTGATGATAGACTCATTTTTGACGTTTTAAAATCGTCTAAAGTCTGCAAAAAACTCTTGGCTACAACTTGCAGGTCAGAAATCTTTTTTTAAATGCCTGATCAACCCACAGCGCAACAATTTGGAAAACAAAAGATAACACAGGTTAATTTATAAAGCTTTTATTTTGATCTACAGTACACCAAACTGAAATGAGAAATTTAACCACAAAAGCAAATAAAGCTGTCACGTCACAAATTATAAAACACATCCTATCATCTACAACACATTCCACACGGGTCTGGTGTACTTTCTTGACCAAACGCAATAACTTCCGAACCCTATGACGTAACCTTACGATATTGATATATAATTAACTACGTCATAACCCGGATACGTCACACACATAATGACGTCACTATGACGTCATCATAACATTTTACAGGCCTTCTAAAAAACACCGTTTTGTGAAATACTCATCGTAGCGAGCCCAAACTTTATACATGACGTCATCACACCTTCTGATGACGTCATGCAAAAAATGACGTCAATCGCTCATCATTAACACAACTTTTTGACACCTTAAACTAAGTTAACCCTGTGACGCGACCAGCGCAAGCACAACAGTCGCGTCTCTGCCGTAAAATAGGAGTAAGGTACCATTCAACACAAATTTTACGACAAAACAGCCTCCTTTTGCCCAAAAGCGTCACAAAAAAAGCAGTTTTCTCGCCTTTTCTTCTTCTTCTGACATTGACAAATATTATTAATACAAAATAAATCATCAAAAACGCTTCATTTTGTAATTAGGTATATGATTTCCATGAATCCGCGAATTATGACGATATTGGGTTCCTTTTATCTCTTATATCCCATACGAGCAAAGTACGAAAGAGGTATACACTGAATCCAACACCGCAGTATATGAGCCTACTGGGCAAAAGGTAGAGCGCGCAGAGCGACAATCCGGGTACCGTTGGAAAGGTCTATCCCTCCTCTCGACCTTGCACCCCCTCACTTTGCCCTCCCAAGTACGTGCGCCACCCAGCGATTGTTTAAACAAAGGTGATTTTCGTCGCATTGTGACGTCACAACGGATTATGGTAAAATTATGGGACCGCGCTCGATGGAAAGAGTAATACTTCTTGATAGTTCGTACAAAATCTTCTTTCAAAAAATAGATTTTTGTTTTTTGTGTTTTCATTCTTTTTCGTTTAAATTGATTGATACGCAGGGTTGCCATCGACTTGAAACCAAAAATAAGGACAACCGAAAAAATCAAATTTTCATACGAAACAAAGCAAGCGTTTGTGAACAAATCTTTGCATTGATACGAGCCATGACATATCATATGCAATATTTTGGCCAGAAACAATCTGTTCCAGCAACCCCTTGTTCGTAGAAAATGTTTCGTGCATTTCACAACAGCTCAGGTCTAGGTTTACTTTCACCTGTAGCAGGGATTTGACTCATAATCGTTGAAAATAAGACAAAAGAAGTACTACAGTCAAAAATAAGGACATTTCTTAGAAATAAGGACAATACATTTTTCTGAGACATTGCCCTTAAAAATAAGGACAAATCTTAGAAATAAGGACGGTATGGCAACCCTGCTTATACGCAAGGTTCCAATCGACATGGACCCCAGAATAAAATATAACCGCAATATGGCTTAAAATGTAACAAAACACACTATGGCTTTTTTGGCGAAACGAAATATAGGTTTTTAAACAAATCTTTGCATTTATACGAGCCATGATATACTACACGGCATATTTTTGTCATAACAATCTTGGTTTACTTTTACTTGTAGGAGGGTTTTGACATTATCCACAAATTGTCAAAACAAGACAAAATGGGGTCACAAGGTCTTACAAGTAAGGACAAATTTTTTGTTTTTTCCAAGACATTACCCTTCGAAATAAGGCCAAATCTGCGAAATGAGGACAGTATGGTAACCCTGCTTACACGTGATACTCTGTAGCAAACAGTATTTGTTTCCGCTTGTCTGTTTCAGCATTTTTTGTGATATTTTGGCAACAATCAAGATCTTTTGATTAATTTTTTTACAGCCCGTCTGCTTCTTCCAGTTAAAATTAGTAATGTGCGTTCTGCATTTGTAAAAATAAGATGCTTCCTTGTTTTTTTGAGCGACAAAACCTACATTGACTGCGTTTTCATGTCCTATCAGACGTTACTTATTTGCACCAACAGCCAAAAAACTCAGTTAAAGCTGCAAACACTACCAAACAAGGCAGATCCTCAATTTGCTGAGAGGGATAGACTTGGGAAATAGTTTTTTTTTTAAATGACTAAGCTTTGAACCAAGTTTTGTAGCAGTTTCAATGAATTTACCTTTCCCACTTCCCCATAAGCTCTACGCGCCAACATTTTTACAGATAGACTATATCGATCGTTTTAAATAGGTCTCAGTAGTTGTTGCCGGAATCTGTTTTCAGCTGATGTTTAAAGAACGTCATTATTTTACTTTGTAAAAGATGTAGCTTTTGAGGGAATTTCGGAACCATTTTTCTACCTGCGAATACAACAACAAACTAACGACATAAGCTTACTTTGGTCCGATGATTTTGTTATCCGAAACTGTTTCTTAAATCGACAGTAGCCTACACCCACAGGCCTAATGTTAACGACCGACTCGCGTTTGTTACAAGCTTCAAAACAAATTTATAATTGACTAATTTAGATTTCCCTTGTCGTGCAGTTTCGTGACGCACGCTACGTTTTAATTATAATTAACGCTCTATAAAGCACCACTAAAAACCTATATGTGCAAGGTGTTCTGATTAATACTATATTTTCCGCTTTTCTCCGTTGAAAAATAACATATACCTGTTTTTATCTTCACATAAGTGTAAACATATTTCATCTTGTTTCACCTGTTGAACGTCCACAACCAAATGTAAACAAAATTGTCTTGCTTTACTTGTAGTTTGTGGATAAACACAACATATCAAAGCAGCGATCGCTTTTAATTTTTACAATAAACTTTTCGCAAAATGTAAACTGTAAACTCTCCTAACACAAAGAACTACACCTTCAACTAGCCTAATCACGAACATCAGCAAAAGCACAGCAGTGTGCAGCGTAATTACACAAAGGGGACCGCAGGCGTATTTGCTTAATTTTTGGACAAAAATGTTAATTACTGAGCCTCTGCATACGGCACCACGGTAGACAAAAGAACAAAAATAATGACAATTGGCGTAACTGGTCATATTTCATCAATAAAACGTAACTAAGATTTAAACTCTTGTTACAATGTATCTAAAACGGGCGTCGCGCATCTGGTCGATAATTACCTTATTGAGTTAAAGATTTCACAGTGGGAAAAACTAGCTACGGCAATATTTTTGTATTGAAAACAAAACCAGAAGACATCAAAACAACAACCATGTGGTGAAAGTACAAGACCGAGAATGCGGATCAACCTTTTCAACGATACCCCGATTGTCGCTCCAGGCTCTTCGCAAGGTCGCGAATTCTGGTCAAGAAAGTACACTTGGTGCAAGCATAGGCCTTTTACGTTGTTAAAGTCTGCGATTACGTCACTTCGAGGTGCACCATTGGGGCAGCTCTCAACGACAGACCCTTTGAGGTATCAATTCGAAATTTTGTACGAACTATCAAGAAGTATTACTCTTTCCATCGAACGCGGTCCCATAATTTTACCATAATCCGTTGTGACGTCACAATGCGACGAAAACCTCCAGTGTTTAGACAATCGCTGGGTGGCGCACGTACTTGGGAGGGCAAAGTGAGGGGGTGCAAGGTCGAGAGGAGGGATAGACCTTTCCAACGGTACCCCGATTGTCGCTCTGTGCGCTCTACTTTTTGCGTAGTGCGATCGCGAATTCTGGTCAAGAAAGTACACTTGGTGCAAGCATAGGCCTTTTACGTTGTTGAAGTCCGCGATTGCGTCACTTCGAGGTGCCCCCCTTGGGGCAGCTCTTAACGACACACCTTTTGAGGTATCAATTCGAAATTTTGTACGAACTATCAAGAAGTATTACTCTTTCCATCGAACGCGGTCCCATAATCCGTTGTGACGTCACAATGCGACGAAAACCTCCTTTGTTTAGACAATCGCTGGGTGGCGCACGTACTTGGGAGGGCAAAGTGAGGGGGTGCAAGGTCGAGAGGAGGGGTGGGCCTTTCCATCGATATCGGGATTGTCGCTTTGTAAAGAATTGCCTTTTCCATCGAGCCTGATCCAATGTTTTGCAATATTCTTTTTGGGCATTGCAATTCACATCTCCACATATTATTGTTCATTTGATTTACGGCTGTTGGTGACTTGTAATTGGGTCAGTATGATCACGCGCGGGTGGAACCATATGAACAGGCATTTCCATGCACGGTTTCTTGCTTTGGATGCAATCATTCATCATCGCCATTTTGAATATTATTTCGGGAGTGTACCTAACTCCTGTTTTACGGCAGAGACACGACTTTTGTGATTGCGTTGGTCGCGTCACAGGGTTAACTTAGTTTAAGGTGTCAAAAAGTTGTGTTAATGATGAGCGATTGACGTCATTTTTTGCATGACGTCATCAGAAGGTGTGATGACGTCATGTATAAAGTTTGGGCTCGCTACGATGAGTATTTCACAAAATGGCGTTTTTTAGAAGGCCTGTAAAATGTTATGATGACGTCATAGTGACGTCATTATGTGTGTGACGTATCCGGGTTATGACGTAGTTAATTATATATCAATATCGTAAGGTTACGTCATAGGGTTCGGAAGTTATTGCGTTTGGTCAAGAAAGTACACCAGACCCCAACAATCTTATCTGACGTACACATCTACGTTCAAAACTCCAACATCAACGTGACATAAAAATCATAGAATTTGTAAACTGTGTCAATATATGAGAAATATTTTGTGTATATTTCAGTGGGGTTTATTCGTATTCTACACACTCACTTAAATGAGGTCGATTTAAAATTGCTATTTTTAACAAGATGTGTATGGAATACGATCTAGGTCGTTATTCAATCACTAAACTTCTCTAAACTCAAGCACCAAAGAGCTGAGCCCTTTTTTCACCATTGTCATTCTGCCAGAATAAAAACCAAAAAAGGAAAGCGAAACGAGAGAACGTCACGGATGGATGCGCAACGAACGTTTTGCCCAAATCGAAATATTGACGAAATATGCTAAATTCAATACAATTTTTGAAATCTTTTCGGGCCGATTATTTTTTTAAAATTCACAACATTGCTTAATCTTTCAGTCTATTTTAACAATCCGGTTTCAAAAAAGTGAACCCGACTCGATAATTACAGCAAAATGCAATTAACTAACGTCCACTTTGGGCTAAATGCCGAAAGCGATGAAATACGCTACGTTCAATACAATTTTTAAACACTTTTCGGGCCCATTATTTTCTTTAAATTCGCAACACTGCCTCATCTTTTAGTCTATTTTAACAATCCGGTTTCAAAAAAGTGAACCCGACTCGATAATTACAGCAAAATGCAATTAACTAACGTCCACGTTGGGACAAATGCTGAAAGCGACGAAATACGCCAATTTGAATACAATATTTGAAATATTTTCGGCCCTATTATTTTAATCCTGTTCGCCTACAATTTTTATTTTGCCGGTATTGGTTGAAAGCCACTACACCAACGTCAAGGTTCCGACAACAGTAGTGGTTTTATTTTTTGCAGATAAAATCTTTGTTTGGACAAATTTAGTAGTTTAACCATTACAATGTTCTCTTGTTTTTTGGACTCAATCAATCAATGCTCAGGACTTGGCGTCCCCTCGCTTTGATGGACACAAGGTTCTTTCTTCTGATCGCTTCCCTCTCTAGCGTCAGAAGAGGAACTCCACACTCTTGCCTGATGGCGTCTGTCCATCTCTTTGGTGGGCGTCCTCTTCTTCGACCTTTACCAAAGTCTTGCTTATAGCTGGAATTTATGAGTTCACTGCTTCTGGCAACATGCCCGAACCATCGAAGTCTCCTCGCCGACACCACATCTTCTATGGTCTCGGTCATGCCCAACGTCTTTCGAATGTGCTCATTGCTGGGTGTTACAGCGAGAATTAATTGTTCCGCTTGGCTGATTTAAGTTCTCCTTTATTCGTGACGTATTGAAATATTCATCCGCGACAGAGCATGTGCTTTGAACGCCACGTTTTTGTGAGCTGCGTTAGTTTGCAGTCAATTTAAGTGAATTTATCCTAATTTCTTGTGTCTATTTGTTTATAGTGAAACTGTAAATGTTGAGAGCAATAGCTAAAATGCTGAATTGTCAGTTGTGGAACCTCCAGCCGCGTGCTAGTAAAGCCCTGGTTACCCAACAGTTGGTATGTTTTATGTTCTTATTTGATTTGTGTTTAACTTGTGTTAATGTGTATTCTTACCGTAACTGGACTTATTACATGTAATTTGGAAGTAATCTAATGTAAAATATGACCGATTAATGTAGATTTAATTTGAAACCTTTTGTGTACTGCTAAAACTGCATATTGTGTAGTTATCGCTATGACGTCATAATGTGTACGTATGGCTGATGTATGTTATTTGTGGTTACAGAAAAACCGTTGCTATTGACGTTGTCGTCTTGGTTTATTCGTCAGCTTTGCCTATTATCGCCAAAAAAGAACATTCGTTGCAAATGCAAGAGTGGGTCGTCTTGGAGGACAGGCTGTGGGACGGGCGCGTTTTACAAAAAGGGTTACCTAGTGTGACGAACGGCGCAGGGCCAGGCTGCGCACCTAGCGGTCGTTACACTGAGTCTGTCCCTCCGTGTCACTCTTAAGATTGTTCTGAGGCATTTCATTTCAAACACCAGCAGAGCTCTTATCTCCTGTTCTCTGAGAGTCCACGACTCAGAACCGTTGGGCTATGGTTGCAATTTCCTGGCAAATTATTTGTCCAAACAAAGAAAAAAAACTGCTAGCAATCATGCAGTGCATGCACATAGCGCAACATTATAACATGGAAATGCAGTTTTTTCATGCAATGCGATTTTTTTCATGCATTTTTCTGATGGAATCATTTGATACGAAGATCAACATTTTTTATACGTTTTTAATATCATTGAAAAGTTTTTGCCGACATACCCATTTCTTTATGAAGCATCTACGTACGACATATTCTTCACCTTCATGGCGCAATGTATATAAGCTTCCAAATTTAGTACGTGGGTTAGAAACAAGTTGATATCAGATGGAGTATTTTCAAGCGCGGAAGAAATCAAACTTCCTGATGGCGAATATTCAGATTTAAGTTCTTTTCCCACATAAGATTCTCTAAATATTTGATTACATGGCATAACGGGAGCCGAATTTGCAATTGTCACTGGGTTTAAAGGAATTTTATTCCAAACGAGACCTGCTACGGGTTTACACGTTGCAACAACATCGTCATTATTGGGACAAAATATGAAAGCAGGAATAACAGGGGTGCCTGTCACTTCGGTACTGTCCTGTAACGAAGTTGCCTTATTTTGATATTTTAGCTGTTTTACGAAACCTTGTGACGAGTAAAAACTGGTCGCATTGCGTTTTCTTTTCTTAAACTTAGACACAACCATAGGCGTCGAAGTTGTAAACGGAATCAATTGTGTTTTCGAATTTTTTTAGGAGTTGTTGTAAGGTGTTGCACAGAGTCGGCGAACTGTTTTTGTAAAACCTTTATGACGTTGAAGTATTTTACCACGAAGTCGTCAATTCGCCCCACACGCTTGCCATCAGTAAAATTAACTTTTATGTCTCCGAAATGTTCTTCAATTATACCTTGAGTTTGATTGTTTACCATAATAGTTTGGTGACCAGCTTGTTGCAAAATTTCACAATTTTTGAAAAATGCCTCATACGCATGAAGTTGTTCGCTTGATTGATTGCCTTTTGTGTCATGCCGAGTTAAATCTCCAAGCATTAACTGCGATGTTGCGCAAATTCTACTTAAAATAATTTCCAGTACCTTCTCACACAACTGAGGGTTGCAATAAACATTTTCGTCGCAATTGGTATACATGTGATCCTTGCACACCTGCGAAGTATTAAAAATATCTAAGTTATTTTTGTACCTAACGTAAAACGGTGAATGACGTTCCTGCAATCTGTCGGACGACTTGCAAGCATAAAAATAATCAGTGCTATCGTCGCTGCCGTTCTTACCATTGCCATCGTCGGTGTAGTCCCGTAGCCGAAATAATCGAAGGCGTTTGAAATGTTTTTCAACCAACGCAGAGGTTTTTTTACAGTTTGTCAAAATGTAAAAACTTTCTATGACCTCATCTAGTTCAGGCAGCGTCGTGCATGAAAACATTACATTAATCCAAAACAAGTAAGTTGTAACGATTTTACGTTTATTGCTGTATTTATGGCATAAACACTAGGCAGCTTTCGTGGCATGACTGTAGCAATTATGAAAGATAGTTTTGGTCAAGTCAACCTCGTCAAATCTCCCGGTCACAATTTGGAAACAGCGGTTGTAAAAGTCCAATCGCGTCTCATGCAATATCGCTTTCAATGCAGCGTTCCACATAGCCATGGACCCATCAATTACAATAAGCGATGTTTTTTTAGCACGACCACAAATTTTAGCCACGTCGAACAAAAGTTTTCCAGAAAATGACTAATTGTATTTGCATCATGTAAACAACTGACACATGTTGCTAGGGGAAGGGGAGTTCCACCTTGTGTTGGGTTTGTAATTAATAAGGTGTAAACTTGAAAATCGGAATAATTTTCAAAACGTCGCAAAATGCTTCCTGTCGAATCTAAGTACGCAATATCAGATACACAAATTTGATTGAAAGTTTTTACCTGCGCATCGGAGTACATTACGACCATTGGCGGATGAACAGAAATGTGTCTGATAAAGTAATGGCTTTTCTTTTCCATTTCTAAGCGTAAAGTATTAAGATTAATGTACCACAATTTGCTTATTCGGCGACCTAGACTTCCTTCACTTTTAATATTATTCAACACAGATTGGGACGGCAGATATGTGTGCGCACCTAACCAACGTTCTTCCGGTTCCATTTGTTCGTAAAGTTCTCTGTACTCTTTAACAGCGGTCTTCATTTGCATGCTTTTGCGCAGGGTATTCCTAAACGAACCAGTAACTCTTCATCGCCTTTTACACCTTGATGATTTCGATTTCCACACACCTTTACGTGCCCTTCCACTTTATCAACATATGACACGAATGTAATTGAATATTTTACCTCACATTTACAGTTTTTGCAGTTTCTATGGCTGCAATACAAATTTACCCGACCTTCTTTGTAACAATCGTCTTGGTTTGTAATTGTTGCAACACCATCAACATCAACCAAGTAATTGTTTGAAACGTACGAGCAATACACCTTTCGAAGTTTGTCTGAAACCAGCTCACGATATAAGGTACCAAAACGATTTCTTGTACGATCTGCCACCATATTTCTCCAATCTTCTAGCGAAAATTGAATGACATCCTCAACCCTGACCATGTCTACATGCCGATGCTTTTTTTGGTTTCGTCACCAACCCCACCAAGATCTTCAATGGTTTTGGTATCTAATACCGACGTATCATAAAACGGGTTAGAGTCGCCAATTTCGTTATCTTTTTCGGATAAAACATCCATAGGCACTTCAAGGTTTTCAGAGGACAAATTCGAATTTTGGTCATCCGAAACAACGGTTTCTTCGAAAACCTCTGTCACACTACCAACCCTTTCATCTAAATCGCTTAAAACTTATGTAGGCGACTGAACATCATCATTTAATGCAGTTGACAAATTCGATAGCGACTCAAATTGTAATAAAGTTAGCGTATTTCGTCGCTTTCAGCATTTGTCCCAAAGTGGGTGTTGGTTAATTGCATTTTGCTGTAAATATCGAGTCGGGTTCACTTTTTTGAAATCGGATTGTTAAAATAGACTGAAAGGTGAGGCAATGTGGTGAATTTAAAGAAAATAATGGGCCCGAAAAGATTTCAAAAATTGCAATAAAGTTAGCGTATTTCGTCGCTTTCAGCATTTAGCTCAAAGTGGGTGTTAGTTAATTGCATTTTGCTGTAATTATCGAGTCGGGTTCACTTTTTTGAAAACGGATTGTTAAAATAGACTGAAAGATTGAGCAATGTTGCGATTTTAAAGAAAATAATGGGCCCGAAAAGATTTTAAAAATTGTAATAAAGTTAGCGTATTTCGTCAATATTTCGATTTGGCCAAATCGTTCGTTGCGCATCTATCCGTGACGTTCTCTCGTTTTGCATTCCTTTTTTCGTTTTTATTCTGGCAGAATGACAATGGTCTTTTTTCGCAACAACCCATGAAGCATGAACGCTCCCTGCGCTGATCGGATAAACACGTAACAAATCAAAACAAACACGTGCATTGCTGTTCGTTGCTTTAATAACAAATGGAAAGGGAAAAGTTTACGTGTATGTATAATTGTATACAAATGACTATTACAAAAGTTAAATTACCTTGCGAGCCTGGTTGCATATTTCTTTGTAGTAGACTAAGGTGTGTTTATGTACAGTAAGCAATTTAATTTTGTTGGACGGATAGGCGGTTGCGTCCACTGCAAATTTGCACGTAAAAATTATCTAAACATCCTTCGATGCGATTGTTATTGACTTTTCATTAATAAGTATTCTACATAGAGTAACGAATAATGATCACGTAAACTGTTACTTTTATGCTATATTTAAAAGGAATGTGTGAAAACGTAAAGGAGCACATGTTTTTTTGAATTGTTTTAACCAGATTACTGGCAGTTTAGGCAAAATGAGTGATGCAAAATCCACATTAAATGATTCTGCATCTTCCAATGAGTCTAAAACCAGTAGTGACAAAACTTCCAAATATACGTCATCTGGCACGGAGGATGTTGACAAGCAATTGATGCCATCCCCTGGTGATAGCACTCCACTTGGAAGTGGAGAAAGCAAAAGCACCAACAACACATCTTCAGTACCCACCAGTGGCACTGTTTCAAGTGGCGATACTGTTCCCACTCAAGAAGTTCAAGAGGAAACAGATTCATCACAAAATCCAGAAAATGTTTGGGGCATTATTCTTGCTTTAAGACCAGAGTTTGTTCATCTAGATTTGGTTGAATCTAAGTATGTTTTTGGCAGAGACCAAAAGTGTGACTACTGCTTGGATTTGCCCTCTATAAGGCGGACAAAATATTTCAAAAACTATAGTAAGAAGCATTTTATTGTATGGCGAACTATTAAAGAAGATGGTGCTACAGACCAAGTGTTTGTTCAAGATCTTGGAGGACTAAATGGAACTTTTGTTAATGGAGAAAAAATTCCCTCCAATGATAAGCGTCCAATAAAAGTTCGTGACAGAATTGCAATGTCTTCAAGTGGCAATGATGTGTTTCTTTTCATAGACAAGGTAGCTGGTAAGGAGGAACAATTTCATGAAGATTTTTTGAGAAAGTACATCGTAGATCGGATGCTTGGCAGGGGTGCCTGTGGAAAAGTACATGAGGTGTGGAGTAAACTCGGTGCAGGAAGATTTGCTGCCAAAGTTATCAGCAAAGCTCAACTTTCAGTCTATTCAGCACAGCCTTACATTCAGCAACGAGACATAACTGAGGAAGCAGAGATTCTGCGCAAGCTAAAACATCCCTGCATTATTGGTGTACATGAGGTGATTGACACTCCCAAAGATCTCCATATTATACTTGAATATGCTGGGGGTGGTGAGCTATTTGAACGACTGGCAGAAAAAGGGCCACTGACAGAATCCACTGCTAAATTATATTTTTACCAAATGCTTGCTGCAGTCACATATTTGCACAATAACGACATCACACACCGTGATTTAAAGCCTGAAAACATTCTAATGATGTCCACACATGAGGAACAGTGCTTGATTAAAATAACTGACTTTGGAATGTCTCGTTTGGTTGAGGAGCAAAGTTTGATGATGACTTTAGCTGGCACACCATCTTACCTGGCACCAGAAATTGTGAAACAACTTCAGTCACCAATAAACCAAGGTTATACCAAGCTTGTTGATTTGTGGAGTCTTGGTGTAATTCTGTTTGTTTGTCTTGTTGCCTATCCACCATTTAGCAAAGATCGTCCAGACACAAAACAGACCATAAATGAGCAGATTATGAATGCTAATTACTCATTCTCCACTGTAAATTGGAAAAAGATTTCAAAAAATGCTAAAGACCTCATCACATGCCTTCTTCAACTTGATGTTACAAAGCGTTTTTCTACTTCTCAGGCCATGGAGCATACATGGCTTGATGATCCTGCCATGCATAAAAAAGCTAATGAACTTATGTATCCCAATAGAACCATGGGAGAAAAGGGAATAAGTGATGTTTCAGTCAACACACGAAAAGTGTCATCTGACAATGACTACCAAAGTGGGCAGTCGAGTAGAGTAACCTCAGCGACTTCTGAAGACGAATTGATCAAGGAAGGAATGTTACTTGATCAAGACCTTACAGATGCAATAAAGACAGGAACCAAGCGGCACCAGCCTTCGCCTTTTGAAAATGATGACTCCAATGAACCTGTTGCATCAAAACAAGTCAAAAGGCTTTAAACTTTAAAATCATGTGCAGGAATTTGTTTCTATATTAGAACTGACTAAAATGTGTTTTTTAAAGTTCCCTTTTCTGGAGTAGCAAATCGTGTGTAGTACCATTGTATGCATTTGTGTGTTGGAACTAATGTTTCATTAATTTTTTTTATTCTTTGATGCTGTAACTTTTTTTACTATAGCACTGCCCCTTGTTTCTGTATGTAAATATGTTTCTTAATTTAGTATTATCATAATATGACACATGACTTAGTAACTGCATAAAAGCTCACAAAACTGTTTTAGATGTGAGATGTAAATATTCCTGTTTTTTGACATCTGTGTACAGATGTTTGTTTCGTTGCCATGTTTCTTTCTCAAATGAAACCACATTGTGCTACTTGATGCCAGTAGGTAAATTGTGTTTTTAGTTCGATTTAAGTGTAAAAAATACACCGACAGCAATTTTGGGTCTTAGTGAAATTGTTTAAGCCGTTTTTATGTAAGTTGTAATATGTAATCAATTAAAATAAATGGTTCTCGGCTATGGGTAAAGAAACCGTAAAATATAAGGATGTCATCAAATCCAATGAGATGAAACACAGTAAATAGCAATGTAAAAAATAGGCCGTTTCCTGTGACGCATATGAACGTGGATCCAGAAAGCTTTTACGCTGGGTTGTGAATAAGGCATTAGATGTAGTATAAAAACATACATGGCGTCGATCAAGGTCTTGTGAACAATGTCCAGTTTCGCACTGAATCAAAATGTGGTAAAAATCGTGACGATACATGTAAAAAAAAACTGGCGGCGTGGTGGCTAAACAAAGTATTTATTTTCGTTGGTTTGCGTATTTGCGATTATAGTAGCTTTGTACATAATTTAACAGGACAACGTTATAAATCAAATGTAAGATGTAGGCTACATAATTTGAAAGGAAAACGGTATCTGTGCTGTACTTTCGACGCGAAAGGGACGTTGTCCTTTGTTCTGTCCCCAAAATACTTTTGTCTTACATTTGATTGGAGAAATAGAGAAGCCCGAAAGTAGTTGTTTTCTTTGCCGTTTATATTTGAAAGTCAAAAATTTTAAATAAGTTATTAAAATAATTATTGTTCCAACTCATTTTCCATTAAATTAAGGTTGTATTAAGTTAGTTGTCTATTATTTTTGCAATGAAGGTTTTGCTATAAACAGCATTGATCGTTTTTCACGTGAATAATGTTGTTTGGCTGACAAACCAACTTACATGCATAACTGTCGGTCTCTCTCAGTTGCAGTCAAAAAAGCATTTTATCGTTGACTCGACTGAACGCGCAAACACGTTCGCAACAATTTCCGTCCTTTGCCTGCGCGTTACATTTTTGGCAATACATTCATTTGTAGCTGAGCGTCGTGATGACAGTTTGGACGTTTGTGAATGCATTGTAAACACGATTTTTCTGTCAAGCGAAATGATAGCAAGGAAAATGCTGTACGAGCCTACAGTCATGACGTACGAAAGTTGTAACAGCAATTAGTTTAATTTGCATTTTTTATTTTTTGTTTAAATTCGATGTGTGTATGCAGGCTATCATACTTTTTAAAACGTTAGGTTTTAATGTTATTTTTAAGTTAGTCGCCTTACTAATACTTCTTATTTTGTATTATCAAAATGAAGCTTTTTTGCAGCCGCATTGTTTGTATTGTTCGTTTGTTGATGAATTAGGAAAGCAAACTTTCGCAGTGCGTTTTCTGGCAGTTACTTCCTTATGCGTTGAATATCGTAGCATTTGTCAAGCCAAGGAACTAGTTTCTGAGACCAAAGGACGTATTTAACTTTTCAAGGAAAGTAGGACTGTTGTATCATTGCTAATAGGTGTAAGATACATTCATCTTTTGTTTGAACAGTTTCATGTAGGCCTAGTTTTTGAAGTTCTTTAAACGGTTTATGTGCTAAAAAATTTCCCGAAATGTCGTTCGCATCTCCTTGGAATACTTGGGGAAGTTTGGTCGTCGATGGTAAGTGCAAATATATTTGTTTTAAAACATGTTGGTTTAACTAGGGTATTTAACACGTGAAACAACTTTGAGAGAACGCTGATAGTCTAATTTTATGTCACGGCTCAAAGGTTGTCAAATGTTACGGATACAAGTCGTGTCACAATAACGTTTGTTACTTTACTATCGCCGAAATGCCAAGATGTGTTTTAGCAAAAAGGCCGTTTAAGAACCAATAGGCCTACAAGTAGAGTTCTTTGTGTTTGTATTTTTCATTATAAAAGTAGGCTAGTGGCCTACCTAACAGGCTACGCAACAGCGTAGGCTAAACACAAATGAATCAGAAAATGAAACACACGCACATAGCCTAAATCAGGAATTTATGTCCAGAAGAACTTATAGTGTTGTTGCAAAAAACACAAGTTTTATGCGACGTTTAGTTAAAGAAGGAAATGCGGATCTGACTCCAAAAATAAGAACTCTAAAGACTCGTGACTGATAACAACTATAACGTTAAACAAGGTTTATTAAACATAATATATAAACGATACCAAACGTATAACGTTGGCGATAACTTCTTTAGTCTAAAATGAATGAGCAAGTGAGAAACTCTGTTAGTTAGTGAATTCCTAGATTAGCAAACGCGAATATATAGTGAAATGACAACGCATGTTTGTAGCTCGGAGCGAAGGTGGTGTCGCTCCGAAACAAAGGAAATAATTAATGTGCAACGAAGGCGGCTACAAGAAACAGTTTACGATTGTTTAAGTGCTAGGGCGTGTTGTATTAGAAAACGGGACATCTAAGACCGCTACACTTTAAAGGAAAGACAAAAATTGCTTTGACGTGTAAGATGTGCCGCTAAAATAAAAATACACAAAAATATAAAACACGCATTGCTACAGTGTAGACCTACCATACGTCCTCTTTTTGGAGGACATGTCTTCCTTTTTAACGAAAAGCAAATTGTCCTCCAGGGACAATAAAAATGTCCAAATGTCCTCTTTTTTGAGTTTTCTGTAGCCTATTGACCAAATGTCTAAATGACTTGAAAACCGACCAAAGAGTGTGAATGGGTTGTGGTCATTGTTAATTGAAATTAACAATTTATGGTAAGTTAAACTTTATCGAAATTGGACTATACCTAATGCGTAAAATTCGTCAAATATCTTGTGCTTCCATTTTCTTGGGCACGAAGTATAAGTGTTAATATTCTTTTTCGGGAATGTGTCCTCCATTTTGGTGATAAAAATATGGTAGGCCTATTATAGTGCCGTGCCAATGTTGGTAGTAATGCATCCCGGGCGCTTCATGTTCATTGCGCCCTGACCGTCCTGAAACTATTTAAACGTAAACCTTGTATCAGGGATATCCGTTATAGCTTCGTCCGCAAATTCTTGTGTCAGTATGTTTAAGGTTAGTGTTGTTGTGTATGGCTGTAATTAGCCAGTTATTTGCTAGCTGAAAAGCCACACCTTCAATGCAGAATAACTTCTCCACAGGTAGGCAGTAGGTTGATTATAACACGTAAGGGAACAAGCCTCGTAATAAACTTATTCCACACAAAGAAACGTTAACAACGGTATGATAAAAGGTCCACACTGTAAAGTTTGTTAACGTTTTAATAGTGTTTTATCTGTTCAATGATTTTTGTTTAATCATTTTGTTTACTGGTTTTGCGAAATGTTGGAATAAAATTAACCCCCGATGGAAATTAATAAGTTCATGGTTGAATGCGTTCAACCTTAAAGTTTTATATTTGGGCATATCCCGAATCCCGAAACGAAACCCAAATAGTGCAGTGTAAATTGTTTGTGTCTAACGTGACAAACAATCCCTAAAGTTAGCCAAAAGTTAATTGTTGTTTGCTCTTGTAATATTCATTATCATGTCAGCATTTCCAAAGTCACCCGCTCATAAACCGGCTGATAATAAAGATGGCTTTTTTTCGTTAACTTTGGGACGTAAAAAGAAACAAAAAGAAGGTATAGCTTTGAATAGTGCATTTTAAAAACTTCTGTCATAATCTGAGACGATTGCTATTATAATTTACATAGCAACGGTAGTAAAAGCATTTCAAACTGAAACAGCAATATTATACAAATAATTACCATTTTTTTGAAAATTGCAGTCAGTGATTTGGAGCAAGAAGGACGAGATGCCATTGATGGTGGAGCAGCCCCTATTGACTATGATCCAAGCAACTTTCATTTGGAAGAAAATGAGGAAAGGTCAATGATTGATAAAACTTCATTGGAGGAACCGAAAGTCAAAGAATTAATTAAGGTTCGTTTTTGTTTATGTATTTACTGTTTTTGTGTTTGTCTAGGTTTATTGTGTTTTTAAAATCTAGGATTGCCTTTACTTCCCCTGATTAAAGAAGCAACTGGCCTTGAGATTGTGTTATGCCTCCTTGTCCTTCATATGTTTAGTGCCAAAAATGTTTGCTTGGGCTTTTTATTTATGGACAAAATTTATGAATATTTTTTTATTTAGTTACTTTATAGTTGATAGTGCAATTGTGATTTTTAGGAAGTGTATTTACTTGTAGATTTTGACTGACTGGGTAAACAACGAACTAGTTGAGCAGAGGATTATCGTAAAAGACATCCAGGAAGATTTGTTTGATGGACAAGTACTGCAAAAACTTTTGGAGAAGCTGGGTGGCATTAAACTACAGGTCCTTTTCTACATAGAAAAACTGATGAATTCCTTTGTTTAAATCTTATAGTTTTTAGCATATATTACTGAAAAAATGCAAAATTCCTTCTCTACTGCAAATTGCCTTTATACATTTTAAGGCATTTTTGTATAGGTACCTGAAGTAACACAAACAGATCAGGGACAAAAGGACAAGTTACAAGCTGTTCTCAACAAAGTCAATGAACAACTTGAACTCCAAAATTGGGATGAACTAAAATGGAGCGTTGACAGTAAGTTAAACTGTTGTACAATGCCTAACGCTGATACCATTCTGAGGAAGGTATTTAATTTTATGATTTGTTTGACACCATTGATTATTGAAACAGATATTTGGTAACAAATTGGCATACATTCACCGAGCTCTTACTTCGTGTGTGTTCACTGAAAGTTTAAAATCATGTAGAAAAGCGAAATTATGTGTTCTTTAGTACTGCAGTATGGTCGAGTCGGATATCCATTAAATCGATGGACAAACTTACTAAAATAAAAAAGTTGCATTAACACCAATTGCTTTTTTGAATTATTGAATTTGTTATCTCTTGTAGTGAATGATCAGCTGGTCTAAAAACTATATAGTGCTTCTTGGGAATATTTAAATTTAGATGGTGTGATTTTTTGTGTTTTTATATTAAGGCATCCATTCCAAGAACCTGATTGCTATTCTACACTTGCTTGTTGCACTTGCCACTCATTATCGGGCACCAATTCGTTTACCAGAAAAAGTGAATTTAAAGGTTAGTAAAACTGTTCACTTTACATGCTGTTACAGACCTCAGACATCACCGCATTTTTTGTTCTACATTTTTATATATTTGAGTATGATCATAAATTTTGGACATGAAATGATTGATCTTTTGGTCAAATTGTAGGAACACTGTACAACCTTGCAAATACCGTACCTTACTAAGCCCCTAATTTGATATTAAATAAGTGGGATAAAATGAAAGTTGTGAAACATGTCTTCAGGATTGTTTCGATTGATAAATTTTACCCTATAGCCCCACCAGTTAACTTGTCACAGCAAACATTGTGGTAATTTTTATACTTTACATTAATTTTGTTACAGTCAACTACTTTTTGTGTTTTAGGTTGTTGTTGTAACAAAGAGGGAGGGAAAGTTGGAACATAAGTTAATCAGCGAAGAAGTAACTTCTACTATGGAGTAAGTCTTGACTTTTATGAACTGTTAGTAAACCTTTACACAGTTACTTTACTATGTTACATGTTTAACTGCAATAATGTACTAACTGCATTAGATTTACATGTCCTGTTTACTTGCAGAGAAATGACTGGTGGAAAATTTGGTAAGCATCAACATTTCTTTATTTGTGTCTTATCTGCTGTTTTTAGCATTGCTGATAATTTGGATCCTCCAGTTTTAATTATGTAACTTTTAAACGAAAGTGAAGACCTGAAACTGGTTTAAACAGGGTATTGTTGTTTTACTTCAGAGCGTGATGCTTTTGATACTCTGTTTGACCATGCTCCTGATAAATTGAGCATTGTGAAGCGTTCACTGATTGAGTTTGCAAATCGCCATCTGGAAAAAGTCAATCTCACTGTTACTGACCTTGACACACAAGTTAGTTTGTTCCTTTAATTTTGAACAAGAAAAAAAGTTTGATTATGATTTATTTATATAATTTCTATTATGTTTTCTTAATGTTTTTTTAGACAATATATTTTTTTAATTCAAGTTTAAACTATCTCACTTCATTTTTTGCTGATAACTATTAAAACTTTAACAAATGACTATAATGATTGACAATCTAACCACCTGCATTGTTAATAGCATTATAAAACAGGTGAATGTTGTTGGGTGGACTGAATTATTATTTAAATGTATTGTACACCACCAAACATTTTTTTATGTTTAGTTTGCTGATGGTGTTTACCTGATTCTGTTGATGGGATTGTTAGAGGGATATTTTGTCCCCTTGTACAGCTTCAGTTTGACACCTGAAATTTTTGAGGATAAGGTCCACAACATACAGTTTGCATTTGAGCTGATGCAAGATGCAGGGTTACCAAAACCTAAAGCAAGGCCTGAAGGTTTGTACTGAACTGAATTAGTCTGTACAACTAACACCAGTTTTGTAAAAGTAACTTTAAAAGTAAAAATATGCAACTTATACTGCACTTTGGAAAAAAAATTGCTCACTATGACTATTATATAACTTCTTGGCATAAGCAGTAGTGTTTTATAATGGATACCTATAGGATTGAATTAATCATCTGGCTTAGTTTTTACATGGTAAAATCTGATGTATCAGTTTTTACCCATGTTTAACTCTTCTTCTATTACAGAGGGTTATGTCAATTGAGCTCTAAAATTGTGATAATGTGCAATGAGAAAAAATTAGGACTCTGTAACCCTTGGTTTAAATCAGTGGTTGGCAACCGCCGGTACCGGTCCGCAAGGAGTTCGTTACCGGGCCGTATAATTCTTCAGGTCTAATGCTACAAAACATTTTGCCTATATATCCCGGGGATAATAAACTAATTTAGGCGTTTTATTGCCAAATATTTGTAGTTTCTTGAATACCGGTCCGCGATAAAATTTTAGTTTAAAAAACCTGCCGCAGTGCAAAAAAGGTTGCCGATCCCTGGTTTAAATCACTGATAGATGCTACATAGCTATACTGTCCTTTGAGGACATCACATGTGGATTTAGCAACTGTCATAACCTGAATTTTTTTCTTGCAGATGTAGCCAACTGCGAGTTAAAGTCAACTTTGCGAGTTCTGTACAACCTTTTTACCAAGTACAAAAGGATGTGAGTTTCTATCAAAGGACCAAGCTTTGAATTTTGTTTCGATTTGTCCTGCTCCACTGCTTAGCACTCTCACAAGGATATTAATAAACCTCAGAAGAAGCTTTGAACAAAAATATATGGTAATCTCTTTTTGTCCAAACATGCATGTCATGTCAACTAAAATTGAAAGCTGATTTGGCTTTTGCTCAACAATACCTGAATTAAAGATAAATTAGCTAAAAGATGCATGGTTGTATAAAAATACAATTTTTTTGCAGTTAGTTTTGTTTTGAAGAACATTAATACACTTTGGCTATAAATTCTGTTATTGTTTGAATAAAAATGTATTGTCACTTTCGCAAAACATGCCACTGCAGTTAACATGTAAATTTGTTTTGCTGTCTATGACAGTTCAAATGAAACATTGCAGAAGTATTTGTGTACACAGTGACTGAGGGTGTCAAACATTGGAGTAAACAGGGGGGAGCAAGAGGCCTATTTACAAACAAAATATGAAATTGTGCATGTAGAGTATTATAAGGTGTTTTTTAAAACCCACTGGTATAAAACCCTAAAACCTTTGCTGTTTACACAAACTGTTGAGTTTTTTTATTGCAATACAAATTTAGGAATATAATTTTTGTTTGGTTGTTAAAGTGAGACCTTTAGGTGGTTGGCCATTTTTCACCATTATTTTCTTTTTGCCTTCATTATGTGTGGAGGGAAGTTTTAATTAGGCCCAGGTACTAGTTAACCATATTTACAATTGTAAACCATTACATATTATACCTTATTTCAATAGCCTATGTTGTTGACTTTGTTAAAATTACATTGCAATGTTCGTTATTTGCATCACCATAAAATTATGTTCAGTGATATCGGTTGGATTAAGTTTCGAACTGCCCGTTTTTTGTTTATTATTTTATGCTGCAAATCGTATTCAAGTATTACAGTGTGAATTTGTTAAATTATTATTTTTCTTCCAATGTTAACCGAGTGTACTTCTGTATTTTAACAGCGTAACTTTATTTTTTTTTCACAAATATAACAAACAGGTTGAAAAAAACGTTTTGTGAAAAAACACAAAAGTAAGCAGATTTGCACATGGGCATAAGGCACACCCATTGCCGGATTATTGCTCCAGTTTTTTTTTTGAAACATTGTGAAACCCTTTTTGTCATTGGCGCGGGCATGAAGAGCGAAATGGCGGCATTTCGTGTAGGCGCGTACGTATATGTAGAGAACCGCAAGATAATATATATGACTGTTGCTTATACGCACGTTCTTGTGTTTAGTTCTTTTTTTCTTTGTTTTTCGTACACTGTACTAAACGCCGCCAGATGGTGCTGAACACTTGACATCTTTGTTAAACTTGGCCGAATTGGTCTGGCGCGCCTGACCCATATACAGACATGAAAAACCCTGATCGGGATTCGTCCCCGGGAGAATCCTGGGTTCGAACCCCGTGAAAAAAAAGAATTGGTCTGGCGCGCCTGACCCATATACAGACATAAAAAACCCTGATCGGGATTTTCGTCCACGGGAGTGTCCTGCGTTGGAACCCCGTAAAAAAAACGTGTATTTAGATAGCGCGCAAATTAAACTTGTATTACAATTGGCTTATGTTTGCATGATAGATAAGTTGTAATATTGCGTCAGTCAAAACGTTTACTGGGCAAAGGGATATTGCTTTAAACCTATAGACCACATGGCTTCATCTATAGGTAAATGTACACCCGACAACAAGATTTTGGTTCACCTTATCTTGAACAGGCTTTTATGACACCATAATATTACTTTACCATATTATTATCCATGTGGGGACTGTCTTTAGCCTCAGTTTATTTGGATCGGTGAAAAAATCGTAGTAACCCGGGTCTCGGGGCCCCCTTTAATCAATCCTGTAAGGCCTGTGCCCCGTAATACTACAAAAATAGGTTAAAAGGCTTACCTAAAGCTTGTACGTAAAAATAATTTGTGGTTTCGTCCCCGCCCTATACCGTCTGCTTTATATTTATATGGTAACGGAAAACACACATTTTGACAAAAACAAGCCACACTTTATTTTAAAGTTATGTCCTTGCACACAGTGGTGGGATTCAGCCGGTTCGCAGCGGTTCTATAGAACCGTCTCACGGAATTATATGAGATCAGCGAACCGGTTAGCATTACTGGTTACTGTCAACGGACTTTTTTGACTGAACCAGCTGAAAAATATGACTTTTTGTCATAGACCCGGCTGACAAAAAAAATGATTCCCACCACTGCTTGTACCTACTTGACTATTTAGCTTTTATAATTTACTATCAAGCCACTGAAGTCAGTTTAATAAAAATAATTTCAGTAACAGCAGGGGAACATTTTTTGACGAACATTTTGACGAACTCTCTGATGTGGAATTGCGCACCCTTCAGATATTTTGTTTGGTAATTGTAGCTGTGCAGGACAGAAAATAGCAATAAACACTAGGCGAAAGTAAATCATGCCCAAATTACGATATTTACTCGATTGTAAGCTGTGGCTTATATTGTTTTGTTTGTTTTTTTACCTGCCGTTTGTGCGGCTTATAGGCCTAATCGGGGCGGCTTACAATCGAGGGCGGCTTACAATTTAATTTTATGTTGATATTATTTCTACACTCCAACTTTTTAATTTATTTGGAACCTGTATGCATGTACACATTATACGTCAATATACGTTCTGTTGGGCCTATAGTTATCAACGTAACTATCAGATGTGTGCAAATGGTCATGCTATGTAGCCTAACAACTGAAAGATGTATGAAACAACAGTATCTAAAATTTCAGCTTGCGGCTTGCAATTGAGGGCGGCTTACATTATAATCAGGGTTGCCATCGATTGAAGCCAAAAATAAGGACAACCGATTAATTAAATTTTTATGCGAAACGAAACACACGTTTTTGAACAAATCTTTGCATTTATACGAGCGATGACAACATATTTGCAATATTTTGGCCATAAACAATCTGTTCCAGCAACTCCTTGTTCGTAGAAAATACTAAGTGCATCTCACAACAGGCCGGGCCGACGTTCACTTCTACTTGTAGCAGGGATTTGACAATGGTACATGTTGAAAATAAGACAAAATAAGGACTACAGTCAAAAATAAAGGACATTTCTTAGAAATAAGGACAATGAACTTTTCTAAGACATAGCCTTTCAAACTAAGGATAAATCTTAGAAATAAGGACGGTATGGCAACCCTGATTATAGTTTTTTAACACCTCAACATGCGGCTTACAATCGATGGCGAGTTATAAACGAGGGGGGCTTACAATCGAGTGGATACGGTAGCTGGTTTGTGCAAAAATTCGTTTTTTTGCTGTTTTAAACAACTATGCGTTATAGTTTAATAACACTTTACCTTTGCTGTGTGTAGCCTAATGAAGCCCACTATGTTTCAAACCGCGCGTACAATTAATTGAAGATAGCAAACGTAAACAACAATGCCAATTAAATCTTTCATCCAAAATATAGATACCAGATAAAATTTGTAACTGCTAGATGAAAATATTATAATATTTTTTTTTGTTCCAACGTTATACTTAGTCAGTTTGTATGCTGAAAATAGTACTTTAGACCCAATTTGTTTGCTTTTGAGCTGGCGTTTCTTTGTTGGCAGCAAATCGTGAAAGGTTTCTTTTTTTGTTTTCTATATGTTTTCATTATAACTCGCAATAACCATTCGGACGCGATCGTATAGCGTTCTTCATCTTCTAACTCGCAATAACCATTTGAACGCGATCTTATAGCGTTCTACATCGTTTGTGTCGAAATACAAAACAATCAGAAAAAACGGTAAATATTCCCTATTTGTTTGTTTTTTATAACGTTCTTTTTATACGATTCTGCATCTACTGTGTGGAAATACAGGAAAACAAAATAGACAGAAAGTGTTGATTCATTTGATTTTATACCGCTGTATCCTACACAAACTATTTTATCATTACATCTTGTTTTCCGAATGTTATGACCGTTTTTTTAAATCGGCGCTTTTCACTGACTGCCTGCAACCAGGCGATTGCCGAAAGTGGGACTTGGAAAGGGGGGATTCCCGGGGGATCCTTTGGTAACTGATAACTGAGAAGCGCTGTTCATTGCTCTGAATTTTTTTTTGTGGGACAGCCAGTTACGTGATTTTCCGGTAAACCGCTGGTTATTGGATGGAGGACCCTATCGGAACAGACTCAAAAGTAAGGTTGTTTCGCCATCAAGTAAATTCACTAAAGGAAAGATTTATATGTCAATTGACACTGGTTTTATACCTATACTAAATAAATTAAAGCTTAAGGATGTAAAACTAACTTGAGTGATTTATATGATAAAGCTTTACGTTTGTCTTTGTTATAATTTGTACGTTTAGGGGTAAGAACCAATTGGTTGTTTTTTAATCGTGAAACAATGCATTTAGCATTCAGAAAATGGCATTTATATTTTATACCAACCCCTGGTTGGTGTTTAAATCTCTTGGAAAACATTATTTTGGTTTGTGATAGTACGGACCAATTGTTTTATGTCTTTATCTTAACTTTCAGGATGCTGAGGACGATTCAAATTCATCCTCTGAAGAAATTGCAGTAAAGCGAACAGGATGGGACAATAAAGTCCAATACATTCTTGCACAAATCGGGTTTGCGGTAAGTCATGTTTATGATCAAGTTCAGCTGCATAATCCAGTCATTAATCTTTTTGGTGTGAGAATTCAGATTGATGTGACAAAGCGCGATAGCATTACACCTTGAGAAACATTTTGTTTTAGCATATACATTTACTTTGGCTTTGAATTTACTGGTTAAACTACTGCTATGATGACAAAGGTCTAAAATCAAAAGAAACGCTACACTGTTATTGTTGTCGCTATGTTGTAGTGAGCCTGTTTGGCCTGGTAACCATGATGTGTTATTAACCGAAGACATGGAAATGATCAACATACTTTACGTATACAGGTTGGCCTTGGTAATGTATGGCGATTTCCCTATCTATGTCAGAAGAATGGTGGTGGAGCATTTTTTATCCCATATTTTACCATGCTCGTCCTTGAGGGAGTTCCCCTGTTTTGTCTTGAGCTTGCCATTGGTCAACGACTGAAAAGAGGGAGCGTTGGCGTGTGGAACCATATTCAACCCCTTTTGGGTGGAGTCGGCATTGCAAGCATGATAGTAAGTTGCTTTTTTACACCAAATCTAATTTCATATTGCATCACCGAGCATGTGTTAGTTAATCACTTTTATCTTTTTTTATGTTTATAATGCACAAAATTGATTTTTCATTTTATTTATTTATTCTGTTACTTTTGTGTGAGGACAAACTTATTTTCTTTCTTTGTTTATGTTACCTGTAAAACAAATCCTTTATTTTTTGCTGACCAACAAATCGAAGCATGTCAGTCAATTGTATTTAGACATGAAACAGAATCATCAAAAATAGTTAAAAATGTCTAAATAAATTGCAGGTATGTTTCTTGATTGCCTCGTATTACAACATGATCATAGCCTGGGGATTGTTTTACTTTTTCAACTCATTTCAAAGTCCCTTGCCGAAGTCTGACTGTCCAACAGAAACCATCTGCAACTTTAGCAACGAAACTGGTAAGAGTTTAAACCCATTTAACTTATTGCTATTTTAGATGCAAATATAAACATACTACATGTTTAAATAATCCTCCAAAGTATTTTGTAAAGAGGCAGTGTGCTACTAATACTAGAAACAAACTATCTCCTTGTCTAGCTCCCAACAAATAACATTGATTACTTTTATAATGTGAAAAAGTAGCACTTTATTAACTAACAATATTTAAAACTATTGTATAGTGTAACGATATATGTTGTCAGTAACAATGCATTGAACTAATAGTACAAGCTTTTGTTTTAATACATTTGTAATTGACAAAAAACAACCTGTTGTTTGAATTTCGATATTTTTTGCCGTGAGTTTATTTTGGATTAGGCCACAACTTTGCGGTGGTTACCTTAACAAAATTAATAGACAACTCACAATATGCAACTATTGAATGGCAGGTTCATCTTTACCCCAGTTCTTTTTAAAAAAAAGTGTAATTAGTTCCTAAGCTGCTCAGACGCTTAATACCTTGCTGTTTTTAGTGCCCCTTGGAGAATGTGCAAATACCAGCTCAACATTATATTTCTGGTGCCGGAAAGCTATCAACGTTTCTCCATCGATAGAAGTAGCAGGTGGTGTTGAATGGCGGATGACACTTTGCTTATTGGTCGCATGGCTGATTGTATTTGTAGGAATGTTCAAAGGAATTAAATCATCTGGAAAGGTATGTGTAACGACTTGATTGTCATGACGCTAATACCAAGGAGGGGTTTTAGGCATGTAATCAGTTAGTACGGCAATATCAAGCTGGTTGCGATCTTCTACACACCAGCTTAAACGTACAATGTCATGCATGTTTGATTCAAAATAGTTTACACCTTTTGGGGACTTGTTGATACTTCCCAAACCACACAATTTCAGCCCTGTTTTTGTATAAAGTGGCATGTGTTTGTTCCAGGTGTCACTGGCCTGCGACCACTTTTTTGAAACTTATCTGGCCTGTAGTGAAAAAAGTTTGGTGACCTGAAATTAAAATGTGAACCGCTTTTATGTTCATTCCCCACCCTAACAAATTACCCAAAAACTAAACCGTCGTTAAAATTGCTGTTTTGCTTAACGGTCTACTCAATACATGCATGCGTTTTAAAGACCTACAGCAAACTTCCGAAACCAAACGAAAAATTGTGTCAATTGTTTATTTGCAAAATAATGTGGCAGAAACAACAGGCTAAAGCACGTAAAGTATTTGTGTTTAGTCCCAAAGTATGGTACGGTACAGATACTACACGTAGTATAGGTATCGGCAAGTCACACTCTGGTATTTTTTACAACTTTACGGCTGTGCTGATAATCATAGGCGCCGAGCCGCCGACTTTAACTTTTTCCCGGTTATGCCATATTATATTACGTCACAAAATGACATCATGAAATACCAAATTCATTTTCTGTCGCTGCATATAGTGAGACTACGTTAAAGCTTGCAGTATATAACATTTCACAACGTAATTCCACCACCAGGCCCTTATGCTATTGTTGCAATTCAATGCTTGTTTGTGCGCAGTAACACCGCGTTGCACATTACAAAAAATGAGACCCACTTGCCGAAATTACGGGGAGGCGGAACAATTCGGACAAAAAATATTTAGCTCGAACGTCACCTTACGTCGCAAATTACCATAATGTTTAACATTTATTTTCTCTGGAATAACTATTACTAAAATGCTTTGTTTTTACGCAACTAAGCGCACATACTTCTGGCCTAGTCATCGCAAAATTCGTTTGATGCGTTTTAAAGTCGCTTGTTTCGTTTACAACGTGTCGCCTGTTTAACCCATTGAGTTGTATGTGACGCATTATTAACTTTAAAGTTTAGTGTACTTCAAACGATGACTTAAACTGCAAGAAACTTTCGACAAGCTAACAAGTTAATTTTGTAAATGTACGTTTGTAAAGTAACATTAAGCGTTGTTGTTTTTTCGGTTGAAACTTGACAGTCGTTGTCCTTGCGGTAAAGGCAGTTCGAACAAATAGTGAGCTGTAGTCTCATAATTTAGTTCACAAACGCTAAACTTTTTTTATCACGGGGTTGTTGACGTATAATCCGGGGCTGTGGTGTTTTCCATCCTCCCGTAAGCGAGTGCCAATACCTGTGTTGTGCTTTTTGCCACCCTTTATTGTTTAAATTCCATGCTTCTTAAAGACGTTACAATTGTAATGAATGAGAATAATTCATAGGTTGTAAAACAATAACCGCGATTGAAATCAATTGTGTATGTTACGTATTGGTTCGTATCAGAATAATTTTCACAAAGCATATAACGCATGACTAACGGTGGCCCGATTCTCTGGTATTGAGCATAGCCAAGGTTTTCGTTCGGCCAGGCCTATGCTCATAAGTCATAATATTATTTAGCGTTGCTCGGTAACTTTTTGTCTCAAATTCGCTAACATTTGGCCGACGACATGATCTCCTTTGCCGCGGGCCGTAGTTTGTCCACCCCTGTCCTAAGCTGTTTGTTTACCCCTTACCTGCATCTTGACTCAAATTAAAATATGGAAGATTTGTGATGCAAGTGGGAGTTTGAAGCAACAGCATAACACAACATATTCTTCAGTAAAGTTTATTTAAAAAAACTTTTTTGTAAATTTTATTTCCTAGCTATTAAGGTAAAACATTTTACAACACATATCTCAAATATTGATTACTTTTTTAGGTGATATATTTCAGCGCAACTTTTCCTTACTTCGTTTTGCTGATCTACTTTTTCCGGGGAATCACACTACATGGCGCAGTCAATGGTCTTGCCTATATTTTTACTCCTGATGTAAGTTTGTCAGCAAGTTTTATAAAATAAAGAATTACGTGTGTAATACCCAAAGAACTGAAAATAGCCTTTCACTTTTTAATGGTCCGGTTACTCTAGGGCTGGTTAAAATAAGACTGTGCACGTTACAACAAAGTTATCTGATATGCCTCCATAGGCTTCAATCAGGTAACCTGTTGGTAATGTGTTCAAACCTATCATTCATGAAACAGGATGTCAAAATTGAGTAAATGAATATTTGATATGGGCTTGAAAAAAGCAAACCTGGCTGATTTAGGTTCCCTTCCTTGATGGGGACACATATATACATTGTTTTTGTCCGTATTTATGGGTCCCCTTCCCTGAAGGGGACACATATTGATTTTACTCAAATTGTTTTCTTTTTTTTTCTTTCTTTTTTTTCTTCCCAAAGTTTGTCCGACTCTTTTTTCAATCAAATGTTTGATGGATTTGGCTGAAATTTACACAGATGGTAGATATAGTTATGTAGATGTGCATCCCACTTTGTTTTTTTGGTAACCCCAGTATTTACCCCGCTAGCCCCCTAAAATGGGTATTTTTTCCCCGAAGTTTGTCCGACTCGTTTTTCCATCAAATGTTTGATGGATTTGGCTGAAATTTACACAGATGGTAGATATAGTTATGTAGATGTGCATCCCACTTTGTTTTTGTTGATAACCCCAGTATTTACCCCGCTAGTCCCCTAAAATGGGTGTTTTTACCCAAAGTTTGTCCGACTCGTTTTTCCATCAAATGTTTAATGGATTTGGCTGAAATTTACACAGATGGTAGATATATTCATGTAGATGTGCATCCCACTTTGTTTTTGTTGATAACCCCAGTATATACCCCGCTTGCCCCCTAAAATGAGTAAGTTTTTAAACAGTGTCAGAATTGGCTGAAATTTGGATAGCTTATAGAGTATCCCATTTATAGGTGTCGATTGTTGTGTTCAACCCTGTAGCCCCAACATTTACCCCACAAGCCCCTAAAGTGTAAAACGTATTTGTATGTTACTGGGCACCACAAACGAAAGATTTCTGTTGCCTAATAGTGTTACAAGGGCAACCAGTTGTATGTTGCTCGGTGGTGGGTTGCTTGCTGGACGTTTTTGCGCCATGGCAGTTAGGGGCTTGTTAACAGCCTTATGACGTCAGAAACATTAACGGTTGTTGCTTAAAACACCTCTAGTGGTCGAAATTTTAAACATTGGCGGATTGGGCTGAAATTTTGCAGTACTATTGATTGAGTCATTGTGGTTTTTAAATAGTTTTTAGTTTGTGTGTCGAACCCAATTAGTTACCCTACTAGCCCCCTAAAATGGGTCAGTTTTTTAAAACGTCAAATAGGACATACTTCAAACAATATCTGGGGTGAATCTAATTTTATAGTTTGTATTCTACATAGTATTATTATTTAAGCCCAGTGCCGATCACTGTGTTTTACCTTACAACACCCGACTTTCTCATGGTTATCTCTTGAATTGCATTATTTTTAACTTTGCATGTGTGGACCCATGAGTTTTTGCCTGCAGAAACGACTAAGGTTATAAAAGACGATGGCTAATATGGGACCCAATACAAAATAAGCATAGGAAATATATTAATGTTTTAAAATAGGTTATAGTGTAAATGCAACAACAAAATGTGCTAAGCCACCCTTCTAGTTTTTTCTGTCTAACGCTGGTTTGTTAAACGTGTTTGGTTTGTTAAGGAATTGTGCTTCAAATTTATCATTTTCAGTTTTTAATATTTTTCTAAACTAACTGAAAAACATTTTATGTTGCAGATTTCTGGACTTGCTGACCCCAACGTGTGGCGAGATGCCGCAACTCAAATCTTCTTCTCCCTTGGTCAAGAAACAGGCGGTGTTGTATGGCCGATGATGGTTTGCTTACTGTTCGCATGGTTTATTGTAATTGTAGGAATGTTCAAGGGAATCAAAACATCTGGAAAGGTATATTACCGGTTTGTTGGCGAAAGGTTTTAATCCCAACGCTCTTGCATGCATGAATTACATATTGCATGTCAGGGAATAATTATGGCGATAATACCACAGAAGTGTTTTAGGTAATCAGCTAGTCCGACAATATCTAGCTGGTTGTGCATCGTTTACACACCTTATAATTACCTGCATGTTTGATTCAAAATAATTCACATTAGGTTGAGAAATCCTTCCCCAAAACACCTCCCCAACTAGTATGAAAAACGATAATTAGCAACACAATTGTCGGGGTTTACGTTGTCGTTTTGAACGTCTGGGATTGCCGGGACCATATTCTAAATTCATGTGAGCGATCTTCTGTTGTGAGGATCAGTGCTGGATTAAGGGTCTGCTGGCCTGTAGGCACTTTTTATAAGTGGCCCGAAAATCAGGGTTGCCAACTAAAAAATAGAATTATCAGTGTTGCCATATCATTGTGTGATTTTAAAGTGGCCTGGATTTTTGATTGGCCTGTAGGCACGTGCCTACTTTGCCTAATGGTTAATTCGGCACTGGTGAGGATTGCATCGTGTCAGGCATTTTCTCATTTATTCTCTGACTCACGGGGTTAAGATCATGCGCCGGATTTACATTTTCTGCTGTTGCGTAACAAGGACGGAGTTGTTCAATGTCACGTATCTCTAGGTCCTCGGGGAATAACACGTACTTTAACGCTGCGACATCCATGTCGCTTGATAACTTTTGCTGCCACCCAGCGTGGTTGTTGGTTGTGTCTCGGTCCAAAGTAAAGGGCATCGCAAGGATCCCAACTTTGTAGGAAAGATCTTCTCTTCGCACTATAGATTGACATTTGGTGGCTATTTTCGATTGCTTCCCTTGTGTGGTGTGGGCTGGAGATGCAATTTATTTTTTTTTGAAAACTCTCTGCTTGATCATCATTATCCTCTACGCGGAGCTTCGCCGGTCAACCTTCTCGCGTTTAACGCATCATCTTGGTCAGAATCGGATCTTCGGCAGTCTCTTTTTGCCTTCGAATCTGATGGTTGAACTTGTAAACTCGAATAATGCAAACGGTATCTACATCACCAGCACTTTCTTTTCCATCAAAAACTGGATCTTGACCCAACGGTAAGCGGCTTAGGACATCGGCTTTTGATGCTCTTGAAGTTTTGCGATAAACAATGTCGTACTAAAACTGATTAAAAATAATGCCCATCGAGCTAATCGATTGGCTGCAATGGCTGGAGTAGCCTTATTTTACCCAAACAGCGACAGCAGAGGTTTGTGATCGGTCACAACGATAAACTTTCTACCTAACAAGTATTGATAGAGCTTTTTTAGAGCGTAAACAATTGCTAGAGCATCTTTTTTGTAACGGCTCTAAACTGTTGAGAAATTCGGTGGCTTGCCATAAAATTGAACAGAACCAAGAAACGAACGAAGTGTTGATACGTTGTGCGGTGGACGACTTTTAATGACGTCATTGACTTTGTTACCTTTTCTACTCCGTCTTTCAAAAAAAGTGGCCCAAACACCCCACATTGTTTTGGGTAAATTTGCACTTTTCCAGGCGACAACGAAGACCCTTTTTGTCAAGGTTGAAAATTTATTTCAAGCTCGTAGCCTTTCAAATAACCGAGCTCAGATTTAAACAAGTTTGCAAAAAGTTTCGTTTTCAGCACTCTCGTGCGAGATTGGGTTCAACAACCTTGTCGATAATGTTGACGGGGTTTTCTTTGTAAAGAATGTCGTCTTGAGAAATATGCATCTTCTTAAAAGAGTCACGACCTTACAGATTCAGCTTAGGGATGCTTGAAACAAGTTATATAAAGTTGCAATCACTTTTGGACTGAGTATGTCTAGCCAGAGCTGTAAATGAACCTAGGATTGGCATAGGATGATCGGTAGCAGATTGGTATCGCGTATGCGGGTCTCGAAGCTTCCACTTTCCAAGACTTTTCCAGGCCGCAATGGACAGAAAATTTCCACCTGCAGCGGAATCGAGTTCAATGGTGCAAATTTTGTTGTTGATAGAAATGGGAACCTCCAATTTTGGAACTTTAGCCATTTGATTTAAACATTCTTATAAAACCTGTCGACACATTTTACTTTCATGGATTCGTGGTAAGCTATTTTTTCTACAGACCGACTGTTTGCAAAAACTGCAAACTGGCGTCTTAAATCGACATTCACTTGCGAAATGGCCCTTCTTGCCACAACAATAACAATTATAGGAGTTTGAATACTCGTTATTGACCTCTAGAGAAGGAACCTTCCGATGTCGCTAATTCCTTGGCCGAAACTTGCGTACCTTGTTTACCTCACCTTGTTGCGTCCCTTATAACGGTTTCTTTAGGGATTCGAGCGATGCTAAACTTAACTCGTCACCTTAAATTTTAAAAACGGCCTTTAAGACGGAATCATTTTTCACGGAACAAAAACGTGTGCAAAGTGCTTCATCCAACGAATCCTTATGGATGGAAATCACAAGTGCTGGCGTCTTGACGGATTCGTGCTGTCAGTTCTTGAATTGCTTCTCTTGGTTTGCACTCCATGTCACTAGCGAAACCGTTCTCGCACAACAAAAAGTTTGGGATCAAACTGGTCTTTCATAAAAACCACGATTTTCTCCATCGTCAAATCATTGACTTTCTTTGGCGGCGAACCTTGACCTGCTAAATTAGCCAACAACTTATATACCGTACTAGTCTTGATTGGTCAAAAATCAGCTAGGCAAAACATTTTACAACACATATCACACATATTGATTCCTTTTTTAGGTGATGTATTTCTTTTTTAGGTGATGTATATCAAAGCTTTTCCTTACGTTGTTTTGCTGATCTTCTTTTTCCGGGGATTCACACTAGATGGCGCAGTCAAAGGTCTTGACTACATGTTTACTCCTGGTGTAAGTTTGTCAGCAAGTTTTATAAAATAAAGAATCACATGTGTAATACCCTATAAAGCTGAAAATAGCCTTTAACTTTTCAATGGTCCAATTATTCAAGTCTAGTGAAATTCAATGTTGAGAGGGCTGGTTAAAATAACACTGGGCACATTACAACATAACATAGCCATCAGCTGGGCCTCCATAGGTTTCAGTAAAGTAACATGTTGGTAATGCATTCAAACCTATCATTCATGAAACATGTTGTCAAAATTGAGTAAATAAATATTTAATATGGGCTTAAAAAAGGCAACACTGGCTGATATAGAAACTGACTTGTTTTTGGATTTTTTTAATTTAACTGAAAATCTTTAATGTTGCAGATTTCTCGACTCGTGGACCCTAACGCGTGGCGAGATGCAGCACCTAAAATCTTCTTCTCTCTGGGTCTTGGATTTGGAGGAGTAATCGCCTACTCATCATATAACGATGTGAAGAACAACTGTAGAAAAGATGCACTGACAGTTTCTGTCATTAATTGTCTTTGCAGCCTCTTTGCATCCATTGTCATATTTTGTGTCCTTGCTTTTAAAGCTCATCACAGATCACAGATTTGCAAAGATGCGTAAGTAGAACCAAGATCAAATATATTGTTTGCTGTGATAGCAGACTGAAAACTTTAAAAATTCTTTAGACTGAAAACCAATACTAATTTTATTCATGTATAATTGTTTTCGGTAAAATAAGCACTACATCCTTTTAACTATTAACGCAAAATTGCATGGATTTTCAATCTCTTTCTTGTATTATTCATTTTTAGATATACCTGTCTATAATTTTGTTTTGATATTTTTTTACAGAAACATAGACATCATCCACAACTTTTTTATCACTCTTTGCTTACTGTTTGCCTGGCTGATTGTATTTGTAGGAATTTTCAAAGGAATCAAATTATCCAGAAAGGTGTGTGTAATGACTCCATTAGTGGTTTGTTGGTGAAAAGTTTAAATCCCAGCAGTTTTTTTTTGGTCTTTTTTTTCGGTGAAGTTTGTCCATACACTTTTGGCATGAAATTTTTGGATTTGGATAAAAATTTTACAACTGGTAGATATGGTTATGTAGATGTGTCATCTGTTTCTTTGACTTGATAGCCCCCATATTTACCCCACTAGCCTCCTAAAATGGGTATTTTGTGAACTATGGATGAATTGAATGAAATTTCTATACCTAGTAGAACTAGCGACCATAGTGTCAAATTATTTTTGTATGGTGCTTGGCACCACAAACTAAAGGTTTCTGTGGTGTTATAGTGTTTTAAGGGCAACCAGACATACGTTATTTGTGTTTGTGATTTGCTTGGTGGCTGTTTTTGTACCATGGCTAACACTCAGAAAATGGATAATTTTTTTAACAATGTCAGAATTTAATGAAAATTTGTATAGCTTGTAGAATTTGCTTTTTTATAGGTGTTGATTGTTATTTTACCCTATTTTCTCACAATTCATATTTTTTCTAACATGAAATCAAAGATAGAACATAAAATTGGTCAAACTTCAAACAATTTCCAAATTAAAATTTGTTGTACTTTACATAGCACGATTATTTATGCACAGTACTGATCACTGTGTTTTACTTACAACATCAAATTTTGTAATAGTTATCTCTTGATTTGCATTATTTCCAACTTTGCATGTAGGAACCATGGGTTTCTGCCCGCAGAAACAACTAAAGTTGCCTGTGGCTGGTAAAAGGTCCAGTATAGGGATTATATTAATGGTAAAATGGGTCATAGTGTATGTGCAATGGCAAAATGTGCTGAGCCTCCCTTCTAATTAAGGTTGAATTTTGCAACATTTAAACAATTTTGTTGTTCAGGACTGGATTGCACTCTCTAACAACACTTTGGAAAACTGTGATTTAAAAGAGAAACTAAGCAAGGTACAATACTTCCGTAAAAATGAATTCTTAGTTTCTTTGTCACGCAAAAGCATGGGTGACATATACAGAACCCATTTGGGGTTAGTACATGGGTCTTATTGTTTCAAGTATCTTACCCAGGAAATCATGTGTCTTGGATAAATCCTTTGCTCTAAAACTTCCATGAATAGCGTTTGTTGCTTTTAATTCTTGCACTATGTTAACAATATGCGAGTGAGGATCTTTTCGGACAGAAATTTCCTTATATGTTGATAATTGTGTGTATATTATTTGTAAAAACACGGACTATAGCTTGACACTGCCAGTTGTATGCAACTTTTTTGAGACCGAGTTGATCTGGTACTCAGTCACATAGCTTTCTGGTTGCCAAACTGAACCATTCAACACAGAAATTTGGTTTTTAAATTTCTGGAGTGTTGGAAACGTTTGCAAGAAGGTTCTCAAGCAGTAATTGCTTCCGCAAATGAATAAAAGTCATTGGCGTCTTTGTGTTGTGCACAAAACATTAGGTATGTAACAAAAATGATTATGCCATCTGTTAAAATAACCAAAAAATGATGCTTTTCCAAATTGTTTGACAAGGCGTTAGCAGCCTAACTTAGATTTTCCTTACTCAGGCTGTTTGTGGTTCTTGCCTGTTTTTTTTTGCATTCACCGCAATGATCCACATGCCGGGAGGACCTTTTTGGAGCGTGATGTTCTTTTCTGTGCTCATCAAACTTCAATTAGGATCCATGTTCGGAACACTAAAGGGTATTGTGACTCACCTCAGGGACCTGGGTTTAAAGATAAGAAAGGAGCTCATTGTCAGTAAGTCTATCCGCTGTGTATTTTGTCATGATTATATTTTCGGACAACAAATGCGCTATGCTTACTATGAGTTTGCTGCTGAGCCGCCTACCTCATGGACTGGTCCGGTAACGGCTCGTTTTATTTCCCTATCGTAAAAATGCATTGGTTACTAGGGCATTTATCCCCGAAAAACTAGGGATACAATCATTGTTTGGTGTATTTTAAAACAGAATTGGATCTTTACTATAAAACACAACAGTCACTTACAATCTGAAAGACAGTTAGTCTTAAAACAACACGATCTATTTGTATTTTATTTCCCTATCGTAAAAATGCATTGGTTACTAGGGCATTTATCCCCGAAAAACTAGGGATACAATCATTGTTTGGTGTATTTTAAAACAGAATTGGATCTTTACTATAAAACACAACAGTCACTTACAATCTGAAAGACAGTTAGTCTTAAAACAACACGATCTATTTGTATGGAATGGACTTGTATGTTATTTCAGGCTTTAAAGTTAAACCTAAGCGATGATTTACGACTTAAAATCAAGTGTTTGCAGTATGTTCCTGTTTGATTCTTTTTACTCAACGCCAATACGATTTTTTTCCTGTTTGGGGTTCTAGTTGTGATAAAGCGAACACACCCGCTCATATGCAAAACCAACAAGGATTTTTTTGCGTATTTAACTACTGATTTTTACTATAAAATAGTCAAAATTTACAACTTGACTTGGCAGCTTATCGTACTTATATACACCGCATTTCTTGTAGACATTTCTGGTTTAATACGTTAGTTACTGGAAAATATATTTTAAAAAGAGCATTTGTATTGCAGTTATCCTGGTCGTATTATCAGTTGCTATCGGCCAAATGATTACGCTGGAAAGTGGAATATATGCTTTAGCGTCACCACAAACCATGTCCGACTCAAAGTCCCTTTTGTTTTATCCTCGCCGTTTTGGCACCGATGTGCGAAAGTGTCGTTACGTGTACGCAGTGGCAGAGCAGGGAGTCGAGGCAGGCAACCTTTTGTATGTCTTAGATCGTTCAGCAGGTCGGAATTTTCTTGTTGATACTGGTGCGGAGGTGAGCGTCATACCTCCCACGGGATTAGAGCGCCGCACCAATCCTCCTGGAACTCCCCTAGTTCTTGCAAATGGCACCCATATCCCGACGTACGGTTCACGTCTGGTAACCATGCATTTACCTTTCGGCAATTTTCAATGGCGATTTGTCCTTGCCGACGTTTCTCGACCATTACTGGGCGCCGATTTTCTGAGGTCGCATTCCCTTTTAGTTGACCTAAGGAACCAACGCCTAATCTAACGCTGTAACCTCATAGGCCGAGCATGGTCCACCCGTGCACTCTCGCGCCCGACATCTCCCTCCCGCGAAACTCGACCCCGCTAAAAAGAAATTCCACAACATGCTGCAACTGTGCATTATTCGATGTTCTTCCAGTTATGGGCCTCGCCACTGAACATGGTTCCAAAGTCGTCGGTCGATGGCGCCTCTGCGCCGATTGCTTCGTCTTATCGCAGCTACCAAGTCTGACCGTAGAGTGTTCTTCCCGTCATGGGCCTCGCCACTGCTTATGGTTCCAAAGTCGTCCGGTGGGTGGCGTCACTACGGCGAATGTTTCGTTTTAACGCAGCTACCAGGTCTGACCGAATGCATAAACGAGTCGGATTGTGGAAGTTTTTAAAGGAGATAATTTTTTCTATCAAGCTCTCCGAATCTCTGAAATAAAAGGGACATAGGGTGAAGTAACCTGTACAAGTAGACAAAACGTCCTAGAACTACAGAGCAAGCTTACTGAAGTTCATTGCATAAAAAATATTCGACTGTACGAAAGTGATCTTATGAACGTTGGAATTGGATGGTTTCCTATTCCCTTCTAAAATGAAGTTATTGCAGAAGAATTGAGCCAACGTTATGGGGAAGTTAATAACGATCCACAGAAAGTACAAAGATGGTGTACTATCGAGTATTTCATATACATAATGTGTTTTGGGAAATGCCTGGATGTAAGGTTGACATGGAAAAATCCTTTCATTCTTTTAATCACCTTTTTTGCATATCCTTTGTAATGAAACTTATATGTGTCTATAATGAGACTAGGGAGACTGAAAACATTTGACTGAAATTGTGCATGTAGGGCATTATGACAACTGAAATTAAACCAAAAGTTTTAAACCCACTGGTATAAAAAAATGTGCCCTATTCACAAATTTAAATTTACTTTTGACTTTATTGGTGTTGAGGAAATTTCAATTAGGTACTCTATGGCTGTGGTTCTCAACCTTTTCAGTTTGCGGACCGGTAAACTTTCAAAACAAATTTTGCGGACCGGTGGAGTTTTAAAATCAAACCAAAATGTAATTATGACAAAAATACGCAATTCAAAAGAAGCATGAAAAATTCAATTTATTGAGAAGTTTGCTGCTGTCTGTTTGATATCATACGTGTTAAAAGCGGTTCTAATGAAGTTTCTGCAAGGCGAAGTAGAGTGTTGACTTCCACACGATTTCTCTGTTTGGTGTTGTAACGGTGAAAAGCTTTTCTCAGATAGGTAAATTGTACGAAAAATCAGCAGTAATTTTATTGCTTGTTCACCGCGCTCAGGATATTCGCTTTTAAGATAAATTCTTTAGCTTTCACATACAACTGGTCTTGAATGAGTTGCACTTTAAACATTTTGGCAGCACACAGCATTGTGACGTACGACATCGTCTAAAGCAGACTCTGAACTTTGTCTTACGCCACAATGCTGCAAATCACGGAACGTGAGAAACTCTATCAGTTTAAAATGGGATGTTTTATTTCTTTAATCAATGGACAAGCCATCAACATCTTTCGTTTTGCAATTGAGATATAAAATTGTAATATGTTGGCGGACCGGCAGGAAAGTTGACGCGGACCGGCACCAGTCCACGGACCGGCACCAGTCCGCGGACCGACGGTTGAGAACCACTGGTCTATGGCTCTATGTTGTACACGTTGTTAAATATACATCTTACTGTTTGTTATTCGCATCACCAAAAAAATTATGTTCAGTAATATCGATTAGCTTAAGTTTTAAACTGCACGTGTTTTGTTTATTGTTTTATGCTGCTAGTCGTATTCAAGTACAACAATGTGGATTTGTTTAAAATCTTCCCTTTCAATTGTAACCTGATGTGTTCTTTCGTACTTTAGCAGTGTAGACAACTATGATGATACTGCATTAAAAATTATTAACATCAAACGTTTATATTATCTGCAGTTAAGTTGGAATCCTATCTTTACTGCTAAGGTATTTTGCAGTCTTAAAACAATGGTTTTGTTTTGTCTCGATAAAAGTTGCTGGCTGCATCAACAAGCGCTCAATTACTTTCAATTCAAAACTTATTCTGAATGGATCATGTTGGGAACTGGTGATTGTGGAAAAAAAGTGAACTAAACTGTGTGTCGTTGATACAGGTAAAGTCATTTATGACAGTTCAAACAACTTTTACGTTACAAGGTGAACCAGAGTTGTATGCGGGCCCGATACCGACTCGTTTTTAAGAAGCACTTTTTGGGTCCATAGGTTTGACTGACAGGCCTATAATAAAGAAGACATGCACAATGGACAATTTTAGACAACGGCTTAAAAAGACGTTTTAGGGATGTTTGGTATTAGGTTTTGTCCAGCAACTAGCTACTTAGTTGGGTGATGTATGTTTTAAAAATACGGACACAGAGTCGACTTACAACTTTGAGCTGAAAAAAACATTTGATTTTCGCAGACTCGTGCTTTCTTGTTTAATAAATCAGTTCATTCATGACGTTTTAAATTGGCGATATTTAAAGTTTAGGCATTCATTTTATACATAGTTTTTTCATACAAAAAACATGTAGAGACTAATTTTTTGGATGTTAAGGCTTTTTTGAATATTTCGCTTGCGGTACGGAATTAAGTGACGCTTGTGACAGCCGCCAGATGATGCTGAACACTTAAAATAAAATAAAACTACAGTGGGGATTTTTAAGGGAATTTCCATTTCACGAGTTTCCCGCCAGTTTGCCACGAGGTCATAAAATCAGCAAACATACTTCACTGGTGGTAACCTCCAGGGCATTTGCAACCTAACTGTGGATTTATTTTATTCTCTACCTAAACTCAACTGTCTATTCCACAACAAGCACTTTACACGTTTTTCCTCAAATTAGCATCTGGTTGAAACTTATAAACGACAGGAAAAACTGCTAACAGTAAAATATAACGTATTCGCGAAACATCTTTATTAACGGAACAATGTGTATTGTGGTAGTGCACACATAAAACTGCGTAATTAAATTTATATTTAAATTGGCTTGTGTTTGCATGGTAGGTGGTTTGTAACATTGCGTCAGCCAAAATGTTTAATAGGCAAGAGTAGCCTACATTGTTTCCAACCCAGGCCACGTGACTTTATCAATTGGTAAACGTACACCTGACAACAAGGGTATTTTGGTCCACCTTATCTTGACAGGCTTTTATGACACCGTGACATTACTTAAGCATATTATTACCTTTGTTGGAACTGTCTAGCCCCAGTGACAGTTGAATGTTCGGGTTTGCCTAAAGCAGTGGTTCTCAACTAGTTTCGGGCCATGAACCACAGGCCCAGTAAAAATAATATCATGGACCATTTCTTTTTGGAGCCAGTTTGAAGTACGCATACGAAACAACCATTTGGGCCTAAAAACTCTTTAAAATCGATTTTCAAGAAGTGAGATACAATACTTAACAGCTAACATTTTGATACTCATTCAATATGTAATATGAAATCATCTCAAGTTTATCAACAAATTTAGTAGATGTCCTGTGTGGACCACCCAAAAAGTCATCATGGGCCACCAGTGGTCCATGGACTACCAGTTGAGAACCACTGGCCTAAAGCTTGTGCGTAAACGTTGAATAATTTATGGTATCGTTGCCGCCTTTCCGTTCTGCCTTGCATTTATGGAAACGGAAAACACACATTTTTACAGAAACAAACTAAAGTTGTTTTTAAAGGTATGTCCTTGTACCTACATGCCTATTAGCTTTCATAATTTACCATCATGCCATTGGAGTCACAAAACAGTTTGGAAAAAAGTTTTAGTAACCGTCTGGGAACATATTTTGACAAACATGTGTTCAGTGTTGGTTTTTTGACGTAAATTTTCAATGATTCAAACAATACATGCGTCAATTTACTTGCCAACAACTAAAGCAAAATTTTCAAAAAAATTCCTGGCATATCCTCCTTTTCTCCTAACTCTAAACGGGTCTTATATTTACATGATGACGCATTTTCCTGCCTTACAGTATAAAGGTGTATTATTTGAGTAATATCACCTGAAACATGCGATTTCATGATGACTGAGCGTTAGAAGTCCACTGGTGCGCTACTGCAGTAAAGTTTGCCAGTGTGAGGTCACAATCGGTATTTTTAACGCATTATTTAGACTTTGCCCTTTCCCGCATTCACAAAAAAGAATCAATTTTTTCAAAATAAACTTAGCAAGTTAAAACTGGTAGCGCAGCAACGCTTTAGATATACCTATGCCCGGATACGTAATTTCAGAAGCTATGTTTTAATGTAACGCCAGGGTCCACTCTAGGATATTAGAAGTTTATTTGTCATCAGTCTTTTTGAATTAGTTTTGTAAGTTAAGATTATCGAGTTAGCAAGCAAACCAGTTTTAGCAAAGGTATAGTAGTCTATGATTACTATGGGCTGTAACTGTACTTTTCAATGAAACGACAAACTGAACAACCTCGTGTTGGTAATATGACACTTCCTGAGTTTCGGGCGTATAGCCACGTGAAATCATCTATGTGTGGTGGTTCATTCATATAATCCAGCCTTTCTGATGTGGAATTGCTCACTTTTTAGACATTTGGTTTGGTAATTGCAGCTGTGCAGGACAGAAAATATAGCAATGAAAATTAGGCTAAACGTAAATCATGTCCAAACCCAAACCTGTTGGTTTTGTTAAAGTTCGTTCTTTGCTGTTTGGTATAACTAAACGTTAGTTTTTGCCAATTGAATTTTTCAACCAAAATAATGACACCAGTTTAATTTTGTAACTGTTAGATTGTTTACTGATGTTTCTTTCCTGTCGATCTTAGGTTATTTAGTTAGTTTTTATGTTGGAAATGGTACATTTTAAGTCCAATTTGTTTGCTGATGAGCTTGCCTATGGCGTTTTTTGTTCTACACAAAATGCTTTTAGTGTTAAAAGTCCTATAACTTAACTTGATGTTGATAAGTGTTGAGAAGAATTGGTTTGGCCCATTTAAAATATGTATGCAGCGGTTGGCTAGACAAAAAATTGTAGTTTTACTGCCTGGTAACGCGAGAAGAAGGCTTTAATCTTTGCCAAGCGTGGCAGGCGACAGGCCATGCGTTACGGTTTTCTTCATACAATTCTCGGATTGATAGGAGCAGCTGATAAAATGCTCAGCTTGGCACTCTGTAGTATCAGTTATAGCAACAGTTCTTCTTATACAGTGATATTAGTATGTACTGAAGGAAGGCTGTATTTTCAACGGGCACATGTCTGTTTTAATCAAGATTTGTTTTAAACGGGCACAGTTTTAGTATCTCACGCAGTATCAACTGATATCAGTATCATACTTGACAACAAAAATATTGATTTTTTGGTTACATATTCGCTTTCCAGATGGAACGCATATTTATGTCGTGATGTATATACCTTGCCGTTGCCGTGCCCAACGTGTTGTGGCTAATCGTTTTACGTTATAAAACAGGAAACCAGCACAGCAGTGACATAAGGCGTCAGTATCTTTGAGCGTTACCTAAGCTGTTCTTTGCTCTGAAATTGGATCTTTTTATTTCGTATTTTGTGAGACAGCCAGCTACTTGATTTTCCGTTAAACCGCTGGTTATCAGATGGAAGACCCAATTGGAACAGACTCTAGTGTAACGTTGTTTCGCCATCAAGTTAATCCACCAAAGGAAAGGGTAAATGTATGTTTTGTTTGGTGACTTTAGGCATGTCTTATATAATGTAAACGTTAAATATATTGGGATATATATGTCAACACTGGCTCCATACGTATAATGAATAATTTATAGTTTAAGAATTTGAAAATATTTTGAATGATATATATGGTAAAATTTTACGTTTGTCTTTGATTAAATTTGTATGTTAAAGGATAGGGACCAATCGTAAAAAAGAAAAGACGTTCGGCTATCGTAAAAACGTTAGGCGTTTAGGAAATGGCATTTGTAGCAACCCCAAAGACGGTGTTTAAACTCTTGTACAAACAAAAATCCTTCTTTTGGTTCGTGATGGTACGGATCAGTTGTTTCAAGTTTTTTATTGTGACTTTCAGGATGCTGAGGACGATTCAAATTCATCCTCAGAAGAAATTGCAGTAAAGCGAACAGGATGGGACAATAAGGTCCAATACATTCTTGCACAAATTGGGTTTGCGGTAAGTCATATTTGCGATCAAGTTCAGTTGCGAAATCGAGTCATTAACGTTTGTACGTCACTACAATATATACTGCACATAATTGACATTGCCAATTGGGGTACATACTACATAATGTGGTTCAATTTCAGAGTGTCGTGACAAAGTAAAGGTTTGATGGCATTACAGCGTGAAATGTTGCTATGGAAATGTAAACATTGGTTTGTAAAACATATCCGTTTACTTTGGCTTTGAATGTACGTGGTTGAACGATTGCTTTGATATACAAGCTAAAATCATTGAAAAGAACGCTACAATGTTATTGTTGTCACTACGTTGTAGTGAGCCTGTTTGGCCTGGCAACCGTAGTGTGTTGGTAACTGCCGTTTGTTGACACGGAAGTGATCAACGTACTTTACCTGTACAGGTTGGCCTCGGTAATGTATGGCGATTTCCCTATCTATGTCAGAAGAATGGTGGAGGAGCATTTCTTATTCCCTATTTTATCATGCTCGTCCTTGAGGGAGTTCCCCTGTTTTATCTTGAGATTGCCATTGGTCAACGACTGAAAAGAGGGAGCGTTGGCGTGTGGAACCATATTCACCCCTTTTTGGGCGGAGTTGGCATTGCAAGCATGATAGTAAGTTGTTGTTTTTTACACAAAATCTGTTTGAATATTACACCACCCAGTACGTGTTAGTTAATCCCTTTGTTTGTAAATAGTAATATAATAAATAGTTAAATCTGCCTAATTGCAAATGGAAATAAAAAAGTTTCTCACACGTCACAATCACCCTTTCATTAGCGTTTCCTATAATAATATATTGCGCATAAATTACCCACTGAAGTTAACCACACCCACATTCTGCAGTAATTCACCCTTATCTACGTCGGTACCGGATCGATAATAGCGACCTGGACGTAGTTTGGGAAAAGTACCAGTGATTTTACAGACCAACTAGGGTGGTAACTTCATCCCTAAAGCATTCCATTCCCCTTAGACCAACGGCTTTGTTAGTTTAAAAGGCTGACGCATAGTCGAAGTTCTGTGAATGGCCATTTTCGAGATTACTCCACGCACTCAGATTCGTCATGGGAATTGTTGTTGGTCTTTACGGCGTCCGGAAATGAAATGAAAGCATGAAAGCACGTTTCCCAGCCGAATCGTTGTATTGTTATTGTTGTTTTGTGCGGTATAACGGTAGTAATAATGTTACAACGCATTGGTTCTTGAATTTAAATTTATTATTAAATTACATAACAAAATCTTTGTTTACTTTGTGCCTTTTATGTTAAGAAGAAACTTTTTTTAATTTTGTTTACATATGTTACCTGAAAAACAAAAAACAAAATAAAAAAACCAAAAGTGTTTTTTTTCTGTCAACCAAATCGAAACATCTCGGCCATTTTTATTTAGACGTAAACCAGAATAACTAAGAAACAGTTTAATAATGGCTTAATTAATTGCAGGTATGTTTCCTGATTGCCTTGTATTACAACATGATCATAGCCTGGGCATTGTTTTACTTTTTCAACTCATTTCAAAGTCCCTTGCCGTGGTCCGACTGTCCAACAGTAACCATCGGAAACTTTAGCAACGAAACTGGTAAGAGTTAGAACCCATATGACTCGTTTCTATTTCAGATGCATATATAGTCGTACTACATGTTTTGGCGCTAAGCGGATAATCCCCCGAAGTATTGTGTTAAGAGGCCATTTGCTCGTAAGTGGCGTTATCGCTATTTAATAACAGAGCCTTTGTACTGTGCATAGGTTGGTATTTTATTAACTTAGGTACTGCTGCTAATAGTAGGAACAAACTCTACGTCTGACGCCCAACAAATAACATTGGTTACTTTATAATTTAAAAAGTAAGTAGTACTCCAAATAGCAAAGAATAGTCTAAACTTAGTGCACCGATATGTTGCCGGTAACAACGCAGTGAATCGACAGTACAGCCTTTTGTTTTGATACGTTTGTGATTTGACAACATTATAGGGAATTCCCCGCGGGATTCCCTTCTTTCTTTGTTGACTGCGGGTACTTTCCCTATTGTGTGTAAAGATGCATGAGGGATTTTTATGTTTAACTTTTATGCTACTTGAATTTCGTCATTTTTGTCGCGACTCTGGATTTTGGATTACCGTACAACTTTGTAGCGGTTACCTTAACAAAGCTAGTAAACAACCCCCAATACACTAAACCTTTGTGTAACAGGAGCTATATACCCCATTCTTAGAAAAAATGTAATTAGTTCTTAAGCTTCGTAGACCCCTAATACCTTGCTGTATTTAGTGCCCGTTGGAGAATGTGCAAATACCAGCTCAACGTCGTATTTCTGGTACCGTGAAGCAATCAACGTTTCTCCATCCATAGAAGTAACAGGCGGTGTTGTATGGCGGATGACGCTTTGCTTACTGGTCGCATGGCTGATTGTATTTGTAGGAATGTTCAAAGGAATCAAATCATCCGGAAAGGTATGTGCAACGACTGGACTACGGTTTTGTTGGCGAAAAGTTCTAATTCCGGCGCTCTTGCGTTCATGAATTATACATTGCATGTCGGGGAATATTGCTAGTTGCTAGGTAACCCCCGTTATGACGGTATTACCGCGGAAGTGTTTTTGGCACGGTATCAGCTAGACCTGTAATATCAAACGGGTCGCGCGTCGTCTACACACCACCTGAATCGTACAGTGACATGCGTATTTGATTTCGTTTACACGTGTTTTGTGACCTAAAAGTCGCCATTCACCGGAGTTTCCGCATATCCTTGTTTACAAACACGATTCAATGTATTGTTGATACTCATTACCAACACACGCTTTCATCCTTTATAAAGATTTCCATTAGTACTTCAACGTCAAACATTCAAACAGCCTATCGTCAGCATTCACAGGCACATTCCAATGCCTTTGAGAGTCGTTGAAATGCTTTACTGGACGTTTTTGTATGTAGTGGCGGCCTTTGTGTTGATTTACCGTGATCAACTACGTTGAAGCACGTTTGAAAGGTTCCATGCCTACTTTGTGGTTTAACTTAGCAGTGGATGTGTCCGTTTAGACTCTTGACAAGGTTGTTGTAAGCATATTGGGAAGTATTAATAGCTTAACGAAGCGACGCTTTTCATGTTCACATCATTAAACCTATAACAGTTGCTCATCTGCCTAAATAAGTAGATTGAATACACACAGTGCACTCAACTATCCCTTGCCTATGTTTGCAATCGATAACTTTATTACCAAACAAATTAACAAAATTTATTAGAGTATTAGAACGCATACATGTACATAGCGTTATATATATAGAGCCTTAAAACAACAGTAGTAGCGGTTGATTTGCATACAGTTTGTGTTGCCTTAAGGCAATCAACGAACTGATATCCGATCCATATTCATACTGCCCACTTTAAACTTGCTTACTCCGGGCTAGGCCTCCGTATAATCTCTACCTTTTACTTCTTATCTTTGTTTGAACGCTTGAGCAACGTTGAAAAGCCGTCACACACTGGTTCAGTTGTGGAAGCCACACATTTAGCAAGATTTGGCTGCAAAGGCACTTGGTTGACCAGTAACTAAAGTGCGAAAAAGCAATTAAAATGTATGTTAAAATACACAAACGTTTCAGTTTGTTATACGTTTTTTAAATATAAACTGTTACACCGACATTAGCTTATTCAAATCCTATATTAAGTGTATGATAAAAATAAACGAATTTGGCAGGAGAAAAAAGACCGAACATGTTTTCCTTTTCTCGCCATTCGTTTTCCAGGAAACACAAAAGATTATGTCTATTGTCTGCTTGATTGGTTCAACCCTTATTTCTAGTTCCCTAGCCATTGCAAACACCCATTTCTCGATCGGTAAATTTATTAACCATCAAGTGGAGCGTGTTACATACGTGACGGTATGTGGATGGGCCGACGAACATCCTTGTCTGTATGTCGAGTTGGCAATACCTCGTCTTCTACGCCAGCCAAATAGTCGGCGGCCGATACCAGTCTGTAGGCATCAATTTTCGGATCAGCTTGTGTAGTATACAACTTGGAAAATTTCTTTTTATCATTTAACTTTTGTCTATAGGTAATTTGGAATTTTGGTAGAAAAAGTTTTGCTTCGGTTTGGGATTAATTGATGTTTAAACATCGTTACAAAGAATACAGTCAATGATTTATCTGTACATCTATTTCTTTTTGTATTGGCTTGGCTTATGTACACAACATCAGTGTAACGTATTAAGTTGGGCCCAATAAAACCGAAACCCTTTTGAACAACATAAAAGGTTAGCACGCGTACAATGGTCCTTCAAATTCATCGTTAAAATCACAATGAATAGGTGGCGTTGGTGATTTTGGTGTTACCCGAGTTCCCTTGGTAAAGTAACCGGATGTTTTTATTTAAATTCGTGATCGTAGTTAACGGGTGTTAAGTCACTTTACTCCTTACTATAACGGGTTTTGGGAGTTTATGCGTACTGCATCTCATGTTCTTGACACCACCATTAATTCACTTTTAACATAACAGCTACAGGTATATATACCACATTGTAATGATATCATACGTTGATTAGGTATAATGTTTGCTTCTGTAAATGTTATTGAATTGTCTATTTTGCCTTGAAGTTTTTAAAAAGTTAATTCAGATGACTATTGTTGTTTCCCAAACTCCCAAAAGGGTTACAATTTAAATAACAATTGTTGTTCAAGTTGTGATGTACGCTGTTGGGACGTGCCATGAGCGCAGCGTTTTTAGGCGGACAACACATTGTAAATTGTAGCAGTCGTTTACGTGTGTGTTATCGGTAACTGATAAATTGTTCAGGAGGTTATTTTTTGAATGATAAGGTTGCCGAGTAATTTGTGGTCGATCTACGAAGCTGAAATCAAGACCTAGCTCAGTGGAAACGGAATTTGATTCCTTTCAGACGGCGTTTTTTAAACCTAGGTACGCTGTCTTAACGTTCGAAGGATCCGTGGACACGTTTTTACATACTTTTATACCTTTGCAATGAGTTTGTTTTAGTTTATATGCAACACCATCTCCTTGATAATAGTTGTTGATTTGCGAAAATGGTAATATTAAAACCATTAGGTGTAATGCAAAATTGCCCAAGTATGATTAATAAAGTCGATGTTTGGTGAACTCGGTTAACCACATGCAAGGACTTCCTTGTCTGGACCGAAACTGTATGGTCATTACCCACCGAATAGAAACCGATTCCAAGGGTTTTATTAAGTGTCATGAAACTTAAATTGAGTTTCTATTCTATTTTATGTTTGTACGTACAAAATCCCAGTCGTAGCCGTTTGTGATTCAAAATATCCTGTTGTCAAAACTCTATTGAAATTAGTGAACAAATACTAAAACAAGATCTTTGTTGTGCACACAAGATATGTTGTCAAAACCTTATTGAAATTAGTGGACAAATACTAAAACAAAATCTTTATTATGCAAATAAAATTGGAGTACGTGGCAACGTTAAAGTCAATGCAATAAGACAATACTTTCCATGTGAACTTTTGACAGTCATGCCAGGGCAAAAAAGGGACATAGAAGCAAATATTTACCCAGACAACGTCAATTCTCAAAAGAATCATCCCGAAACACTCAGAAAATCGATAAACGAGCTTGAATACACGCACATCCTTTACAATGGCCCAATACCACAAAATCGCAGCATTAAAAGTATAATAACAAAAACTCACAACAATGTGCTTATGACGTGTTTATGACGTCAATGACGCTTGGATAGATTGGAATGAAACGCGACAGAGCCTTTAATAAAGTGCTGACAATACAAATCAAGATGGAATGATGTAAGTAGGCTACATCTGATTATCTCGTTAGCATTGTATGTCTGATTTACTTTTCAGTACTTTATTAAGTTGACTATGTCAATCGACTAAACAAATGATACCTTTGTTAGTTTCAATGGAGTGGACTTTTGATTTTTTGTCGCAAACGTGAAGATTTCCAAAATAGTCTTTTTTTAAGTTAAACGACTTTTGTACTTACTTGAGTACTCAAGTTTTGTGTATGATACCGAAGGTAGGGTCGAATTAAATTATGATGGTTGTGCTTCGGCTAATGCGTCAAAGAATTGTTCCTTGCAACTTGCACAAACAAGAAAAAATCGTCTCATTAATGTAAGTGTGCATCGCAAGTTGCAAAGACAACCACTTAGGAGGAAGTAAAGCGCCACTTCTACAAAGAAACGTTCATGTACTCGACACTAATTCGACAAAACTTATACATTTCGAGCGACTTTAACCAAGTACCTAAAGATAAATTTTATGGCAAGTGGCTATTAGCTGGTTAGTGGCGTTAGCGGTTACCTTCTGCCACATAGGCCACCAGGAAAGTTGTCACTAGGCTATTGACCTGTCACTGGGCATGATTTTTTTGACATATAGTGCTTTGAGTGTGACAATCTTGGCAAAAAATCGAAGAAAAGCCCTTGATGAAAGGAGGTGTACATTTATGAACAGTTTTAGACGACACTTAAAATACTTTGATTTTATAGCTTTTCGTTGTTGAAAACTCATAATCTTGTGTACAATTAAAATGTGTCTGTTGGACGACGAAAAACGCTTCTATTTCTTAATATGCACGACAGTACAAAGAAATCTTATCAAGTTAAAATTTGTAACGAACTAAAGCTTTTAAAGCGTACTACTTTTTTGCATTTTTTAACATTGTAAAGATGTGTTTAGTTTACCAAACATGTGTAAGTTTTTTCCAGTTTTACTTGTCTTCTAAGAAAGTCATACTTTTACTACTGTGTACAATAAAGCCATGTCAAACAGTTCACTCAAAAGCAATGCTATGGATTAACGCTTCTGTAGTTTACCGTTGGCGCCCGTTTTACTATAAACGGCGTCAGTCCATTGTCTGAAAGAGCGGGAAATCCTTTCATTCTCGTTTCTCCCAGAGTTTTTATGCAAACATTGTGACTTGTTGAAAATTCCAAGGGTTCGGTTGAAGAAAAAAGATTCATAGTAATGGTGAAATAAAAAAACGAATATCTGCACTAAATTTGTTACAAGTACAACTGTTTTGGACCTTAACGTAGCCTATGTATATTCAACAATAGTTTAATTTACATTTAAAATTATATATATAAATCAGTCATGTAGATAATTCGTATAGTCTCGGTTTCGCCTTAAGTGGTGTTTGTGGAAAAGTACCTTCTTCTGTGTGTAGTGGAGTGAAACGAATAGAAAACTTTATTACCTGCACAATTTGATTTAAAATGTTTGCGGGACTTGGAAATGTTTTGAATACTACGAAACTGCTAACACATTTATTTTCTTAGAAATCTACGCATTGGACATTTTATAACGCAAAACGCAAACTTCGAAAACAATATTATCATCCCAAACCAAAACTGACGTCAGTATTTCATGAAATAGTAAAATTCCTGGTAGGACATGACATCATTTTATAGACCTATTTGTAACAGGTGAACTCCACCACAAAAGATAACAATGACGTTGCAAAGCGCTGGAGGCGCCACAACTTCTTGTGAATGAAACCAAAACGATTCGCTCAAGTGATTCGCCACGTTGTGCAGTTTTTCCGCCGTAACGCTTGGCTGAATTCTTTCGCCGATGCTGGAACGTGAAGAGTCGAAAACGGCCAAACGCAGATATGCCCCTTATTTGACTACTCTTTAGATTGGGATTTACTGTGTTCGAACGTCAAACGTTTAATTGCTTAATGCTAAATGATAAACGAACAAAAAACAAATTTGCACATCTCTGTGTTTTTAACTAGCGGTTAGATGTTTATGTTGATATTTAGGATAATTTCCACTTTACTCTATACAACATTTATAAACACGTGACTAGTGCTTCCGAAACGCCCCTTCCAAAACGGACTTTCGTCATCAACGCAGTTTCCTACTGCGTCCAGGAACGCGTAACGACTAACGACTATTTTCCTTTGCTATACTTCCCACAATTCCGCTTCCCCAGTCACTATGTACGTGACTTGAACTCAGCTCTCATCCAAACAAATGCACCCTTGAGCGTCGTATAAATAATTTAGATGACTTGGTCAGGCGCGTCACCAACCCCCACCCTAAACACTCAGCGAATCATCGATTTAAAATTTTCCCCAACGTCCCCCATGACTATGACATCATACGCAAGGCCACGCGTCACCTGATGTAGTGATGACCTCATGGACACCACTTTAAGAGACACTATGGAATAAATAACGTACTGTTTCATGTAAAACTATTAAATCTTTTTTCGTCCGTCGTTTAAGCCAATCAGCTTTCGGCTACGCTCAGTCTAGACGGGCCCGCCCATATACATCCGTGTTATCTTAGTACACCTTTTTGTACTGCGAAACGTTTTACGGTAACCATGTTCGGTTGAAGGAGATGTAAAGTGTTGCACAGAAGATAATAATTTTGTTATCTCGTTCACTTTGATTTTGCGAGACAAGAAATGGCAATAAGTCTGGTTTGATTGGACTCAGTTTAGGATTGATCTTTGTATCCTCATCATTTCTTCATGTTTAGCTATTAATAAACAGACAAGACATATTACATTGGAACTGTTATTGTGTCGTTTCTACCGTTTGTAACCCAGATAGACAAAACGATTTGCTAGGCCATTATTCGTTTATACATTCCAATGTAACTTAACCACATCATTCTGTACCGACATTTTAGCGCCTGTTAGGATGTAATCTTTCAGTAGGCCACAGGAAAACGAGATAACCACCTGTGGCAAGCGACTGTCTGCTATTTTAGCTCCCAGTAATGTCAACGCGATGAATGTATCTGCAACCAATTAAGCGCGACTTCAACGCCCCTTGGCTCGACCAATCAACGACCGTCACGTGGTTTCATGTTGTTTACTAACAAAGCATCTTACAACCGATTATTTTCGAAGGCGTGGCGTGGGTGTGTCTGTTGTCCAGCAAGGTATTGACATTAAACTGATGGAATTTACTGAAGCAAGCTAATATAGTTTAAATCATTTTAAGTTGCCACGTCCATACACTTGTTGAACTCGTCGTGTAGGTTATGAGCTTTCGCAGCCGCGTCTTCAATATTAACAAGACACCTTTGCAGTAATGTACTACATCAAAGCAAAAATGTTCCTTGTTTGCGTCATAGTCCCCAGTCAATGAAACTATCAGCAGCGCAAGGTCTTTTGTGACGTAAATGAAAAAGACTTCGGGGGAGGGGCACTGTTTGTGACGTCATAAGGGGTTAATCTTAAATGCCATCGACTGGGTACTGAAGAGCGTCAATTTTATCGATTTTTGTGTGTTGTGACGTTCATTCGAGAGTGGTCGTCGCTAAGCTGCGATAACAATATGTGTAGTGGAAATATAACAAAAGGTTAGCTTTTGATCTAAAACTGTTTCGATGTAATTTTATTTTTACTTGCGGATGAAACATAACCTATTTAAATTTCAGTTCACGTATGCCCGTGTGCAATGTGAATTAAATACTTGTTTCTGTTTCGAAAACAAAACATGTAACATTTCCAACTGTATTTACCACTTAACAGCATGACCGTGTTGAAAAAAAATATTTTGTTGTGTGATTTATATGAAATATGTCTTACTTGCAAACCCACACAATTTCAAGCCACTGTTGCACCCACAACATGCGTTTGTATTCCATTGCTAGCCACACAATATTATTTGGCCAGCGTTTACTACAGCATACGGTTAAGACGGTCCAAAACGGATGTGCTTTGAATAGCATGTATCATAGTGTCAGGCTTCCTGTCAGCTAGCTCTTCTCCTAAGCTGTTTGTTTACCAATTGCCTGCATTTTACCTCTGATGAAGCTCTACATTTTACCTCTGATGAAGCTCTAGATTTTTAATGCAAGTTGTAGATTTTTTGTAGATTTTAGATGATCTTATAGTTATATTGGATATTTTTACAACACCGATCTCACATATTGATTCCTTTTTAGGTGATTTATTTCAGTGCAACTTTTCCGTACTTCGTTTTGCTGATTTACTTTTTCCGCGGGATCACACTAGATGGCGCAGTCGATGGTCTTGCCTACATGTTTACTCCTGATGTAAGTTTGTCTGCAAATTTTGTAAAATAAATAATTTCAAGTATCCATCGTATTCCTTAACCAGCCGATTCCTCCAAATACATTAACTGTGTAATACCGTGAAGAACTGAAATTAGGCCAACACTTCAGTTGTCTAGTTCTAGTTGGTTGCAATGTTAAGTGCACTGGACAGGTTAAAATAACACTGAGTAGGTTACAATATAATTTGCTTCTTATGCCTTCATAGGCTCCAATAAGGTAGCGTGTTGGAAATGCGTTCAAACTTATCATTGTTTACAAACCTGGATATATAATCAAGAATAGCTAAATATTTGACATAGGCCACAAAGAAAAAAAAGCACCACTGGCTGGTGTAGGTTATATTTTTTTGAAAATTTCCTAAATTAACTGAAAAACCTTTATTGTTGCAGATTTCTCGACTCGCGGACCCCAACGTGTGGCGAGATGCCGCAACTCAAATCTTCTTCTCTCTGGGTCTTGGATTCGGAGGAGTCATCGCCTACTCATCCTATAACGACGTAAAGAACAACTGCAGAAAAGATGCACTGACTGTTTCTGTCATCAACTGTCTTAGCAGCCTCTTTGCATCCATTGTCATATTTTGTGTGCTGGGTTTCAAAGCTCATCACAGATCACAGATTTGCATAGATGGGTGAGTGGAAAATAAAAAGACATTATTTGCTGTGAAAATGGATAATGTTAGATAATAAGCCTATTTACCGATGCAAATTTTATTCATGCGTATTGGTTTAATGAAAAGGGCACAAAAGTTAGTCTTTTAACAAATACCACATAGTGAATTGATTCTCCAGCTATTTCTTGTTTTAGTCATTTAACACATTATTATAGTGATTTTGTACCTGTATATTATTCTTTTTGTTATTTTTGCAGAAACATAGATATTATCCACAACTTTTTTAACACTCATTACCCTGATCACGACCTACGTCATCTCGTCACCGTCTTGGATCGCGAAAATTATTTTCATCATTTAGAAGCAATTGACAACCACGTGTCTCAGGAAAACGAAACTGAAATCGCTGTGTATGAAGTAAGTTCCATTTTTAAATGTTTATGTGCAAGTTTCGTTTTCTATGTATGAGTTTTGGGATTTTTATAGCTTGGTAACCGGTCATTTATGTTAAACTTTTCTTAATTGAACAATTATATTGTTTAGGACTGGATTGCACTCTCTAACAACACTTTGGAGAACTGTGATTTAAAAGAGGAACTAAGCAAGGTACAATAGGTTTTTTTGACCACCCGATTCACAATTATATAAATATATTTCTAGATATACATATTTGTACATGCACATGTATATGCGTACAACATTAAACCGAAAAAACATAATCATGTCTTCATTTTTGGTTCAAAAACATTTTAACTTTTTGAGCGAAGTTCATAAACGCAACCTATAAACCGTGATAAAAACAGTACTGCCGAAGCGCTTGTTCATAGTCAATACATTTTATCAAGATACTATTTAACATTAGTCTCTGTTGTAAAATTTATGCATAAAAGGATATTGGTAGCAATCTCGACTAAGCTAGTAAAAAAATTGCCATAAAAGTGCATTCTTAGTTTCATCGTCACGCGAAAGCATCTGTGTAACAGTCGTTTATAATACCCATTAAGGACCGTGACACGGTTAGTATATCGGTCCTATTGTTTCAAATATTCTAGAAAGGAAATCATGTGTCTTGGAAAAATACCCTGTGTGGTAATGGTTAACAATATGCGAGAGAAGATTCATTCGGGGCAGAAAATCCCTTATATGTTGATGATCATGTTTATACATTTTGTAAAAACGCGGACTAGCTTGGCACCGCCAGTTGTATGCAACTTTTTCGATACCGAGTTGAACTGTTGCATTGCCGTTCAACACAGAAATTTGACTTTTAAATTTCTAGAATGTTGGAAACTTTTGCAAAAATGTTCTCATGCAGTAATTGCTTCCGCAAAAGAATAAAATTCATTGGCGACTTTGTGTTGTGCGCAAAACATAAACATATTATACATAAATTATTACCAGTGGGTGTATTACAAAAACGTTAAGTATGTTACAAAAATGCTTATGCCAAACTACTAAAATCAACGATTTTACAAATCATTTTAACAAGTCGTTAGCAGCCTAATTTACACTTCGCGTTTTTTCCTTTTTAGGCTGTTTCAGGTCCCGGCCTTGCTTTTATAGCGTTTACCGAGGCGATGATCCACATGCCGGGAGGACCTTTTTGGAGCGTGATGTTCTTTGCTATGCTCATCAACCTCGGATTAGGATCCATGTTCGGAACACTGGAGGGCATTGTGACTCCCCTCAGGGACCTGGGTTTAAAGATAAGAAAGGAGCTCATTGTCAGTAAGTCTATCCGCTGTGTGCGTTGTTATACTTTTATACTCGGAACAACAACTAAATGCGTTATGTTTACGATGAGTGTGCCGCCGAGTCCCCTGCCTCATTTGCAGGTTTGCTATCAGCTTAATAGAATTGGTGTCTCTTTTCATTATTTTTATTATATATCCTGAAAATGAAAATGCATAAGTCATTAGGGCTTCATGTACCACCCCCCCCCCCCCTCCCCCCTCCAAAAGACTAAAGATACAATCAGTGTTTGGCGTATTTCAGAACTGCAGTGTATTTTTACTACAAAACACAGTAGTAAATTACCATCTGAAACACAGTCAGTGGCTAATGGCTGTGCATAGACAGCCTTAAAAAAACACAATGTATTCGTATGAGATCCACCTGTTTGTTATTTCAGGCCTTAAAGTCAAACCTAAACGTTAATTTACCACTTCAAAAGGTCAAGAGTTTCCAGTATGTTCCCATTTGATTCTCCTATCTAAAACCTGCCACGTTAGACCACAACAACCCACTTTGTTGTAGAGTTCGACCTAACTTATGCCAAACCGCACGAATTAACGTTTTTACCTCAACGAGGCGGAAAAACGTGAAATACCTGTTTCAGGTTCCAGTTTTGATAAATCGAACACATCCGCTCATGCGGAACACCAATGAAGACTTTTTTGCGTATTTATGCCAGTGGTCCATAAAATAGTCAAAATTTACAATTTGGCTCGGTGGTTAGTGCTTTTTATACATCGCATCTCTTGTTGAGGTTTAATACGTTAGTTTTTGGAAAACATTTAAAAAAAGATTTTTTTTATTACAGTGATCCTGGTCGTATTATCAGTTGCTATCGGTCAGATCTTTACGTTGGAAAGTGGAATGTATGTTCTTGGCATTTTCGACACCTTTGCTGGAACTCTCCCTTTGTTGGTGATCGCTTTCTTCGAGACAATTGGCGTCGCCTGGGTTTATGGGTTTCAGAGGTAAATAAACTTATATTTTACTGTTTGGTTTAATTTGGGATTTGGCAGAAATTTTTGTTCCGCCATGGTATTCGTTTTTTAAAATTTTTAATTGTCAGGTATTTGGCTAACACATCTTGGCGCACAGTGAAACAAAAGAGGCGTTACGGACATTATACAAATCTGTTTCGATCGACTGATCCTCGAATCTGTTTGCAATTTAACTTGGCTGACAGTGGAAAAAGTCGCGTGTCAAAATGTTTATTACAACTTAAGCAAGGCATTCGCAGACAATTCAGACCAAACATGTAGCTGTAAAGCAGGCTTTAATTTAATTGTTTTCTTAATTTTTTTTAGATTTTCGGACGACATCAAGTTCATGCTTGGGGAAGGCCCTGGTTGGTATTGGCGAATCACGTGGTGTTTTGTGTCACCTCTCTGCATGTTGGTTCTCTTCGTGTCTTCACTCATCAGTCTGGCCGTGGAAACTCCACAGTACAAAGCGTACGACGGCAAAACCGAAGTGGAAACCGATTACCCTGGCTGGGGAATTGCTGTTATTGTGTTTCTTATATTTTTAAGCATTACTTGGATTCCAGTGGTCGCCTTTTTACGATGGAGAGGTACGTGCCTTTAGAGAGTTTTGTTGTACACTGAAAGCAACAGTTGCTTTCCAACCAGAGCCCACCTTATGTGTACTCTGTAGCAAATCATAGCCTATAAAGTAGACTGCTATGAGACTCGAATCGGCAAAAACGATCAAAGCTTCGGTATTTTAAAATTTTAGAATTGCCTGGATACAAACATGAGTGACATCGCAAATGTTTACTTGTCGTCCAACATACTGCTTTGGGTATTATATATCAAGTTTCGACAAGTATTTTTACCGTATTCACTCAATACTTAAATTCAAAATATATTAGTGTATAACTTATATAAACCCTATTTCACTGCTATGTGCGTCAGCAAAATGATAAATCCTTTTTTTACCAGGTTATTTAAAGTACCTCTCCGTGGACTCTTCATCAAAGGCTCCACCCATGAACTCCAAAATTTAACTCCAGCTAACCATACTGGAAATCCAACCTTTCGCTGAACAGAGCACAACTTCAAGATCCGGGGTTCGAATCCTGCGACGATAGGCGTAGAGATTCTAGAACTCCGAGCGGCTCCGTTGGGTGTTGAGGGTGGACATAGGGTTGTAGTAAATTGGTCCAACTGCTTCGCTTCCATCGCCGGCATAGGGCTGTCCAACTCTTGTCTGCTAATTAGAGCTTACGTGGTAGAGGTAGATGACGTAGGCGGATGCGTAGTGACGTGGGTAGGGTTCGTGACGTATAGGTGGACATTTAGGGTGCTAGTATTTATTATTGTTATTATTGTTGTTTTTAGCCAATCTGATTCTACTAGGAAACGTAAGAGATAACCCAAAGGGGTTTGTGCAGATCGGTGGTAGGGAATAATCACTTACTTCTTTACCATAAATTCTGCACAAACCCCCATTTTCGGCCAAACTTTAACAGGTGCAATTATGTTTGAGTTTTGCGCTGTTATACTTGACAAAATAATAATAAAAACATTGCACTGTTGCTAACTTATTTTGTGATGTGCAATACCATTTTAAATCATTGATTTAAATATGTTTTAATTGCGGTTCTAACAGTTATATATTGCTTATGTGTGCCAAAAAATTTAGAAATAATGACTACATTATAAATTTCTTACAAAAACAAACATCCACCATAATGCTTTACACTTTAAAGTAACAAAATCAGCTGCGTTTTTGCAATACGTCGTTTTACCACACCATACTATTTTGTAACAATAGACTGCTAGACAAACTAAATTATGGCAAGTGCAAAAAATCTTTCGTGTAAGACAACGTTGGACAGCCCTATTCTAAACCTGCTTTTGTGTCCGTGTTTAATATTTGTGCATTGTTGTTATTACGTTCGAACAAATTTGATTGACAAAACACTTGGTTGTTTAACTAGGTATCTTTCAAACTTGACTAAGACTGTTGTATTTAAGCGAGTTTTTTTGTCATTTGTTAGTTAAAAGACCTCAAACGTTTTCTGCACAGATTTGCATCAAATTGTTTCTTTTTTTCAGCAAATGAAGTAAAATGAAATGCCTCAAAAAAATAAAATATACTGTAGAAACCGACAAATTTGTGTGTATGTAAATGCTAACTTTGAAATGCTCAAATTCGGAATACCGTTGGTGCAATTCACTATTTATATGTTGTTGTTTTTTATTTTGTTTCGCACGTGTCTGAATCTTAGTGTACAAAGCGCAATTTAGTAGAAAAATGAGAAACACTACGTACACAATTTAGGGATGCTTCAAACTAGTACGTTTGCTTTCGAAGTTCCTGTCATTTACTGTAATTCTAACAAATTTTATGGATTAGAATCTAATCATCAGATAATCAACATTTATAATCAGTACCTAGTTGTTATGCAAATAAACTTTCCCTGTTTTGTTTTTTAACAACAATATAGCGTATCAGATTTGTTCAACTGTAATTATTTTTTTTGCATTTAAATATGTTGAGTGAATAACTTCATTACAACATTGTTTTCATGATTTGTGAATTTGGGACTAGTTTCACTGTTTTCATGCGTATGTAGAAAATTTGCGGTGCGAATGTTTTTCCTTTTGTAAATATGCATTGTCGCCATCAACCAACACTGGGATATCTACAGTTACCTTTATTTTAGACTACTCATAGAATTGATCCTGTTGGATTCACAAATATAGACGAAAACTGATTGCGATCATATTTGCTGTGAGTTTTGTGTGTGTATTTATTTGTGAATAAAGACATCAAAAGTAATTTTCGTGTGTAAATTCAGCTGAAGCTAAATTCAGATTTGATACAAGCACCATCTTTTTTTATCCACCATCTGCAAAACAAACATTACATATAATTCAACGTCATCTGATTCAAACGTTGTGTAATATGTTTTAGAAACTAGGCTATGTCAAGTTTGAAATTCAGTTTAACGGGTTTATCAAATTGAAAAAAGGAACAATACATAATTATCACCATTAAGCAACGAGACAAAAAAAATAATTTATTATTAACTAAATTGTAAGTACGAAAGGCTCAGTTTTTAAAACTAGGCTACTACTCTTGATATGATAATAGGAAGTATGACAGTTTAATTAAATCGATATTAAAACGTCATGTTTTGTTGTTCAGACGTTTCTTATTCTTCATTGGTCTATTGAACACACCCACGTTTAGTATTCCAAAGTAGGCTAGGCTACTACTTCTAAGCATTTATCGTCAAAAAATAAATAAAACGGCTGATATAAAATGTTGTTTTCAATTTAAAACGAGTCAAGTATTCGTATCTAAATAGTTGTCAATTTACAATCATAGGAAACTCGAACAAGTATTCAAACAAACCCAAGCAAATGCAATACAATGTAGATTTAGTTATTTGCAGTCGCAAATTGTTCAGTTAATGTAAAAGGAAGACTTCGAACAGCATTCGAATGAACAGCATCTGAATCGGGTATTTGTCATCATGGAGAGTTAAGAAATATCGTATTCGAATAAATGCTGGTATGCAGCTATTCGATTTGCGAATTGAGTGGTGCTCGTTTTTGAAAGAAAGTAAACTAAAAAGTATTCTAATATAGCACAATGGCGGCAAAACCTGTGTTCAAATGCATTCAAATACGAATGACGATTTGCTCGTCTGATCAATAAACGTGCCTAACTCCTGACAACACGGCCATATTCAATGTAGCCTAACCAAGAGTATTAAGCTAACCCACAATAGTCAGAGTTTTTATATTTTCGGTGTGGTGGAAAGGGCACAAGGGAAAACAATACGGAAAGAAAAAAATGTTAAAGTATAGTAGCTTAGGCCTACCATACGTCCTCTTTTTGGAGGACATATAGCCTCCTTTTTGACAAAAACCAAGTTGTCCTCCGAAGACAAGAAAAAGTACCCAAATGTCCTCCTTTTTAAAGAATTTCTGTGTGACAATTATGCCTTTGAAAACAGCCAATTATACATTTTCAGCTTATTTTTTAAAGAAAAGCCTACATGTGGTTTTTCCATTAAAAAAACAAGGTTTATTTTAGTGTAGTCATTATCCGAACTATAGTTCAATACCGTATAATTTCTGAGGCTTTTATTTTTTGAAGACTTAAAGTATTTTTTCATGTTCTTTTCAACAATGTGTCCACCTTTGGGGGATGGAAATATGGAGGCCTAGTAGCTGGCTGCCTAACGGTAATTGATTTTTGTGCCAGGATGAATTTCGCTCATTGGACCCTTGGCAACTAGGGGATTTTTTTAAGCTGAAGGACAATTTGTGCAGAATTGTGGCTGTTTTCCATCGCTTTTTAAAATGTCGCTGGTGGGGCGACTAAGAAGTGGGCTTTTATTAGCTCAGCGAATCACCACACGAAGTCATGGAATCAAGCCCGGAGCGCCCATTAAAGTTTTCAAACGACGGTAATAAATACCGATATTACCCCCCAAAGGCGAATTTATAATGTCAAACTTTGTTAAAATATTACGGTACCTAGCGTTTTACGAATTGAGGACCAATTTAAGTGAAATCTGAGGTTGTAGCTTAAAACTGCAGTATAAACCCACACCTTAAACTGCCATTTTTTGCAGTGGTGGAAGTTACCGAATGGGATACAGATGCGAACCTCCAGATGACCCACTTGTTGAATTCGCAATTGATGGAGTGATGTCTTTCTTTTGGTTTTGGATGTTTTGGCATTTTTACCATTCTGGTGGAACTTTAATAGTAAGTGTTGTTACACTTGTACATGTAATACTTCAAACTATTTACAACAATAAATGGATTTATTAAGAAAACCTTTAACTTTCTTATGAAATCTTTATAAAAGGTGTTTGAACCCTGGTTGCAGTTTTACTGATTAAAGCACCTAAAATATATCTATGGCTGTATTAAAAGGTTAAGATTTCGTTTCAATACATCCAACAGCAAAATTTCTGGCCTGTTAAACAGTTTAGTACAATTTTGCTGCTACAATGTCCTTAACCAAGCAACATAAACCTAATTTATTTAGGCTCAGATTCATTAAAAAACAAATTCAATCTTTGTTAGTCTGAACTTTGTACAGCAACACTATTAAATTAGTTTAACACATTAAGCATATAAATAGCATAGATGCACAAGGGTCACTGAATTAAACATAGCCCTATTGGCTCCCTTTGGCTAAGAAATTTGATGCTGAGGGATCTTGATAATTTATAGAGGGTGTAATTGATAATTGTGTTCTGGCATAATAAATATTTTCTACTTTCAGTATTACTGCGTTTTATCAACATTCTTTTGTATTTGCAAAATCCAACACATGTGTTAAATTTGTTTCAGAACCGTGGGGTGAATTACCACGAGTACACACATTTCACTGATGATGAACTTGGAATTTCAGAGGACTGAAATGTTTTTTGACAAGCGTCTGTTCCGAAATGATTTATGTTTTTGCGTGAAATTCAATACAATACCTTTAATAATGATTCAGCCAACCCAAAAAAATATTCATTTTTAACTGCAATGAAAACAAATGCTCAAACTGAGAGGCTCTGTCTTTATGTTTAATATATACATCATTATCAACAACAAAATATCTGCAAAACCATAACAATTTTAAAAAACAAGAGGTTGCACTTGACATTGCCTTCATACTAAAGTATTAAAAAAGGACACAAAACAAAAGTTTGAAGAGGGCATCAAAAAGCACCACCTGCATTTAAACTGTGATTTTCGAGTTTGCATAGTCATACTTCTTTGTCAAACAGCTTTATATTGCTGGCTTTAATATTGCCAACTAACCAACAAAACCACATTTTCCTTGTTAAGACAAGCATACAATGTCTTACACAGGCACTTTGTCACCACAAACTAGTTTCAATAGAAACGTAAGTAAGTGCATAGAAAAAAACTATTACCAAATTCACATTTTTAGACAACTTCAGTGGAAGAGAATAGACATCAACTTGTTAGTCAGAAATAGCGCCACCGATAACAAAAATTGGGAACATCTAAGTTTAACTAAGTTTAAGATAACAGTAGTAAAGATAAAATATTTACAAATTAAAATAGACTGAAATATGCAATACTATAATTTTTAAGGATAAATGACCTAATGTTTTTCTCAAACTTGACATGAAATATGCATACATTTATGTCTTGGATGCAATATAGAGTATGCCATCAAAAGAAAAACACTTTTAGTGCTACTTTAAAGTAATGTGTTTTGTATTGGGTATGAAAAAAGATGCAACACCACCAATAAAAAGGACAATGGATGCATTGAGTATGGGCACACTGCAGTCTTCCTCAACATACAGACCAAATATTACATTTCCCATCACAGAAGCAATTCTTGAAATAGCTACAAAAATAAATGCCTAATTAAGAGTGGTAACTTAAACAAACAGGAATAAATATATACTTGTTAAAGGATGAGGTTTTTTTTAAAACCAAACTAACTTTAAAACTTAGTTCCTATCCCTATCTATTTGTTTACTCCAACTAGTTCTCTTTATGTTATGATTTCTGGTCGGTTAAAATCCAACATCTGTAATAACCTCCGACTTTGAACCTATACCCAACGAGAAATGTAAGCAAAGACTAAAATAAACCTGTTAAAAATCCACTAGCAGAAGCACGAACAGAAGTTTCGTACATCTCTGGTGTCACAACATCCAAAGCATTCCACACCATTGTTGAGAATGCATTAAACACAGCACCCATTATCACCACCTGTTTAAATATTGTTTTATTTTAGGAAAGATTAAACATAACTAACTAGTAGCATGCTTGGCCACATTCTGGTCATTAATTGAAATAAGGTTTGCAAATTAGGCAAACATGCGTCTCATTTTTAAATATTTTTATTTTTTTAAATTATTAAAGGTGTTGAATATTTTACTGGTCTTAAGATACACAGGAACAAAAATTCCAGAATTAGATATAAAAGATAATTCTTTTTGGTGAGAGACATACCTGCAACTTGTTTTTCACCAACCACATAAACAACACACTCACTCCACTTGCTATAAATGATATAACTGTAAAAGAAACAATTTTACTTAGTTGTGGTTTTGTCAGTCAAATAAATCAAAACAAGATTTAGAACCTACAACATTACAAAAAAAAACAATTTCCTAGGGTTTTAAAACAAGTTTTGCCAAGTAAAGTAGTTGACAATTCACAATATAGTAACATTTATACTTACTTAAAATGATTTTTCCTCCTGTGATATCAATGACAAGTATAGTAAAAATATTTGCTGGAAGTTGGGCTGCACAATCAATGAGCACATCTAGATAAACTTGGGCAGTTGCATTTTTGTGTTGGTGAGACATGTTATGTGCAGCACATGGAGACCCAGAAAAGGCCTCTGCTTTTTCCATTAGGGTTGGAAGCCACATTGATACACTATAACCACTAAATTTCCCAAAATAAAAATAAATGTTGTTAGTTGCTAATAAATTAAATATTTTAGTACATATTTTGTAAAAATGTCCCTTGCATTTTTAAAGGAACACTGTTACAGAAAGTTACAGTTTCACAAAGTAGTGTGGGGTGACAGAAAATATTTTATTTTATACAGACATGCAAACTGGCCACTTCTTTACAACATTGCACACAAGTCCTACTGGTTTAAGATATGTCATTTTATGTGCACATAAAGCCAATACTACAAAAAAATGCACTGTTAAAGAGCATAATTCAGACAGGCAATAGACAGTTGCTCCACTTCTACAAGAGTTGTACTAAGCGCTTACCTGAATGCAATGCAGAAATATATGACAACCATCATAACTGAAGTAATACGCTCAGCTCCAGCACAAACAGCCATGACTTGATGCTTTATTGAGTCAAGAATAGAAACAAAAAATCCAACAACAGAATAGCAAAGTCTCTTTGGTCTACAAATGCAGTGTAACCTCTTATCACCATATCTGAAAACAAAACTTTTCTTCAATCCACTGCAAACAAACCAAACTGAAAAACACTGCAACAACAAATAGAAGTACAAAATGCATGCAACCCGATTCAATACTGTAATCATCTCTTGAAACATTCATGCAGACCAGCATACTCATTTATAAATCATATTGCGCAAAATCTATTAGAATGCTGTACAGACTCAAGACGATTCCCCAAGCATTTCATTTGGCAAGCTATAGGCTTGAAAAATCTAGCCTGTGGTGTGATTTCAACCCATGATAGTAATCTACCTGGGCGTGAGTGCTACCAACTGAGTTACACAGGCTCAGTGGCAGGCCCACCATAAATAAAAACACACGCCTTGCTATATGGAAAAGCTCAGGAGACAGACTTGATTCAGTATAACGGCTTCAATATGCATTAGTAATAGTGTGTTAGTTTTGTTACATGAAAGACTTGTATTTCGCAAACAAAAAACAAAGGGGTCATTATGTTTTTACTTAAAATTGTATCCTCCGCATGCAAAACAAAAAGTCTTTTTTTAACTAGTTTTCATATTATTGCTTGTTTATGATTTAGAAGACCATGTGCTTTTTGAAAATTAATTAAAATCAGCTGGCATAAAATTATTATTATACAGAAATATGTTGGCATGTGAAGTTATTACTATTTTGAGAAAACAAGTAAAGCATGGGGCTTTCAAAGGCTTGCTGATTTCTTTAATAGCCTGATATTTAATTCGTTGGACAAATTTAGAATTGTTTTTCATTATTGATCAATTTTAGGTCAAAACAAAGGTTTACTACTGAGAAATCGAGGCCAAACACAGTTACACAACAATGTATTAAGCAAAATGAACAAACTTAATTCATTCTGGACATTGTGGAATATTTTCACCCAAATAAGATGCAAAAAACCTCTGTAAAAGTGCCATAATCATTGTTAATGGCAGCCACAACAATTAATGGCATATGAAAAACATGTCTAAATACAAACTCTGAAAACCTTAAATGATGAACGTACAATTGAGAATAGGACAATGAAGGATTTTCACATTTCTGTGCTTTGAAAATTGATTGATGTCGTTCACTGACTATTTTGCTGTACTGAAATAAAAAAACAGTGATTGGAGCATAAATGTGTAATTAAAACAATGCAGCCATACATATGGTTTGTTTAATATAACAAAATGGCAAAGTTGACTTTTAAATTCAAACTACAAATTATACCACGGCACTTAACTACATAAAAACTTCAGGAATACATGCACACAGCATGCTGCCAATTTCAGGAAATTAGCTTGGTCTAAGAGGAACTAATTTGTTCAGTGCACACAGTTTAATATCCTGCACAGGTTTTTGGTAAGGTTTGGTTTGGGTGACCGCAAGTGTTTCATTTAAATACCAAAAAATAGCCATATTTGCTTAAACGAATTATTTATTAGTTAAATTAAATTTTGGGAAACCGCTGGAGAAATTTGGGGGACCGTTTCGGGCCCCCAAAACACCTTAAAAAAACACTGATCCTGCATATGTATGTCAAGGAAATATACAAACACAGAAGAAGCTGGTAAACTGAGTGCAAAAAGTAGAACAACGCTAACTTAACCAAAACTCACGAAAACAGGTCTGTAAAAGCACAATCATTTATAAAAAAATCAACACCATTTTTACACAATTTTATTGAGCTTGCAGGATTTTTGGTAAAATAAAACAGGGTGCAAAAGGATTGGACACACTTAAAACCCCCAAAAAACTTTAATATAAATGTAGAAACATAATTAACATCATACTTACTGGAAAAACAGCCTTGTTTGGGTGATTCATCATAAATACCCTTTTCAGGACATTTAAGGCCTCAACATTTCTTCCTTTTTGCATTAAAAACTTTGGACTTTCAGGCATAAGAATAAAAAACAGTGAAGAAGATATGCTGGGCACCGCACACATGATAATAAAAAAACGCCATGGTTGTCCAAATGGGGAAATTGAGTGAAGGTTTCTCTCTGAAGGAAGAATGGCATACCCAAGACCTGATTCAAAAATATGTTTCAACTGTTAAAGGAAATAACAAAATGAAAAAAGAATTCTTTTTGTTACCTAATTTAAATGGGTTATTTCGAAAAGAAAATGTTATGTAAGTATGTAAAGTAAGTCTGTGTGAATTTCATAATTTGGAAATTTTACAAGCAAGCATACCAGCAGTCAATAAGTTTCCAGCCATCCAAAAAGTGGCCAGGGCACTAATCATGGCTCCACGTTTTTCTTTAGGTTGAAACTCACTGAAGTAGGAAAAGCAAACAGGCAAAGAACCACCAGCACTGGAAACACATTATTGTTGACATTTATATTTGCATTTTGTTGCTGTCTTGGTTAATCTCATAAAACGTTATGAATAAGATATGTTAGGATGGGCAACAAAAGAGTCTGAGGTTAAACTAAAGGGCACCATCTTTAATGTTGAGAGGCAAACGTCAGTCAATACTACATGCAAACAGAGCATTGTGATGGCTTGATTGCTATTTACATTGCTCTATACCAGTGGTTCCCAACCTTTTTGTAGTCACGGACCCCTTTTATAAATTTTATCGGTCACCTCTGACGTAATTTAGTCTTTTTTCGTTTCCTGCAATATACATTATTATACTTTCGTTTTTTGGGGGCCGAATTTTATTCAACCTTCACAGTCCTTCAATCTCACTAAAGTTTTGTACTGTAGCAGTCAATGCACTAAAAGAGATAAATTTGTGGTGTACAATACTTAAAACAAAGCACAAAGAATTCTATTGTTAATGTGTCTTGTGATGTCACAATGAAGGTTTGATAAACAGTTTGCACTTATATACAGGATTGTAAAAATGGTTTGGGGACTTAAAAATATTGTACTGTTGTTAATGCTACTACAAATGTTTGCCTCCACAGACCCCCTGAAACCATCTCACGGATTGGGGTCCGCGAACCCCAGGTTGGGAATCACTGCTCCATACATAGCTTTTTAGTGCTTGTAATTGTAAGAAAAATACTTTCCTTTATATATTTCGTTATTTAATGCAAGTCAATACAGAAGTAGTTTGCTTACCCAATACCACTAAAAAATCGCAAAACCAGAATAACATGATATGAGCGAGCAAATGCTGATCCAACGCCAAATATTCCATTGATAGCCAACGAAAATATAACAATCTGTCTTCTACCCCATGAATCTGCCAAAGTGCCCCACAAATAACCACCAACCATCATACCTACAAACATTTAGTTAATTGGTTAAGCCTCTTCATACACACCACAGGTACAGATAAATATTTTCTAAATAAACAACAACTTAAACAATAAGATAGGCATAAAAATGGTCACTTTTAAGGTCCCAAAAGACACTCTGATCACCTTACAATATAAACCGAACTATTTAGGATAATGTAGAAAATAGTAGAGCATTTGTAATTTATAACAAATAATAACAAACATTATGACAAATATAACATATAATTTAGTTTTAACAAAAATTAGTTTTAATTTTTTAACTTCTTGATACCTAAAAACAGCACAATCACCAGCCATGTAAGTTGTTGACTGGACAACTTGAGAGATTCGCGAAGTGATGAAATAGTTAGCGATATACACATGATTTCCATGGCATCACTGGCATTAGCCCATCCACACTAAACAACAAAAAATGTATTTCCTTCTTCGCCTTCTACTTTAATTTTCTCTGTTAAGTATGTGCTTGTATATATGCATGCAAACTCCTATAAATCCCAGGCTCATTAGTTCCTAAAATTTAAAGGTAAATAGATGATTAAAAACATCAAATAAAAACAAACCTGCAACAACAGCAAGAACTGCCATTTACCGAAACCAGTGGCTTGAAAAGCTTCCTCATAGGTAGCAGCAGCACCTAGGATATACAGAAATACCTTTAAAACCGGTTATTTCAACTACTGATACAAATACTTGGCCTAATTGTTAGTGATGGGATGATACCAGGTTTTGAAGCGAGTACCGATACCGAGTACAAGTACCACATGCATATACCTTCGATTACCGAGTACTTAGATGTAGTCTTGTACTTAGCTGTATATCACTGGCTAATTTATCGACCATGGTCGGGGTACAGGCGTGCACACACACACCCTGAAAAACGTAATCGTAACCTAGCGGAACTTATTTCCGATTTTGTGCTGTCCGAAGCAAATATTGGCATAAAGTTGCCCGTATTCTTGTTGGTATCGAAACTGAGACAAAATATTTTGATACCGAGTACGAGTATCGATACCACTGAAATCGTTCGATACCATCAATACCGAGTACCCGTCCCATCACTACTAATTGTAAAACTGACAGGAATATACTAAATTACCTCTCCTGCTTAACAGCATAAAATCAATATTTGATTTTAGCTAGCCCTAAAAGTCATTGATTTATACCACTCCATATTTGCTTGTGAGACATTAAGTATATAACAAGGTTTAATTTAGTGTTACAAGAGTTACTAACCAGTCTGCAGAGTATGACGACTGCACATGCAAGATGTTTTTTAAAAAAAATGCATGCTATTTTTTTAAAGCACACTGAAATTTAACTTAAAGTATTGCCTGGCCATGTTTACCACCCATATCATCTGCCTTACACATAGACTTGGATGTTATTCATGCGCACACGCTGGAGATCTTGTCGACAACTGCCATATTCTGCACACTAGGTTATACAAATGCATGCAAATCAAATAGTCCAAACACCAAATGATGTTAATATGTAAAACAAAAGTTTCAAATAGTCAAACAATGTGTGCTAACTCTAAAGTAGGCCACAATTCACACAATGTTCAACAATTTCCACCACAATATCAAAATGGCAAATACCGTTGTCATTATTGTCATCATCATCATCGTTGTTTACCAGCAGATAAGCTTCATCATTTGATATGCTACCATCAAATGTTAGTTCTGATTTGTCAATTTCTTCATATGAACTGTAACTCTCATCACTGTTTCCACTTGGATTGACTGTCGTCATTCTTATTGTGCAGGTGTTACTTTACTATTTGACATCTTATTTACAACCTGTAAGTATGTTTCCAAACACTTAATTTTGGACATGCAAATAGGTGCAAGGTATTGAGAACAAATAAATTATAGCTGTAAGCGTACAGCAAAAAGAAAAACGTCACAAAATATATTTGGAATTTTGGACAATGCCACACGAAATCGAAAAACGTTCTCTTCTAGCTTCTGCAAAGTAAACAGCTAATCGTTTGTGTGAAGTGCAACGTTATCATGACGTAGTCTCTTGCAAACGGGTCTGCAAAAGCACTGAAAGAAAGCACCCGACCGTTCTTCCAAACGCACCTAGCATTACCGTGCTAATCATTCCAAGACTCACGCATATGTCTTACATTCCTTTATGTCGCAAACGTGGGCAATTATTCTTCCTAGATATTAGGTTGTGCGATGTGACGTAGAGCATTGGTCCACAACCACCGGGCCGTGTAAATTTCAGCTTATGTAAAAAAATTCAGATTACGTGATTTGAAGCATTTTTGTTAAATTCGCGGTAAAGCTCTCCGGTTTGTAGAAATCAGGCATTTTGTTTGTTATTCCGCATTTGCAGTTGTTTGCAATAAGACCTGTGAAGTATTGCTGTGAAAATGTTTTTGTTATGTAGTTTGTCATAGCTTAGTATTGCACGTAATATTATGCTGTTGCAGAAAGTGTTTTTAGCAGACGCGCATCGAAAGAGCCCTACACGTTTGACACGAATCTACCGGTCAAACCGTAAAACAGACTGGACGTGAATTTTGTTTACTCACTCCAGGGTGGTAGCGCCTCGTTGCGACAAAACAAGCTCATTGATCTTATTTCATTCATCTTGTAATGACTTTCATTGTTTAAAATTTCCTGTTTTGTGGAGACCGGTCAGCGACAAAACTTTAGTTTTAAAACCGGTCTGCAGTGCAAAATAGGTTGCCGACCCCTGAGTTACGCGATAAACACGGCTTTCCAATGCAATGTTAAATGCAGAAAATCCTCTTCGCCCAATTTGAACAAACCTTAAAGTACGAATGATTTTTATGCGGTAAGACTTGAACTAATCGACGTCGATTAATCCGGATCTTCGTATAATAGCCTACAGACTAATTTTTAAAACATTCCTTTGCATCGCCAAGTAATGCAAGAATGTCATCCATTAAAGCGGATGGCATTCTGTCACCCAAAGGAGGCATGTAAAATTACCGCATGACCCTCTGTGGGCGCGCAAGACAAAAGATTTCTACCAAGCCTGCCTTGATTGCCTCGTATTTGTCGTCGTTTGGCGGGGTTTCTAGCAGGTCGATAAGACGATTTGCTGTGTCCTGATCTAGAGCCGAAACGACATAGAGTACTTAGTTCGATCTAATGTGATGCGCTTTCTAGAGCGAACTCCGCTTACTGAAACCAAACTCGTGGCTGAGCTGTCCAAAACGTAGGTAACTTAACTGCAATAGCATTCTCTGAGTTTGTGGCTTCTGTCATATTGCAAAACGAACGTTTTTGCACGGTTGGGGTCACCACTGTAGTAAGGTGTTCATGTGAGGTACATCTTAACAGAACAGTGTTTCCCAACCTATGGGACAATATACGTTGCGTAGCGTTTTTTAACATTTCCCAGGGCTTTAAATTGTTGCCTAATAATAATTTTATGACAACTTTACGTGATAATGGTTAACTCCAGTTTGTGACGTCATAAGGTATGTGTTAGCTCACTGTTGGGTTTTGTTTGGCTGATAATGCGTTGAACCAGCTCTAAACTTTGGGCTAAACGGAAATGTTTGGTCGAAAAAACGAAAAATATTTGTTTGACAATTTGATTTTAAAAACTGGGGTAGTATAAAAAACTTTACCGACTTAAAGACAAGTATACAACCAAAATAGTAAGAATGCATGTTCATGGGTCGCGAATAACCACAAAACAAAATTTTTGGAAGTATTTGGGTCGCGTCAAAAAAAGGTAGTAATGTGCGAATACGACGCATAAGGCGTGAGTCAAAGAAAGAAGGCAATCTGTCCGGTTCGCTGTAGTATGCACAAGAACACGATAATCGTTGTGAGAGGCTGTTAAATTGTCTGCACACCAGACGCGGTTGACGGTGACGGCTAGCGATGTCAGCGCCGGCGGTTGTTGGCGGATTTTGCGCGTAACGTTTGACGCGACGTTGGCCCTTCACACCGGCAGTGCGATCGTCAACGACTTTTGTTGCTAAGAAAACTGGGTCAATGTGCTTGACATATTGAGTGTTTCTACGTCTTAACAAAGTTGCTACAAAATTCCGTTTAGTTTATTTTGTGACAAAATATAATGTTGATCATCATTCCACGGTAAAATGTTTCCAAAAACAACTACAACAGCAACATTGGATTAAGTTTACTTCTGTCATTGCTGTTGAAACACACTTTCCTATTTTACAGACAGAATATGTTTCAAAGTTGGCAATATAATAGCAATAACATAAATGAACACATTTTAGAAAACACAAGATTGCAGAAACGCAAAGGAAACAATCATATAACAACATACAAAAAAGGCTTAAATGTAAAAAGATGCATGTACATAAACTTGCACATTGTTGCACAATCACAATGATGTTGTCAAATGGAGAAAAAAACTTGTGTTCTTTGGCTCGTGACAGACTTTTCTGAAGTTTGTAACTTCATCAATTTGCTCGGTGATGTTGGATGAGGTTTTTATTGGGAAATTGCTTTCTATAGTCTGACAAACATGTCACAAATTAATATGTTTACAAAAATATTAAACAATCATTTCAAATTAATTTGCTAAAAACAGCCAAAAACAATTAAAACAAGACAATTTTTACCAATACTATTAGCACGTCATTGACTCCATTATTATTTTCCTGGTAAACAACGATAGAACAACCCACCTACAAACAAAATGACCTAAATCAAGCAGAAATGTATCATAAACAAGTCGAGCACCCGTCGAATACCAAATTTTTCATCCAGCAGTCTAGCGCGGCTGACGGAAAAGTTAAATCCGATTTAACTTTGCCGTCAGCCGTTTCAACCGAGAAAATCACGCCGTCACGGCAAGTCGCTGTCTGGTGTGAATACCCCGTCGATTGCCGTCGAACGCAAAAACGCGCCGCTATCCGCCAAACGCGTCTGGTGTGAATCTTGCTTAATCGGTAACAAATAACAATGCCTTCGTTTACATGTTTGTCGCTTAGCTGCTCACAAGATTGGTTGGATTCTTTTTTGTTGTGTTTGACTCCTTGCAGTATGACAGTGGTTCTCAACTAGTGGTCCATAATGACTTTTTGGGTGGACCACAGGACCACTAAATTAAGTGATAAAGAGATGATCGCACATTGAAAAATCGGTTTTAAAGAATTATGTTTCAAGCGTAAATGGTTGTTTCGTATGTGTACAAACTTGCTCAAAACCGAAATGGTCCACTATATTATTGTTACTGGGCCGGTGGTCCATGGCCTGAAACGAGTTGAGAACCACTGCTGTATGAGATTATAATTTTGTCCGGCCCATCAGATTCCACCCAGTTTTGTCTCTAGTAGCCTACATTGATTCTCAACCTTTTTTGTGTTTGTACATGTAATTCTTTCAAATATTTTTCAGGACAACTCGTGAAAAAAAGTATGTGTAAAAAAGAGGTCATGTTCTCCATAAAGCCTCGTTTAGTAACGTCGACGAAATATCTGATCTTGCAAAAATTTTTTCAGAGCAATTTTGCTTTTGATGTGTAAGTATTAAGTCAATTAAGGAAGGTGCTTCTTCTCGTAACTTTTAGTAAGATATTTAGGCAAACGCTTTCTAAATCATTCGTACTTTGAGGTTTGTTCAAACTCGAAAAAAGGGTTAAAACGCTTGGTAACCATACAGCACCAGCGAAACTTAAACTATACAAATTTAGGTTCAGTAATCCGAAAAATTTAAAACACATACGAGCCCTTGGCGAGTGGAAATATCTAATTTTAAATTATTTTAGTCAAATTTACCAAAGTGTTTCATACGTTTTATTAAACAAATGAATGGAACGTATGGTGATGACTGATGACATATATGTGTTAAAAGTTACAAATGCATGCAGACGCTGTCGCGTAGCTATGAATATGTTTTGTTTCACACCCGTTAGGTTTAGCAATGTAGGTTCTTTTAGCTAGGTATAGGTCACATTTTTAGCATGAGGCAATGTCGTCGTACCACATCGGCGTTGCGCAAACATTTAATAGCAAACAATGTAATTTGAACAAACCATATTTCCGGGAAACAAGTCTGCCCGATGGAATATTTCCCAGAAGTCCTGTCAAGTTTGTTACAACCAAAATTATCCGAATCACTCCGCTACAGTTAAGTGTATTATCGCTACCTTCAGTTGCCCGCCTTCAATCAAGTTTTTAGGTAACAGTTTAGGTAAGAATTTCCGGGCAAATGGCGTTCGAGCAAGTCCCAAAGCCAATTAGTGCTTATGGCAGTTGGGTTCGTTGCGAAGTAAAACTGAGTGGTAAAACTGTGATAATAACTGGTGCAAATACTGGTATAGGGTTATGGACAGCTATTGATCTTGCAAAACGGGAGGCAAAAGTGATCATCGCATGTCGGAATGCTAAGAAGGCTCAACAAGCAAGGTCTAAGGTACAACTTTATAGCATCAGAATGAAATTGCCTAACAAAAAGTCATTATCCTGAGCTTTAACTTATGACTAACATTTACGTTTTTATTGGTATGTGTTGACTTTAGATGTGTATAGAATCGTGATGCGTTAACATAGCAATTAAAAGTCAAAAGTAATTCTAACCTATTTTGGAAATAAATTGTATTTCAGATCATCGAAAAATCAGGATGTCAAGCGGAAAATGTTGTGGTAAAAGTTCTTGACCTTTCTTCAATTGCTTCGATCAGAGATTTTGCAGAAGACATAAATACAACAGAAGAAAGACTGGACATACTGATTAACAATGCAGGTTGTTATAGTTTTATCTGAAAACAAGCAATGTTTCAAAAAAGGCATTGGAACTGCACAAAATTGTCTTATTGCCAGTCAGTAACGCATAGCTCGCATAAAAAAAAACTCTTGCGAACTTGTACAGCAGTGTAAATACTGATTTTACTGTTTTAGGAATAATGATGGGCCCTGAAGAAAAAACTGCTGACGGAATTGAAGCACAGTTTGGTGTTAATTATGTTGGTCATTTTCTGCTTACAAACTTGTTGCTTGATTTGCTCAAGGTATGATTATTTCGGTTGTTTGCTTTTGTTTAACTCATTGAGCGGAACACTATACGCCATTCACGCGTTCGCAGAGAGCTGTTCTAATTTTTCAATGTTACTTTATTTTCGCCAACATCAGGTTGTTGTTCTACTGTATGGTCTAAATTCGCAACATAAAATGTTAAACCTGCCATTTTTTTCAGAAAAGCGCTCCAAGTCGAATCGTAACAGTCTCTTCCGTAGCACACTTGCTTGGACAGATTAACTTTGATGATCTAAACAGCAGTCGTGACTACCAACCCATGAAAGCATATGCAAATAGTAAATTGAGTTTGATTCTCTTTACAAGACAATTAGCAAAATATTTAAACGGTGAGCTGTTGTTGATGCAGTTATTACAAGTATAGACCTAACTCCAAATAAGGTTGAGTTTATGTATAGTGACGCAACAAGCCCGTGAAAAATGTTCGGACCGAAGACCTTAAACACAAATAATTTTTTGGCAAATTTGTATGGTAAAAATTTCTAAGTTTGAAAGAGAGGTCCAACTGTTGACTTGCTGCAGTAGTTTAGTTTACAAACTTGTTTACAAAACACACGTCAATAGCCTCTTGCATAATTGTAAGTCATCTTTTCACTTTTTGCAATGTTTGGAACGCAGCCTAATAATTTGCTTGCAATTTAAGCTCATGTGGTGTCCTAAAATGTTTGTAACCGAAAGGTCAACTGGTCTCCGATAAATATGCAATAGTTCCGCATTTTCACTTCAACCTACAACATTATAATTTTAATATGTAATACGCTTTTTACCACCACCCCGGCAATGTTCGGTGTTGCGAGATTCACCCAACACTTGACTTGAACGTTTCAAAAAGTTTAAATCATTTTTTTTTGACCAAAACATTTGAACCATAAAACACCCCTATGTCTGAAGAGTTTCTTTTGGACAAAATAAGTAATTATAATCCTCTTCAACAAGTGGGGGCAGACTAAAAATAGTAGCCTAGGCTACATTTCTCAAACAAGTAGTAAGTTAATGCATTTAGGCACCGGTGTTACCGCAAACTGTGTCCATCCTGGAATAGTAAAGACTGGAATTTTACGCCAAATTGATACCAGCGCTGGTAGCTTGATGTGGTACTTGATTTTTAACCTCACAAGAATTCCTGGCCTAAACTGGATTCTTAACTGGAAAACTCCTGAGCACGGGGCCCAGAGTTCAATTTACTGTGCAGTCGCACCAGAATTATCTCAAGTTTCTGGGAGATATTTCAGGTTTGCTTAGTTTCAAGTGTAAGTCTAATTAGATTTCTAACTCCAATAATATTTTTAGCGACTGCCATGTGACTGAAGTATCAGACGCAGCTAAAAACGACAATATCGCCGAGAAGTTGTGGAATGTGACATTCGATCTAACCAGAATTAGTTCGAAATCAAAACTTTAAATTTATATTACATTTTCACACTTTTTTGTTTGTACAATTTTAAGGTGCCAGTTTTTTTTGTTTTGCCTCATAATTTTTCTTTCTAGTGAAATGTTTTGACGTTTGTCTTATTCCATGTCAGCAACCAAGCATGTCGCTGTGGGGAATACCCGTTTTGGCGCAAAATTTGGGTTGGTGTTTTGAAAATGTATGAATTGTAAATGACATTGTGAACAAGCGGAACAAAAGCCTCCAGTGCCAAGTTTGTTTTCCTTTAGCTCTGTTTTTAATGCCTATTTGCATTTCTAAGATCTGGGATTTTGAAAAGTCAAGTGTGTAGAAGTCTGAAGTCGTTAAAGACCTGCCTAGTTGGGGTTGGGGATGTTGGATATTTAAACCTTATTTTCTAGTCCAGGGGTGGCCAACCCGCGGCTCGCGAGCCGCATGCGGCTCTTCGCCTGGTTTTATGCGGCTCTTAAGTTGTTGTCGAAGTTTGGGGCCATTGTGTATATTTGGGTTAGTATGTGGCGATCTGGTATAAAAATCGTTAAATTTAAAGTAAAGCTTTAACAATTTATTATTGGTATGGCCAGAAACCTTGCCTTAAAACTGCAACTTTATGTGGCAAATGGCTTGATTATGATGGCATATATTCAATTGTGAACAATGAATGATTGCTCAGTGTTGCGTACAATGCGAATGAGACACAAAGCAATATTTGCAACAAATGTGTTCCAAAGTAAATAATGCTTCAATCCTTTGTTTTTCGGTTTTTGAGCGATTGTTGTGGGTGAATGCATTAAAGACGTCGCAATGAATTTAGTTTCGCCACTTTGCACTTCAGGCACATGCGCGTTAGGTGTTTGCAGTGCCGGATTAACCATTAGGCAAAGTAGGCACGTGCCTACAGGCCAGTCAAAAATCCAGGCCACTTTAAAACCGGTGGAAATTTAGTCATGTTTTCAAAATAATTATTTTCTAAACTAATAAGTATTTACCTTAATAGCTCTGTTTTTTCAGATAAATTAAAGGTTGCAAAAATCGTTAAAAAAGACGAAATGAGACATGTTGCCACCTCAGACTTGGACAACTAGATAATTCTAGTTGTCTAGTTGGGCAAATTAGAGCAAAATGGCGGTAATTCTAGTTCTAATCTAATTTAGAATTATCGAGTAAGCTCTAATTCTAATTCTAATCTAATTCACAGTTTTCCCAAAATCGCTAGTTTGTCCAACGGCACTTTTAGGCATGTAATCTGAGCATGCATATTTTAACCAAAGCGCACAAAACCATGCAATTAACAAGACCAAATAACATCACTGAAACACGTTTATCAGTGAAATTTGGCACTCAGCTCCGTTTAAACACATTTTAGATGGACCGAATCATATTGCTTTAAATGTGCAAATCTACAAGTTTAAATTCGAAACAAACTGAAGTTGGTTGGCTAAAATCTAGTTCTAGTTTGAATTCTAGTTTAATTTCTAGATTTTGAGAAAATTCTAATTCTAATTTTAATCTAATTTGCAAAAAAAGGATATGCTCTAATTTTAATTCTAATCTAATTTGAAAAACCGAAAAAAAATCTAGTTGTCCAAGTCTGTGCCACCTTTTTGATGTTTTTAAAAATTCGCATTTCTGTTGAGTGACGCAACGAAACAAACATGGCGTTGTTAACGTTTGGCGACGTTGAATCAATGATTTTGTTAGCTGGGTATGACTTAGAGCAGGGGCGGGCAACATACAGCCCCCGGGCCGGATCCGGCCCGCGACTGGCCTTTGAGCGGCCCGCAGACAGTTTCGGGTCTTACATGATAATGTGGCCCGCGGCCAAAGTCTGCCGCAATCCCCCACTACTTGCTTACTGCATCAAATTATAGTTGTAACGGACAGTAACGCTCCGCAATAGCAAAAAACATTCCCGCCGTTGTTGCCATTGCACCATATGTCCATTGTTACGACATAACTGCCAACCATGTGTGTGGCCTGCTTTCACAATTTCTTTTGTTTCCACAAGTGTAGCCTAGTTAGTGTTTCAGCAGTATCTAAGTCTGTGGTGTATGCATTAAAATTGCTGTGGTAAATAATTTTATGTTATATCAGTCTAATTTTTTAGTTGGCAACCCTGATTTTCGAGCCACTTACAAAATGTGCCGACAGGCCAGCAGACCCTTAATCCGGCACTGGGTGTTGGGGGCGCGTGTGCGTTAGAATAAAATACCGCAAGTTTTTTCAGCACGGAAAATCTTTTAAATAAACAATTTTTGTCAAGTTAGCCTTCAAATTGGCAGTGAAAAAAGATTTTAGTAATTCACCAGAAATGAATCTCACCGCACGTTATTTATAGAATGAGAAAAAAGGGGGATTTTAATTCATATGTTTTTGTTTGATGGATTCGTTGAAATGAGAGTTTTGTGTGAGAGACAGTGTTTGCACTGACCATTTGTTGTTGAAAATGACTGGCCCGTGATCTGTACAAGTCAAATTGTGTCATTATTATGTTGGTGTGCGACATTTAGAATAGATCTGGCTAAGCACAGGTCTCTGTGTGTGAGGAAGGGACGAGCCATTTAACAAATGTGCTTATGTGTATAACGTGGCTCTTTGTGGTAACACAGTAAAAAATGTGGCTCTTAGGCTTTGACCGGTTGGCCACCCCTGTTCTAGTCAAATGATTTCCAACCTGGGATAAATTTACATTTTTAGGGATTAATTCGATTATATTTTTTTGATTTTTGTGACATGATAGTTTATCACTTATGAACTTCTCTGGATATAAAGAAGCATTGCTTTTTTTCCTGATTTTATACTTTATCTAGGTTTGTTTATATTTGATGAAAAACGAAAAGTAGAAATTGACTGTGAGCAAATCCTTTAAAGATACTGCGTAGTGCACTCATCAAACAAAAATGTGTGGAAATATATCTTTTCTGATTATATTCACCTTTAAACAATGGTCATGTAAATCAAAACCAAAAAGTCCAGGAAAATAGTTATTGTGGCCTACATGAGTGTCGGTTAAATATTGGGTGTCAATTATGAATAAAAAGGTTCCCCATCCTTGACATAATGTTTCACCCTTTTACACCAGCCTGGCAGAATTAAGATAATGACTTAATTATAGTGCAGTCATGAAAATAGGTTGTTACAAAAGCAATATGTTTTTTTACAATCACAGGTTATTTTTGTACAGATTGTTACTGGGTAAATGTTCTTTTTTAATTGGCTTTCACTGTTTTTGTACAAGCCCTAAAATGGATAAATACATAATTGTCATCCAGCATTCGTCACATGAGACACAAAACGTAATTGGTTGGCAACTTCATCAAAGACAATCAGCCAAAATTGAGGAACCAAACATTTTCAACATAATTCAACACAAGCAAATCAAAACATTTTTGACATTCATTAAAATATGTGAAGATGCAGAACAAACCAACAAAGTCAATTGGAAGAAATGTGATGGACCCATTTCAAAGGAGAATTTTGCAAAAGCAATGCTCTCTGATGTTGGTGAAATTCTTATGGAGCTGTCTGATGATTTACCCCCACCAGGCTGTTGTCAGGTATATATTGACTGGCATATTGAGCCACATACTTCCACCAACATTAAGGAGTTAAGCCCAATCCTCGGAGCTTTAAAGAAGCTAAATTTATGGCATCACGCTGACATAAAACTTGTGGATCCCAATTTGTCAGAGGATTCAAACTTAATTGCTGATTTTGTTGGGGGGATTTGTACCTCCAAACCATTTACTTCTCGAAAGTTGAATGCTGATTGCATCTGGAGTGGTTCATTGGATGTTTCTTTGCCAGAATCAAAGTCAGTGAATTCATTTTCAGGCTTCTCAATGTATAAACATTTCAGCCCTATTAGTTTTGTTGATACAAACTGCAGAAACTTTGACACTTTGTCTGACACCAATGTTTGGATCGGTGATGTAATAAAAGTATTGGATTTGGTTGACATGAACACTGTTCCACTTTTATACCGCTCTGATTATTTATTTGTCCTACAATGTGAGGCAGATAATTCTGCTGGTTTAAAGTTGCAACAGGCTTTAGAAAAATACCAAAATGGTGGATTTTTGTGCAAGTTTGACTATGCCATATCAGAAGACCCATTTTCATCATGCAAAGAATTAAGCTCAGAAAACTGGAGAAATGTTGTATTGAATGAAGAAATGAGCTTGGAAAATCCAAAGTTTTTTATGAATTATGACCTAAGGTTGGCACATTTTCTGATCACATTGCCCAAGAAGAAAAATGAGCTAGATTGCAAAGAACTTACATTTCATATGCATGCTCTAAAACTTGTAGATGAGTTATCTGTCAAACCACTCATTGATCAATCTCATACAAATATTTACAACTCTTGCAAGGCTGAATGCTTATCATATGATGGAAATAGAAATTTGCCTTGTATTAATGCAGCTGCTTTGTCAACTATCCATGACAAATTTAGTTTAATTTTGCAGCAAGTAATGAAGTCCTGGAGAAGTCAGTATGGTGATGAAATTTCTGCAGAAAACTTACAACAAATCGTAAATTGCACTGAAGATGTTTGTGATGAATATTTGAGAAACCTTTTGGTAACTGTTCCAGAGCATTTTACTTTCAACCTAGGTTCTGATTCAGAGGGTCAGGACAACAGGATGCCTGAATTAAGTGCCCTTTTTAACAAAGAGTCAAAATTGTCATTACCAATGGCAGCAGTTAAGGCCACTGACAGTGTTATGGATGCATTATGGTCAAATTCGGTTGCAAGCAAAATTAAAACAGGCACTGATAGTAGTCAGGATGTCTTATCCAAGCTGCTTGACAAGAATGAATGCCGGAAAATATTATCAAATCTGTCATCTTTCAAGCAAAGTGCAAGTGAACCACCAAATTTAGAGAAGTTGCAAGATTTTACAACAGCTCTTACAACATCATACCATGGTATCAGTTACAATGTTGATGCTAGGTCATCTGAAAAGCAAGATAGATACTGTCGACGGACAGTTGAAAAGCTAGTCAAGTATGAGACATTTTCTGTTGGCTCTAAATCTCAGGTGCCATCGCCAGCCACAATGAATATTAATGATTCACCTCCGAAACAGGCAAAAGTTGAATGTACTCCTGGCAAGAAAAAGCGCCTTCAAAAAGTCGCAGAAAAGTTGTACAAGAAAAGGGCACAGAGCAGCAGTATCAATACTTCTATGGTGTTAAGGTCAACACCAACTAAAAAAAATTCTACCAACCTGATTAAAGAGAAACTGGCAGCATCTCCAAGTGTGCATAAAATGGAACTTCGTTCATCCACTCCTACAAAAGAACCTCTAAACGCTCGCAGAAGGATACTCAGTTCTGCATCATCCACCAGCACAAAGCGAAAGACATCTCAGAAAACTTATGTTCAGGACAACAAGAAAAAACTGCAGGATTTGGTTATTTGCACTCTTGCAAACAACGGTGTTATGAAGGATCATAAAAAGTTTAACAAATGTGCAAAACGGCTCTATGATGTTAGCATGGCATTTTTAAAGGACCTCAAATCTTCTAAAGGTTTAGAAATGACAATGAAACGAACAGTAGAGGAAAACGTCAAACTTGTGCTTTCATTCGAAATTGGTGGCTCTTGATTTCTAGGAAGATATATGTGGTAGAATTCATTATAAACATGTCAATGTTTATCATTCATTACAAAAAAATGAGGTTGCGTTTGTCCATAGTATTTTGTTTTTACGTTGTTCATAACATATTGTTGTTAGGCCTAACTGTACATTTAAAATCTTAAAACTTAAAAAATCGAATGAGTGAAAAGCACCTTTGTTCAGTGTGTTTGTATAATGCATTAATTGTTTGGTAGTAAACAGCATTGGCGATACATTTAGCTTTTGAAGATTTATACCGTACCACATATCATCACAAATGAAGGTAGATTCGGTGTTTATACTGCCGATGTTCGGTTTCAGCCGGAACGTAATTTAGCGCATTCTATGCACCATTAGTTTCATAATTTATTGTCAATAAGATAAAAAAAAATCTTACAAAATGGGAATCAAACGAATGAAAAAAAACTTTGAGTAAATAAACTACTAATAATAAAAAGAAACAAATAACCAAATGAAAATTAAAGCAATCGGATCATGACATAACATGAATTGGAACTCTCAACCAGGGAGTCGAACCGGTTTGAGCATTTAATTTCATTAAACCCGAACCGCTAATTACGATTTTCGAAAAACCCGAACCGGAGTTGAACCCAATATTTTGTTTGGCGTTGGACCATAACCAGTAAAAAATGCAGTCTGTTTTGGATTTTGTGATTGTTTCAAAACAGCGCACTGAAGAATACACGAGATAGCACTTATTGGGCGTGTCAAAACTAACATTACACAGGCAAAATTCTTTTGGAGTGTGATAAGGCCACTAGTTGATGGGTAGAATTAAATTAAAACGAATAACCGGTTTAAAAACCGCAAACCGGTTCGGACCGGATAATTTTTCCAAACCGGAAAAAAACCCGAACCCGAAAATATACATTTTAAAAAACCTGAACCGAACCCGAACCCTTATAAACAAAACCAAGTGAACCCGAACCGAACCTGAACCGATATGACAAGCGGTTCGACTCCCTGCTCTCAACAACTACAAGGATGCTTAAATTAGTGAATTTTCCTGCAATAATAAAAAAAACACGACAGAAGTGAAAAGTTTCTGCAGTAGTTGGAAGGTAAAATGATAAAGAGCATTCGAACAAGACTTGATTACGAGATAAAATTTGTTCAAACTTGCTCATGTGGTCAAATATGTGAGAGTCCATGCTAAAGACATAAAATGAACAGAGAATAGAAAATTTGATTTGCTTTTTATTATTGTTTTGTGCTAAATATGAATAACAATAAAAAACGGGTGATGAAAAACGACGGGCTGGTTACCATCAGGAAATGATGCCTACGCGGTATTTTTTTACAAAGACCACCAAGCACCAAAAACATATTAATCAATTTTTTTTTAAATGTAAACACGTTGAACCGACTTTACCACATTTAAAATATTGTGGTAACTGTTTTAACCTGATGCTATTCGTTTTTGAAAAGTTTTTTTATACCACATCTAATTATCTATACGCGTCATGGGGATTTTCCCTAAAACCGGAATTTTTTGTATCTCGTAAACAAGTTGTTGTTATTGTTTTCTACTCCCTTGTTTAGCATTTAAAAAGCTTTTTTACATCCAAGCATTGTTATGGTTGTCACGAAATAACTACGTGTAAGTATGAGTAGGTTGGCATATGGTATGAATAAAAAAGGGTGTTTGGAAGTTGTTGTTACTGTTAGTTTAATTTTCCAAAACTTAGAAATAATTTTCTGTAAACGATAGGCTACCACCTATTTATTTCGAAAATTGCCTACTAGTATTGAATATGGCTAATCCTGTAAGTGCAGATGGAAGCTGGGTCCGTTCTGGGGTAAAATTGACGGGGAAAACCGTGATTATCACTGGAGCAAATACTGGAATTGGTTTGTTTACAGCCATTAACTTGGCAGAACGCCAAGCCAAAGTTATCCTTGCTTGTCGAAATTATGAAAAGGCAGAACTTGCCAAACAAAAGGTAGTTTTTGAATAATCCCAGTGCATCTTTTAGTTGAACTGTGTCACTTTGAAGTTTTGTTTTGCAGATACTAGCTGAAGCAAAGTGCCCAGAGGAAAATGTGGTTATTAAAAGTCTTGATCTTTCTTCTTTTGCATCAATCAGAAAGTTTGCTGAAGACATAAATACCACAGAGGAGCAACTTGACATACTCATAAATAATGCTGGTAAGTAAATTTTGAAAAAAAGTAATGATAAGGTAATGGTTTAGTCAGGTGTGAAAAACTTGTACTGTTTGTAAATTATTTTCAAGGAGTTATGATGTGCCCTGAAGGTAAAACCGAGGATGGGTTTGAGATTCAATTTGGTGTCAATCATCTTGGACACTTTTTACTCACAAACTTGCTTCTTGACCTCATAAAGGTATTTTTTCATTTATATGCTGTGATCTTAAGTCTGACTGCATTTACCAACAAAGGCTTAATGTTCGCAATTAGCTGAGCTTTCAAAAATAGGATTGAGTATAAAAGTACAATACAAATTTAAAGGTATATTTTTTATGTTTACAATTTCCTTTTAGAAAAGTGCTCCAAGCCGTATTGTAAATGTTGCTTCAGCATTCCATAAATATGGTACAATTAATTTTGATGATTTGAACAGTAACAATGGTTATTCACCCATAAAAGCTTATGGACAAAGCAAGTTGTGTAACATCTTGTTTTCCCGCTTTCTAGCCAAAACCTTGGAAGGTTTGTACATATAAATTAGTTATATTGTGATTTATAATATATTTACACATACAGTATGACATAAATAGTTGAAAATCAATAGGTGTGGAATTTACATCGGTTGGTTGAGTGGTTAGCATAACCATTAAGGTAGTGGATTCTAATCCTACCGCATTTAGTTCTGTTTTTCTCCTGTAAACCGAAATGATATTGCTTTGAAGCCAAAGAGTATGATTTATGTTTAACACCCCATAAACAAAAAAGTGAAATTTATAGTTGTTGTGTAACTGCTTGAAAGAGTATGTAGCTTAAAGGCAAAATTGTGCTGAAAAGAACAGTAATTAAAACTTGGTAATTTAAATTCAGGAAAACGTGTTTTTTTTTTCTGGTTTCATTAATAAAAAAACACCAATAAAAATAAAAATGTATAGACCAATGTACTAGAATCAGCAAGAAATGGTTTGTGCTTTATTTTTCACAATTCCCTGCATGTAGACTCCTATTTACCACATATAGCCTACAAAAAATTAAAATACTTTTAACAGGCACAGGAGTATCAGTATACAGTGCACATCCTGGCGCAACAAAGACAGACCTTCAAAGACATGTTGATGCCCCAACAGGAAATCTTTTTTTCAAGTTTTTCTATACCATAACACAGATGCCTGCATTTAGTTGGGTAATGAACTGGAAAGTCCCTGTACATGGTGCACAGACTTCCATATATTGTGCCATTGCACCAGAGCTACAGAATGTTACTGGAAAATATTTTAGGTATTGCATTTTTGCTACAAAACATTATTTAAACATCTAAATTTGGTTAAAGTATTTTTTTTTCAATTTTAGTTTTTAAAAAAAAATAGTTTTTCCAACCAAGATGTCTGCAAAAATGTTTAAATAGGCAGCAACAGTAAACACTGCTGTTTAGATACACAAACCTTACTGAAAAAAATATTTTTAAAGTTTTATTAATGGCTAAAACATGTCCAAATTGTGCATGAAATAATAATAAAACATGAAATAAAAGTTATGATGATTTTTAAACTTTTCTTGATTATTTTCAGTGACTGCCACATTACAACAGAAAGCGAGGACGCAAGAAACGACCATGACGCAGAAAGATTATGGAATATTAGCATGAAACTCACCAAAATAAACGAATAGTTTCCACAGCAAACAAATATACACATCTTACACTTATTTACAAATATTTACAACCTGTTTATGTCACATTTTGTGGACGTGCACAACAACGTGTGTTAGTGCATAAATGGTCACAGGTATGATTGTGTAGTTTTGCGCACAAAGCTGTTTGGTAACTGAAGATTTGACGAAGTTGAACCGAAAAAAAAAAAAAACTGTCAAACTATAAAGTATTGACGAAAACGAAAATCCATTGGTGGTTTTCATTGATTGACATGGTAAATAACGTCAATTACAGGACGCAGCCACACTGCAGGGTTTCTACGGGAGAGAAAACAGGAGAGTTTCAGTGCGCTGCTTTGTTAAAGCCAGCATCAAAATAGCACCAACACGTAAATACAACGAGAAAGACTGTTTGATGAAAATGGCATAACTGACCTCATTATCACAACTCACTAGGGCGGTGTTCGTCCATCACCATCACAAACAAATTTATGTTTACTTCAGACTATGTTGCCAAACCAATTGTAAATGCAGCGTGTCATAAAGAAACACCTCCCAAAAAAACCAAGAGAGAAACGGGTGTTATGTTTGTTTTTTTCTCAACGATATCTGGTCAGCCAGGTGGCGTGAAATGTAAAAGGAAACCAGTTGTTCAATGCGGTCTGTACAGGTCTGTAGTTTAGCCTTCAACAAAGTACTACAATGAGTGATGTTCCGAAACAAATAAGCGTCAATGGAAGCTGGGTGCAATGTGATGAAAAGTTAAAAGACAAAACGGCGATAATAACCGGGGCAAACACTGGAATAGGATTTTGGACAGCCGTTGATCTTGCAAGGCGTGGGGCAAAAGTTATATTAGCCTGTCGAAATGTTGAAAAGGCGCAAGAAGCAAGAGCACAGGTAATAGCTGTTTTTTGTTATTTGCTTTAACAATTTTTTGTGTATGGGAGACTGAGCTGGGACAAGCCGTATTGTCCGGTTTGCTAAATACATTTTGGTTTTATGTTCGTGCTTTATCAGTTTGCTACTTTTCCAGTAAATGTATTTATTTTTTTAATGTGAATTGGTTTGCCCAAACATTTTCACACATCGGCATTGAATTTGTGAGGGACAGTGGGGTACAACCACAGATTGAACGTTTTATCGAATCATACAAAATTCCATTAGACATAAAACAAACAAGAACATGTATAAAAAAGAGAAAAAAACTAAATAAAATATTAATATTATAATGTACATAATATAATATTTTTTTTATTTTTTTAACTTTGAATTTTTATAGAAGTGCAAAGAAAAAATGTGCAATTCCAATCTAATTTTTTTTAAATATTACGAAGTTAGAAAAAAAGTAACTAAACTTCTTTCTTCATTGTGTTTTAATAATAATTTAGAAAATTAGTTATAATGTAGTAAATTGTTTCCAGCATTTAAATCTAATCCCAATGCTTGGAGATGAAAATTTTGTACATGAAAAACTATGATTCAAATTTTACCTTTCCTATTTTGTTACAATGCTGTATCCTACTACCAAGCTGTTAATGATGCATATAATGGCATTTATCGAAATTTCGTCATAAAACAACAGTGGTTGGTAAAATTCAATTAGGTTTACTGAACAAAATGAACTGTTTAAATTAATATTTTTTAGGAGAAATATAACAATAGTGGTAGCTTAGCGACAATCATTGAATACTTTATTTTTATTAGTTTAAACAAACTCAACCAAACTTATACAAGAATGCATTTTGCATGCATTACTTTGTTAAAATGGTTTTGCCTTTAGGTTGTTAAAGAAGCAAAATGTTTAGAAGAAAAAGTTGGCCTCAAAATTCTTGATCTTGCCTCGTTTGCTTCAATCAGGAAGTTTGCTGAAGATATTATTGCAACAGAAGATAAGCTCAATATACTCGTAAATAATGCCAGTAAAATCAAATGCTATCTAACCTAAACAATTGTTGTTATATTGCTGACACATTAGTCCTATCTGTTTCATCTTCCAAAAAAATCCATGCAACAAGCAAAGTTTACACAGATTATTATACAAATGTTGTTGAATGCAGTTTTTAAAGTTAGTTATGTTTATCCCAGTGTTATACTTGCATCAAGCAAAATTGCAAACTTTTTTTTAACTAGGAGTAATGCTCTGCCCTGAAGGCAAGACTGAAGATGGATTTGAAACACAGTTTGGTGTTAATCACCTTGGACATTTTCTTCTTACAAATTTGCTGTTAGACTTAATAAAGGTTTGCTTGGGTATAACACGGTTTTCTTTTTTAAATAACTTTGGCCACAGATTTTTTACTAACTCTTGGTCATTTTTGTAATATGTAATAAAAAACTGAGATTGGAAAATATTTTCCAAGTACCAGGATTAGCCAATGAATTTACATGGAATATATATGTATATATATATATATTCACCTAACTGGCATCTTGAGTTGCTTATTCAAATAGAAATAAGCAATGTCTTTATTGTAATAAAATATATGCTTTTAATATATTGGTTTAATATTGTTTTGCTTTGGTTGTTTTTGCAGAAAAGTGCACCTAGTCGCATTGTAGTCCTTTCTTCAATTGCACACAAGTATGGTAAAATGAACTTTGATGATCTAAACAGCAGTAAGAAATATGATTCTTGGGCAGCATATGGACAGAGCAAGCTAGCAAATATTCTCTTTAGCAGATACCTGGCAAAACAACTAGCAGGTTTTGATGCTTAGAACATCAATTTCAATTTTCCTTGTATTGTTTTAAATTAGGGAAAATAATTAGCGGTAACCTTTTATTGTTAAAGCTCATTAAAACATTAAGCGTAACAAAAGAGATGCTGTTAAATATGGTAGTTGCCATATTTGTAACTATATAACAATGCTGTATTTCTGTAGAATTATTTTGTCGAATTTTACAGGTACAAGGGTTACAGTGAACAGTGTTCACCCTGGCTCTGTAAAAACTGAACTGCAAAGACACATTCATGCTCCCACTGGAAGTTACTTATTTAAATTTGTTGTCAACCTAACTCAGTTACCTGGATTTAGTTGGTTGATGAAATGGAAAACTGCTGAACATGGAGCACAGACTTCTATTTACTGTGCTGTTGCACCTGAACTTGCAGATGTCTCTGGGAGATATTTTAGGTGAATATTATAAGTTGGTAGAAATACAAATGATTGTTCTGTTTTGTGGTGAATCTATACTTAATGCAGTAAATAAAAGAAAAAATGTTGTATCAGCAACAATACAAGATGGGTGGCTAGGGCAACTGCCTTGTGTTCACAAGGTTGTGAGTTCTAATCCTATCTAGGCCACCTGTGTTTCCTTTACAGGAAACTTAAATGACATTGCTTTAACTCACTGGAACTTAGTGGATTAAAACAAACCAAAGTAACTTTATTTATCAAAAAGAAATCTAGTAAAAAAAATAAATATTTAACGAACTTACAATATAAACTAGGTGACAGACTCATTGTCTGCATTTAGGTTTGGCTGGTTGATTAAGGATAAAAATGCATCAAACAGCAAGTATAACTAACTTCATGACATTGTGAACTGTTAAACAATCATATCCTTGGGCAAAAACACAAATTCAACTGTTAAACTAAATTACAATAACTAATAGTTCACTATGCTTTTCGCACAGCGATTGCAAAGTTGACAATGAAACAACTGCAGCGCAAAATGATGCTGATGCAGAGAAACTGTGGAACGTCAGCATTGAACTGACCAAACTGAATGCATGATCATACCTGCTTGTAACAATAATGACCTTTTGACGATATCTTGCACTAAAACATTTTTGCATGGAACGAACTCAGCTCCATTAATATTCTTTATTGTATGTGTGGTTGAAAAAAGTGCTATGTGAGCTGACTTTGATATTAAACATCTATTCATTTTTCCCTCTTCGGTTAGTGAGGTCTGTTAAATATTGGGATTTTGTACATGTTGATCTCAGCATTTAAACCTGTTGTCTTTTGCAACCAAGCAGGCTAACATGCCTGTATGTCAAATGAGTGGCCGTTACATTATGCTCGACTTACATTTATATTCACTCGACTGCTATAAATGAATGTAAATATAGACTCGTAATTACGTGACATTACTAATATTCTCGCTCTTGACTTAGTAAACCATCACTTTGCTAGTATGACACCTACATTAAATTTAGCTATTATTTAGTTCAAGCTGAAAAATTTACTTTTAAACCCTTTTTTGCCCCATGGAAACATTATGACCAAAATTGACTGTTAATATTCTTGTGTTGAAAACTGTCAGTATATTTTCAGTGACCGAATAGTCAGTGTGCACTATTTCTTTCTTTCCAATAAACACTCTTGAAGAAAACACAAGTCCAAGATTTTAGCAGTTGAATTTTATTGTTTAGAAAGTTGTTTGCGATACTTATATCCTGCATGGTGCAAGCAAAAACATGCAAAGTTCACCAAGGCTGGAGAAAATATGAAAAAGCAAGATATCTATGATTGCAATCAGTTGGTCAATAAAATAAACAAGTAGACACCACCAACAAAGGTGGGGCAAAACTTTGGAACATACAAAAAAAACATCGACAGGAATATTGCCTGAACTTTTGCAAATCCAATCACCAGTTTGAAAAAAATTGCATACCAAAGTTATCAGGTTGAACTTTATTAAGTAAAAACTGGTTTTAAATCTGGCTTTTGTGCAAAATAAATACTGCTAGACTGTGAGCAAGAAATCCTCAAATTGGCCATTGTGTTATCACTACTTTGTTTTATTATGTTGTTGTAGCACCTTCATCTTCTTCACCTGAAATATACCAAATGTGTTTGACAGAATATATCATATAAAATCATTTTAATCAAAATCAATGTACAGTGCTATTAAATTTTTCAAAAGTTCAGCAGACCTAAATTAAATGTAGAAATGAAACCAAATACTAAAATGCAACTTTTATGGGTTTTACTACATTACAATATTTTTTTTAAAAGCTAGATCGTTCAATGCTAACAGCAGGTTCTATTTTTTCAATTCAATTTTTGCTACCTTGTTGAACACATCTCCATAGTCCATAGTTTGTACCAATATGACATTGCCACAGTCGTACTGTTCCATCTTCACTTCCACTTGCATACAATTCACCATCAGGTGAAAAACGAACAATGTGAACTGGTCCAAAGTGACCTTTATATGAATCTAATTCAAACAAAAGTGTGGACATATGATTCAATCCGATGCCATAACTGTAGCCTACGCTTGCTATTAAATATAATTGTGTGTATTGTCCTTGCAGCCAATAAGTCCAGAAGGTCAGAAAATTTGTTTTGCTAGGAATCATTGACTGTAGTTTAACAAATGCCAAAATGGTTTAAAAAAAACAATTTTGTTTTGTTTTTAATTTAGACTTATTATTTAGAATTATTTTTCATGTTACTCTTTTTATGCAAAATCTAAAGGTAAATTTTTATTTATGTGTCTATGCAGCAATATAGATTGGTGTAGTCCGTGGGTGAACCACTGGGTCGTTTGGGGTCAAACTTCAGGAGGATCAAATTTGGAACAATAACTAACATCTGTGCAAATTTCAATAAATTTAAAGCACTCTTTCTTGACCAAAAGCATTTAACAAAACAGCGTTAGACAGAAATGAATATTTGGGGTTTAAGGGGTGAATCGAAAAACAAAATTCTTTGAAATATCTTATATTGCACCAAACAACACAGCATATCACTCAGAGATGCTGTAGTTTAGTCAGTACAGTGGTTTTCAAAAAAATACGTTTTGGGGGCCTGCGGGTGAACCGCTGAGTCATTTGGGGTCAAACTTCAGGAGGATCAAATTTGGATTAATAACTAACATTTGTGTAAATTTTATTAAATTTGGAGCACTCTTTCTTGACCAAACGCGCTTAACAAACCAGCGTTAGACAGAAAAAAGAAAAAAAATACGGACAAAAACAATATGTGTCCCCTTCATAGAAGGGGACCCATAACAAGCTAAATCAGCAAATTCTACATGTGTAAATCAAATAACGAGGAAAGTTGCATGTATACAGCAGTGATTACTGATTTTAAAAAAAATGTCGTTACATTTTGCGATTTACTCAGCTCGTTATGTATATATTTTAGACGTAGAGTATTTGTCTGATCAAAAATATCTACCTAGTTCCTCCAGTGACTCATAATCAAATTTGTAGAGTTTTAAGTCCTCTCCCCCAGCCACTATGTATTTCTTTTGTGGATGCAAACTAGCAGAGTAGACATTGGTTGGTAAATTCAGCTCAAAAAGTTTTTCAAACCTAAAAAAATGCACACAACATTAAAAGTATACTCAATATACACTATATGCAAGTATATTATGCATGGCATTTAGTATTGGGGGTGGGAAAATCTTAAGCCTGGTGTTGTTATAACCAACTTTTTTTACATAAAAAATGCCACATGTAATCGGACTAAATCTTTTCATAACTAAGAGAAAATTGCACCATTACCACATAGCGTCATGTGGTTGGGACTCACATTCAAGTCAAGGACCCAAGACTAACCATCCATGTTTGGAAATGAGGATAGGTTTCAAAGGGAAAAGAAACCACCAAAAGAAAATTCATGATTGTAACCCTTGTTATAAGCATACTCAATTTTACCAAACTCACTTGGCAGCGTCATATACTGAAACTTGTTTGCTGTGAGAAACAATTAAAACTGTACCATCACTTGATAATTGAACATCACTAGGAAGAGATGACAAGGTAATACGTTGAACTTCCTGTTTTGTGTTTACCTCCCATTTTCTGCAAAGAATGTGTAACTTTAATTGAGGCAAACTAAAAACATATTTGACCAATACTCTCAATTAATTTTACCAACAAAAAAAAAAAAAGATTGCCTTACAATTTTTATCAAATTGATGGCAGCAAAATTGCATGGAAAGTTAGTGCTTATAAGGGATGTATGCATGCAGCAGGCTTAATAATTTTCATTGTTTAGAGCAGTGGTTCCCAACCTTTTTGACCTTGTGGCACCCTATCAAAGAGATAACTGGTTTGCGGCAGGGTTGTTTGGGGTCAAACTTCAGGAGGATCAAATTCGGAACAATAACTAACATCTGTGCAAATTTAAATACATTTAAAGCACCCTTTTTTGACCAAACGCATTTAACAAACCAGCGTTAGACAGAAACGAATATTTTAGGGTTTAAGGGGTGAAAATGGGTAAATCTTTTTTTAAGGTACAAAATTCTTTGAAATACCGTATATTGCACCAAACAACAAAGCATATAACTCCTAACTGAAGTACTTTAGCAAGTATAGCCGTTTTAAAAATTTCACGTTTTGGGGGCTGTGGGTGAACCGAGAGACCAAACGGAGTCAAAATTCACATGGACCATCTTTAGACCAATATCTGTAATGTGTTTAAATTTGAAAAAGTTTGAACCATTCTTTCTTGACCAAAATGTGGGAACAAATCCGCATTAGACGGAAAAAAAGAAAAAAAAAATACGGACAAAAACAATATGTGTCCCCATAGAAGGGGACCCATAATAACTGTATGAAACAACACAGAATGAGTTGTACAGTATAGCGCATGTAAATAAATGTATTTGTTCAAAGGTCAGTGTGAAATTTGGGCTTCTTGCACAAAGTCCCTTAATGTAAAGGCACATTCGATAAAACCACCCGCATTTTTCCTCGACTATAAGTAGTCGTTCTCGTATTTTTAGTTTTTATGTTCGTTGATACAGAAAATCCACTCTCACATAGGTATGACGTGGAAAACTGCAACAAAAGTACAATTTTCATTTTGATATTCATTTACGCAAAGATATTCATTTTCAATTTTTATGTGCGTCGAGAGGCATCTGCTTGTGCATAAGCTTAAAATTTCCATCGTTACACTTAAATTTTCCATCGTTATGCTATTAAAACTTGTTTATGGAAAGAAACGCAACGAGTCAAAATCTCTTTCACTGTTTTTTTCCTGGGCGAGAAAGCAAAAGCTTACCGTGAAGCATAAACTTACCGCCAGCGACTTCCCCCCGGAGTGACTCTCCAGAATGGAGCTGGGAAAATTGCGAGACGCGAAACTTAATACACACTGAAACTCGGTTAGAAATAAATTCTGCACTTAATGGGTGAAAGTAAAAGTAAAGAATGGGTCGCAGTATTGCAATATCAATATCTCGTGGCACCCCTGAACATTGCAATTGGCACCCCAGGGTGGTGCGGCACCCCGGTTGGGAACCACTGGTTTAGAGCGAAGTTTCCCATCCAGTGTTCTCCAGAACATAGAGATACAATACATTCAAATTAAAAAAAAATATTCATAAAACCTGATTGTTTTATCATCAGCTGCTGTTATTGTGGTTTTGCCATCTTCAGTCCAAATTGCCTTTTTAATCGCTCCTTCATGAGTGCCAATAACATCAGGGTCTGCAAAATAGAACGGTTGCGTTAATTCCCACCAAGTTGAGTTTAAATCTGTCATATCTAATGTTTGTAGGACCCGATTTTGTTTACCTACAATGGCACTTAAACATGACCAACTTGTATACACTTGGTAAAAAAACAGATGTATTAGTGCAAAATGTGGAATAAAACAAATCAATTTTTATTCTTTATTATGAAAACTAATCAAGCTGAAACTGCACCTGCAGCAGGTTTCTCCACATAGAACGATCGAACCAGTTTCTCTTGTCCTCCAGTTAACAGTCGTGTACAATCAGGTGAAAATGCAACAGCTTTTACAATGTGTTTGTGGGGAAAAGTCGCCACTGTTTCACCTGTTACTGCATCCCACAAATTCCTACACAAAACAATAATTCAAAAATATAACTTGGTGTAATATACATAATCCTATGTAGTTTTTATGCTGGTATAGTTTTGTTTAAGTGATTAGGCTTGTCACAATTGTTTTTCTTAGCAGATTTTTTGCATCTAATGAACATTTGCGATAAAATGCAAGAGTAAAAAAATTAGTAAAGAGTTGAACATAAATACTTGTTTTACACTTTCCAAGTCATTTGTGTTTCCAAAACTTACGCTGAAAAGTCAGCAGCACCTGTGGCTGCCTTTGTCGCATTTTTATTGAGTGTTGCTGCCCAGACTGCACCTTTGTGTCCAAGAAATGTTCCTATCCAATCTCCAGTGTCACCTTGCCGTAACATTGGCTTTCCATCTAAAAAAAACACTTTTTCTTTAGCAACAAACTGGAAAGATATTTATGCCACTATTTTTGTATATACGTGAAGATATAAACAAACAATGGATGCACAACAACAAAAACTTTGACATGGTGAGGCAAACTTACCTTTACAAGCACTTATCAGGAAATATCCATCTTCAGTGATTTCACTGAATGAAAGATCAACAACGGGACGTGTATGACCACTGCAAGTTAATGGAGTTTGCTTTGCCATTTTAATTTTAGTTATGTTTGGATTTTAAATGGTTAATTATGGAAATTTTAGTTTGTATCCTAATCAAAATGTTAACCTGTTGAATAACAAAAATTTTAAAAGTTTTAGTAGCCTTAAAAGATTTGACTTTAAACTATTCAAGTTGTTTCAATTCATACAGTTAATACTAAACCAATATCTTTACAAAACTTTTTAGAAATATTTTTTTAAGCAACAGTGTACATAAAAGTAAATTCTGTTCTGTTCAAAACCTTATCCATTGAAAATTTATGTTAGGTTATGAAACGAACATAAATGTCTCAAACTGGCGCTTTGTTATCTTGCATCAGTTTTTGCAGTTGTCTGCACCCAACAAAACACATGACGTTATATTAACCCGCTTTGGCGTCACAATTATGACGACGACTGCAGATGCTACATTTACGTTGAGAAACAAATAAGTCAACAAAAGAACGAAAGTACGACGTGTATTTGTAATAGAGTACCAACCAACCATCAATACTCAATAGCAAAACTGTAATGAATTGTCACAAAATTATAAAATGACATAGATTTGGTCCGAAAATTACTACGAAAAGACACACTCTTTAAACTTGTAGAAAGCAACATCGTTTTAGTTCATAAGGTATTAACATAATCTAAACAAAATGTTGATTATTTCTATTTGTCAAGTCTACTCCGGTTCCGGTTGATGCGTAGTGCTTACGTCACGGTCTGCAAGATTTGGTGCTGCATGAATAACTTTTGTGGAAAAAATAAAACCATGGACGACAAAAACTTTCTTTACAAACATTAATTTCTATCTTTAACACACTGCGGGTGTTTAAATGAACTCTAATGTGAAGCTATAAATGTGCCATACGAATAAATTATAAACACATTGAAAAATAAACACTCGAAAACCTATAAGTAAGGAGTCAGTAGGACTGATGGACCACAGTTACACAAGCTAATACGAACGAAAATAGCCGCAAACCAAATTCTATCTGATATGTTGTATCCACTAGGCTATTTTCGTCTTCTTTTTCTTTTCTGCCAATGTCGCTGTTTTCTTTTGAAACTGGAAACACGGACGTCATCTTTTTGCGGGACATCGATAGGTTCGCTTGCGTCAGGAAAAGTTACTCTCGCATCTGTCACTGTTTCAGCTAAACGAAACATATAAGCTGGAGTGTTATTTTCGTTTGCAAGACATGCGGGCTACTTTCGTTATTACTTAAAAAAAATTAAAAAAGTTATAGTAGCCTATAGCCTATAGGCCTACACCAAACGGTGCTGATGGCTACTTCGAAAGTAGGCTAAGTTTTACACAACGGATTTTAAATTTATATAATATGCGTAGCCTACAGCTACTCACAGTGAAGGGCAGGACCCAAATTATTTTGGAGAACTATGATCAGAGCACGAATCCTCGCATCTCTCCCAGGTAACACAGCACGATCTCCAACGACTAATAAGTGAACCGTTTTGTCCTCGGCCTCATCTATGAAATAATTTGCGAGTTGCATCTCTCGCATAGATGAATACCATAAACCCATCCGACTATGTGCCTGAGATTTGATTATGTGCAACCACGCAAAAACTTCGAACTTCTTTGCATTTTCCTTGTGGGTTTCAGTCATTCGTCTGATGCCGGTATTGCATAGCGAAACAGCCGCGGAGTATGCCTGGTTTTGGTTGTGGTGTACCGCTTGCCGACATAAATTCCAACATTCCTCCACTACCAAATTAGCTAAAAAGATCAGTAAATGTTTAACAATCAGTTCTTCCCAACTAAAAGTCACTTTTCAATATCCAACACAGAAAAACATTCCCACAAGACAAAACTGCGCACCTAAGAACTTCAGTTTTAGTCTTTTGACTATATTAATGAACGGAAACTCTCAATTTTTACACAACAGAGTGATTAAGCAACGTTCCAGAGGGTCTGAAAAGCGTTGTCGTCGTCGAGGCTTAGTATTGTTGGCTACAATAAACTTAACTAAAAGTACATATAGGCCTACACATGTGGTTTACACAACAAGGCATTACCTTTTAATTTTTCCTGTTTGTAGAACGACTGTATAACTGCAACAGTAACCAATGTTGCAATCATCAAAACTATACATAATACATCATAACCATCCATACATACACATTGAAGGCAGAACAAAGAAACCTAAGGCAAGTTTTCCTGTTCCAGTTAGCCTAATTACACAATCAGTACCCAGCAGATAATCGCTACAGATTAACTTGTCTACAACTCGTTGTTGCCAGTCGAAGTACGAAAACTATATAAATCCTTCAGTGATGTACCACCCTTAGTACAACGAACTTGAACACAGAGTAACCGCGTGAAGCACTCTTTTGTTGTGCATTTTATCCTACGAATAAAAGTTTTGAGAGTCGTGACGCGTACAATGTCGCGACGAATACCCCAGCAACTTATAAATAGTTTTGGTCACTGTTCGTTACCTGTTTGTCGATACACCGAAGACATACGTTAGGTTGATGTATGGTATCATATATGTCCTTCAAAATAACATCTATTTTAACCCAGACAAACTTTTAATTAACTCCCTTTCTAATTTTAGCCTGTATATTTCAGGTGCGACTAAGTTTAATCAAAAATTTAGTCGCATGGTTTCTACAATTTCAATGAATACTTACCTCCACTTGCTAGGTCTGGTTTTTGCTTGGATTAAACTAAAAATTGGATTAACTAGGAACCTATACATGCTAATTATATCAACAGTCATATCAACCTGACGTAGAAGGCCCATTGAAGTGGATCGGATTTCATGTAATACGAAATGTTCATAATGCGGGCAGAGGTAGATATTGTGTCAAGTTACGCTATGTGTTTGTACTCTTAAATTTGGATAGAGCAGTGGTTCTTAACCTTTTTACAACGGCCGAACCCCTACGATAATCTTCAGCATTTGGTCGAACCCCAATTTGTTTGTTGAGTCATAATTAGTTTTTTTTTTCAAACGTATTGGCAACAGTTACTGTTTGTCATTTTGTTAAATTCTGACATATTAATACAAGCAACTTGTTTCAGGATTGCTTTAATTCCGGCAATTTTTAGTTTTTACCAAAATGAAGCATTGCATTTTAGCATCTGTGCACAAACAAGAAAAAGATATGTTTTTCCTGCCAACAAAATTTCGTTGTTTTTCTGCTTCCGAACAACGCGCACAATGTTCTTTGTTACGTCAAAAAAGAAGGAAAATAAAACCTTAGTGAAAGGGTGCACAACCTTTTTGCTAGGACGGCCGCATCGCAGATTCTTATTTCACAAACGACCGCCATTTACCTGCTTATTTTTGCTTTAAAATACTTGAATGAATTATATTTTATTTACCATCTAATAGCGCCCAAAAAGCCCAGATTAATTTTTGCACAGATTGAGCTGGACCGCGTAGAGATCAGTCCTAAGTGTTCATGATGTCATAATCTATATTGTGATGCTTGTGGTACATGTTTGTTCGCATTGTTTGCACACAATGGTGTACAAGAAGTCTGACGCGTATGGTTATTAGGCTGGTAATACTCTTTTTAGTACCACAAGAACTGTTTAGAGCAGTTTAAAAATCAAAATATTTAGCAAAAGAGTTTTATTTACGTCACGGCCGCCAGTACATATATAAACATGTTCACTGTCGCACAAAATCGACTCTGCGGCGGCATGTGGCCGTCCGGCCGCAGGTTGTGTGCCAATGCCTAAGTGTAACCTTCCAGTGTTTTGATATTTGACAAATACAAATTGCCATTTTAAGCGAATATAGACTCTAAAGTTTGACAAAAACTAGTACTTGTAATGCTCTTCAAAAAGACCTTCGTCGAACCCCTAAATCGGCGTCGCCGAACCCCTGGGGTTCGATCGAACACCGGTTAAGAACCACTGGGATAGGGCCTTTGCTCCACACTACGAACAATTGGCATGTTGACATCAAACCAACTACTACGGATTATCCGAAAAGTAAGTACAAAAAAATAAAGATTTTTTACTTAAGCCGTTATGACCCGTAGAATATTTAATATGTATTAAATGGTAAAGTTGCTAACACAAAAACTCACAACATAAAAGTTTGCTGAACACCGATAGATGGCGTAAAGAGCGCAGTTATTTAAATTAACGGTGAGATTGGGTTAGGGTTGGGCAGGAACTTGGCCGAATGGTCCGGCGCGCCTGACCCATATACAGACATAAAAACCCTGATCGGGATTCGTCCCCGGGAGAGTCCTGGGTTCGAACCCCGTGAAAAAAAAAAAAGATTGGGTTAGGGTTAAGAACTAAATTTAACGTTAAGAACTAAGTGTCGTGGTTGATTTTATTGTTATTATTATTATGAAACCTCACGTCACCCCGACACTGAAAGTCAAAAAGATGGTTTATGGCATTTTGACCTTCCCGGGTGCATTGTTTGTTTTCCAGCTTTCGCGCTTGAAAATCCACCTTTCCGGACGATTGTTTACTGAGAAAGGGTGAGTTTTGCCACTTTTCTGTCCCAGGGGTGGAATAACCCTAACCGTCAGCATTTTTACAGAAATTGCATTTAAAATATTCGCGAATGCGCCTTGTGCCGCCTAACGGCATTTAGCAAAATTTTCTGGTGTGAATTATGAATCAACACATTTTCTGTATTAAATAGCCTCATTGGCCAATATATAACCAAGTCACAATGCAAATGCGGCTCAAATGTGTGTTAACCATATAAACTAGGTAGTGATTTTTTTCAAATCTCTATATTTTTCCAAAACAGTTGATGAGACCAAATAAAAATAAAGCAACGCTTGGGTGCTGTTCTGTAATGTTTGAGAATCCGGTATCGATAAAAAACACAATGGGTAGGCCTACGCTCTTTTTTGCATTCTAAATCAATTTCTTTCTCGGGTTCTACATGTTACTGGATGGGACTGGTGCGATTTTTACAACTAGAAAAAGATTTTGTTCAAATAACTCTGCATGAACCAATGTAAAAACGTAATAAAAAAACAGTAAAATGCAATAAAAGATGGTTTACAAAGTCTAAAACAATCTTGATTTTAGTGGTCATGGTGGAATTAGTAGTAATTATACTGTAGCAAAATTTCCTTAGCCGTAGACAGTAAATTGTCCTGCAAAATTTACCACCCCAACAAGTGCAATAATAACGTGAAAAGTTGTTGATAGTTTGCTAGACAAGCCTTCGCGCATTTGCAGAAGAACGTGAAGAAGGCAAGGAAGGAAAAACATAATGAGCATTCCACAAAATGCTCCAGCATACCTAAAAATTATTACGTGTTAAAAATATAATTTTAAATAAGTCCACCTAGCGGTCAAAATATTTTAAAAACAATTATTAGTAAGTATGTGGATTTTCCAATTTTATAGTGAGTAAAATAACAAGCATCGTAAACTATTAGCATTTGGTTGATTTGCAGTTTAGTTTACTGCCACATAAAAAAGTTAAGCAATGTTTCGAAACGCAATTAGGCGTTTTTTCCTATTGCGGGACTAAAATATAACTAACAAACAAACCACCAACCTAATGATGTCACCGATGTTGGGAAAAAAGATTGCGCACAGCACACATGACGTTACCAGGACAATACTTAGCACAGCAACCCTGAGTTTTCTGTAAGATAAAAAAGTTAAAAAAAACGAGGGTCTCTAGGTCCAAACAAGATATTCAAACAAGAAAATACCCTGGGTACGGTTTTCCGTAGATGGCCACAAAAAGATGCACTCTCAAAATGTAAGCAACCATCGGATACACGGTAAACAAACGAATCAAAATTATCAGCTGTGTAGCCAAAGACAACCAGTCGTTCCATAATAGGTTTTCGAGAAAGTTCTGTAAAAAATATAATAATTAAGTAAAGAATGCGGCGTTGACGATCTTTACCTGTTGAATGCATCCCTTGCTCTGTGGGAACGTCAGATAAATTCCAAGGCCGATGAATACGTAGGTGAGAAAAACAAGGGCATAGCCAGCAGTTAGATCACGGACCTGAAAAGGGCAGCAATTAGTATAGTTTGTTTTCAGATGGGCAAGAGAAAACTTGAAAAGGGGCCGAAGGAGGATGAGTGTTGACGCGATATATTTTTGAGGTACTTCAGATCCAAGAAAGAATCAGTTAAATACTACTTTTTGGATAGCAAAGACACAGTGTGCTTTACATAACATATAATTCAGAGGAGAGTGGACTGTATTTGAAAACAATTACTCGGTCTCTAATAGAACAGTTTGTATTATGTTTTAGATAAAATATCAAAAAAATGTAGTAGCATTTATAGCAGTGGTTCCCAAACTGTGGTATGCGAATGCTTTTAAGGTGATATGCAAGCACGCAAGGCTGTTCATTGTGCTTTCTTGTGACAAAATTACTTTTAGACTCATTTTACACGTTTGTGGTGCAACAAGGAATTTTGGACTGACGATAGCTTATTTAGTGTCTTATTTAATTTCTGGATGGAAGTGCTACGCGAACAGATTTTCTTGGAGTAGTTGGTATGCGAGAAAAGTTTGGGAACCACTGGATTATAGTTGTGTCATAAACCATGACTTACATTGTTTTCACTTCGCTGATTGTTGTTGAAAACAGTTGAGATTGAATTGTGAATAAAGTAGGCCATACCAAGCAAACCTGACAAGGCCGGAAAACTACCAAGAAATTCTAAGACGAAGATGTTTGTAATTATCATAATAAACAATGAAATGGAGACGAATTCTAATTAGATTGTTTCACCATAATCGCTTTTTCCTTGATAAAACTTACGGTAAGAAACAACAGTGTATCAACTTTGTTTCATAACGTAAAGCAATTTAGGTACATGAAAGCATTGAAACCCACTTCTTACATATTTAATGTACGAGAAAAGGCTAATGGTAAGACATTGTCAAAGTTTATTCGCACTCACAACGTTACACAATGTTCAATAATTATCTGTAGGAAATTTAGTATAAAGTGTGAAAAAGTGTAGGAAATTTAGTTTTATTAACTGCAGGTATCCTATATATGTCTGTCTGTGTGTGTAAGAAAGTGTTAACTTTGTTTTTAAGTTCGTGGAATTGGAATAAAACAAAACTTCGCAAAACAACAAAACCGATAACTTACGTGGAATGTAATGCTGGCTTTCGTGGTCATAAAAATCCATGTTGGGACCCCAGATGATGCATTTTACCAATACCATGGAAAGCAAGAAAACGACTGAAATAGTTCCAAATGCTCCCAGCTTGGAAAAGAAAGTCATCTTTTTGAGCTGAAGAATTGGGAGAAAGATCGGGATGAAAAGCAGAGGAACTGTTAAGTCTTCTGACCATCCTGGAAAACTTGATGAGTGTCCACTGGTCAGTTGTTGGCCTGAGAAAAATATATGCGAAGTTTTTGCACAGTAAAACAGAATAGTAATGATTGATTAGATCTGTAAGTATAGGTGTCGCGGTTTAGCCACATAAAAACAAAAAAGGAACCAGAGAAAAATTGCTTCGGGTGAACATTTGTCGTACATGCTGGTTATGAGTCAACTGTATTGATTGTGTATGATACGTAGCATCATGTAAACAATTCGGCATCATATTTGTGGTATATCTTCGTGTTTATACCTAAACATGTTCATTAAACATATTAAAATGAGCGACTTTGACGACGCAACGTAAATTTAGGCGTTTATTTACGCATTTCCACACAAACCTATGGCTCATTGTACCAGAAAAGCTAATTGTGGAATTAATTAGTGATGGGACGATACCAGGTTTTGAAGCGAGTACCGATACCGAGTACGAGTACCACATGTATATACCTTCGATACCGAGTACCGAGTACGATTACCGAGTACTTAAGTGTAGTGTTGTGCTTAGTTGTGTATCACTGTCTAATTTATCTGCCATGGTCGGGGTCATAGGTGTAGACTGTAGAGTTTTAAAAAATACCATTTCTTCGTGTGGTTTGGACGTTTGCTGTGCGTCTGATAACGTCTGATGTAAAGAAAGGACGATTTGCGGAATCAGCAACCTTAACGACGATTTAGTTCTCAAATAATGTGTTACGGCGGGCGATTCATGTTTTAAATATAGCCGACCATGTATTGTATACGCCTAAACTGAGGTCTATTTGGATCAAGTTTAGGCCGTTGCAGTGCTTTGCAAACGGACATTACACTCGGCTTTTATATTTATTTTTTTGCAAACGTTAGTCTATATGTCATGTTTGTGTTGCATTAAAATGTCCGCTTTTGCGAAACACCGACGTCTGTTCGATCAATCGCATGAGTTCAAGCGCATTTGTTTAGTTGGAAACACGTTTTAAAACCGACGTAACTTGACCAAAGATGCGATTTTGGCGTTATACAAAGGTCAAGGGCGGGGGTGCCACTCTACGCCAGTGGTCGGGGTACAGGCGTGCACACACACATGCCGAAAAATGTAACCACCACGTGATAGAGAAAAAAATATACGTAACCTGGCGGAACTTTTTTAGCAAATGTTGCCCGTATTCTTACGGTGTAAATCGGCCATCGGTACTCGCACGTTGGTATCGAAAACTGAGACAAAATATTTCGACACCGAGTAGCCTACGAGTATCGATACCACTGAAATCGTTCGATACCATCGATACCGAGTCCCGGGTACTCGCCCCGTCACTAGAATTAATGCTAAAACTTACTTTTGTTGGTATTGCATTGAACCGCCGTCGCATTCTGAGAAAGATTCACTATTCGCCCTCTTGTGGTAAAATCTTCAGAAACCATAAAAATTAAACATTTGTTTTAAGTCAAGTATTTTTTTGAATTTGTGCTGATAACGCTGTACTTTTTGCTTTACAGAAGAAACCTTACATCGTATTGAATTCACCGAGTTGTAAAGCAGTTGGGCCATTATAATCCAGTAAACAATTAAAGCGCCGCCCATAACTACGAATGATCCAATTATGGCCAACCAACCAGCCCAACGTCCCACCAACTTTTCACATAAGTCCAACATTTCTGGCATTTCCTTTGTAATTGGATCGGCTAAAACACAAGATAAAATGAGAGCTCGAGTTTATACCAATATATAGCTATCTGTGCTGGCCCATCATACTTGAAATAACTTACCAAGTTTTTTGCTAACTTTAAGAAGGATATACGCCGTGTAGAAGGCGACAGTGCACATTAGAATTTGCACCAATATTCCTTGCGCTAAACCAGCTTGACCGAAAGCCCATGGCATTGACAACAGGGTACTTCCCATCAACATGTTCCATAAGGAGAATCTATCAAGTTAATGCAATTTTTAAAACACGTGCAAACATGCATAATTCCATACTGGGGAGCTTACATTGTTACGATACTTGATTGTTTTTTGTCATCTTCTGTATTACGAGTCTCATCTTTGATGGTGTCTGCAACGTTGTCGTCGCAATCAACGCCGCACCTAAACGATAAAATTGTAAACAATGTAAGTACTTGCACAAGAAACTTAAAAACACCAAAACTACTTTTTCTAAATATTAAAAAAAACGTAGAAGCGAAACTTTTTTTTTAAGTACAGATATCAGTTGGTACTTAAATTAACGTTGGTCCGGAGTGTCGTTTAAACCCGCGTTACGCTGTAAGACAATTCTTTAGTGTATACATCTTTAACTTGTCACAGACTTACGCAGCGTTCTTCTTTAGAGACAAGTAATTTTCTTTCTGTGATGCAATTAAACATGATGTTTCATCACAGTTATCCATTGGAACAATAAACTGTAAAAGTATTTTTGAATGACTTTTCTTTTATCTTCAGTTTCAAACGAAACCTGTAAGTTTAAGTCAAAAACACGTTAGTTTTGACTGTAAAACTGCAAAATATATAGCTTAATGTTAAGACTTAAGTTAAAGCATTATTGTTTCCAGCGATGCTCATCAGCTTACTAACTATAGCTGACTAACAAGCACCATGCAACTACAACAACCGCTGTAAGCTGCTTTACAGTAACCTTCGAACCCAACAACCATTTGATAACAACAACGCCAGGACTATTGAACTGCAGGAAACAAACACCTTGATCATGTCAAGATCCTAATCTAGGCCAACTCCTAATGCACAGAACTGGGTTAATTTTGTGTAAACAGGCCTGGCGCAGAGGAAAACTACCTCTGCGATAAGGAGATCAGTTTCATTGCAAAGCTTGCCCCAGGAAACGATTCTGGCACACCTTCGATTCTTAATAGGACTAATCATTTATGGGGCTTAAATTAAATTGCATCACGTGGAGCGAGGATGACTTACTGAAACCAGTTTATAGTTTTCTTAACACAAACTTTTGTGAGGAATAGCCTGGCCAAAGTTATACGTACGCGAATAGTCTATAAAAATATTAATAGTATAATATCCATCATGCGTTCTTTGATGTCAAAATTGGCCTGAAATAATATATCCTTACAGTTTTGTACAACGCAGTTTAGTGACTGTCCTCGCCTGTTGCCCATTGACACTTTAACAAAATTAACACGTATGTCTGAAGCTTTTAGGGGTTTATCGTACGTCTTGAGCGTGACGTAATTTGCAAAGACAAATGTCGAGGTCTTATAGGTGCAAATTGAACTGAGCAAAGTCGAAACAGTTTAATTGTTGTTGTTGTTGTTGTTGTTGTTGTTGTTGTTGCAATGTGAAATTTAGAACTGTGTATCGTGAGGGCAAACTAATCCAGTTTGTGCATTTATTTTCCTCGCCCCAGAATTGCACGTTTTGGCGGTATAGAGACTCGCTTATAGAACCTACGGTGCAGACAAAACCTACGTGCTGTAACACCTTAACCCTAATTCATCTCATGAAAAACGGTAATTGACACTCATTAAACCCTTAGACAACAACACATTGTAGTTTCACCAAAAAGATACTTCTATTGCATGCGCCATACAGCGTTTGTATGGTAATTAGCTAATCGCTTAAATCACACAAGACTTCTGTAGCGTCGCACCTTTAGTGCAGAGCCTGGATAAGCTGCCAGTGCGAGCAACAGAATTTTATTGGATCAAGGTTGAATGACGCGCACAATAAACGCGGTTTTCTGCAAAGAAACGCCACAAGTGAAAATCAGAACGAGCAATAGCGACACCATACGTGTGACAAACACATGAACAGCAAGAAGCAACATACCAAACTTTGATCTGTCCAAGCTTTTCGATTACGTATACGATCACAGGTTGACTAAAAGCACGGCGTTCAATACAGCCGAGCCACTTCGTCGCACAGATACACAGGTTAATGACCAATTGAATCTTGCCCATTGTAACGGTTGCGGTATAATTATGCATTCAAGTAAAGCATAAATAACGTCGCTATTAGGCACACCAACTTACCGGTAAATAAGCCGGGTTGCAACAGCATAATGCACAACACAATGTATGCAGGTCCAACTTGGGTTCGCTACAATATAAGACAACGTGTTGTCAATAACTGGTACTGAACAGGCAAATCGTAATAACATAGAATGCTCACCAGTAACTCAAGTCTTTACACAGCTCAAATATATCCGTCGACAGTTGGCATATTATCAGTAAACTTCCTTATTTACATAGAACGAAACACATACCAGTTAGTTACCTATTACATAATCACTTTCATGCGGTCAGCACATACCATGCGGTCTCGCACAAGGTAATTGCACCACAATGGATTTGACGTCACAACGTCATTGTTGCGTCAATAGCAATGCCAGGACAAAATTCCCGGTACCCGTACATGGTAGAGCTACTAACACTGAGCTTGGGCTGGCAATTATTCTTACCATAAACCCAAATTGCTGTAACAGCACCATAAACGCATATGCTCTTTTGCGCCACCTACCAGAATTTCTTAGGCCGGGGGCCAGCCCAAGCTCAGTGTTAGTAGCTCTACCCCCGTACATAACAGCTTGGCGCCACTAGAGGCAAGAAATCTTACAACTTCGTTATGCACATGAATAGTTCTGTAATAATTGGGCAAAAATATCTTAACACTACACAGTAAAGTGCTACTGTGGTTTAATTGAAGTCAACGGAACAGGATATCTGTTTAAAAAATCCTGAGACTCGAGCCAAGTCAATTCTTTGAAAAAAGATGACTGGAGTCTCTCCATTGCTGCTTGCGGTCACCCAAACCGATAATCGTTTAGAATTATGTGTTTACAAAACATTTTGCAGAATTAATAAGTACGGATTAATTACAAAATATTCAAGCGATTCCCAATATTCAATCGACATTAAAAAGTAGTTAATACAAAAGAATCTTGTGCCAAAGTGTTTTCATTTTTTGTACCGAAGGCGAAAAGATAATTTTTGAAAGTTTTGATGTAATTTTCAATGATTTACAATAGCCCCACCTGAAGTTGGACAAAAAATCCACAATAAAAACTATTGGTTAAACGACCGGTATAGGAAATTTGGCCTACCAACTTAAAAGTATTGGGTACTTCTAATTCGATGCTGTCAATTGGTGTAATTTTATTAGACTTGACCATGGTATTAATATCGTAACTTATAAAAAAACTAAATTTGTTTCCATTTTTGTGTTCAATGAGGCGTTTTCAAAAAGATATGGAAGAAATTTAAAAACACGACTTTAGACGTCCAGAAAGTCGGTCAAAGAACAGGTTAGAAAATTGTTTGGCACCAGTTAACCACTTTAATGGCGAAATAGGTGAAAATTAAATTTCCAAACAAATTTTGTTTTTGTACGAAACAGTAACAATAAAACACTTTTTGTTTTTGGCTATGTGATTAAGTGGAAGCGATCATGTTCTGTTTCAACCTTTTCGGGCGCATTTTGAAAAACTCGCAAACGTCATACTTGATATTTTCAGTATAATTTAAGCTTATGTTAGAGCTTTTTGCAAAATCAAGTGATAGCTCTACAAACTGTATTTTATTTCCCACAATTCTAAATAGACAACACGGTCGTATTCAAAAAATTGACGGAAGTCCGAACATGGAATTTGTTTGATCTCGAAACGTTCGTCACATTTACCCAGCTCTGACAGACAATCTTGAAAATGAGAGTATTCCTTACATGTGACATCAAACTCCTGCATTGTGAAATTAAGGCGTTTTTCAAGGGAAATATAAATAGTTACAGCGTTGCGAAGTGTCATAGAAGTTGCAATAAAGTATAGCGTCCGAAACAAGGCATCAGTTAATGCATTGTCATAAACACAATCGCATACCAAAATGGTGACTGGATATTGATTTGAAAGGTTGGCTTGTAAAAATTTGCTTACTGATGATTCAGTCATCCGAAACCAATCCAACTTGGTTACTTTGACAGTGCATTTACAAAAACGGCTATTCTCCTCAATATTACTTTGACAAATGTCTAGAGCAGTTTTTTGTGAGTCTGTACAGACTACTTGGTGTGCATATTGTGCTGCTACAATTCCAGTAAGTCCAATGCCTGATCCTAGTTCCAGTACATTTTTGTTTTGAAACATTTCACAATTGTGGTGAATGAAATCGCACATTAGAAGGGCACCTCTCCACAGTTGGCAACCAACATTGTTCAAGGTTGTAGCCATGTTGTGATAAACACCGATCACATCGTACTCATTTATATCTTGGTTGTTGCAAACATAATCACCATCTTCATCGACAGTGTTGCAGCTTGTACAAGATTGGACTAAATTTTCTTCAATTGGGGGACAAAAAAACTTAATTCTTGTATATTGTTTAACTTTGGAGTCACCCTCGACAATTTTGTTAAGATGAACATCAGAAAGAACAACATCAGTTTCCTCCATTTTAAGTCAACTGGTTTAGAAACTGCAAGTCATGTTTTCCAATCACCTAATTTTAAAGCCTTATTATATTTTGGACTACATGGTAATAACCATTCTGTCTAGAAAATGGTGGCCAGTTTTGACAAGTAAATTGCACATTTTACAACATTACAAGCATTTTAAGTTTGAATAATGACATACCTCACAAAAAATTGCAAGTAAATAAAATAGGATTTGTCTGTTTTGGAATACCAAAAGAACTATTTTAAACCGCAAGCTGGATCGCAATCATTTTAACAAAGACCATTTTATCTGCTCCCTTGCTGACTGAAAGACTTGTGAAATTGTTTGTTCAGTCAAAGGAATGTCATCGCCTCTAGTCACGATTTGATCCAAAACATGGCAGCCATCAACTTGCATAATGACCCCACCATCAACAATTTCATCAATAATCAAAAACACACTGTCAATGTTGCGCAGCAAAATCCTCTTTTCCACATTTTTTCGTAGCAAAATGCTGACAGAATCATAAAGACAACTGAGTACAGACATTAACATCAGCTCATTCTCCTGGGTGCTTCCAACAACATAGAAAAATAAATCTACATTTCCCTTGTACACAACCGTAAGTCCATCCAGCAAAGCAATTTCGGAATCAGATTTGTGTGTTTTGTTGAATACATTTTTCTCAAATGCTCGTTGTTCTCGCACACTTCCATACGTGTCATCATAGTATTTTGACACAAGACGTTCACCATCATTGTCCAGTATGATGATGGCCTTGATTGTGTAAAGCGATGGTTCAAGTAATCCCTCCATTTTTTTGTGGCCAGTTTTCAAAACACCTAAATCACTTAGAGCAAATAGCTAAGCAAAACAAACACATGTTACGAAAAGCAAAACAAACACTGTTTATTTGGCATTTACAAATGACAATTCACAAAAGTTTCAACCAACTTGCACTTGGCAAAAAATATCGACATTATTTTGCCAACAGATTGCTGCATAAACGGTTTTTACCTTCCGGAGCACTACAGTAAACTTATTATTGCTTAAAATTCTAATTGTACAGTTATCTACTTATTTTAGTAAATATAAAATGCATTTATATATTTAATGCACCTTCATATTGTAAAATCTGATTAAAAAAAGCAAACAATACTAAGATTGTTAAATTTGTAGTAGGACTGCTTTGGAAAATTCATATCACAGCAACAGATATAAAATCGAAATACGTGTACCGCATTTTTTTATATAACCGGGGAGTTGTTATTTTTTTAATTTATTTTGGTCCATTGCCATTGAACAAGGTACATACAGTATTTTTTTAAATACGTCAATGAGAACAGCTGCTAAAAATATGTAAAAACTTACACAAAGCATGTTTTCGACCTGGTACAGGTTATCCGATATGCGTACCCATGCAAAGACTCCAAGACTCGAAATAACTTGTGCACAAACACAATAACTTCATAAATTATAGTAAAACTATAGACCGCGTAAGTTCATCGATTTTTGTTATCTGCTGCCCGTGAGCTAATTAATGTAACAAACAGGCAGTCACTATAGGCCAGAGGGAAAGAAAATGCAATCTCACGAGAGTCGTACAATGACAAGATCGCCAGACAGCTTGTTGCATAACACGTCAGTGGTGTTACATTTCGAGTGAAGATGTCGTTTTTTCTCTAAAGCACCTGAGTTCTGAGACTATATAGCTGATTATGTGAAGTTATCAAGAAGGTATTTAAAACATCCGAAAGCAGAATTGGCTATTATAGGCAGACAGAAAATAAAACCACAAACTTCTACAAAAAAGTGCGTTTGGTACGGTTTGGAACCTACAACCGATCTCACATAAAAGCATTCATGTTATTGTTTCTTAATATTAAACCAAAGTAATTTTTGAGAAACGAACGTACACAGAATTTCTATGGCATGATAATCTTTCGCCATCTAATTGCTTACGTTCCGGTTGCAACGCACCGCGTTATTAAATAGGATTATTTCGTTAGAGGTTGAAAATATCTTCCTTGCATAACCGCCAGCACAGAAGAAGGAACATTGACCTTTCGTTCCATCGTTTCCCATGCACACTCAAAGGGTCACCTGTTTGCAAAGAATTGACGAGGAACAGTGTTTGTACATTTAGGAAACAAATAAATATCTCGCGGTTGTGTAGATAAGAGAAGAAGGCAAGCTAAATGCTCACAGACTATAAAAACACACCACAAGGAAGTCTGGCAATACCTGTGTTTAAACTATACTAAACAATATGTTGAATTGACAGAAAAGCTTCTGGAAATAGTTTAAAAACCTGTAAAAGTAAGCTATGACGGAATGTTGGCTGCATACTCTCGTAGTTTTAGCAGTTACCTTGTTCAATCATCAAATCGAAGCAGGAAGGTATGTATTTTGTTTTTATTACTTGGGCTATACATTTAAACCAGAATAAACTTAGGTTTCGGTTCCAACAAAATTTGACCTAGAGTATTATTCTTTAGTCCACATTGTCAAGAAGTCGCATAATGAAAAAAACGCATTTTTAAGATTAAGTTACAACTGTATTATTTTTCTTTCTTTTGGGTCCTTTGAATCAAGGTATGGTGGACAATTGCAAATCGTACAACGAACATTTTTGGTTCCTAGTTTTTGCTTTTTTATGCACAGAGCGGAGCTTGAATATATTTGCTTAGACTTCAATTCATATAATCCCTTTAGGCCCATATTGTTTAAAATCAAAGTGATATTGTAAACTGTAAAGTTTTCATATACTATAGTATATACGCTATAGCGTCGAAAATCATACAAATAGTACAAGACAATGATTTTAAATGTTTTATTTTCCGTAACCATTTGTATTTCGTTCAAACACACACGCAGTAAATTTTAGAGATGCGACAATTTCACACTGAACTGCACATATCAGATCGGTCGATGGAAAGCCGGGACAGCAAATGCCGTAACAAATTTACAGGAGTTCTTGATTAACTTTTGTGATAATGAACTCCCAAAGCGCGGACTGGAATTGGTTTCGAGGTCCTTCTGCGTTTCATATCGCGTCGCTAATTGTCTATCACGCTGGGCCAATTATTTGCTTGTTTTGTCACGTATCTTTTCCAAGGTTAAGTTAAATAATGATTTGATCGAACGTTGGTCTCAAGAGCTCTTTTGTTCAAATGTACCATCACTAACAAGTTTTTCAGGTAGAAATGGCAGTTTGATTTCGTAATTCATTGTGTTGCTACAATATATGTTTTTGAAAAATTTGCTTTATACGTTTGTTGCAGAGGTCCTCAGTCCAGTTATTGGCGCAATCCTAAAACACAGATGAGATTTGGAGCTGTGGTGGAAACACTTTTAGATCCGGATCATTATCACAAGTACATTCGACCGGATATCAATTTGGGTGAGAATAAAATTTTTTCAACCAACGTTTTGAAAACTCTTACTTCGTACAAATATCCTCTTACTTCGTACAACTATACTTTCGTACAACTATCCTACAACTATCCTCTTACTTCGTTGAACTATAAAAATTTACTTCGTACAACTATCCTGGAAAAAGTTTTTAGCGAGCGTTGCGCAATTTTCAAATTTTGCGATAAAACTTTTACACTTATGACGCTAACATTTCCCACGCAAATCCGCTGGAAAGACAGTTTGGATGTTTGGTCGTTGAGATGAGCTTGCAATAAATGTTGTTGCACGAAGGAATGCAAGGGCTACCGCGCACAAGTTTCAAGAAGCACTTTTGTTACGAATGGGCCCAAATATGGTGACCTGAAAATGTTTTATATTTCGCAAGACCTGCCACTTAAAAACTGTCATTCATTTATAATTGTCGAAATATTATCGAACGCCCAATCAGCACCGAGAAGAAAAAATACGATCAAATCTTGATGGTGACGTTTCATTCACGTGCGTGCAATGTCTTAAATAAATCATCACTTAAAAGATTTCATCTCCACCACGTTGCAGGAAGATCTGCAACGGTCAAAACAAATCGCGTATAATATAAGCTGGATGTACCTTGTGTGGTATCTAAAGTCAAGCGATAACAGCAAGGACTCCTTGGCCATCTCGGTGTTGTTTCAATGATTATATCGAACTTTTATCAACATACTGCGGGGAAAATTTTACTGAGTTTAATTAGGTGTCTAGTTGGGTATCAGAAAATTGATCGAACTTAGATCTACAGAACTGACGAATGTTATTGTTTCATTTTGTACTTCAAGGCACGCGTGCGTAACATTTTAAAACGAGTGATCTTTTTCAGTGAATGTACCACATGATTCATCACCAACAAAAATATTTATTGTGTTATTTCAGTTCAAAAATGTGATAAACATTTTAACATTGCAATATAAAACATGGAGCAGTTACAAGATGAGTTAGTCTTATAGGTCGAAACAGCGTGCACGGTCTGCATTTTAACACTTTTTCAACATAAAACATGTGGCGCTTTAAATCTCTTTGTTCAGAATATTCGGTTCTTTTGCAAAGTTTTGGTTCAGGGTCCACGCAAATATAAAAACCGCAACCTTACAGTTAACAAAATTGAATTTCCCCATGTTTAAATGCCGCTGACGTGTTAAAGCTAAAGGTAAATCGATTGCATGACTTTTGTCATTTAAAATTTACTATTCCGAAAAAACAATTAAAGGTCAATGGCAAAGTTGATTGGCCTTCCCGGCCGGTTGTCAGTCATTAAAACCCTTCACCCGCAAATCAAAAACATTTTCATTTACAAAATCAATTTTCGAGAGTTAATTATTTAAGCAGTGGCAAGAGAGATTGAATTTCTACGCCCGAAAGTTCGATTTCTCTGTCTGTCGCTCCCACGCAGCCACTTGCAAGCCTTTAAATTCAACCGCTTCGGAACACCTTAAGTTTAATCTGACCAAATTGCAAATTTTTTGGTCCAGTGTCAATCTGTTACGTCAATCGATTTCGTCATCGGATTTAGCGAATTTTGACAGCACAACTTCATTTTAGGATTGATGCAGTTCATGACCACATTCCTCAATTTTGACGCCGTGAAATTTCGTTCAAAACCTTTTTAAATCAAATTTCTAATGGCGAAAACAAATATGTAGGTTGGTGCGTTACATTACCGCCGCATATTAGATATATTTGTAACTATACTGCGGATTTCAACAAAATTATCATGTCGGATAAGCAAAGTCAATATTCGATGGAAATCGATTAAAAAGGTATTGATTATAGACTATGCACGATATTCTTCCGATCGGTTTCTCTGAATATTTAAAAAAGTGCAGTGGTGTGTTTAATTCGTGTCACATAAGGTAAACAATACGTGCTTTCTGTTTTTTAGGCAAACCGGTCAAAGTAAACGTCACCGTTTCAGTAACAAGTCTTGATCGCATATCTGACAACGACATGGTAAGAAACCTATCTGCCGCTTTTGAACGTGCGAGTAAAATTCAAGGTTTTTCAAGTTTTTACAACTATCTGATACTCCTGTCTTACTTTTCAGGAATACACAATCACGTTTACACTCCAACAACTTTGGAGAGATTCACGCTTGGATGGAACGAAAAGTGTGAGAGGTTATTCCCAGGTAACATTTTACTCCTAATATATTTATATTTTTGAAGCCTGGTAAAATTGATTTGAGGAATCGCTCACTTTTTTGCATGTTGTAAAATACTCATTTTTACGTACCCAAAAATATATTTGTGTTTGGTGTTTTGGACATAATCATTCATGTAACAAAACACAGTTTGTTGTTGCGTTAGTGATGCACCGAAAGTTTCGGTTGGCCGAAACATTTCGGCCGAATACGCCGTTTTCCCATGTTTCGGCTTCGGCCCGAACTTTTTTTGAAAATTCGGCCGAAACCAAACTTTTTGATTTGTTTAAATTATATGAAATTTTTACCAAAACTGTAAATATCGTCAATATGAAACATCGTGAACTATCTAATTGTTGCGTGCAAAAAATACGAGCCACGTTTTCTGCAAAATATTCTAAGTTAAGTAAAGCGTTCGCATTGTAAAAGTAATTTTGGAGTGTTAAACCAGTTCACTTGCATCAACGACACAAGGTTCAGTTGGAAACATCAATCAGAAAGGGGTTTAATCATTTAAAATTTGGCCTTATGACCGAATATTCGGTTTCGGTCCGAAAATTTTGAGGCGTGTTCGGTGCATCACCAGTTATTACCACCTTGACAAGTGATTTATGTTTGGACATGTGAAAAAATGTTTCTGTGATTTAGGTTTTGACCATGGATGGTTCCCTTGGGAACCGAATTTGGGTCCCTGATACTTACATCGTCAACTCCCATACGTCATTCATTCATGACGTCACCACCCGAAACGGTTTGATCCGTTTATACCCAAACGGAACAGTGCTGTACGTTCTGCGTATAACAAGCAGGGTAAGGTTCCTTTTTACCAAAATTTTGTCCCTTTTATACGAATTTGTAAATGCAACAAATATTTGGGAATGAAGTTTTTGTCCTCTTATTACGCGATTGTTTTGATGATTGTTACGATTAAGGTGTCGTGTCCGATGAGTTTGCACAAATACCCTATGGACGAACAGATGTGTCGACTAACTTTGGAAAGTTGTAAGTAATGTTAAGCAGTATCAGTTGTTTTGTGAAAGTAAGTGACTATAACGTTACCTTCGGTATCACAAAAATTGCAAACTTCTGCATTTTTATCACCTTAACGCAACACACACAAGTTTGCCAAATAACATTCATCGATGAAATCACGCTTTCAAACTGAATACAAAGAGCGGCAAATGGGTCATGTATTATTACACTTATCTGGATAACAAATCCTTATTTAAGTTGGCTTGTTTCTACTTTTAGGGTCATTTGCGGAAACAGATCTTCAATACAAATGGAGCAAGAAGGAGGAATGTGGACCTGACGGATCAGTTACTGGTGTAGAGAAAGTTGTTCTCTCGCAGTTTAACATCACAAAGTGTCTTGTGTATCGCACTTTGCATCAAAACATTTTAGGTAAATAAATTAGAACAATACATTCGGAACAAAACCCGAACCGAAAATATACATTATTAAAAACCGGAACCGAGCCCTTAAAAACAAAACCAAGTGAACCCGAACCGAACCTGAACCCATATGACAAGCGGTTCGACTCCCTGCTTGTATCCATAGGTGTTCCAAGACGATAATTGTCATGCTTTATGGTTCTTGTTCATTTCGCTTTGTTTGCAAACAAAGAGCGTTTGTCTATCTAGTCTGAAATACACTGTTTTAGCCCATTGTCCTAAAGTTTTTGGACGCTAAACAGCTCAAAAAGATGCACGGCTTTAGGTTGTAATCTCCGCGGCTACGCGAATTACATTTGTCACAAAAAGCGTTTATTAATTGGTAAAGAGATATTAGGTTATGTAAATCTAGAAAAAAGTGATTTGAGATTACAGGGTATTTACTAGTGATGTACCGAATCGGCTAAATTTCGATTCGGCCGAATCAACCGAAATATTTATGACGTCACGCGAAGTCGTAACTATACGGATTTGACATGAAAACATAAGTTTATCTGCCCCACAATTAGAGCAGAATAGTTGCGTTTCGTCCCCATTTCAGTTCTGTGGGCTTTAAAATTGCCTCAAGCATGATTGGCAACCTGCCAATGAATTACTAATTACTACAGTGGGAAAAACGATAACGTGTTGAAAAAGATAAAAATTAACGCGATTTTCGTTATGTTGGGGTTTTTGAAAGATTGCGTGGTACCTTTATAAGCAGAAAAGACACGTTTAACGCTTTAAATTTGTGTTCGTAAAAGATTCGGTTTCGGCCGAATCGCAACAAATTATTTGGCCAAAACCGGATCTTTGCAAAAATGACCGATTCGGCCGAATAAATTCGGCAAACCGAATATTCGGTACATCTCTAGTATTTACTATTTTGTTCAGGAAATCATTCTCAGTTGATTCTTGAGTTTTATCTGAAGCGGAACATGTTGTTTTTCCTTCTTCAAACTTACCTCCCATCCGTTCTTCTGGTCATATTATCCTGGATTTCGTTTTGGATTAATATGAAGTCCGTCCCGGCGCGAGTGGGCCTGGGTGCCACAACCGTTCTTTCCATGACAACTTTGATGATTGGAGTTTACAACAGCGGACCAAGATCGACTTCATACATTAAGGGTAATTAAGTTTGCAAAAGTTTTTGTGTGAATGTAACACAAAGAAACAAATTGATCATAGCACAAACAACTAACTGTGGTAATATTGCCCAATTTTTGTTAAAAATGTGGCTATTTATCTTATATGGGTTTTTTAAAAATGTGTTAACCAATTTTGAAAGAGTGTACAAAAAACTGTTGTGTTTAACGTTACAGCACTTCCACTAATTTCAAACATTTCGTAACGTTTAAAACACAGTAGTCACAAAATTGCATAGCAACAAGTCATGAAACTTGGATAAAAAATACAATGGAAAGACAAACATGTCCAACAGACATGAAGCACATTTGTTACACAAGGTTTAATAATATTTAATAATTTGTTACTAATACTTCTCTAAAATGACATATGTGAGCATTCACAAAACATAGGTCCAACTATTTTACTAACATTTCGGTCAGACCCAAAACAAACCACATTGAAATCCAACAACTCAACTAGCTTCCTGCGGTTCGACAGAGAAAGCGAATGAAATCAATAATTTAGGACTTTGTGATTGACATTACCTGATTGCCGCTCTTGCCAATGTTACGAAAAGTTGGCCCTTTTACTGTTAACATACAATAATACAATAGAAAAAGTGTAAACTTTGTTAAATTCATATAAAGGTGTTTGATTTGTCATATGGAACGTTGTTGTGGGTCGAATTAGTTCACACGATGAGAAAATCCTACTACAATAAAAATATTATTTCTATTCAATGAAATTCGATAAATCATTCTGTGATTGCGTTTTAGTTGCCGTCAAGGCGTAATGGATCTCCGGTGTTTTTTCCAACGTTTTATTGTTGTTGTACACGAGAAAGAGGAAGCTGAGTAGCAGATTAAACCTGAGTCAGCTCTTAAGAGCATATCAGTTCAGCATATATCGGTTGAACCTCGTTAATTTTTCAGCTCTGTAAATTTTGTTACATAACGTACCAGGGTACTTGTGCTTTGATGTACGGTTGCCAATATAGTCTCCACGGCCGTATTTTTTTCTTATTTCGACAAAGTGTGTTCAACCCTGAATAAACTATATCTGCTTACTACAGACAACATGGTCACGTATTTTTTTGTAAGTGAGTAGATTTTGTAGAGGTTATATATAAATAAATAACCTGGTATGAAAACTCTTTCCAAAAAACAGAACTAGAATATTATAAACCAAAAACGAATCAAATGTGGAATTTTAACCACAACAAGTCGCCTATAAAGATCGATTTCTTGGCAGTTCAAACAAAAATTCTATCACAAAGGCTCATTTATTAACACGTTCTTCGTTTCAGCTGTAGATTTCTACGTCTGCGTGTGTTATGGATTTGTATTTGCTGCCCTGATGGAGTATGCGGGCGCACATTTTGCCGTGAGATCATATGGGAAAAAAGCAGAGCAACTTGCAGAGGGGTATGATACCTCTATGTGATCGATTTTGTCTTATATTTTATACACTAGATCGGGGGTGCTCAAACTTTTTTTGACTCAAGATCGATTTTTCAAGTGGTCTAACTCTCGGGATCTATCATTCACGTACTAATTGGCATCATAGTGCAATGCTATGTCACTAATTACGAAAGGATAACTTGCAATTTTTGCGAAGTCTGTTTTAAGTTTTCATAGTGGCATGATTTTCTTTAATTCTTTAAGGCATTAAACTGATTTTTAAAATATAACATTTCGAAAAAATTACGTCAAAATAACGATTTTGATTGATAAGACCAAAATAGCGATATTATTGGAAGTATCAAATACTACCTTTTGTGACGTAACAAAGCGACTGCTAAATATTTGTGGTGCGAACATGTACTAATAAATATTTTTCACCAAAAAGTCATCTATAACTATGCACAGCAACATTCTATAAAAACGTGTTACAAAAAAACTATTTAATTTATGTTTTGCGTCTCTCGCGATCGACTTGAGATCAGTTCAAGATCGCCCAGTCGCCCTGCACTTGATTTTTTTACATTGCATTTCGCGTTGCAGACCAATTGCTAATTGCCCCAACAACAACAGAAACTTGCGCAACATCTCAAGCATCGAATCTGACACACAAGATGGAGTTTTCTCTTACAACTCCTGCAATGTAAGTTAGTGTTTTTTTTATCAGTGTGACGTCTTAAAAAGCAAACCTGTTTTCCAGGGGACATCTTGTATAAGACGACCTCAATACGACGCAGACCACTCTCCCAGTGAAGTTAGAGGTATAAAAATTAAAAACATTCGAAAGTAGTTCATGACAGTCAAAGTCAATACCGCAGCTAGAGTTGTAGTTTTTTTTCTAAATTAACTTATTCTCCATTCATACTTGGGTATCATTACTCTAAATTAAAATGAAAACTGCAATCAAAAACAGCTGCTTACATTACGAAAGCTTATTAATTTTTTTCCCCACAATAACTTCGGTCCTTTTTTGTGAACGCCACCGTTCTAAACGCCAGTTCCGCGTTATCGTCTGTGACGTCACTTTACACACCTGGTATTCACCTTTTTCTCTAAAGTGCTTTATATTCCGTGTTCTACAGCTAAATTGACAACCTGCACTGATGATGACAACAGTGACTGTTAAAACGTCTGCATGATGTATTCTATATACACCAGTTCATTGGCAGTTATGTTTATGATTAGATCCCTCATTGGTTTTGTACCATAACGTACTAAAGCATTGCTGACCAACTACTCAAATAATTCTACATTATTTTGTACCTACATTTTCCAGGCAACTTTAAAGATCGGCTAGCAATCGTCAAAACGTTGGACGAGACTAACCGAAGATCAGAAGGTCTCTGTGATAAACCACTCGACAAATTTGGACGCGAAGAACGGATAAACTGCGATCATCGTTGTCACGAAAATCCGAGCAAACTTAACAAAATTGAAAATTACAGAAACCGGGCTGTCATGATGGAAAAAATTGACCAGTATTCCAGAATTTTGTTTCCCTCTATGTTTGTTGCTTTTAATATTGTGTACTGGTGGGTTTACCTTACGATGGAGGAGAAGAGCGTTTATCCGCCTGAACACTAGGATTTCTATGTAATTCTTTAGGTTTAAATTTTTGTGTGTAATCAGTTAGTATCGTTAGATTTGTTCTTGGTTCAGCCTAATTTTTACCTGATTACTGATTACATTTTTTATCAGACATAAAAGCATATTGCAATATTAACAAAATGAATCTAAAAATATTACTTTTTGACACGCATTATAGTGTGATATGTGCAATGTTGTAAATAAATGTTGAATTGCCATAACGGACAGTAGCAGTAAATTCGTGACTCGGTGCTAAGTTAATTGTCACTCTTTCAAATTTGTGAGGTATAGGTATTGTTTTACAGCCTTTGTAAAATAAACTTAACTGTATTTAAGAGGTAATAAAAACCATAATGTGGGGCATAAATATCACAGACAGGCTTTCTTGAACTAAATTTTGAAAAAGTACGCAATTTGCGACGTTTACCATTACATGCAACGTTACCTGTGAAATGGTAAGCAAAGATATCCAAGTTTTTGCCTGCGTTAAAAGTATGGCGATTTTCAAAGAAATTTTTCTCAAGTTTCTTTGACATGCCAGCTTTGCACACCTACCATTATTTTGCTTACTGTTATTTACCTCCATATTTTTTTTTATTTACCCTCAAGGGGTAAATTTACCTCCGATTAAGAACTGCTGCTCTACACGTTCTAACTTTCAAACTAACTTCATCTCTTCAGGCTTCAATTTAGAAATTAAAGCGTTCGGAGAAATCTGGCCAAATTGAAACTTTTCAAAATTAAATAACTTACACCGGGTTTGGTTGCAACCACATTGGTTAGAAAATCCGATTTCAACTTGCAGAATTGTGTATGTGACAAGTAAATGTGTATCATGTTCTTTTTTATTGTCGAGATAACAAGAACTTAAACGAATCTATGTTTAAAAGTAATAAAAACCCACGTCAGTGTTTCCCGGCAGGAAATAAAATCATCGAAAAACCGTAAGAAAGCGCAGTGTTTTGGATAAGGGCATGGTGATCGGAAAGGGTAGGATACAGAGCAGTGTTTCCCAAAAAGTTTTTCGCTCATGTTTTTACGTGGGATAAATCGGGAACAGGGCAGCACTAATGGGCCATAAACGACCGCTGCCAAGCAACGCCCGACAGTGATAAAAAAAAATCGACAAAAATGAACACAAAAGCATGGGACAGACAGTTCAATCCGAATAAATTAATTATCGGTGGAATTCTAGCGCATACAGAGAAAAAAAATAACAAAATGTCAATAAATACAAAGCGATCATTAGATGGTTATAATCTCTTTACAATGCGCGCATGTGTTCAGGGACAATGCCAGAGCACTCTAGCACCGCCAAAACGTTATAAATAATGCAAACAACGTGTGAACCGCAGTTAAAGAGTTAAAATTAAGGCCAAGCAATTTTTACACCTCTGCACTTCGTTTGATTTCTGACAAACAAGAAAATTTTAAGCAGGTCGTCGAAATTAAGAGCAACGAAAACAAAATAGGAACATTGCGTGCATGTGTAACTATGGCAACAGAAAAGGCAGTCGCAAATATGCGAATTGGTGACAACATTATACTAACACACTGGAACAGTCAATGACGTCATAAATTAATGACGTCCCAGCGAAGTTCAATGAACAAAACAGAAAATTCCCACGATACAGCTGAAACGGGTTGAAACGTTTTTCTTGAAACTTCGCATAAGGAATAAATTTTGAAAAACTGTCTTATAATTTTCCTAAATATGAATTTTTTTCCTCCCCTGCATCTTTTGAAACAAAACCCACTCAAACACATTTTGTCCACAACAGTGCGAGATCGGGCAACGGATACACGCCATTGGATAAGAACACGGGGCGTGGTCTCATATAAAGGGGCGTGTCTCAATCCAAGTCTTTTTTCAACAGCAAAGTTTCAAGCAAACTCGGTTTCCGTTCGACTTTGCGCTTTGGTAGAGCCAGGGATGACGTCATGTTCGAGTTTGATGACGTTGTGGCCTCAGGAGGCGGGGTCAGAATCGGTGCCGATGCCACCGACGCCGTGTAGCGACAATTTGATATTGTATTGTTGTTGTTCACATTCGAGTTCATTGGCACATCACAGTGGTTGGAGTCAGTTGTTGTGGCAAAAAAGTTATTTTCACTTAGGTTGGTGCTCGTCGGCTGCAATAGCAAATCTCCGCAATTCGACAAAGGCTTATTATCGATTTGCTGCAAAACAGAAAAATAAAAAACCGTTAAATTGAGGTAAAGTATGCAACCTTTTTTGTTAACATGTCAAATTGATAATAACTGCACACTAAAATTTTGGTGGTAGTATTTTTAGCAGGCGGCACATAAATCTTACGCATTTCTATGGTTTAACGACAGTTCTGTTGGTTAAATCCAATGACATACATGTATTGTAAACAATTATCATACTTACAATTGAACTGTTGGTGTTGAAAGCATTGTTGTTTGTAATTTTATTCCTTTGCCCCGTCCACTGGTTGGTAACCGATGACGTCATAGTTGCGTGATTTGGGACGTAATGTTGTGGGCCGTTGGGTTGAATAAAGGTGTTCTGCGAAAAAATCGTTGTTAATGAAACTTGTAGTGGGTTCGAATCTCAAAGTCGCAAACTTAGTTAACGTACCTGGAAATTGTTGGTTGTCGTTTGACCATCTTGTTTGAGTTTGTACTGGTCTAACAGATTGTTTAAGTTTAACGTTTGAGGACGTGGTGATAATATCTGTGACGAACTGCATGACGTCATAATAGAGGAGGTGGCCGCATCTTGTGAAGCGTCATTGAAAGTGGGCTGAAGTCGTTGATGCATGTCGCCAATCGTCATTTGCATCCGGCGTGCAATTTTCTTTTTGGCTTTTTTCGACTCGATGGGAGGACTTGCTGCTTCTACCGTCGCCATCGGAGGGCAGTATTGAGGCGATAAAAGGTTTGCACCAAGAGAGGGCGCTATATCGCTCCATGACACATCGTCGGTTGATTGTTTGCGTTTCAAGTCGGGCTTTGTTTTGGATGCAGAATTTTTGCGCGATTTTCTTATTCGTGGCTTTTTAGCCTTCGGGGACTGAGACGTCAGAGGCGGTGACAAACCACTGAATTGTTGCGTATCAGGTGACGTCATACCCAAAACAGGTCTCACAGGCTGAGAAAATGGTAAATTGTTAAATCCTTGAATAGGGGGTGTCGATGTGAGGGAGTAATGTTGGCCTCCGTTCATTGGCTGATTTATCTGCAGTGGTGTGATTGTAGTGGACTGGGGATAAATGTCACCGTTCATCGGAAGGGCGCCACCAGGCGTCGAAAAACCCGGCGACGTTGACATACGTTGTGTGCCGGCGAAGTTGCCCATACGAGGAAAGGGTTGTTGGTTTAGATTCGGCTGTTGCCCTACAAATATATATATATATATTTGTTTCAACTTGAGACTCAATAAAAAGTCTCTGGCGTTAAATTAGTTAAGCTTCAACTTTTTACAATATGTTTTAGAATAAGTTCAAATTTAAGCTTAGTGAACCACTTACCATTCCTAAGTGGCATGAAGAGTGGCGAATTTATTTGCGAGGAGTTCCGCATAATGCCAGCATGTCCGTTGGTGGGAGCTAGAGAACGCTGCATAGCAAGCTGTTTTTGCTCCTGCAATCTGTAAAAATAAATAAAAAGGTAAACACGACATCAATTAATACTTTAAAGTTTAAAGGTCAAATTACCAGTGATATTTTTACATATTTGCATAAAATGCATTGTATTTAAAAAATGACTTCCTGTGCAAAAAGGAATCAAACAAAAACCGTGTAAGTAGGTGAAAGACAAATTTAATCAATTGATCACGGTAACAAATTGTGTATAACTTGTATTAGGCCGCCAAGTTAAATTTGTTAATCACAAAATACGGAATTTAGTAAATTAACATTGCTTATAAAGGTCCGATCTTTTTATCTTTCTTTTTTGACTTGTTTTTGTCAAAGTAAAGGCAGAAGTCACTGCAAACCTGTTGGCTTTGAAATATTCGCTTCTTTTCTGAACTGTGATGCCAGTGTGGGTGACATCTGGACGAGGGTACATGTGCTGGGGGGTAGGGCCCCGTTTTACCCCACCAGGTAGTATATCGCTGGAGTCAAACGAGCCCCCATTTATGTTGGGTTGGTTCAGGCGAATCTGAAGCTACAAAAAGAAATTATTAGGTTTGTTTATTTATATATATACGTATATGTATGTATTTATATACATATATTAGGGGAGTTGTTATGCCAAATAACATAAGACTACTGGTATTTGTTTCCTTTGAACGCTAAAAGTGCGTTTGCTAACGAGTGTGTAGTTTAAAATGACATTTTTTAACCATTGTAGGTGTGTAATACAAGTTACACTTACAAGAAACGATTTTAAGACTTGAATCTCACAAACAACACAAAGGCTAGAAGTTAATAGGTCAGAAAAATCTCTATTTGATATCAGTTGTATGCAATACACATTCAGTAATATTTAAATCGTGCGTCCATATTTGCATGCTACTTATCACGAGAGACAGTGCAACACGGCGAGCGCTACGTAATAAATCGTGACGTCATACCTGTCGGCGCAGCAATGACGGGTTGGTTTGCAACGTGCTTCCTGTGTTCGGTTGCTGTGACAACAAGAAACGTGTTGCAAAAGCGATTTTTGTAAACATTGTTTTTCTATTACTTATTTAAACCTACGTAAACAAAGGTCGAAGTTTCTAGAATATTTACGATTTTAGTTCCAATTATCGTACAGCATCTGCCACTTAAAAAAAACGTGCGTATTGACGAAATCGCCACAATTTTAAAATAACTACAACGTCAGCAGGTCGTTTGTTACGTAGCCGATATGTAACAGTAAACAAGCGGGTGGCTGATTGTGACGCATCAGGCAAAAGAGCAAATAGCGTGAGGCAATGAACAAATATAGACAACAGCCTTACGCTTATTTTTGGTAAATCTTTTCCAGTTTCAAATATGCGCTTCCGAGTATTTGCAAATATTTACAATCTGATTAATTTGACTCTGATTTCACACGTTAATGCCTGTACAAGTGTTTGGACTGGATTGTTTGTTTGCGTTGAATGATACAATTGCCAGCTGCTCGTACAGATCTATTGAGACATTTTCTAATTTTTATTAGTTGGTTCAACTTTGGGCAAAACAACTTCTCGAAAACTTCTTGTTACGCTTCACTAATCAACCAAACTAAGCGTTATAACACAATTACTGCACACGAGAGGTTGATATATTTACCCAACAATTCATACCAATACACACTAATTTTTCGACTAAATCTTACCATGTTAGTTCTGTTATTGATAATAGATCGAACCCCTGTATCCATGTGTCCGTTGTTCAACCTGGGGTTGGGAAAAGCTCCTGGGTTGTTCATCAGGGGCACACCCTACATACAAAACCGTAGAATCATCATGTAAGTCAAAATTGAACTTTTGCCTTCCTTTTAGAGTTTGGCGTAAAACGGCGCAAACTATTACAAAGATGACTGTATATGTTAAACGTCATAATAGAACTGTTGCTATTAAATATATGACCCAGTTGTCGGGGTGAACGCCTCTCACCTGTGATGACATGTCGGTCATAGCAGGTCCATTGTTACGTACGGTGCGCGTCATTTGATTGTTCCTATGGTACGTCATATTGTCGTTCTGTTGAAGGTTACGTAAATTTGTTTGAGTCAGATTGTTAGTAAACTAATGACCGTTTGAATATATGTAGATAATAAGTTTAGTGATATATAATTCAATTTCTTGGTTTTTCTTGTCAACAATTTCGCAAATGCCAAAAAAATATCTCGTTGTTTACCGTAAAGGTATTGTACTTAAAAAGCGACATAAACAAGACGCAATGATTTATTTCGAAAAGTAAACAGCAGTGTGACAGCCAGCAATTGTAGTGCGTTAAAACTTTACCTGGATTTGTGAATTACTTTGCACAATGTTTCCGTTGGATAAACGATTCATTGTTGTGTCTAAAAAAAGCATAATGCACCAAGTTCAATAACACAAAAAATAGTCCAAAAGGGACAATACGCAATGAAATTAAACGCATACAGATGGACAAATCATAGTACGCCTGGTATGCCGTGGTCACTGGTCTGCATCGACGACTGGTCCCAGTATGAATATATTCATCGTAACAGATGGGCAAAGTAACAAAAAAATCGAAATTGAAACCAGTCTATTTTTTTAATAAAACAATTGACGACAAAAAACATGCAAATTTGTTTCTTCAACCAGACATCCGTGTGACGTCACTTCACCTTGTGACGTGGTGCGTGACGCAGAATGCGCGGGTGCATGGAATGCGTCAAGTGGTTTGTTGATAGTTCCGTGCAAAGATGTATAGATATTTTTAAACGAGAGCAATAAATTTATTTAACAACTAGACGATAAGGCGTCATGACTGTCTAGCTCAAAAAAAGTATTTCATAAAGATCTGGTTCCAACGTTCTATGTTGCAATGAAAAGGGATGAAAAACGTTTTAGGTGCCAAACATCACATAAACTCGGAATCCCCAATCGAATAAAATTGATATGACAATGTTTACCAGCTGTGAAAGTTTCATTTAAATCCATCACACAATTTGTGTGAAAAGAAAATGGGTTACCTGCCGGTTGAACAACTTAAAAACATATTCTTAAAAACATAAGTTTTTTCTTTCGCAAAAGAGCACAAAGTCAACCATAAACAAAATGCATTTGACTTTTTTTCACTTACCTATGTTATTGGGAACAGGAATCGCCATTCTTGGGTTCACTCCCCGTGGCAAAGGGTAACTACCCAAATCAACCAGGGGCTCTTTGCCTTCCCAACTCTCCTGGGTGTTGAAACTTGGGTACTGGGGCGCTGGTCCCATGGGTGATTGAACCGGGGCTGGAATTTGGGGACTAACAATCCCGGCGTTACCCACCACTCGATTGGGGCAGGGTTCAAACCCGGTTGGGACAGCCGCCATGGCCGCACCCTGGTACATTGGGGCCATGGTACCAGGTTGGGGGTCCATTTGTGGCATCATAAAATCGGGGGTCGATGTAAAGGAAGACGTCATAGTGATGTCTGCGGTGTAACAACAGAGGAATATTGGTGAGGCAATTTTTTAGAGAATATCTATCAAATTGAGCTGTGCTTACATACCTTGATTAAACCCTCCTTGGACTGTCTTGTTCTGAAACTAACAAAAAAATTGTCAACCCCAACCCACAAAACACCAAAAACGAAATTTTCCAACAAAATGTTTTTTAGAGTGCTGAATAAAAAAACATTAACGGCAAAACGGCGTTAGAACTCAATTGTTACTAGTATTTTACATTCATCAGCACACGTTATGAAGCGTTGTTCATACAATTAAAATACAGGATATAACGTATTTGTGGTAACGTAAGAAATGCTGTTGTTCAGGTAATCTAAACACCACAAGTGGTTTTTCAGTTTCCGTTTAAAAAATGGCAACCGTTTTCAAAAAAATGTACATAAATTACGTTTTAACGCCGAGCTCAAGTATCAACACAACTCCAGTATCAACAATTCAAAAATATTTTCTTAAATCGCCGGCAACAGGTAATTTATGTTTTCGCCTATCATACCTGGTTATCAAAAACAGTCGAAGACGGTAGAATTTCGTTATTGTTGATGTCAGTCGATGGCAGGTCTGCTCCAAACTGATCTCGTAAATTTCCTTGTTGGCCCAAGTCCCCATTCGGCAAAGGGGGATGGGTTAAAACAGGGGGAGTTCCACTAAATACGTTGTTTTCAGTCTCGTCTGTAAAGCCAGTTAGTATGGAGAACAATTCGTCCAATTCTTCTTTGCTGACATTGGTTGTCACACTTGGCCTGGTTGACTGAAATGTTTTAAACTTCGAAGAGTTAAAAAAGTTTCCGTCAGTGTTGGGGGTCGACGACGGTGCCAAGTCCGAAGGATTTGTTTTTTTGTCTTGTACTGGTGACAGTTGCTCAATAAGAGGTCCAAGCGACTCTGAACTGGTTACAGTAAGAGATGTTGCAATCGATGTAGAAGGTAACGTTGGGTCTGCAACATTGCCCAGCAGATGCGACTCGGGCACTTTCGAGGTGTTTTTGAGCAACTGCGTGAGAAGGTAGTTGTTACCTGCTAATGCTTTGTGCCTGGGTGATTTTTGAGCAGGTTTCAATTGCTCTTCTTGTGATGGTGTAGATATGCTTCGTTTTGGAAGGTTTACACTAGGCGGCGCAGAGTTCATTGAGGCACTACGAGCACGGGATGAGAGATTGGACGAGGAAGTGACGTCGGAGTGAGGTGACGTCACTTTTGGATTGTTGATGATAAGAGGTTTTATGTCGGGGAAACTTGTAACCATTGTGGTGACGACGGGTTCGTGTTGCATTGTGGATATTCCGTTGATAACAAGGTGAGGACTTTGGGCAGAGCAAGAAGTAGGGAGAGTCTGGTCTTCCCTTTTAAGACAGGAAATGTCCTTGCATGGAGGTCCAGGATACGTAGCAAGATTGTCCGGCGTTGTTGTCACACTTCGACATTCTGTGCAGAAATTAGTTTGTTTTACGATTTAACATCACAATATATATTGTTTTAATGCACTTTTCAGTGTTGCAAATCTTTAATGGTGCAGAGAATTTCAAGCTGTTTTTTTTCACGTATGTGTGTGTAGATAACCCAAACCACATAAAATTCGCCACTTGGCTAATTTATATTTTGATACAAATACAGTCAATGTTACAAAAGCTATTTGAGTCAAGAACACAGATTACACAAAAATTCTAAGAAACCCTCCTAAAAAAACATACGTCACAAAATGTTGGGATGAGATAACACAGCAATAAGTTGTACATTAATAAATGGACTAGTTTCAACCCTTCGTGCCGCTTGGTATTGTTGCTATATTAGCATGCCAACTTTCACGATCACAGCAAAGTGACTGGCCATTTGTTTTGCAGGATATAAGTGATCGAATTGCAAGCACTTTAAATTGTCTAAGCTTCATGTTGTACAAGTCATTGAACATATTGTTCTCCGATTAAAAAAAATTACATGCATGAATCTACGAGTTTTATTATTATGCAAGATTTAAAAAAAATTATTGTTTTTATTTTTTTGCAAAACACCTGGTATACTCTAAACTTATCTTTTTGCTGTAACACAAAATCTTGTTCCAAAAAACGAAATTGTGTAAGCTTTTCTGTTCGATGATTCTATGTATACTTTTGTAAAGCAGTTAAATTTAGAAGTAAACATGACCAATGCAGACCAACAAGTAACAACAGGAAGAGCAAAATAGCAAACACTACTCCCAAACAACTTTTTTGCTGAAAGCTGAAAACACTCCCAAACAACTTTTATTTTGTACTATCTTCATAAAACAAGCAAAATATGATTTGAAAGCAGTTCTCTACATTCAAAAACCACTTTGATCCTATGTTCAAATGCTGTTTCCTAGGATTACCTTGATTTGAGTTACTGTTTGAGGTTGATGAGTTATTTGATCCAGTGGCCACTGATGTGATAGAGAATGGTGATTTTGAATTGCCAATTGTGTGAACAAGATGTCCATCCAAATGTGGAGGCGGCGATAAAATTTCATTGACTATTTCCTGTTGAAATATGACACAGATTTGTTATTTTCAACTTTGGTGGAATTGAATTTTAAATTTCACTTTTCAACATAAGACTAAGAAAACAACTGCTTACAGCGACAATATAACACAACATGTCACCTCGGCATTTCCCTGCGCTCCTGTACTTGCTAGGAGTTCCCGAGCAACTTCCACACTGTTCCGAGGTCGTACATATCCGCTTACCGAAGTACACCAGTTGTTTAGGCCTGGGATGTCACTCACAAGATCACTTGACTAAAAAATGTAAACGGTGTTAGTTGAAAGTGTACATATGCAAAAAAAGTGATGTACCAACAATACACGCATTTTAGAACACACTTTTATTGAATTTTTTTTAAGAAATGCTTTCAAAAATCGAAAATTGTAGAGACACAAATAACAATTAAAAACACACATTTTAAAACCTAAATTGAGCATATTTTTAATCTTTTTTTAATGCTTACAGTCATGGAAGATGTTGATGTCATTGATGAGGAGGGAGCACAAGATATAAATGAGAGGATCCCAGATGTTGCAATAGATGTAGAAGTGGGATCAGACACAATGGGGCCTAAAAAAGCAAAAAGGTTTCAAAACAAAGCCCATCTTTAATTGTTATTAAAGACAAAACACAGGTTTAAAAAACAAGTTTAGTGTTAACATAGAAACTGCAAATAAGTGTTTTACCTGAAAGAATGCTTCTTATTGCTGGGGAAATTCCTTGCACATCTAAACCTTGCAAATTACCATCTCTGCAAAAACACAACATACCCAATGTCAACAACGATAAACAGCAAAATGGCAAAACCGTAAGCGAGATATTGATGGACACAACCTTCCTGAAGAAATCAAACACACACACACTTATGACCACAACTGAAAGTTAATTGTGGACACTCAGGGAAACAAGATAAATAAAACTGCCACATTCTAAGACTTCACTGTCACAGTCTAAACAAGTTTGCTTGAACAAAACCTAACAAGAATATAGGAAGCTCGTTGTTTCCTGGCATAGCTGCCACCAAGCCACATTCCATGCATTACCACTTTATACTAGCATAAACATTAGAGAAATGAACAACGGTTATAATTAATTGTCATCAGAAGGACACACAGCTTTGGGAGGAAACAATTAGAGCTCAAAAACCATATGCTGCATTGACAATATTTACTGCAACTTTTGCAAAATTGACAATTCCTGGTGGTTTCTACTGATTCAAAGTTTGCTTCTGCAGAAGACAAATTAGTGACAAAATAATTGAATGAAAAGTGCAATAAACGAATTTTATCAGATTATTTAAAATAGCATTTTGTGCACTCAAAATTGCACATTTAAATTAAAACATATTACACATAAAACACAATAAAAATATTATCACAAATATTGACTAAATTTAGAAATTCAAGTCACACTGCATGAAAAAATAATAAAAAACTTAAAAATAACCAACTCATCTCTAGGAGCCAACACTCAATGTAATGTGACAATAATTGCACAGAGACAAAACGAAAAAATCTATCTGCACGTCGTCAAGCATGCACACTGCATGAGCGCTTGATTGTGATGTCATTTCCTGTCCGAGAACGTCATAAAGAATAAAAAGAGAGAGCGGGCGATTAGATTGTGTATAAGTGGCAAGGTTGTGGATAACCGGCAAACCACTGGTTATGGACGATACTTGCACTATTACTTGTAAAGCTGTTTTTTTTAAAGATAATGTAAACAACACAAGAACAACAGGCTCTTTGTTATGTACAGTGTTATTCATTTTTCCAAGTTTGATTGAAGAAAAAACACATTTGTGTTTTGTGTCTTGTAAACATACAGTGCCGTTAAACTTTTCATCAAGTTGAAAATTTGAACTTGAGTGAAAATCAACAAATATATTTTTTGTACCAACAAATATTATTATTTTAAGTATTTTGACCATTTGTAGTGTTTGATAGACATAAATTTATATAATTCTTTATTGAATGGCTATGTACATATTTAACTAAAACCTGGGGATGTGTCAATTTTTTTGTTTTCTAAACCAAAATCCCCTTAACAAGCATTTGTATCAAAGCCTTCAAATCCAAAAAAGGAACCAGGAAAAGAATTGCACTTTTGAAATTTAATGATATAAATAGGCAAAAAACGTGACTGTGGGAAAAACCAAACATTAAATCCAGTTATATTCGTTACCACATTACTTTGATCGATGCTTTTCTTGTACATACACACCACAAACTGACAGTTTGTGGATAAAAAAGGCAAACTAGTATTAATTAAAATCATCTTTCAACAAAATCCTACAATTTGTGACAATTTTAGTCATTAGGACAGGAAATTTAAGTGTTAGTCACCAGCCAATATGAAGTTCTTTCACACCAAATCATATGTTATCACGTTATTTGTTTGATTAGTATTATATACAGCCAATACTTTAAAACAGACCAAAAATTTGCATTTGCATGTAAGTGATACAATGTGTAGATCTTATGCACTGTTAACTTTGCAATGTTGCAATAAACAATGTGTCAGCAAGAGAATGATTTACCTGGGGATTGCAGCATAACCAGGGATCACACACTAATTAATCACATTAATGAATTTTTATGAATGCGCTTAGAAATGGGAACAAAATAATTCAATTAACAGTCTTTTACACAATATAACCTTGTTTTAGTTTCATTAAAATGTGGTAAAGAATTATTGTTATTAAAGCAAATTGACAAAAATTCAACAAGAAATTCACCTAAACTTTGTCTCTTAATGCAGCATTGTAATTTTTAAAGTCATGTGTTGACAATGCTTGTAAAAAAACAGCAACATTATTTGCAAGCATCAGTCAAGGTTGAACCCAAACAAAATGAAAAACTGGTGGTATGCTTTTACAGTGCAATGGTCTGTTTTATCAGATTCCACTTCTTACAGTTTTACATACAAAGGTTTAACATAGATGGGCCGAAAAATTAATGTCCAACTGCAAATATTTAGGTAAACATAAAAAAAGCCTGCCAAGAGTTGGACAGGCTGAGTAAAGCAGCGGCAAACATGCATACACACACACATGTGTGCACATGTACAGTAAATACTACGTTAGCACAATGCCCGCACACACACACACACACCAATGCACGCTTGCCACAATCATACACCGGCTCCGGAGTTGTATTGTTAAGTAAAACAGAATGAAAGACCAGTGTTAAATTATTTAATTAGTGTAAATTTAAAATATCACGAACTGGTATAGATTTGTTATACACATGACATCACATAGTTGGAGTAAAGTTAACATTGAATCAGTTAACATGAGGACAGAGAAAGTTATGTGTAATAGCTTATGTGTCATGAACAATCCAGTTGAGCAAGAGTAATGACTATCATAATCAAAAAGTGAATGTTCACATTGGTGTGTGTTCCAAATAAGGTAGCAGCAAAATTTTGGTCAAGCTTATAATTGGAGCTTGTAATTAGAGGCATAAATGCAACTGACAATGTTGATTGAGACTCAAAATTTTTTTTTCACATGACTAATGACTAACAAGCTATTTGTTACTAACAAAATACCAGGGGAAACCCGGTGGTACATAGGATGCATAACATAGAAAAATCTTTAAATCTTAGCAAAATAAAATTTGAAAATATGAGAAAACTTGAAAACTACACAGTAAAGCAAGTATGCCATAATCACAGAGACAGCTAAAGCTAGACCATAACTACAAGTGCCACAAGCAATATTTATTCAAAACAAAGTCTGTAATACAATTTATTGCAAAATATCAATATGGGAAGCTTTATCATTTTGGATGGTCACTTTTGCCTACCTGAATATGGAGTGAACAGATAAAATAAAAGGTGGATCCCCCTGTTGTCCCAATCCCATCAGTTTACTCTTTGTACGAGCAGTTACTGTTGAACCATTAGACAAACGAAATTTGTATGTGATGCTTGTTGCTTGGCCCTGCTGCAAAACTGCAAGAACATATCCATATGGTTAATATCACAATAGAATTTTCAGTGTGTCTTAATTACCCTTACAACTGGGATAATTAAACTGATTTTAAGAGTTTTACCAGTAATAGATTTTAAAGCACTACTTATTATTCCCAAGTTGGTTAAACTTAATTAAAATTGGACAAGTTTTTTGTGCTATAATAAATACCAAATAGAAGTAAGTATCACAATTAATTATATTAAACATTTTATGAGTCCAATTATCAAGCTTAAGTCAGCTGACTGTTTTGTTGGGTGTTTAAATGTATTTAATTCTTATAGTGAACAATATCCAACAATGAGCAATTTAAGCTTAAAAGGTGTAATCAACCTAGCACAGTTGATGTGCTTAAACTGATTGTGATAACATGGCATGGCATTTAATTGAAAACGTTTTGTCATTTTTGGAGGTTAACTTATTATGCATATTATGCATGAGTCAGTATTTTGTTGCACAATACTGCCATCTAGTGAAATAATTTAAAGGAATTATTTGTTAATTTTAATCAAATGTGTTTAACCAAAAATGTTTTAAATCTATTTAATAATGTTGCCAGACTCTCTGGTAAGCAAGTGGTTTTATCTCAGATATAAACCTATTTAATGCTTAATGTTAAAAAAATAATTTCAGTAACAAATTTTCCATCTTTTTGATTTTATAGTTAAAGGGGGCTTTGAAAGTAAAACAATCATACTTGGGGCACAAAGAAGTGTTTATAGGTTCAACCAACACAACTTAAAAAAATACTTTTGCACTTCATCTACAACAATTGAAAATATTTGTGTTTAAAGAACATGCAGGCCTGCCAAATCGACTGAGGTTAAAAGTTTCCAGTTTAAACTTCCAATGTCCAATCACATTCACAATGAGAAATATTTTTACAAACATATCAATATTCTTAAACCCATAATGATTATATTTATTTATCTTGGAAATTACCCTGCTTGTGATGCATCTTAAACAATGAGCTCCCATTTTTTCTTTGTTCCTGTAAGGTTGTAAGACATCTCTTTATAAGATCTGTCATCTCTGAGTGTTCGGAAGAATTATGGATGTTTGTTGGTAGTGATGGAGGATGCCGCATATCGATGGCTGTTACTTTTCCTAAAAAAAATTAAAAGTTTGTGTATTGTTGAACTGTAAATGTTCTCTGTGAATTAACATTTATGTTAATACTACGAAGCTAAGAATTTCCATAAACTTATGATTTTATTCACATATTTAACAATTTTGATTTGAGAAAATGAAATTATTTTTTCATGAATCCGATTGCTCAACATAAATATTGGTTTGAAAGGTTGTGATAAATAACACAAGTATATTGATGAATTTTTTTTACACTCTTGTTTAAGTAAACGAGCATATGTTGAAAACTAAATCTACCAAAAAAAGAAATTTTGAGTGCAACATATAAAGTACTGTATCATTTTAAAGGGTATATATTACTGCAGTACTGTTGTTTAGTGACACAATTTCTTAAAAAAAGTATCAATTATACATATATATGAAACTAAACAAATATTGGAAAATGTGGTTTTTTTATTGTTATTTGGTTTAAACCAATAAACCCTTAATTATTTCATTTTGAGAACTTGGTGTGGTTTTATTTTGCAACATGATACAGTCAAAGTGCTAAACACTACGCAAACCTAATAATTTTAACAAAAACTTGGTTATGTAACAGTGCCAATTGAGCAGGTTAGGTAACAACCCAGACATCTTCCTGGAAGTGGCTTAACAAGCAGAGCAAAAGACAAACTGAAGAAACAAGTACATTGCATGCCACAAAATGCAAACTTCCCAAAAGGTTATGTTGCTAATGTGACACCTGTCAGCCAAATAGTATTAACAACCTTCTACCACACCTATTGCAAAGGACATGCCTGCTATTGTCATCAGACATTATTTTTAAATTGATTTTTTTGTAAAACGGCTCATATCAGCTGTCAAGTTAGAGGGAAAAACAATTACACAAAGCAAAAAAAATGGTTTAGGAGTTTTAAGGGGTTTGGCTCCACAAGATAAATGTTATATTTACAAACTTTTAATTTGTGGTATGCATAAGATTGGTCATTTCTTTGTAGTTAGCTTTTCAGGTTAATTCAACCCAATACATTATGCAATGTTCATTCAGTAATAATGAAATAGAAAAAATGAACATGTCATTAGAAAAATTTATGCATTAAGTTTTAGCTGGACGCTGTTTATTAATAAGTGCATTTGCTTTAAGTAATAAGCTTTAGGGATTATGGATTAAAACTAAATGACATGAGTTTTCAATGCAATAACTCTGTCACCGGAATTTACTGCAGACAATACAATGTAAAAAAAAAGATTCTTACTTTGAATCAGTGAATTAAAAAAACGGGTACAAAGCAGAAATCATTTCTTGAAATTAACAAATATATAAATTTTGCCGCTTAAAAACAGGCATCAAGGTGGCAAACATGTAGTAGAATACTAAAAAGTGAAAAAGTAAAAATAGGTAACACCAGCAAACAACAAGTGAACAACAACTAGCAATGCTATTTTACCTTTGAAGCTCAGTTTGCATTAACTTAAGAGCAAAATAAAAATGCTCAGTTTGCATTAAGAGCAAAACAAAAATCTTGCAAAATCCTTGTGCTTTTGACTAAAAGTTACCTGATAAATCTTGTCTTGTGGAAAATGTTTCCGGTTGTGGAATGTCAACCCTTGTATTGACTGTTTGGTTGGGTGGCGCTTTCGTTGCCATGGTAACAGGGATGTCAAACGGTGGTGTGATGTTTGCATCAGTTTCCAAAGGAGACATCAAACACAGCAAAATTTTTTCATCAGCTGTGTTTTAATAACAAACAAAGTTATTTATTTAATTTCCTGTCAAAAACATTTTTTACCAATAATTAAAAAAAGAAACATACAGCTAAAAAAATATATTTTTAGGATGTTTAAAAATAATTGATTGAACGGTTTGTGTACTTGCTGCTACCAATAAGTAAATCAAATACAATAAACAACTTGAACTGCCAGCATAAGTTGACCTAAAATTGTGAGCTATATTTAACACTGGATTAAAGCTCGAGTATTAAAATAGCTTAACAAGTACTTTATCTGCAGATTACATGATCTGTCAACTTGAAGGTGCTTTCACATGTAAATAACTATAGAAACTAATTGCTACCAATGCACTGGTTTGGCTATAAATAGCATTTCAACTGTTTTTGTGTGTTTCTACAGCAAATGAGAATTTGTCACTCAAATTTGTCACAGTTTTTGTACAAGAGTCAAGGTAGCACTTGTTCCTTTTATGAATTGCAAAAACAAGTTTGTTGCAAAGACAGTGTTTTATATTTAATTTTTGGCCCCAATGATAAAAAAAACTTGCCACATGTCGCAAAAAATGACAATGGCTCTGCTTCATTAAAGAAGACATATTTTAATAAATAAATAAACAATTGACCGAAAAATTCAGTTTCTATAAGTAATACTTAATAAATCTATAAACTTTTGCAAACACATAGTTGTTTTACCTTTGCAGTCTGAAAACTTTGGCAAACTTTTGCATCTGGTCATCAACCCAACACAATTCATTTTTTGATATTCTTTGGTGGAGTTCAGTGTCACCTCATCACAAGAGTCTGTTTTTCGAAGCAGAACTTGAAATACTTTGACATCGAGCTGGCGTTCATCTCTCAAATCTAAACAGATTCCATCGATAATAACAGAGTTTAGATTACGATGGAAAGCAAATTTAAATTTAGGTCACAGGCCCTCAAGCCAAATCTGAGATATTTAACAAATGGTGTAAATGACATGGAAACTTTTCTCAATTCATTTTTCACTTTTTTTCTTAAATTCTAAAGTTGTCAACATTTGGTCATTAATAAAAAGGTACCCTTCCCAAATAAAACCAGTATGAAAAAAAGATGATCAGTTTTACTTCTCACAAAATTTGTCCAAGATTTCATTAACAAAAATTTTTGTTACATAATGATTAATATGATGACAATTTTAATTCTTTTTTATTTCATTAAATTCTTAGCCACAGACATTTTTGGCACATTCTCATGTGCAATGGAGAAAAAAATTCTAGGAAATTACCGTACTGTGATCAAGGATAAGGCGCAATGTATGCAACAAAACTAAACCGCAAATTCCTGGAATTGCAAACATAGCTTACAAAGACACATAATTGTAAAATGTGTAAAAAATGATTGCGATAGATGGTTTTATGTACTGTACAGAAATAAAAGGCAATTTTCATGCAATTTAAAAGTAATCTTGATGACAAAAAGTCGCAAAAAATATGCAGCGAAACATTGGTATTCTGCAGATTTTTGGAGCTATTGCCAGACGGCAAATTGCAAGCGACACAGCCTGGGGCACTGTATTCAATGTTTAACCTGGCTTATGATAGTAAACAATTGAAATTAGCTATGTTGGAGCATCCATACACTGTCCAATAGCCAAAAATCGAAATTACATGATGAACATTTTTGACCATAATATTTTTCTGCAGAATAAAAATGAAACTAAAGTTTTCAACACAAACACTAAATGTAAGATTTTTTTATTATCAAATAAGTAACACATTTAAGTCTGAAAAACTTTACCACAACTTTCATTTAAAGTGTTAAAGTTATAGTTTGAACAGATAGCAACCAGTAGTCGAGCACGATTATACAACCAAAAAGCTTGTAGAACAACTAGTCTACATAATGTTGAGAAACCAGTTTTGCAATACCCACAATTTAAACATATGCAAAGTTCATTTTAGGTTGGCTGCAAAAATGTTGCAGTGAAGAGCTTTTTTGAAAGTTTGCTCAAATTTCTATAAATCTTGAACACAAGATTGAACAAAGTCCTAATTTTTTCACCAATACATGTCAAGTTACAATGACACACAAATGATACCATTATCAGCAATCAATTGTCAAGTGGGGTGTCAGTTATTTGTCAGATAGAACTGATACATGTTGAATTACTTACCATTTTCCGATTCAGGTTTTACTTTTTCTTCAAGCTTATTGCAGTCAAAATACTTTTTTATCTTTAGAAGGTCTTCACAGTGAAAAATATCTTCCAGTTGCTTGTTGTAAAACGCCTAAACACAGAACATTTTAATTTTTTTTACTGTGAATCACGATTTACAGGCAGAAATATGCAATAAGATGCTTATGGTAAAAAAATCTATTCTTACAATATTTGTGCTTTTACACAAATACTATGGATTTGATCCAAGATAGCATTCATAGCTGAGGAAAAACTATGAAAAAGACTTGTTCCAATAAAAATCTTAACTGTAGCATAATGATGTTTACAAATTACATATTATCACAAGAACTATAATTGCCTTAAATGTCTTGACTTTTTTACACAAAGGACACTAAAACATATAGGTTGATTTTGGAAACATTACACTTTTGAGTGCCATGTGCGTCACAAGGCAAATACACACTATGACATGCCAACAATGTAAATAATCACTTATCAGACTTAATTCCTAATGAAAGATGCTTGAAACAGTGTGGTTGTAAAAATCAGTAAGTATGCACTGACAACTGAACAAATCTTGTTGTTCGAAGTGATATAATTACACAGTCATTGTCAGTCATTCAAGCACAGTCTTTGACTTTTAGTGATTGTTGTAAAGTTTATGACAGTCCAAGAGCACCCCAAGGTGTCTTGCAGTGCCCACACACAACAACTACTGTTATTTTTATTGCTTACCAGTTTAAAAACACTTAACCATTTTAAACACTTCACTAAAACACACAGTTTAAAATCTAGTGATATACACGATCCAAGTTTGCACATAGTTTGTGCAGTCACAGCCATAATAAAAAATATCCTTAACAATATGCCAATAACTTTTTTGTTTCTTCAAAGTTCAACAACATAAAGCTTCACAAACACCTTTCCAAAACATTTAAGGCTCATACAGCACTTTGCATTACTTAACTTTTTAGACAAACTCACCTTAGCATGCTGGGATTGTTTTGTCAAACACTCCGACACATAAATACACCTCTCCGCATTAAAAAGTGCCAACAAGCTGTTCAGCTTCTATGAGAAAACATGTTTTTGTACAGCAATGTAAGTAGAAATTAGTTCAAACAAGTATAAAGTGTGTGTTATTGGCAATTATATGGCTTTGTAAACAGCATGGTTTAATAATTTACCCTCACAAAATATTAAATTCCATAAAAATAGCGGATGCAAAGAAATTCCACACAGAAAATCAATTCTTCTCCGGCAAGAAGTAAAATATTTGTTTAGTGGGCCAAAAGTTAATGATTACCTTTAAACTGACCAGTTGTCTGTTATTTTCACTCTTGTTTAAAATAGTTGCCACGTTTTTCACCTTGCATGGTACATCTGCAATGAAACAAATCATGAGAATAAAATTTACTATTTTTTTTTAACTCCCACACATCCAGTCAGGCCAATATTCTAGAATACATAATTACTATTAATCCATATTGTTTATAACAAGACTGGCAAAAATAAGTGTAAGAATGTGGACAAACCTTTGTCTTTTTCACTTAGTTTATTGTTTGGTGGTACAAAACTTTCTGGTGGTTTAAAACACAATAATTTGCTCTTTACCAATGAAAAATGACTTCCAAATTCCTGCAGAACAAATAATTAAATTCAATGAAGCACATAATAACCTTAACAGAATTAAAATTAATTAAATGGTGCATTTACCAAAAAACAGGTTTCATTCAATTAACAACTTATTAAAATACTCTAATTCCAATTTACATTTTATACACAATTTTAATGCAATCAAGTCTAAACTGAATAATCACATAAGATATAGCATAATCGTATCTGAATTCATTTTTAACATTACTGAATTATTTCTGATAACGTCATGACCCAAAGTAACCCCCTAAAAGTGAAAAGATATTTACATGTTTAAAACTCACATTATCCTTTGGAAATGGCTCTCTAAGTGCAATTGCTAATTGCTCAATGAGTTGGATTTCAATGTTATTCATTTGCTCACAAACATCCTCATAACTGGTTGCACGCTTTCTATCCATGGTTTCATCTTAAAAAACAACAAATTTGGTTGCCGATTTAAATATTTCCTTTACTTTAAGGGTATTTACTGACAATTAAAAACACCATCAACACCCATATGTCATAATTCTGAACAACTATGTAACATTCACAACAATTATTTTACTATGTCCAGAAAACACAATAAAAACTTTGCGTGTTTGAATATAAGACAGACATATAACCACCAAAACAATTAGAAATATTTTTTAACAGAAAAGCCAGAATGAAATACCATATTCACTCAATTGTAAGCCTCACTTGAATTAACAAACCTACAATTGTATGCTACGGTGTTATAAAAATATGTCTGCATGCTGTGATGTTACATAATATTGTTTCATTATACTTTTTTCTGTGGTTACATAGTAAAACTAACAGTCAACAATTGTTCATGATTTAACCTCTAATGTCAACATGCAAAAAAATTGTGAACCAGAATTAAATAAATGAAAGTGCAGGGGAAGTAGAAATATTATTAAGTCAACATACAAATGTAAGCCCCTTTATTCGAAAGCCGCATGAACTCTAGGCTTAAAATAATCTCACAATCAAAAACATACAGTAGTATATACTTGTGGAGTTGTGGACCAATATGTGTTTCTGGTGATTGGTAAGTAGTGTCATTTCTAGTTTTAAATGTAACACAATTTTTGTTAATACCTGTATACCTTAACTAAGGATATAACAATCATTTATTTTAGCCTCACCTCACAGCTTTCTTGAAACTACTTGCCTTATGGAAATGTTGGTTTGGGATTTTTGATCACAACAGGCCATTTATAGTAATAAAACAAATTCTGCACACATTGTTTGCAAACAGCAACTAATACCTGAAAAAACAATTTGTGATTAAATTTAGTATTCCTATACACATACCTGGCACGGAAAAAGGTATTTTAGCAACAGCACACCTGATCTGAATGTTTTGCTGTTTACATAAATAGTCATCTTTGGTATTTAAAATTTTACATGAGTTTGCATTGCACAGGGTTCAGATTTTAAACCGAAAATCAATGTTATCTGCCCTAAACAACTAAATTGCATAACATTATAATTTGTTAAACACCAAACATACAATGTAAACTTAAACGAGCTTTTATGTTTCATCAATGATGTAAACTTTGCAAACGTCCCTATACTGCGTTTCCCAGAGCTGCAAACTCACGTCACGCCTCATTGCCCACAACACCAACAACCTCCGAATAAAGATAGAGACAATATTTATTTTCTGATCATAATTTTTATTTATTCTACTCAAATTTTATTGTTTACGACAACCTGGATCTGAAATTGCGATTTGCTGTTAAAATGTATCGAATTCGTGTCAAAAAATTGGAACGGAAAGTAGAAAACAAGTTTGATCACTCAAGAACAGTACAAATTTCGTATTGTTTTCTTACTCGATATTTTTAACTTTAGAGTAGTGATGCACCGAAGTTTCGGTTGGCCGAAACATTTCGGCCGAATCCGTTGTTTTCCAATGTTTCGGTTTCGGCCCGAACTTTTTTAAAAATTCGGCCGAAACCGAACTTTTTTATTGCATGGAATTAAGGCGTTAAATTTCATTTTAGCCCATACGAAACATCATAAATTAACTATTAGTTGTATTTATGAAGTACCAGCCACGTTGTCTGCAAAATATTAGATGTTTAGTAAAGCTTACGCTTTGTACAAGTGACTTAAATTTTTTTAAATTGAATTCACTCGCATCAACAACCCCAGGTTCAGTTGAAAACATCCATACGAAAGGGGATTTTAGGTTCGGCCTGATTCGGCCGAATATTTGGTTTCGGCCCGAACCTTTTTAGGTGGGTTCGGTGCATCACTACTTTAGAGCACTTGATTAAACAATAGTTTGATCTTTGATGGTTTGATTAAGTTTATAAACTATATTGCATTTGCATTTCAAAGCCATTATGATACACCTTTCCTTTTAAATAAAACCTGTATGGGTGGATTTTAAACATAGTATAGTAGTAAACCGGACTATATACTCGTGGAATGTGTGTGGAATGCGTGAAATTTATGAAATATTTGTTACGTGTATATTCTTAACGCATAAAAGGAGGTTGTTAATTATCTTTTCCAGCAATGTTTTTCTCTTTTTGCTGATGAAATATGACCTATTTTGCTTTTGATGTGACTCGACCATTTTTTGAAAAGGAGTTGGAGCCAAAACCGAACCGAAGCATTACCAAAAAGTCAAAACTTCTGTAGGGTACATCTTAGTTTCCTGTACCAAAACGGTGATACCTCTACCGAATTGCAATGAAACACACGGAAAGTCCGGTAGGGTGTTGGCTTAACTATGGGCGCACTAGGACCCAATTTGACTTGGTATTTTTTTTACAACGCAGGGTTCGTGTGTGTTTATGCCAGCAGTGGTTTCACATTTTGTAAAAATCCTATTTATAAAAACGGAAAGCACCAACATCCTGTTTAGGGTTGTCACCTTCCATTGCTCGCGCTACTACCTAACAACACGATATTAGCCTAGCGTTTAAAACACTGTGTTTCAAGACAAAAAAACACGTAACAGAAAAAAAACACGTTTTAAAATGGCAGAACGACTAAACAACATATTAACAATAACCAAAAACAAACGTTTTTACATCCCGAGAGAAGACAACTTATCGCTTGACGAACGACCGCAAGCGTTGTTTCGTGGTACGCTTGTGTTAACGGGTAGTTTTTTTAGTCAAAACCCTGTCAACGAGAACCAACACAAATGCCAGCTGAAAAACAAAAATTATCAGGTATTATGTCTGTAGAAAATGACCCAAAGCATGAAATGGTTATGGGTCTCTGTCATGGGTTTGACTTTAATTTAGAAAACTTGTGCCTGGTGTAGAGATTTATACAATAGGTTTAAATCATCCCAATCGTCTTCACTGCCGTATTGCGACAAAATGTATTCGACACATAATTTTAGGTAAAACATATCAAATCCACAAAAAAGGACTCCATCGCCATTAAGTAACATATGTGTCACACAAAAGCAATGTGTAAAGTTGGGTCAGCCAATTTAGGCATGTTTGACATGGAAAGCATTAAAGTTATTTTTGGGCTCTGAAATTTGCAAATAGTGTTATGTCCTTTGGGTGCAATGCCGCATGACCCAGAGCCTATCACATTGCTTTGGTCTCAATCTGCAAAAAGACTCAAAAATAGAATTTCTCTCATGGTCGAGAAAAGTTTAATACTATATTGCGGCAACAAACAGAAAAGACACCACAAGGTACACAAACAGCACATAGACTAGGTCTTGCGCAAGCAGCTACAACTAGGAATGACCCGTGTACCAAATTTTGCACACCTAACTTCTTTGTCAATTATGACATATAGTCAAAAAGAAAACTTGTGCTTGTATGGCTAATGACACAACTTTAAGCAGCAGGAATTTTGTTCAAGTGTGCTCTATGGCAACTTCCACATGTAGAACACAGCTCCATTTACACCACCCATAAATATATGATTCAATAATAGACTCTCTTATAATACAAGCAGTGAAAAGTTATTGAAAGCAAGCTAAAACAATTTGAAGTGCATTCCAGTAACAAAAATTTGCAATTTAATACAGCAGCAGAACCTTTCATATGCTTAAGTGACTACTTTAACTTTTTTTTGCTTTTGAACAACCACATTCCTCGCTTTTGCTTTTTTGCGGATTCAGTGGTTTCTGTCAGTGGATGGGGTTTCAAAAATGTTTTGTCTTCAGATTCAGCATTTCCATTCACATTGGTTTTACCCAGTACATCAGGTAGGGATTGGCAGCTTACAGAATGACTCGGTGATTTGTCTAATTTTGAATGGGCTGATAAGTTGAGGTTGTTGTTTTCATTATCTTCCACTTTTAACTGTGGAGCTTTTAAGCTTTGTACAGTTGTTTTTCTTTGTATGTTTGGTGATTTCTGTTTTCTTGGGAATGTGCTTGAGTGGTTTATGTAGGATGAAAATGAAGGACTTGTTGCTTCAGTAATGACAGGTTTAACTGATGAGTTCAGAGCGGGAGAAGTGCTTCTTTTTACACCATTTTTAACAGAAGGTGTTCTCATATTAACATCTGATGCAGACCTAGATCTAAAAATAGGTCACATTTAAAGGTTTTACAGCCATGTTTTTTTACATCGCCATACTCACAAAGTCTCAGAACCAGATTTTGGCGATTGTCCAAGTTCATTTAAAGACGAACAAGACGTCATACCAGCCTTTGGCTTATCATCGCTTTTAGAATGCTTCTCCTTTGATAAGTCTAAAATGAACAAGAGGATTATTTGGTAAAGCAACAGCATTATGTCTAATGTTTCCATCAGAACAGACTCACAATCATGAATTAGGCAAAAATATTTTTTTTACAAAACAGTGCCCTCCAGTGGTTCTCGACTGGTGGTCCATGGACCACTAGTGGTCCATGATGACTTTTTGGGTGGTCCACAGGACGTCCATTAGATTTGTTGATAAACTAGATACCATATTATATATAGAAAGAGTATCAAAATGTAAGCTGTTCATAATTGTATCTCACTTCTTTAAAATCGGTTCTAAAGAATTATGTTTCAAGCCCAAATGGTTGTTTCGTATGCGTACTTTAATCTTGCTCCAAAAAAAAATGGTCCACGATGTTATTTTTACTGGGCCGGTGGTCCATGGCCCAAAACGAGTTGCTAATTCCAATACATTTTAAATATGATATAGCACAAAAATAATTTTATTTTTGTTACTATTGGTCTCTGTTTCGTGGCAGTTAAAAATTCACAAAACAAAATTAAAAAGTGTAAGCAATACTCTTGATTGGATGAATACTATCATAAACTTTGTCATTAGTCCTTAAATGACTTATTGTTTTCATTAGGGATGGGCCGAGCCGAGCCAGAACCCGAGTACTCGGTACCGAGCATCGCTGTTTTTAATGCTCGGTGCTCGGCCGATCAGTTGCACAAACTGACCCGAGCGTTAAATTTGCATATTCATGCCCTGCTAACATACGAAACTAGTGTTCTAAAAAAGGGTGTCTATGAACAAAAACGAATGATTATTCAAATGCATTAGATAGTGAAAAAACGCGTACTTAAAGGGCATACACAGCTTAATAAAACACCGCCGGTGACGTAAGAGACCTTGTAGAGCTAAAACATAGAAAGGGGATTTTTTGTGACGTCATAATGCACCGAGCATTAAAGTGAGATGCTCGGTGCTCGACCAAACAGAACATTGGCAGTTTTGGCACATCCCTAGTTTTCATGATTTTAAATTTGAGAATATATTTTTAAAAGACGTCCGTGTGGTAAACAAAAAGTATGCTTTTAAAGTTTGAATAATGTGTATAACCTGGTATATTAAAACATATACACGTGTAGTACTAGTACATAACTACTATATATAATACTTTTTTTTTGTTTTTTGACTAATACTACTATATATAATACCTTTTAAACTTCCCAGTTTATCGAGATTCTCAGTGGAAATGTGTGTGAAGGAACTACTTGCTGCAAAAGGGAAAACATTTTTCCAAGTAATTATCCAAATAAAACATAAATTTTACACTTTCCATCATTAGTAAAAGTATTTTTATACAGTGAAACATAACTTACTTGTAGAAACACTGTCTAGGTCGAGTTTACTCTGAACCATTGATCGGCTTTCAGTGGAATTTGGAGATTTATGTTTTATAGATTTAACAGAGTTTGTTGAAACCACACTTGTTGATGGTGAATTGATCACTGCCGGTGTCATAAACTTGCAGTGACACAAACTTTCCAACTCTGACCATCTCTTTCGCTTCTCCCGGTAATCTCTTTGTACAGCTCGCAAAGCATCCCTAAAAAGAAACATACTGCTGTAAACAGTGGAGTTAACAGGCAAGCAAGTACAAGATTTCTGCATTTAGTGACTACACTCTAGTTAACGACTATTATGAATCGGCAAAATCTGCAAGTGTTTGGCACCAAGGACTCCATATTAGTTTTCTGGGCCTAATATTGTCTTCCAATATGTTTATAATTTTTGCCAAAATGTGCTTACAGATGAGTCTTGGATTCACAGAATTTTGGTAAATACATTTTTTGTGTAGATTTAGTTTTTGTTGTACACTCAACTTACTTCGCAAGTTGCACCTCCATGTCAAAACTGTCCACTTGTCGACTGTGTATGAAATGTACGGAACTAAACACAGAAATCTTCTTCTTCATCTTTTGAAACTATAAATCAAGACACAAATATTTTTTTTAAATTACAATCAATACTTTAATGAAGAAGTCTTGCCTACCTGCATAGTAGCCTGTTCTACTTTGGTCTGAGCTTGTGATCGTTTAAACTCGTGCAGTTTCATTTCAACTTGGTATGTACTCTGCAAAATAACAAGAGTAAAGGTTTAAACATACATTAAAAGAACAGAACAAGAAGATGACACAATAATATTTTTTACTTTCTGTTTTTATGTACTGAAATTTATTGATATGTGCTTAGTCAGAGATAAGAAAACATAGCACATTTATACTGTAAGCCAGGGGTCGGCAACCTTTTGCATGCATCAGACCAAAACCAAGATCAGCCAGTCACAGTGATGAGTTGGGCCAAAACCAAGATCAGCCATCGCCATAAACTTTGTGGAGTTTTTTTACTCCTCCAGACTTTGAAAGTGTCAACTACCTTATTAATGCAATCCTTCTAAAACCTGTCCTTGACCTAAATGTTCATGAAAAAACCTGTCTTACAGACTTAAACACATATTTTCAATCATTAAGTGAACTAGAAGGGTGGCTTAGCACATATTGCCCTTGCATATACACTATAACCTATTTTAAAACATAAATATATTTCCTATGCTTATTTTGTATTGGGTCCCATATTAGCCATCTTCTTTTATTACTTTAGTCGTTTCTGCAGGCAAAAACTCATGGGTCCCCACACATGCAAAGTTGAAAATAATGCAATTCAAGAGATAACCATGAGAAAGTCGGGTGTTGTAAGGTAAAACACAGTGATCGGCACTGGGCTTAAATAATAATAGAATACAAACTATAAAATTAGATTTACCCCAGATATTGTTTGAAGTATATCCTATTTAACGTTTTAAAAAACTGACCCATTTTAGGGGGCTAGTAGGGCAACTAATTGGGTTCGACACACAAACTAAAAATTATATAAAAACCACAATGACTCAATCAATAGTACTGCAAAATTTCAGCCCAATCCGCCAATGTTTAAAATTTCGACCACTAGAGGTGTTTTGAGCAACAACAGTTAATGTTTCTGACGTCATAAGGCTGTTAACAAGCCCCTAACTGCCATGGCGCAAAAACGACCACCAAGCAACATACAACTGGTTGCCTTTGTAACACTATTGCTCCAAAGAAATCTTTCGTTTGTGGTGCCCAGTAACATACAAATACGTTTTACACTTTAGGGGCTTGTGGGGTAAATGTTAGGACTACAGGGTTGAACACAACAATCGACACCTATAAATGGCATACTATACAAGAAATCCAAATTTCAGCCAATTCTGACACTGTTTAAAACCTCACCCATTTTAGGGGGCTAGCGGGGTAAATACTGGGGTTATCAACAAAAACAAAGTGGGATGCACATCTACATGAATATATCTACCATCTGTGTAAATTTCAGCCACATCCATCAAACATTTGATGGAAAAACGAGTTGGACAAACTTTGGGTAAAAACACCAATTTTAGGGGGCGAGTGGGGTAAATACTGGGGTTATCAACAAAAACAAAGTGGGATGCACATCTACATAACTATATCTACCATCTGTGTAAATTTCAGCCAAATCCATCAAACATTTGATGGAAAAACGAGTCGGACAAACTTTGGGGGGAAAATACCCATTTTAGGGGGCTAGCGGGGTAAATACTGGGGTTATCAACAAAAACAAAGTGGGATGCACATCTACATAACTATATCTACCATCTGTGTAAATTTCAGCCAAATCCATCAAACATTTGATGGAAAAACGAGTCGGACAAACTTTGGGAAGAAAAAAACAAAAAACAATTCGAGTAAAATCAATATGTGTCCCCTTCAGGGAAGGGGACCCATAATTATTTTGTAAATAGCCACTTGAGGGCTGTGGGCCAGGTAATTTTGCTCACGGGTCGGATCTGGCCACGGCCTGTAGGTTGCCGACCCCTGCTGTAAGCCAATCTGGAAAAAAGTTTACTTTGTGTGTTAAACTCTTTAAATCGCAATTTCTAATGTTAGAAAGTGTATTTATACCCACAGAGAAACATAGACAAATTCCAATAGTTTAAAGTCTGGAACAGCAAATGGTTGAAGCGCAAAACATTATACGATGAGCAGAATTTAATATTTCACCTTAAGACATGAAAGTAGCCGGGATGGAGGTGACCATCTTTTCTCACTCAATCTTAATCGTTCCTCAGCATTTTCCAATAGGTTTTTCAATTCACGTAATTCCTCCTGTGTTTCGAGCAGACGTGAATAGAGACTTGCATCTGAGTTTAGGGATGAACTAGATCCAGAATGCTTAAATCAAAATATGAAAAAAGTTTAATTTTTGATGGAAAAGAGAAAAGATGAACTTACCTCTGTGGTTTTGTCCAATACCTCTTCGTCATTTGGACTCAGATCCTTCATCCTGAAAATATTGTTTAGGAAACCACTGTCAAGTAAACATCACAGTCAACAACATGATTCAATTTTGTGATGCATTTGAATTTCACAACAAACTAAATATCCAGTCAAACATACCCATTAACAGCTTCTTTGATAACTTTAAGATAATAATTTATGTAGACCTTGTTTTTGAATTTGGCTTATTTGATGCAGTTTTTAATAATAATAATGTATCAGCCCCCACAATGGCCACTTTACCAATGTTTTTCAGCACTTTCCCTGGGCTTATTTCTTACGACATTACTGCTACAGTATAGTGTTATTGTGCAAAATACCACTCTTGTTGACCAAAGAAGTTCCCCACCACACCACCCGTTGCTCAAGTTTTACTGCATTTTTAGCATAATAAGCATTTGTAATTAAAAAGGATTATTATTTTCTATGTGCTCTATAAACTACGGTTGCAACATAGGCTGTATGTTTAGTCACAAATAAAAAAGTACATGTCAACCTACCACACCACATCATCCTCTTCATCAAGTTTTAGTAATTCCTTTTGCAAGTTATTTAACTTCTCTTGCATTGATGTAACAGCCACCGCAGCGTTTCGTCGCACATGAAATGCGAATATGATTCCACCCAATGCAAGGGCAAGCGAAATTGTCAGCAAAATGTCTTTCAATAAACTTGATCTTGCTGTAAAAGGCATCAAGTTTGTATTTTAGTCAAACAATTGAAAGTGCTTTGTAAGCATTGGTTTGCACACACGCTCAGTTAAAGCGACAATAGTCTTACACTGACCAAAATGTTTTCTGGAAATTTATCCTAATAGTAAATACTAAGTTAAGATGAACATAAATTCATAACTGGGATCAGCCCTGAAGCGTCTATGCAGACCAGCCTTCAATAGGCCTGGCGTACTGTGATGTGAATAGTAAATACTAAAACAAAAGTCTAAACAATGCATTTTTTGATCTAGGAAAAAAAGTACTCAAGTGTTTTGGCCGGGCACATTATTACCTTTAACAGTTGATGATGACAAAATTTTTGTTAAAAAACACAAACACACGGCTACAAAAAAATTGTGTTAACTGCAAATCATACAGCAATTAAAACAACATGTTTTGTAAGGAACAAAATTACATACATAAACACATAAGGATATTAATAGATTAAACACACAGAATCATGCAAAGTGCAGATGTTGAAGTGAAAGTGATAGCAAAGGAATTAAAGAGCTAGCATATAGAGCTAATACAAATTGTGCTTGTGAAGCAAACATTTTTAGTATCTTTGCTTATCAATCACACAAAGCAGTGCAAAATCCCTATGAAACATATATTGATTTTGTGTGGTCTTTTATCAATTTGTTTTTGGGGTGGAGTAGAGGGGACTTATAATATTGGGAGTCTTACATTTTTAATTAAAGGAAAGACTAAAATATCAGCAAAATGTAATAAAGCGTCGCCTTTGCTCTCCAGGAACACGTATAAAATATCCAAAAATCAAATTCAGCAATTAGTGTTGTACTATATACAGCAAACAGAAAGCCACATGGGCACCTAACTTGTGCTTTGCCATGCAACAAAATTACACTACAATTTAAGCAAAACACTCTTACATTTAGGGATGCCAAACAATACAATTTCTGTGGCCTTGATTTGAATTTTTCGTCTGTGTGACTTTGATACTACGCCTACCTTTTTTATTACACCAAAATCGCTTTCTGTGAAACTAGAAAAAAAGTAAGTTTAATCTTGGAAAAGGTTGACAATACAACTAGAAGATCTATTAAAATCTACAAAGCTAGTACAAACTCTAGTATGGTTCAGCTCCTGAATTTTTTTTGTTGGTGGGTAATTATTAGACCCACATGCTTGATCTTACTTTGGAATGTTCAAAGCAGAATGTTAATATCCCTGCATTTTCATGGTTTAGTGATAATATATAACCCAGATTTTGTCCTATTTTTCTCATTTTTTTCTGGAATTTGGGAAAACGAAAAAGTCAGAGAGAAAAGTTAAGATGAGAAAAAAGTTAAAGAAGAAGAGTGAATGGCAAAAAAATGCTTATCATGCGATTAGGATGCAACTTACAGTGTGTATATCCGCACACAACAATGTCCAAGGCTTTCAGCCAAAGTTTAAGGCGGTGTTCTTTACTGCCATCTACCAGTGATAAAACTACCGAACTGTTGCTCGCAAGACTGATAACAAGGAGAAAGTTATTAGTGCTTTAAACAGGATAAAAAATATCCAGAAATAATCTTGCAAATGCTAATACAGTGCAACTAGGTTTAAAATAGTGAAAAAAAGTTCAGAGAGAAAATAAAGAAACTAGTTTGCTTTTTGTTGTTGCACATTGTAATTGCAGGCCATAATTTTTTAGGATTGTTCAGTAAAAACTTATTTGTAAAAAGTCTTTTTAGTGGATGGAAGAAAACATAAATACGTTTTGTTGGCCAAAATTGCACAAAACTGATTTACGCCTTGCATTATCACAAGACTTTAAATAATTAGATCATAGAAGGTTTAAAGTCGTTTGAGCACAAAATTATCATTTCTGGCTTGGTATAATTACAAGAAGAATGTTAACTAACACAAAACGAACGTTTAGCAAGCACTAAACCAGTGGATCTAGCTAAACAAAAAAAATAATGTAGCAGTTGAAGTCCGATACCCATTAAAGTTTCTTATATCCAGCAAGAAAAAAACAAAACAATCCTAGGTGATTCAATTTGCATGATTATTATCATCCAAACCGGTTCAAAGTGTTTATGCCAAACCGAAATATTCAGACAATAAAACCTAGTCAAATTTACACAAAACATTTTGTTTGATGTAAAAAAAGGTTCTAAATTTTTGTAACATTACATATTTACTCCAAAGTTACTTGGTAAACTGACAATGGACAGTAAATAGGTCCCTGAACAGCAACATGAATGACACCCAGCTCATGTCAAAATTGCCAATGGGATTCAAGATGATCAAAAAACAATGGCAAGCATACCTTGACTCCAACAAGGAAGTGACATGCAAAGCGTATTGCATGGCCACAAAACAAACTAGGCCTTGCCCCAATCAATGCACAAATGTCTAAAGGGCAAAAGGATGCACAGCACATAGCTTCAAGTTGCATAGGAAGCCTAAGTTCTTACGACACAATGGCATATTTCCAAACATTTTTGTTTATTTTGTACCATGCATCCTTGTAATTTGAATGATTATAAGTATCTTAGCAAAGGCAATTCAATTTCTTAGCAAAGGCAATTTAGCATTTTAGGCAATTAAGCACTGCCTGAGGACTTAGCCAAAAGAAACCACCAATAAATATGTTCAACTTACATGGGCATTGCAGCACCAGAAATACCATATTGTTTAAACTTTGTGGCATACTGGGGAAGATCCACATCGTTACTTAACCAGTCCATCATCTCTGAAACAGTCCAGTTGTGAACTAAAAAATATAATGTTAAAATATTAAATTTGAGTACAACTTTTGTGTTTGTTATTTAAATTGTGCAAAACCATTTTTAGTGGTATATTATTATCAATTGTATATTAAAAAATTTAATGCGTCCTAAATTTTAAAATGGCATGTCCTAAATGTAAAATTCAAGAAACTGCTTACCAAACCTGCCATTAAAATCAATGTTAAAATTGACTACAACATCCAATTCATGAAATGAGGTGTGACATGGTGACACATTGTCAAATATATTAATCATAGAAACGTGATTTCCCAATTGGAACAATATTGAAAACATTTCAAGCTTCAAATGGCTAATTGAGTTAATTTCATTTTAATTAGATATCTATTAGAAACATAAGTCGCAACAATTATGTTGTATTTGAACAATTTAAATATGTACACCGACAACACAAAAATTTTAAAGATATTAGCGAAAGGAAGATGGAAATACAATTAAGATGAAAGATTGTGGCATCAGAATCAATGAACTTTTCCCTTTGGTGTATTGGAATAATTTTGCACAGGCAATTACATTCAACTAAGTAATACTTCACTGTCTATCTGGGAAGCAGTCATGCAGATAATGGAAGTTAATGCTTTAGGGGATTAGGCTTTTAAACATGTGCAGTGTGAATTAAGTGCATAAACAGGGTTGCAGGCATGCTTTAAATCAAAATCAATAGTAAAAATTACAACCACATGGCGAATGTATGTTACTCTGTATTGAAATGTCTGAGGATGTTTAACAAAGGGCAAAACAATTGACTTTCGAAATAAGATCTGTTGGTATTACAAAATTGGACTTGAGCTAAATGAAAACCGTGTGTAATATTACACATAAATCTGATCTTTCCGATGATTAGGTTAAGCTGTATTTGTTTTGTATTTCCAACTTTGCCAGTTGTGTTTGCCCAGAGATTGGCCTGTGTGTGGGCAGACAAGTGACAAATATTTGCATCTAAAACTTTTCACAAGGGTGTCTGGAATAGCAGGTCTTGGCAAGTTACTCATTGACCAAAGAATAAAACCTTCTAAAAGCTTCAGTTGAAGAATATGCAATGCGTTTTTTAACATACAACCAAAGACAATCACTGTATTAGATTCCCAGATTAAACATACATGAGGTTAAATAGTTTTGAATCAAGCAACACAAACCCATAAATACAAAACTTAAAATCTTACACATTTAGGTATAAAGAACTAGAAAGTTGGTGTTCCAATATATTTCCATTTTAGAAATGTATATTCTGTTTACCGATTTACTATACACACTATTTGACTTACTAATATATATAACTGTTTTTTTACAAGCAAAACAATAGGTTGTTTATGCAAATTAGTTACACTATAAATATTGTGCGATCATTTTTAGATTTTTAACGACAAATTAGTAGAAAGCATCAACCCAAACTTTCACGTTTTGGGGGTCTGTGGGTAAACCAGTTTGGGAGCTTGTTCATCTTTCAAACCTTGGGAAGACCAATTTCAGATAACTAACATGTTTGTAAATTTGAATAATGTTAAAGCATTCTTTCTTTACCTAACGTTAGGAACAAACCAGCATTACACACAAAAAAAAAACAAATAGGGAAAAAAACAAGTTGCCCGGGCATAACATTCAATGAGGGCCACACAGAGGTAAGGTTATTAATTCAGTTGGTTTGGTCAATAAAACCATGAAACCTTTTATAGGAAGCAATATTGGCTACTTATTAATAGGTGACCTAGGACAACTTAATTATTGCTTTGATCGTGTTATTGAAGATCTATTTTTAGGTCTAAGGAACAGTTCAAACACAAGATAAAATTGTTGTCAGGCAACTGCTGCCAAGAATAACAAAACACACACCTGAGGATCTAACCCAAGCATCCCAAAATTCAGCTTCAGTGATTCGTCCATCTTTATCTGTTTCAAATCCAGGTAAGTTGTTTCCACCAGCATGACCTTTGAACTCACCACGATGAAGGAACTGCAAAATTGAATGTTATGATTTTTAAATGTAGTTTTAAAATACGCCAAAATTTAGTAAAGATATAAATCCAAAAATGGGATCAGCCCTTAATCTTTCATGCAGGCCAGCGATCATGGTACACTCAAATAGAAACTAAGTATTCCAGGCCAACTGAAGGTATTATACCGACGGTACTTGTGATTCAAGGTTGGACGGGCTGACCACTGAGCCTGTGTAGCTCAATTGGTAGAGCGCAAGTTCTGGAAAGACTCTGTCATAGGTTTGAATCCCACTGCAGGCGAGATTTTCTACTTGCCATATGATGAATGCTTGGTGACCGGTTGATTTGGTATAACACCTTCAATAGGCCTGACATACTATGATGTCAAAATTTATTCATACATTTTTATTTTGTCGTCATGTCTCATATTGGATGACTGCACATACATACTGATGGGTGATATTATCTTCAAGTGACATATTTATCTGTGTCTAATTTGAAGGATTTCCTGGTTGTGTAGCCAGAGACCTAATAAGGGGTGAAATAAAACAACGGGATTTTGTCCAGTCTTAATGCCGTTACTCGAAACAAAATGCAAGTGAAAATAGATCCTGTTTTTAAAATATACTGATACCTAACAAACAAATTTAAAATATATTAAATTCTACATCAGCCAGCAACAACCTAAAACGCAGAAAATGTGTTACATACATAACAACTACCCAACTAAATCCTGAGCGCTTCATTATAATAGGAAGCAGTGTTCACTATTAATCACAGTTTCCTGACGGTTTCTATCTAGAATGGCTTTAGAGGTACATTGTATCATGCTGTAAATTGTGTACAATAGACCACAGAATCATTAAACAAACTTAACAAACTGGTAAGAAATTAACCAATGTACAAACATGAAAAAAAAACACTTGACAGAAAAACAGCATGGACTAAACATAACAAACCAACACACACTTCACAGATAATGTATTGACAACAGTTTTAATGGGAATTTTGCATGGCAGTGTAAAAAAAAAGTTTTTCTGTCACTCTTTAGTTGTTACAAGCCACTTACCTTAGCCCCTTCACTTAGCGACACATTGCCATCATCGTTTTGATCCAAATCATCATGTAATCGTTTCATTGCCCTCCTTGCAACCAGATCAAGTGCTGTGACATCTGTATAAAAAATCCAGGTCACTGTAATAAGCAGTTACAAAGTTGTGGCTGAATTTCTTCTATTTGGGCATTTACCCAATCAAAAAAACACCACATAAGTGGTAACTGTAATGGTGACAGCACAGCCCACATGGTTTAAAGTTAAAAACTGAATTGCAGGATTTATTATAGTAGGTGCAATTTTAAATGTTCGTTGTAGTTTGATGGACAAGTCAAGTCTTTACTAATGTACATAAAATTGGAAATGGACTATACACCAAGTTAGAGCAATACTGGCTTTTCCATTTACAGCATGAAGTAATCAATTTTTTAGTAACACGTGCATAAATAAAGTGAGCCGATAGTTTTCCAAAATGGTTGCTTAACATTCTCAAAAAACTCATAATACTGCTTTTTTCAAATGAAGCAATAAAAGCAGAACCTTCACACAGGCGTGCCCCAACATGTGTCTTTGTAATGTGACAGTATTGCGATAGGTGTCAATTTTTTAACTTCCAAATCGAAAAAAACAACAGGAAATCTGAGTCATGGTATAACTATGAAAGACGTCATAGTCAGCATCCCAGTTTCACTATAAGAGTCGGACAATCTTGCTCACAGTCAGACTTGGACAACTAGATAATTCTAGTTGTCTAATTCCTCAAATTAGAGCAAATGGGTGGTAATTAAAATTCCAATACAATCCACAGTTTCCCAAAGACGCTACTTTGTCCAACAGCAACACATGAACGAGTTTTAGCCACCCCTAATGATATAGTTTAAAACATGCAAGTTTAAATTTTCAATGTACTACTGTTGGTTGGTTTAAAACTAATTCTAGTTCGAATTCAAGTCTAATATTTAGTTTTTGAAAAAGTGGTAATTTTAATTCTAATCTAGTTTGTAAAAACTGAGATGCTCTAATTTTAATTCTAATATAATTTGAAAAACTGAATAAAAAATCTAGTTATCCAAGTCTGCTTGCAGTTAAAGCAAAAATATGGTTTTGTGCAATTATGTGTTAATGATGCACACATAAGTAACAATGTGCCAGTTTCAAAAACATTTCTAAAAATGTTATTGTAAAAAACAATAATACTGACTTGTAAAATCAATGTCTTTGAAATTTAAAACCACATCATCTTGACCTTCCGCCAGCACTTGATTAAGTTGTGTGAAAAGTATGCAGAGGACATTTGGGAATTGAACAGCCAGAATTGTGATCAAAGCCAGTCGAACTTGGTTGACAGAAATGTTTCGCCGCTTTTTAGCCATATTATTCTGCCTGCAGCACATTTTATTGACAACAAAAATACTACAGACTACTTCATTTTTAAGTTACATCATTGTCCTTCACAAAAAAATGGTCAGCAATAAATAACTGCACTGATTACCAGTAAATTTCGAATTTTGTTTCAAAGTTTGCCCTATACAGAAATTGTTATAATTATATGTTCAAGGCTGCCCTATTTATCGCTATATTGAAGTCCGAAACCAATACACAAGTCAAGTTTTTGCCTAGGACTTATATATGGTTTAAAAAGTCAACAATTAAAAAAGGAAGCATATTTAGTGTAGTGTATAACTGTATGTGTATGTTTATATCAAAACATTTCTCGTATATGACAGCAGTCATCAGAGGAAAACGTACCCTAAGTCATTAAAAACACAAAATCTGCAAAATCTTCACAGTTTATAAAAACATAAGGACATCAAATAGTTTGTTTCACACAACCTCATTAAATCACCAACTCGACATACTAAAATTATAGCAACTAACGTGGCTTTAACTTTCGGAAGTAATACAAAAGTGCATGACGTGATAGCACCGGCACCAAGCACAAAACAAAAAAATTGGATTACTGCCAAATCCCCCCTGCATATGTTTAAGTCGTCGTTAAAGCACAACGCAACAGTACGTCACTTCATGTAACCAACCCACATAACACGTCACTTTGACGCGACGAGCTCAACAGACCTACACAAGCAAGCACAACAAAATCCGACTCTCTCGGTTCTCGCGCTCTCTCGTTTCGCCAGCTGATGACAGTCAACAAACTAAATTCACTTCGTTTCGTAATGATCAGGGTTTTCTCCAGTCCACTTTTTCCTCAATCGTTGTTAATATTTTTATGTGGCACGTCACCGAGGGAATTTTTTGACTATTTTCGAAACTGGTGACGTTTTGCAGTTTAAAACTGTTTGGAGAACCTTTTATTAGCTTGAGATGAGATGAGCTTACAAAAAGACTGATTTGCATTGAAACATACATAAAACATTTAGTTTTTTTGTGCTGGTAAACAAACCAAAATAGTCATTCACCTTTAGGATTTAAGTAGCAAAAGGACTTAAATTGGTTGTAATTATGTAAATTAAACCTTACAAAAACTGATGTGTAGCTTACATAAAACCACAAGGCAATAACTAAAACCTGACATGAGCCATATTACTTCGAACAACTGGCAGCACTGCATAATGTAGCCTGTAAGTACAACCACACAGTAGATAATGTTTATCAGAAGTCATCATAAAATTTACGGTAGCAACATTTTGCAAGAACCAACAGTACATTTGGTATTAAAAGTTAAAATGACGTTAAGCTCTACAAGTTGTGTCTGGCAATGTTGCACAATAAAGTAGGGCATCTGGAAAACGCAGAAAAACAACACAAAAAATAATGTTTCTTGTTTTTTGGGTGATTCGCTATCTGAAACCGTGAGTTGAAGCTGCAGAACGTACGGTCATTCCTGACCGCACACGAACCGTACTACGTGATGCTAGTCTGTTCATTTTTTGCGGGTGATTATTTTCATTCTTGGCATCCTCGATATCTTGCATAACCGCAACTTTGCCCATAAATTCCGGTTTTCGCCGTTCGTTGCGCTCCAAAAAGTCACTGCAAGAATAATCTCTTTTTTATAGAACGATGAAAGAAATTAAACATTAGCTTTATAACACTTCTCGTGTAAGTAACACACGATCAGTAGATAGCGATTCATAATTTTATTTTATTGTGACCCTGTATATGTTTGTATATGTAAGTATAGTAAACGTTTTATAAGGTGAATATGGTAATCAGTCAAACCGTGACATGGTTACCAATAGTGTACATAATAAAATGTAACTTTACTAAGAACAAAATCGCTAGCGTTGTCGAATAAAACGTAGATATTTTATTGAGCAAACTGTAACTATTTTTCAAGTTTTACAACTTACGTCATAGGTTTCTCTATCTCAATTATGTGTGGTTCTTATTGCAAGGGTCAGTTTTTTGTTACACGTTTAATTTTTTGGGTATGAATTATTTTAGGATTTATACTTTTAGACACAAAAGGTGCTTATTAACAGTTACCCAGACTACACAATTGTTCGCGCTTCATCACGGCAAAAAAATTGTGGTAAAATAAGACACAATTTTTAAACAAATGTGTTTCAATAACCTGCCCTACAGCATGGACGTACCGGGGGTCGCTACAATCTGCTGATATCATGTTATGGTGCATGGCGTAGCGACCAAGTCGCTTTTTATTTTGATCATTTTTCTTACTTTGTACAACACAGATCTTGTAACAATTTAAGACCCGAATTGAAATAACAATAAACAGAAACAAAAAAATACCTTTGCGCGAACACTTGGTTTTTGTGTGTCATAAGTTATTTATTTAGCGTCTTTTGAAAATGGGCTTTATCGGGTATGGGGCGGAGTCATTTAAACGCATAAACGTAACGAATCTCTGTGTGTGTGCGTCTGTGAGTATAATTAAATGTTCACGTTTAATCTCAAACACGATAAAATTTCTTTCCAAGCGTGTTGACTAAAAAAATTATCTTTTGCTTTTGTGAATAATACATCTCGAAGTGCTACAGGCAAATTGCGTCTCCTTTGATAGTTCATTTTCGTGTCACAAATGTCACATGTTTTGTTTATATTGAAAGAACCATTTGTATACAAGTTCATAACTTACCAATTCTGAGAGGGAAATATTTTGAAATATTTTTTAAAAGCAAAAAACAAGCTTACCGGAAGGCTCTAGCGCCATGTAGCGGTGCAAGTTGGGCGTCCATTTCGTTGCTTTTCTTTTTCGATTCGGACATTTCTCGCTTTAAAATTTCTTCCGGGTCTTCTAGAGGTTCGTTATCAGGCCTTGCTTTCCATGATGAAGGATCAAGGTACCAGGCACCGTACTTCAACTTCACCCAACTTGGTTCGTATTCTGGAACAGTGTGACGCTACAAAAAGCCAATAAATGTTCAAAATGGTATAGTGTCCCAAACGCAGATTTGTTTTTATTATATGTTGTTCCATACACTGTGGACGTTTGTACGTCTAAATACATTTGACACCATTGGCCCATTTCTATTCAGTTTTTATGATTACGAATATTAATTATCCGGTTGTCGCCCGTGTCGTCCGCTAGTGTTTCCCTGAGCAAGAAACTTGAGCGACAAAAACGTAATCAAGTGTAAAAAACACATGCCTCAAATTTTAACTTTCAAAAAAAATTGTAAATCTTGTAAAGACACACAAAGCTACTGTAAACATTTTAACCTGATTAAATTTGCCTGCTATGTGACGCAATGTGTCATTGTGATTTGTGATAAACAAGTATTGCTCTTCCAGCAGTTTTTATTGTAGATAATCGACGTTTCGACGTCCATACGAGACGCCTTCATCTTGATAATGGCATATCTTGCAAGACAAATTTCTTACAAAGCGTCAATTGCAACAAAACACATGCGATAACAAGGTCGTGCGATGTTATTCTGACACTAGGATTTTCAACAACACTGATATTAACACTACTATTCGGGATAAACTAAAATATTAATTGCAAACAGTACTTACAGATGCATTAGTTGGTGTAGCAGATGATGGGTGACTTTTTCTTGCTGACCCCCGTGGGGAAATACCCGCTGATATTCTCAGCTCAGAGGGAACGTTGGATAACTCAACTACATGTATGGGTACTGAAAGTGCAGGCTAAAACAAAAAAAAACGTTTTACTCATTTAAAACAGCTATATAATGTAATTGTAAAGAGGATATGCTATAGCCAGTATGATGATAAGTCTTTTATTACGTCTTTATATCTATTACGCCAATTCATATTTGTTTGTTCCAACTTAAAATTGTAAAATAAACAACTTATGGTGAATCTTATTTTTCACAAAAATATATATCAATACTACAAACTATACCAACCTTTGTTTCATATCCACTTGCGAATAAACTAACAATAGTGGATTCCTCTACATTATTGCTATCTCCACCTAAATCCGAAACCCAGTCACAAAATTCCTTTGTCACCTGACAGTAAAAAACATTAGTGTTGAAATGGTGTGGACAAATTGTAAATGTTGATGGAAAAGAGGTTATTATATATATATACATATTCATTAACTTTCAATCTTCATTTAAAATTGAGTTTAGTAAATTAAAATAATTTTTGATACCTTCTTAATATGTTCATCTTGTGAGGGGGATGTGGGACGTTTCTTCAACCCTCGTTTGTCATCTTTTTGTCCTTCGTCTTTGCGATGAATCCACTTGTATGGGTTGCGTTGCTTGCCTTCCTCTGTATATCTATTCAAGAAACGGTAACAGATAAGCAATTTTTATTTTTAAGCTGTATTAATGTGCTATAGAAATTAGATAATTATAGGGATTTTTAGTTTGCAGTTAATTCTACTAAAATTAGATTTTTTTTTCACCCAACTTTTTTTAATCTGTACCACAAAATTTTTATTTTAAAATTTGTGACTAACCTTTGTTCATTTTCATCAGCTTCTTCTTCTTCATTTTCCTCTAAAATGTCCTCTTCTGCAGTGTTTGTTCTGTAACAATGTACCACATTTCCGTTGTTATGTATTTACCACAAAGTAATAAATTATTGAAAGTGTTGGTAGTGTTGCCATTTTACAATAATTCCATAGACCAGATGAACATAAATTCATAACTTGGATCAGTGCTGAAGGGTCAATACAGAACAGTGATCACAACACACTCATATACAAAACTCCATTGGACAATAGTTTTTGAGCAAAATTGTGTCCAACCATTAAACACAAATGTGACAGAGCATAAGACAGAAATTGTGCATCAAAAAGTTTAAGTCAGGCAAAATATTTGCTTATATGCCAGTGGTTCTTAAATGGTGGAAACTTTTCCATTGTTGGAAAATTGTGTACATGCTAAAGGAAATTGTTGTTTTAAGTTTTACTCAAATATCTGAGAAAGTCTGATTATTTAGTCACAAATTAAAGTATGTGCAATCTGAAAAATACATTATTGCTAATGTATGGCACAAATCATCAACATAAAAATAACAGAGAGGGTTATTTAGATTTGGTGATCAACTTTAGGTTAAGAACCATACTCTTGTGAGGTTTTGCTTGTGAATATTTGTAGAATTGGCGCACCTATCATAGTCATTTTATTTTTAAGTTTTTGCGGTAAATGTTAGATTTATTAAAACATTTTGTCAGATCACCTTGCCCCACTTCCATCAGTTGTTGTCTTCCTATCCATGTCCATATAAGTTGAACCCTCTTCACTTTCGAGGTCAGGGTTCATTGCAGGGTCAAGCAAATCAACTATTTCTTCAAACAGCTTAAAAATATTTTAAGATAAAAATTAGCAAACAATACAACAGGTTTAGCTCCTTATATGGTGTTTATAAAAAAGTTTTCACGAATTACAAATAACCGATGTACAAGCATATTACTGAACTTAAGGGGTCAATCACGGCAGGTGGATTAAATACTCATGTAAGGATATTTCTTATCAATACACGATAATACTTTCAAACCAGGGCAGTAAAAAGAAAGACTGTTATTAGTTGTGTGTCGGCATTTCTTTACATAAACAGACTGAAAATTGAAGCAGTTTTGTAGGCATTTTAACTATATTTAAGGGCCACAAATGATTTGTGTTCTGGAGGTTGCACACTCTTTGGACAAAGAGTCAAAGCTTTGAAAGAAATAGGTTAAGAATTTGGTACCTCCGGTGGCATTCCTTCCTCTAGGTGGGGATAAAGAGCAAGTGGATGTTGTGTCAATCCAAATTCAACTTCCTCAATATGGTCGCTTCGCTTTTGTTGCAAAGGTAGTCTCTTGCTAAAGCAAGCTTGAGACTTTGTCAGTGATGGCACCGGCCTTCAAATTTTTATGCTCAAGTTAACAACATTTATGTAATGCAGAGGTTACAACTCAAATCAAGAACTTTAAATCACAAATATCAACAAGATACAAATATATCAATACATCTATATGCATAGGCGTCGATTTAGGGGTGACCGGGGTGACATGTCTCCCCTCCTGAAAAAACAGGGGTGACAACATATGTATTGTCTCCCCTGTTTTTGTTTGAAATAAAGTATTGTCAGAAAGACCACATACACGTCTATACCGTAAAGTAGTTGAAACCGGCTGTTTGTAAGATTGAAGGTCACAATCAATGACAAACGCAAGTGTCTCGTGGTTTGTTACGTAACGTAACAATGGTTGCAGTAACAATCGGCATTGTTATGTGATTGTTTTATTCCCAGTACTGGCTGGTTGTTCAAGTATCTTATATTTGCTTTATGTTAACTGCAGGAATGACTAGTCAAACAAATATTATAGGCATTTTTGCAGCCAAAACGCAAGCAACCCTCGAATAAGACGTTGCCAGTTTAATGTTGAGTTGTTTAAAAATCGTCACATACAATGTAAATGAACATCTTGAACAATGTTTACTTAATTCCTGTGGCAACTTCACTATCTGTCTGTGCGGAAGTTTGCTATATCTGCAAACTTTGTTTCGTTTGTTTAACCCAGGGGTCACCAAACTACGGCCCAAATTTTTTTGGATTCATAGGATTACAACGCCCAAAATAGACCACAACCAATTTGTTACGTCACAGACGAGACTACAAGTGTTAATTGTGCGCGAACAATTGCATTCTTTTGTTACTTGTGACGTAATATACGAGCATTGCTCGTTAGTTGATGCTAACTATACAATTTAAAATTCGGATCACCAGATTTTAAATGGGATTGTAGAAAGACCATATTTTGGCCCACCTATGAAAATCGCATCGCGGGCTAAGTATGGAAAGACGGCGCTAGAACATGTTAACTATGCGGCTCGCGCGAATCGTTATTAAAGTTATCCGGCCCGCAGTGTAAAACGTTTAGTGGCCCCTGGTTTAACCGAATAAGGGTCATAACTTAGATCGTGCGCTCGCCAGGACAACGGAGCAGTTAACGCAACTGCATTGTGTTCCTAAGATTGTGGGTTTGAACGGCTGATGGATGTTTCCAAAACATGGAAAGGTCTCCCCTAAAATTTTGCAAATAATTAAAAAATCGACGCCTATGTCTATATGTAAATTGTGTAATACAACTTGGTTCTATTAGGGAAGTAGTCCTCAACTCTATACTCACTGTACCATGTTCAAATGGGTACACCATTAGCCTATTTTTTTATTGACCAGGCTATCATAGCAATTTGAAAAGAATGTTAGCAATTTGAAAAGAATGTCACAATTTTTTCTCCAAACCAGGACAGATCAGTTTGGTCAGTAAAGATACAATTTTAGGTATTACTGAAATTGAGTTTAACCGAATGCTGTTTGCATACCATGTACAAAGCTCTGGTGTATCAATAGTAGTATGTGTGCCACAGGTTGAGAACCACTGTATTAGGGAATAAAACAAACCTGTTAATTTTGTCCTTTCTGAGTCGACTTGTTATAGAATCCTTACTGTGGCTAATGACTGGTGAGATACCTTTCATACCCTAGCACCATTACAAATAAAATATTAACTTAATTTATTTGAAATTAGAAAAGAAAAAACTATTGATTTGGATTGTTTTGTGCAAATTGAACTAAGCTTAAGTAAGTTTAGATGAAGCATATTTTAAAGTTAAAAATATCTACATATTTTTTACTTCAACAACAAACTTTCCACCCATGTCTGGAGGCAAACCATCTCGAAAATCATCTGCACCAGGTCGAACAAATGTCCAGTTCCGACCAATTAGACATTCACCTTGGTTTTTTCGCTTTATATATTTTGTTCTTAGTCTTTCTCTGTACCTGAAGTATAAATTTTTCAAAAAAAATTAAAACTAAAAAAAAAATTTCCAGTGTCTCGTGCACACTTAAAAAACCTAACAACTTTAGTTTAAAATCTTAGATCTTAACTTAGCTTTAGTGAAATATTTGAAAACAAAACAAATGCACTGTAGATATAATATTATTAAATGCTTTTAAAGAGAGGTGGTAGAATCCAACCATTATTTTTTTTAAATAATTCTTTAATGATGTGGCAATTTTAATAACATTTCACATTTTAAAAATAACTAGGTGCATGGGCAAATAAGTTAGAAAACCTTTGCATAAGCTGTTAATACCTTTTTGGTACCTACCAGGGTTGCTGTCGGATAACTTTGTCGGAATTGTTGGGAACAACAAGTAAATCATATTTATGTTGCGCCATTATTGCCAATGCCCAAACAGTTACAACTTTACTGTTGGGCTACCAAGCCTGAAAGCTACATTACCAATAATACTAACTTCAGAGGCGCAATTTGTGTTTCACCACTTTTACTATCTACCAAAACAATGTTTAAAAGGTTCTTGTATTACAAATAGAAGTTGACTTTAATTAAAAACTAAGTAAAATGACATCACATTGCATTGTAATAATATGTTTTTCTTTTCTGAGATTCTGGAAACGCAGTTGTCAAGGAAACATAGAATTTGGCACATAGAAATCATTTTTGAACGATCCCTTTAATTTTAAAATTTATCAATTTACATTCTATAACCCGAAGATATGATAAAATAATCTTTCAATCGAATTGCTTCTTTCATCTTTTAAAATATATATTTTTTTGAATCCGCTGTGCTGAACTTTGCTTTGATTCCGGTCCAGTAAATGTTACGTTATGCTCCACTGAACTTGTAAGTACGTATTAATGCTCGCAATCTGTGAGGTGAGCTGTATTTTTTTGCTACAGCTAAAACTTATTGTGATGTTCAGTCTTCGAGATCTGGGTACTTTTGGGCCTTTTAAGAGGTAGTTTATGGTATATGCTTTTAAAAGGACAATAATCCAAAGCTTAAAAGCTCTGAAGAAACGAAAGTCGATAAAAGTAAAGAACGTTTGAGTTTTATGAAAGAAAGTCGCAGTCTTAACAGTTTTTTTATTATGCTTTAACTGAATAACGCGTTGCATTACTAACTGATTAAACCACTTGGGCTTTAGTCCACAAATAGCCTACTTTACCGCAAGTTAGTAAACGCCTTGTTAAGTCAACAATATTACATTCACCTTGCACTTGTACATATCGAGGTGATTAGACACAGTGGTGGGATTTAAATTGTTTGTCAGCCGGTTATATCCCAAATATCATATTTTTCAGCCGGTTCTGATACAAAAAGTCCATTGACAGTAACCACTAACCAGTAATGCTAACCGGTTCGGTGATCTCAAATAAGGAAACAACTTTATTACCTGATAATCAAACAACTTTTCCTGACGGTTAAAATGGAATGTTTCCAACATTTGTTTGAATTTTGCTTGGTTTGCAAACGAACGGTCACCGACCTGTTGTTGAGTTGAGTTTATTTCGCCGGGCAAAATCGTAACAGCACAATTGCACAACGTTCAGACGTTAAAAACCGCAACAAAGTTGAGGGTACAATTGGTGGCGGGTGGAGGACGCGCTGTAGCTACACCGTTACGATTAGCTTAAGTTCCTTTTTTACTTCAGAATCGTGAAGAAAACCCAAAGTTAAAAAGTATAACAATGCTGTTTGATCAAGTCTTTACCTGGAGAGATCTACTTTCTTCACATAACATGAAACCTTGGTGGGAGTCTGTACGCTCATTCACATTATCTGCTTTAGCCGCTTCAGCTGCGTTGTTGTTCTACCGTACAGGGTCAAGTGCTGTATCGTGCATACCAGAAAGTCTTAATACGAGCTCTGCTTTTAATTCTCCGGTGTCAAGTTTTATTAACCAGCAGTGTGTCAGCCAGGCACCCGAACGCCTGATGATCGAATTTTGGTGGGTTGGATTGCTGTTCACCTCACTGCTGTTTGTTGCCAATAACTTTTGGGAATACATTCCGCGATGCGCGGGTTCAGTAGCAACGTTTCGGAAGAAATTTGATTTACTAGATGGAATTGACCAAGACCTGGATTCATTAATTAAGTTTTCTGTCACTGCAAACACTGCTGAAGCACCGGAAACAGAAAAGCAAAAGCGTTTACAGTGTAGAAATGTTGTCACCGATTTTATTGATTGGAAAGATTTAAAACAAGATCTGCAAACTTTTGAGGATCAGTTCACAACAGCAACTTCTAGGGAAGGCGACCATGAAGCACTTCTACAACCATACCTTCAAATATTTCAAACCTGCGAGATAATTGAAATTTTAGCGACCGACATAAATCCTGATCTATCGACAATTGCAAGCTTTGTAAGGCTGTTGGGGTTTTGCGGAACACAGAACGATTTTGACCCTTCAGCCGGTCTTTCTGAGCTCAATGGTAAAAGCCTTCACGACATTCAAAATCACGAGCATTTTAAACGCATCTTAGATTTACGAATCTTTGCACCGTTCAGACAGTTTTTATCTGTAGGCACAATGGTGACTGGCGACTTGGGAAAACTCATTGACGTTGTCAGACTGACCGTGAAATGTTGTATATGCGCTCTTAACAAACCTCAAGATACTCGCTACACTGCTGTGACAACTGTTATCGACGCGGTTAAAAGCTTCAAAAGTTTAAATACGCTCGATAAAACAAAGGAAGATTTTGAACAGGCCATTGAAACAAATGATAATCCTCCAACTGAAACAAAAATGCGTAGACTACTTGAGTATTTGTATACTTGGTACAAAGATAGTGAGCTCTTTCCTGAGAAGACAAAAACATCATGTTGCAAGTACTTTACATGCTGCTCTCAAACAATAGAATCTTCAACTTCAAGCAGTTTGTATTCTTTTAGAAGCCTCCTTTCTATGGTCATTTGCGTGTCGTGGGTTGCATTTCTTTCGGCTTTGTTCTACCAAAACAACACGAGAAAAATGACGTACAACTGCACAAGTCAGGGCGAACCATTTAAGTGCAGTCATGCATCACTGAATATCCTTATATTAACAGCAAGTCTTCAAATAATCGCATCTGCAATACAATTTTTCGGTTTGGTCGTAGGAATGACAAAGGTGTTTTGCAAAACCGACGACCAGTCATTATTTTTGACACTTTGTGCAGCACACGGAGATATCAAACAGACTAAGATTTTTGAAAGTTTCACTGAAGACTTGCCAAAACGAAGAATGGATTTGCTGGAGAGGATTAAAACTAATAGAGAAGGTGCTGTGATTGCCAGAGATCTGGGATTTTTCCTTTTTTACTCGAAACTCTACAGAGCGGGTCTTGAGCGATTTTTAAATGAATGGTCGCCACGCTTAAAAGACTGCGGTGATTTTCATGACCTGCTTGTGCCACTTGTCGAAGGTGGCAAAGACATTCCCAAACCAAACTTGCCACAACAAACGCCGACAAATGTATTTAGTTGATATCATGCGCCGTACAAACTGTATTTATTTATAACCGTATGTACAATATGTATTTCCTTGTATTTAATAAAGGCGCAAGTTATGCAATGGGTAGAATATCAACAAAATTTCTCCAAGTGTGAAAACGTTGTACTCGATATTGTCAACATCGCCAGTCCCTAAAACTGGAAATATAGGGGGAAAGCTTCAATCAAGAAACAAACTGCTGTTTGATATGTTACAACTATTGCACTGTAGTATCTGTTGCGTAACCCAACATGGTACGATTTACTAACCATGGTGTTATGCTAAAACGGACAATGAACAAATTCCGTCATGCCACAAAATGCAGGCAAATTGAAAAAGGATGTGATATGGCTCGGTTTTCTCGGATGTGACAGGAACGTTTCGGCTTGCGTTGTTAAAAGAAACAAACCATGCATTTCAAAAACGAATAACTGACGCATTCTTTATCGCAACTATCGTAACTTTATTCGCATGTATTCTCTTTTTATTGTGTAAAGTTAGAAGCGCATTACGCAAGCTGGCAACCGGATATAAAGGCCGCGCCCAGCTGCGTTAGATAGATATAGGCCTCGCCCAACTGCGTCGAATTTATGTTTTATGATTATGTTCTGACTTCGTAAATCTTTGTATAACCTTACTTTGCATCTATTAAAATCAGAAGGTGGTGTGAAAGGTTGTGTATAATTAGGGGCACAGCCCTGCTAAATAGTTTAACTCTTATTTAAACTAGAAATACTGCACAGAGATCGTAAGCGTTAGAGTGAATTCACCCCTGATTGAATATAAAATTAGATTTAGTTTGTGACGACAGTTTAGGACTTGAGACAGATAATTCAGTCTCAATAGGCTAACTGTAGCGTTAACATTGGTGCCTGTGAGTGAAGATCTTTGTGCTATTTGCATAAAAGCTAGTTTTTGTTTATTTGCTACATAAAAAATTTTTTTTACACTATTTTAACCTAGTTAGATCATGCGACGAGCTGCAAAAGACGCTCTTGCGAGTATTTCAGGTAAGTCACGCGCTGAAAATGATTCAGTTGTAACCGGCCATGTTAAAACGGTCGGAAACGCTTCGCAAAACGATAGCGACGCCGCACATGCGAAATTAACTGAAATAGAACGGTTGAATGCTGAAATATCTGAATTACGTCTTGCTAATGACAATCATGTAAAAGCTTTAAATAGATCACGTGATTTCACGAAACAGATGAAGGAACAACTTCGAATTGATCACCAAGCGCATGCACAAGCATTAAAAGCCAAAGAATCAGATGTAAAAGCTTTAGAAAAGCTGATAAAGAAGGACCGAAAATTCCTTTCAACTACCTATATAGCCTTAGGCAAACGACCTGTTACTCAACAACCAGGAGAGGAAGCAGAAGGTGATATTGGCAATTTACCTCCCCTACCTCCTCCACCTCCCCCACCTGCGCCACCGTATGAATCTTACCTCTACCCAGATTTAACTAAGGTAACCGATAATGCACCAGTTAAATCTACGCCTGTTCTAATAACTGAATCGACGCCGGCGGCGCCTCCTATTAAGCTTAAAGATCATGGGTATGACCGAGATTTATTTGGGGAAACTTCTTTAATAGATCTATCTACAGATTTACCAAGGTCCCAGACGCCCAAAAGGAAGGTTTGTCACCCTGCACTTGAGCAAACTTTAGTTCTTGACAATAGCATTAAAAAGAAGGTCGATCTTGCTCAACTAGTGCGCTTGGTGCCTGGACAAGAGATGATTTGGTTGGAGTTGAATTTGCGACATCTCACCAAGTATGGTCTTACTTCTGAAAATATTTTACATACTTTACTCGCAACTACTGACATACATAGTGATTTACGTCAATACCTCCAGGCTCTGACTGCAAACGTAAATATGACCACAGAGGCGAAACTCCATACTTTACGCCAGCATGTGGAACGGACCTACAAAAAAACTCCCTTAGCGACAATGCATTCCATAAGAAAAATGCTGGAAAGTATCAATTTTAAAAGTACCATAATATCACCATTACAGGCGATAACCACTACGTTCTCTCAACAAGGCATTGTTTTAGATGGGAGATCTTTTAATGACCCATACGTTCAACTGATTCAGGAAATATTATTGCAAAAATTACCTACTTCAATTGCATTTCAGATCGAAGGTCAGCCATGGTCGTCCATACAACAAATTCTAAATCGAATGTTTAATTTGTCCCAAACACGCGAACTTCAGTCACCAGGTCAACAAGTGATGTATGCACACTTTGAAGACGACGAGATGCCGGTTTCCCTCAAGAATCCTCCAGATAAAATGCAGGCCTTGACAGCTGATGTTCGTGCTCTACAAGGGCTGGTGTTGGAGAAAACGAGTAACCCGGCGCACCCGACAAGCTCTACGACTACAACGCAACAACAGGCTAGGAGGTATGAAAATCCTATTTGTTATATTTGCTCAGAGGAGGGGCATATAGCCCCCATTTGCCCTGTTGGAAAGCTTTTACGTTCTAAAGGTTGGTCTGTTACAACTAACAACAGTAATGCTGACTATATTCCCAAGTGTTTAAAAGGTAATGGCAACAGACCAAGCTCTTCTAATTCCAACTCGCGTGACAGGAACCAGCAACGCTCTGGCAAGAATACCTATCAGAAAAGGCAAGGACCACATAAGGTAGAAAACAATGGGGAAGCAAACAAGTTGAATAAGAATCATAGTGGTTCGTCAGATGCGGGCACCCATCAAAAAAACTAGATGGGGGAACCTCTGGTGCAATCGCAGAGACTGACCCTAATCCCCTTTTTAAATCTGATTGCCATATTTTGTCTTCTTTGCAGACACACGTCCCTTCTCTACAACGTGATGAACATATTTTTTTGATTGATGATGTAACGCGTACGCCATTTCTCCTGGATACAGGGGCCAGTGCTAATATTTTACACACATCGGCATGCAATGACAGCATGTCTGTTCAAGCGTCACAAGCAAATTTTTCTACGCTTGATGGCGCATCAGAGCCATTGCAGTCACAGGGAATAGTTAATTTACCAATAAACCTATCTGGAAAACAACATAATTTAAAATTTGAATTGTTAGACAGGACACCTTATCACATTATCGGATTGCCTGACATCCTTCAATACGACCTGCTCTCCAAAGGACATCTAGCTGTGATGGGAACTTTTCAAGAAGCTGCTGAGGTACTTACTGCTTTGAAATGTGATAAACCTGTAGGTCTTGATAACAGCAACAATCTCTCTTATGAACAAGCTGCTAAAATTGCTGATTGCAGTAAGCCTGACCTATCGGTTGAAACACCTGCTAAAACTTTAATTGCACGGGAAAGGTTCATGGATTTGTTAAAAAAATATCCGCATATCTCCGATCTAAAATATAACCTTCAGCAACCAAGTAAACTTCCGTATCAACTTAATATCCAATTAAAACCTGGATACCATAAACCGATAACGGGGCCTATTTATAACTCGGGCCCAGAACAGATGGCTGTTTTGCAAAAGTGGCTCGATGACTTTCTCAACTTGGGCATTCTTGAACGGAATTCTACTGTCTGGAGGAGTCCGGTTTTTCTAGTGAAGAAGAAGCCAACAGGTTATAGGGTTATAATTGATCTGCGGTTTTTAAATGCTTCTATTACTGAGGATGACTACAATTTACCTAGAATAGATTCTGTGTCTAAATATATACTAGGAAAAAAATATTTTACAAATTTGGATCTGACAAATGCTTTTCACCATATAGATGTCCATGAAGATGCAAAACAGTACCTAGGACTAGCTACTGAATTCGGAACACTTTGTTGGACAAAAGCCCCCATGGGGTTGAAGACAAGCCCAGGCTTATGGCAGGCCAATGTCGATGTAGTGGCAAAAGAAATACTTTTAAAATACAACAAGTGGAGGAAGGAGAAAGGTTGGTCACCTGTGTTAGAAGGTGTGAAATTTTATATTGATGATATCCTCCTTGCAACTGAAACTGAATATGAGCATTTAAAGTTATTTGATTTAACTTTGCAAACTTTATCTCAATATAACTTGACTTTGAACCCGGACAAATGCACCTTTGGTCAGGATCGGGTACGTTTTTTGGGTCACATTGTATCTGCAGATGGAGAAAAACCTCTTAACTCTCGTTTGCAAGGTCTACTGGATCTACCCCTTCCTAAAACGGTTAACCAAATGCGCCGATTCCTAGGGGTCGTAAGATATGAAAAAAATCATGTTCCTCATCTTGCTGCTTTAACCAAACCTTTAGATCAAATTGGAAAAAATGTCACTGCTAAGGATTCTTCTAAAACGCTTTTTCAATGGACAACTACGCTTTTACAAGCCTTTCTTGACACACGTTCAGCTATGATGCAAGCAGTCACCCTTAGATCTTATGACCCAAAACGTGTTTTACATTTAGCAACGGACGCAAGTATCACGGCAGCAGGGGGTGTACTTTTTCAGCTTAATGACAAAAATGACATGGAACCGCATAGCTACCAAGTGCACATCTGAAAGTCGATTCGTTTTCCCGTGTTTTGAAATTTTTCAAATCGTTACTTATTTTATAATACTTAATCGTTATTCTTGTGTTAGTATATTTTTTTCCGCTTTTAACAGATTAGCCGAAACTGTCAAACTTCGCACGACCATGCTTGATATATTATTGCTGTTTACATGTGGCATTGTTTTTGGTCGTTTAGTTTCGTTGTTTGAGCAAATAAATAATGTTATTGTTTCGATACCGTTTTTTTTTCAAACATCAAGTTTCAAATTTGGTTGCAACCCTGAAAATTTTAAAAGCCACTTTTACGCAGGGCATGGATTGGATTTGAAATACAGCTATGTCGGGCTATAGATACCTTTAAAACTCAATAATTACACGTGATAATAATTACCTTATTCAAATGAAACATCTGTGCTTTGTGCCTGATGTGCAAAATAGCAGAGTTTTTTAAAGTCTCTCTGCTGAACAGAGTTTTTCTAAAACATAACATTTTTGTTTAGTTAAACTTTTTTTTTCTTCATATACTTCACATAGTTTCAACTTTCATCTTTCAAGATTCATTAATAGGACACACGAACTTATGAAGTTTAGCCTATATAATAAACTAAAAAATGTTTGTAAATGTCTAACTCTAGACCACGCAGCCTACATTTTACACAAATAGGTTTTGAATAGCGTATGCGGTATAATGATTTCTAAACTATAAGGATTGTACGCAACGCACATGTGTCATGTACAAACTCCAGCTTTAACTCCAGCGTCCCGATAATCAATAATAAAATGACTGTAGGGGGATTCAAATGTGGTAGAATAACAAACCTGATTTTCTCAAATAACATTTAAGGCTGTAACACTAACAACGTCAGTTCGGTCTCCGACTAGTTTTGTTGTAGTCGACACTAAACACCGCATGTTAATGCATGTTAATATTAGCCCAGAAAGATATCTAAGATTGAATTATTGTGATAACAAACCTACATAGTTCTAACTGTCAACATTTTTAAAGTTTTTTCTTTATAAAAGTGCGCATTTGCAAAATTTTCGTTCGTTTTTTAGCAGTTTGCGTAAATTGTGTATTTAAAGTAGCCTATGTTGGTGTTATTGTGATTTCCATGGATCTGTGTTGCAGAATATAGAAGTCGGCAGCTGGTGGTTTCATAACTGACATTTTGAGGTTTTTGATTCCTGATATCTACCACTATTTTGAAAAAAACACGTGCTCCCTCGCGGATAAATATTTTAATACACCGCAATTCATAAAGGAACACTTAAATCAGCCCAGGAAACATTTTTTTCTTGCCGTAACGTTATTTTGTTAGGTTTGTCAGGGTGACCGGTGCTCTGACGCCTTTACATCAGAGTAATATTTCATGTAAACGCTGTCTGACACCGTCGCAGTGTTATATTTCAAGTTTTTATGTAAACTGAAATATTAACCCTATACAGATGTTACAATGCGACTAGTATTGTCTTACATGTCAGTATTGGATAGCACTATTATTCTTTTTCGATACCTTGTCGATAAGTACAGTGTACCTACTACAGGTACCACCAATTATTTAACACAACAAAAACCCGGTTGGTGCTCCTTAAACGCATATTAAACTTTGGGTAATTTAACAAAAATGTTGAAAACACAAAGTAATCAACATTGAGATGTAAAGTTGACGCTTCTGTACAAATACACTAGCAATTATTATTTTTGAAATGCGTACGCAAATGCATAAGATCATCAACAAAACATTAAATACAGTCCTATAAGAGATCCAATTGGGTCGTATCATGGGCGCCGGCAGGTAAGAACAGCAGGGGGCACTTGCCCCACCATGGAATTTAGGATCTAACATTTTTTTCGAAAAAACTGATGAGAAATAGTATTATGCTGTAAGGAGTGAGTAGAGAAAGTCGGCAAATGTACAAGAGAACTTAATGATATAGGCTATGTTTTTTTACGTTTCCGGTGTTATTTTCATAAACCCTGCCATTTCACTGGATTTTTAATAGACAAAATGGTACACATAATAAATGCGTGAACAACGCGTGGCTACGTGGGGATATTTTACATTGTAATTAGACTGTTTCAGATTTTGATTATGCAGTACACAATTTATGCCTATATGTACATAATCATTTGACGTCTTAAGTATATGTCAAAATTCCCCCCTCTAGTAAAACTTTCTCTCTTGGGTCGTATTGTATTGGTACACGGAATACAAGCAATATATTTCCGGTAGAGCTCATAACAACGCTTATTTTTTAAATGCCGATAGTTGACTTTACCAGTTACACTGGGTAAACGTTAGGAACTAAGATTTAAAGTTAAGTTTAAGGTCATATCTTTCACAAAACCTCAAGCAAACCTAAATAGCCCTAACCGACAGCATTTTTACATTTGTTTTTTTTATTATTATATTATTAGTATTTTTTTTCACGGGGTTCGAACCCAGGACACTCCCGGGGACGAATCCCGATCAAGGTTTTTTATGTATGTATATGGGTCGGGTCTGTCAGCATTTTTACATGAACGCCCTGACTAGTAGGCAATGCTTTTACGCCACCTATCGACATTAAGTATTTTTGTCTGATGTTAGTTATGATGTTGGTGTATTTTTTACATTCGCATTGTTGCTGAGACGTAATAAAGCTAACATACGATTTTATGCATAAACTTTTTCTAGCAAAAACCGATGGAGAGCCTTTCCAATTTCATCGGGTGAATCTTGCCGGACAAAATGAAATCCTTTCACAGATACCGTTGTCAGGTTTGGCAATAAATCTACTTCTTCTTGAAAGATGTTAGATAAAAAACCTGGTTCAACTCGAAAGTACAACTTCGGAATGTTTGCTGTGGTTTTTAGCCATTGATTGTAGGCATTTGCAAATGAAACCACGTCTTCCGGTCCTAGATAATAAATAATTTTTTTGCCGTAAGAGCAGATGATAATGTTAAAAAGTGAAGCTTGTTAATAATTAAAAAAAAACGATCGTAATACAATGCTATCAAACCGGCTGTTGCGATCAGAACTTCTATTGGAAATGTTAATGTAGGTCTTCTTGCCTCGCCTTCTTGCTCGAACGGTTTCTTGTAATTTTCCATTTTTTCTTATCTGTAAGCTTGCAGATTATTCCAGATGGAAGAAAGTTTAAGACGAATATATTCTGTTGCAAAGTCATTTCCAACCCTGCAAAAAATACAAGACAACTAACTTAAAATCAAATCCGTTTCACCTACAGGACCATCCCTTTTCCAGCCTCTAGTACGGTGGTTCTTAACCTTTTTCCTTGCTGCACCCCTATTCAAATCACCAACAAATGTTCGCACCTCCCTGGGTTTTTTGTATGTATATGGAATAGACCTAACCAACGTTAATGATTCAGCATCCCCGCACCCCCTAGGAACAGTTCTCGCACCCCTTGGGGGTGCATGCACCCCTGGTTAAGAACCCCGGCTCTAGTATATCTCCATGATGGAAAACCTTTATTTAACGATGGTGGACAGTTACTATTAACGAAGTTTGGCATGGAATCTCGTCAACCTTAAAGCTCGGTGCACAATACGCTTAATTCTTCACTATACACCAGTGTTTCTCAACCTGGGGGTCGCGACCCCCCAAGGGGTCGCCAAGCACTTTTGAGGGGGTCGCGGAGACGCAACCGAACACGGAATTATTTTATCTGTATCATAAAAACTTTCCCTGTGACTTTTGTTTAGCATAGTAACTCACACGACCGTTTGATTTAGAACGTGCGCAACAATATTTGCGATTGCATACTTCTATAATTGCGGGTTTTGGTTTTTCTTAACATAAAAAAAAACACGAAATAGTGAAATAGTTAGTGAAAAATAGGCGTTTTCCGGAATACAGCAAAACGCCGAACTATTGCAGCCACGTTAGATTGCAAATGTGTGATGAACACAATCAACACATGCTGGTAGTTAAACTTCCTGTGTGTGTGCGTGTGTAAAGGGGTCGCGTGGTGTTAGAAAATCTCTAAAGGGGGTCGCATAGTAAAAAAGGTTGAGAACCACTGCTATACACTGATAGTCAGCGGCACCTACCATGCACTGACTATCAATTATTTTAAAGCCAACTTTCTTTCACTTTTTCCACTTCATTTGCTGTTTAAATAGGCTGCAATGCAGGAGTTGTGTTCTCGTCGGGTGGTTATTTGTTTAGCTAGCACGGCTTACCCGCTGGGGTCCTCAATGTTCGAAATATGCCACTTTCAGCTTCAGGCCACGCTTTCCAAGATTTGAAAGAACCAACCATAGACTCTATAAATGTTATGGACCTTTGAACGAAGCATATTTGCCAAATTAAATCCAAGACCTGATCCCCAATCGTGGAAAGTGTGAACTGAACCAAATTGCTTTCTTAGATTTGAGAGTACAGCATAAATATGTGAATTACCAGCAAGAGATAAACGATGTAAAGAAAAAGTCTACAACAGAACTACTTTGCGGCCGCGGAGACGAATTGATGCGCTTGTAAACATACATGTATCAAAATATATGTTCTGGTGGCCGTTAGTCGTTTAAAACTCTTTAGCAAAACATTTGGTTGGAAACAAATGGTCCGAATGGATTGTGTAAGGTTGGAAACATATTACCAGCCCATCAGTAGCCATAAGCGTCAGACTTTCGTAAGCCTATTATGTGGCAGACTTCCTGACATACAAAGTCCCGACTAAAATAACAACTGTTACAAATACTTGCTTGATATGTGACCGGTGGCGTGGCAGCCAAAAATTTTGGGAGGGGCCAAATGATTTGTTGTCTAACACAACTTTTTGCTAACGCTCGGCGTGCTTTTACCAAACACGTGACTTGCCAAACTGTGGTTCGACTGGACAGCCAAACGCTTTATTGATTTATTCCATGTCTGCATAAATAAAAAAGCATGGATTTCGCCTTACAACTTGATGACAAAAGTCATTTTTGGTAATAAATATATTCCTTTGATAGCTGAGAGACGAAACCACAATGATGAGGGACGAAACTACACTAAATTAATATTTATCAATGTACAGCTTTGAAAATTTGGGAGGGGCCATGGCCCCTTTGGCCCCTCCCTGGCTACGCCACATAATGTGACCTTCGAGACTAATTTGACAAATGAGGGCGATTACACACAACCTTTTGTGGCAAATTAACTGATTCCATCCACTTTTCCAAATATTTGTAGTGATCCTGGAACTTATAAATGGATCTAGGAATCTTCGAAGATCTTCCCATTCTAATAAGATCAGGAGCAAAGACATCTTCCAATGTGGGATTATATTTCTCCACAAGTATGATGATGTTGGGTTACCATGAAGAAAAACGATTGCCTTGTCCGACTTGTTGCCTTATCAAAAGGTTTGTTAAATAACTAAAATGACCATAAATACACCTGGCGTACTTGGATTTGTTAAAGAACTATATTTAAATGCATACATTTTGTTTACAATGATTGTTTTTGTTAGGAAACTGAATATGCATATATATAGCCTGCCTGCAAACTTCAAAACGAGAAGATTTCGCACTTGAAACAAAACACAAAAACATTACACACACACCTGAGTCGTAGTAGCCATTTTTGTATCGAAGATATCAATCAACTTGTGCTTGCAATAAAATGTCTGTGTCGAAGTAGATTGGGATGCCATAGTTGCAAAACATAGGCCTGTAGCGAGGTGTTTATTCGAGGTACATCGTAATAGAATAACACAATTTGCGAATACGCCGCATAAGACGAGAGTCAGAGAAAGAAGGCAATCTGTCCGGTTCGCTGTAGTATGAAAGCACACGATAACGGTAGTGAGAGAGGCCGCTACATGACCCCCCTCCAGAAACGGACATAATAAAATTAACACACAAAACGCGATGGAGTGCGAATTTGACGCGTGCGCGTGTGTTGGCCCGAAGGTAAAGTTTCTGGCTGGTGACCTGGTGGATCCGCCAGGGCAGGAACGGGTTCGGGAGGAACCGGATCGGGCGGTGCTAAAGTATGCGATTCCTTCTCGGATGGCACCAGTTGTGTCGGCGTTGGTTGATGCGCGGAATTGGGAGGGCGACCACGGCGTGGAGGTTGGGCCATTTGTACCGGCTGCGTAAGGTCGACATGCGCTGGCTTAAGACGGTCGATGGAAACGAGCTGGTTGCTTTCGCCGATGGCAAGCGTGAAACCCTTGCTGCCTCGAGCAATGACGCGAAAAGGGCCATCGTAAGGTGGCGTAAGCGGTGGTCTGTGGCCTTCTTTCCGTACGAAAGCGTACGGAGTGGAGGCCAATGCTGTGGGGACCGTTGTGCGGACAGGACCGTGACGTGACAGTGGAGTCGGTACAAGTTGACACCCCGTAGCCTTCAGCGATGGGAGAATCGTTTGGGGTGAAGGCTCGTGGTGTTCTGGGCGGAAAACATTGCCTGGAACGGTGGTGGCAGAACCGTAAACAAGTTCGGCCAATGAAGCCTGCAGGTCTCCTTTTGGAGCTGTGCGGATTCCAAGCATAACCCATGGCAGTTCGTCGACCCAATTGGGGACCGCTAGACGTGCCATGAATGCACTTTTCATGTGAAGATGAAACCGGTAGGGCGGGTAGCTTGCTAGAGGCGCACGGACGTGGCGTTGGACTTTTGCCTTCTGACAGTGGACACACTGTTTTGCCCAAAGGCCGACTTGGCGTTTTAAGCCGTGCCAAACGAACTTTGAAGCGACAAGTTTGCCTGTTGACCGTATGGAAGGGTGCGAAAGACCGTGTATAATGTCAAAAACTTTGCGTTGCCATGATGTTGGGACAATTGGACGAGGCGATCCAGAGGAAACATCACAAAGGATTGTAGTTCCAGATGAATCAATCTGTATGTCCTTTAGCTTAAGGTTAGTGATAGCAGTACGATATGCTTGAACCTCCGGAGCGACCTGCGCAGCTGCCAGTCCCGAATAATCCAAGTCAAGTGGGAGCCGAACAGCATCAATGGAACCGCGGGAGAGCGCGTCGGCCACGTGGTTTTGTTTGCCTTCGATGTTGCGCACATCTGTGGTAAACTCAGAAATGGCGGTTAAATGACGTTGTTGGCGTGCTGACCACGGAGCGGACACTTTGGTGAAAGCAAAGGTCAGAGGCTTGTGATCGGCATAGGCGGCAAACACGCGACCTTCCAAAAAATAGCGAAAACGACGAATGGCGAGATGCAAGGCGAGCAGTTCCCTGTCCAAAGCGCTGTATTTTAGCTCCGGTGGTGGCAGAGGTTTGCTAAAAAAATGCTAATGGGCGCCAGTCATTATTGATAAATTGCTGAAGAACAGCCCCGATGGCACAGCCACATTTGTTCCATTTGCCACAAAGCACGAGTGCAACTAACTCGCCTACGTAAAATTTCCCGTCACATTATTTTTACACTTTACAAGTCCTACGTCCTTCCTTTACTTGAATATGGCGATATTTTATTTGACAATTGCAATACCTCGGACAAACAATTAATAGAAAACGTGCAATACGACTCGGCAAAACTAATCCTAGGATGTATGAAAACCACGTCGCACAATAAAATATTACGTGATCTCGGCCTAACACCGCTTTACGTTCGCAGAAATGTCCACGCCCTGCTTCAGTTTTATAAAGTTTTACATCGCATCGGACCTTCTTATTTGCTTGAATGTGCACCACATTTCGTCAAAGACGTGGTTTCTTACGACCTTCGTCATCCACTTAAAATTAACTCCATTCATTGTCGCAGCAATCAAAAGTTTAACTCGTTTTTTTGCAAGTCCACTCGCTTGTGGAACGAGCTTCCACAAGACATTCGCTGCCTGCAGTCATTTTCAGCATTTAAATTTAAACTTAAAAGACACTTCTTTACACCGGCAACTAATACTTTGCACCTACATGGATCTCAACCCAAATTCACTGCAGTCCATTGTATGCTAAGACTTGGTCACAGCCCACTGAACATAAACCCTAAACATTATCGTCGCTGTGCTTGTAATGGTTTAGAAACAACAACACACCTATTCCTTCAATGCCCATTATCAGCTCGTCCCCGAATTACTTTGCTATCAACATTGCAGAAAATTTTCTCTGCAGACACCGAGCTTAGTGTACAATCTTTTCACAATGTTGCTCCTCAAATCATCCTTTGTTATATTTTGTTCGGACATCCCGGTTTAAGCAAAGGGAATCTTTTGTTGTTTTTCAATGCTGTTCAAGTTTACCTGTCTGCTTGCAAACGATTTTGATTTGCGTACTGTACTTTTTTTACTATGCTGCTTTTGTTTGCTTCTTTCCACTACTTTATTTTATTACAGATGACCCTGTTTTCCATTAATGCGTTTCGTCTTGTTGCATAACGACACGACAAAGGGCAATTTTCAGTTTTCGGACTGTGGCCTGATTGTCGAAAAATACAATAAAAAAAAAATAAAAATAAAAAAAACATAAAAAAAAAACAGCCCCGATGGAATGCTGTGATGCATCGCTAGTCACAGCAGTCGGTGCATCAGGCAAGGGATGGTGCAACAGCGTGACGTTCGCTAGGGGGGGTTTTGCCTCCGAGAAAGCCAAATCTAAGCTGTCACTCCAAAGCAACGTTGTAGGATTGCCCTTGAGTGCCTCATAAATAGGAGCCATAATGCGTGCAGCGCCAGGAATGAAACGGTGGTAAAAGTTTACCATACCTGCAAACTCCTGAAGGCCTTTGACGGTAGTGGGGCGCGGAAAACTTTGAATAGCCTCGACTTTATTGGGAAGGGGCCGGGCGCCGGTACTGTCAGCGCGATGCCCCAGAAAATCAATTTGGGAAACTCCAAACTTGCACTTTCCCAGGTTGATGACAAGGCCATGGTAGAAAGCTGTTTGAAAAGACGCTTTAAATGCGGTCGTAGTGCTCGGAAAGAGACTTGCTTGCGACGAGGATATCATCAAGATAGACGAACACAAAGTCCAAAGATTGACATACTGTATCCATCAGTCGCTGAAAGGCTTGTGCCGCATTTCTAAGGCCGAATGGCATGCGAAGGAATTCAAAAAGGCCAAAAGGGGCAATGACCGCGGTTTTCGCGATGTCATCAGGTGCCAAAGGAACCTGGTGGTAGCCTCGAACAAGGTCAATTTTTGAAAAAAAAACCGCTAGATCCTGCCAACCGAGCCACAAAGCCTTGAATGTGAGGAATGGCGTAACGATCAGGCTGGGTAGCTGCGTTAAGACGGCGGTAATCGCCGCAGGGGCGCCACCCACCGGATGGACTGGAAGAACTGGAACCATGTGCAGTGGCGAGGCCCATGGACTGGAAGAACGTCGAATAATGCCCAGTTGCAGCATGTTGTGAAATTCCTTTTTAGCGAGGCTGAGTTTCTCGGGAGGGAGACGACGAGCGCGAGAGTTCCCTGACCATATCGCATCAGCTTTGCGGGCCAAGAGCCACGGATCGCTAATTTCCTCTCCGCTCAGGCGTGTGCGGATATACTCAGGCAATCGCTCCAAAAACAGTTGTCGGAAAACAAAACATTCCTTTGCATCGCCAAGTAATGCAAGCATGTCATCCATTAAAGCGGATGGCATTCTGTCGCCCAAAGGAGACATGTGAAGAAACCGCATGGCCCTCTGTGGGCGCGAAAGACAAAAGGTTTCTACCAAACGTGTCTTGATTGCCTCGTATTTGTCTGCGTCTGGAGGGCTTTCTAGCAGGTCTATAAGACGATTTGCTGTGTCCTGATCCAGAGCCGAAACGACATAATAGTACTTCGTTACATCTCCTGTAATGCTTTTTAGAGCGAACTGTGCCTCCGCTTGCTGAAACCAAACTCGTGGCTGAGCTGTCCAAAACGTAGGTAACTTTACTGCTACAGCATTCTCTCTGAGTTTGTGGCTTCTGTCATAATGCAAAAATAACGTTTTTGCACGCTTGGGGTCACCAAATGTAGCGAGGTGTTTATTCGAGGTACATCGTAATAGAATAACACAATTTGCGAATACGCCGCATAAGACGAGAGTCAGAGAAAGAAGGCAATCTGTCCGGTTCGCTGTAGTATGAAAGCACACGATAACGGTAGTGAGAGAGGCCGCTACAGGCCTACTTATAACAAAAAAATAGCTAAAGTTTACAGTTGTAGCCTAGCCTACATACGACATGCTGTTTCAGTCACAGACTAAATGTCATGCATGTATTGAATGCACATTATAAACAGTCCACATCCGGTAAAAACAGCTCGAAAACTTCCTGAATATTAAAACGCGCACGCTGTTTTGCAAAGTGCAATAATTAGGCTTAACTATACACCATCGTAACCCTATACTATAACATATAAGCAACAAACAAATCAGGTAAAAAATAGAAGTTTTACAATGCTGTTAAACAATTAATAATATAGCAACTACTTGATAAAGCAATTACAATGTTCATTTGATTTAAATTTTATGTTGCCTACAGTGGCGTAGCCAGGGAGGGGCCAAAGGGGCCATGGCCCCTCCCAAATTTTCAAATTTGTATAATGAGAAACGTTAATTTAGTGTAATTTTGTCCCTCATCATTGTGGTTTCGTCTTTCAACTATCAAAGGAATATGTAAATTAGAAAAAATGACTGTTGTCACCAAGTTGTAAACTGAAATCCATGCTTTTTATGTTAATGTAGACATGGAATAAATCAATAAAGCGTTTTGGCTGTGCCATCGAACCAAAGTTTGGCAAGTAACCTGTTAGGAAAAAGCACGCCTTACACCAAGCATTAGCAAAAAGTTGTATTAGACAGCAAAATATTTGGCCCCTCCCAAAATTTTCGTCTGCCTACGCCACTGGTTGCCTAACCAGGTTTTTTTTAAGGTTTGGTTTGGGTGACCGCTAAGTAATTTTAAGAGACCGCAAGTGTTTCATTTAAATACCAAAAACTGTAGTTGTAGTTGCAAGTCCAAATTTTGGGAAACCGCTGGAGAAATTTGGGGGACCGTTTCGGTCCCCCAAAACACCTTAAAAAAAACACTGTGCCTAACCAAATTTGCCAAAATTTGACTTTGTGCAAAAGGGCTCCAACCGTATTGCAACAATTCGTGCAAAATTTCGGTGATAATCGGAAAAGGCTAAATTTATTAACTCTACATCAGTGGTTCCCAACCTGGGGTTCGCGGACCCCCAAGGGGTCCGTGAGATGGTTTTAGGGGGTCCGTGGAGGCAAACAGTCTTAGTATCATTAACCAACAGTACAATGTTATCAAGTTTCCTAACCTTTTTGCAATCCTGCATACGAGTGCAAACTGTGTATCAAACCTTTGGGCCAGGAAAAAATACTTTTTGTGATTGTTCCCTTCATTGTGACATCACAACATACACGGACAATATAATTATAGTACTTTGTTTAAAGTTTTGCACACCTGAAAATATATCTCTTTGTTGCGTTAATTGCTACAGTACAGAACTTTCTTGAAACTTAAGGACTGTGAACGTTGATTAAAATTTTGCCCAAACAGCGAAAGTAATAACGTATAATGCAAGAAACGAAAGACATTACAAGACTAAATTACGTTGGGGGTCTACGTACCTATACAATTTAAAAAAGGGGTCCGTGACTACAAAAAGGTTGGGAACCACTGCTCTACATGATCTAGTGTTTTAGTCCAGTGGTTCTCAAACTTTTTTTTCTTGCGACGCCCCTGCTGGAAAAGTTTTCTTGTCTTGCAACGCACCAGTAAATAAAAGTTAATGAGGAAACTTATTACTAAAGTTGTGTTTAGTGATATAACAATAAAAAGTCACGAAACGGAACTATTCTGCGACGCCCTTAAAAAATTGAAACGACGCACAGTTTGAGAACTACGGTTCTAGTCTATGAACAAAAGTACCAAAATAGCTGGTTTTGGTTTGTATTTTGGTGTTTTTAGGCCCGGTACTGTAGTTCGGTAACTAGGCATGAATTTCAACTAAATATATGTCCTTTGTTTGGCTATTTCTGTGTCCAAAAACAAATTCGTGACCAAAGCCCGGAGGTATGATTAGTAATGGCACGGTGACAACTAAGAATATCGTTCTGATGACATGCTGTAACACAATTATTTCTCTACGTTGGAGCGTCATTTACAAATAATTTGTTTCAAAAGTCGGACAGAAAGAATCGCAGTTTAGATTCTCGGCGCATAGGTTATTGTGAAGAGCAGGCCCAGGTTTTTTTTAAGGTTTGGTTTGGGTGACCGCTAAGTAGTTTTAAGAGACCGCAAGTGTTTCATTTAACTACCAAAAACTGTAGTTGTAGTTGCAAGTCAAAATTTTGGGAAACCGCTGGAGAAATTTGAACCTTAAAAAAACACTGAGCAGGCCTACCAAGAATTGCTTAGATGGCGCACCCGGAATACTGGACATGTATATTTTTTAATGAATGCCAGAAGATGTTTTCAAAAAAGTGTTTTTTTCACAATAATACCTGTAAATTGTTCCAAACAAAATAATATTATGTGAAAAAAACGTATCTTTAATAAAACATCCTGTAAAATACATATTTAGGTTGCAAAGTGCAATAAGAGAAACTATCGTTTGACATGTTAAAAAAATGGAGAAACAGATTGAACTGTCAATGGAATCACAATTATGCTCATAATAACAGAGTTAAGCATAGACTTTATTCACTAAAAACTGATGAAGAGCTTTTCCAATATCATCTGGTGAATCCTCTTGTAGGAAATGCAATCCTTTCACCGTGAAAGTTTGTAAATTGGGCCACGACATCACTGCTTTTTTAATAGAGAAAAAGCCTGGGTCTCCATGAACATATAACTTCGGTATGTCTGTTGAACTCCTTAGCCATTGGTTGTATGATTTTGCAAACTGAACAACATCCTCTGGACCTGATGGCAATTTATAATTGAAAAACACTTTCAAACTTTTGTTTACAATTTAAAACCAACAAAACTGTGAAACATCTTGGAATGAAACTAATTTTTACAACGCATAGTTATTGCATTTGCACTGGGAAGGTAAAGCAAAAATGTCTGAAAATGATGGAAATTATGTTTTTTTAGTTTATAGGAAAAATTGGTGCTTTAACATGTTGAGGTTTTAATGAACAGTAAAAATGTCCTAAAGTGAGTCTAAATGCTATTGGCCAATGAATGCAAGAGAATGCAAGTTCCTGACGTGAAATACAGTTGAATATAATTCTTCAACAAATATCAGGATGAATGATGCCGTATTACTAAATTGAATTTAAAACAAAGATGACAAACAATCTGTTGCAATAGGAATTTCTCTTGGCCATGTTAATGTTGGTCTCCGCCCTTCACCCTCATCCTTGAAAGGCTCCACATAAATCTCCATTTCTTCATCTGTAAGTGTCCGCATTATACTTCCAGGGAGAAGTCTCAAAACAAAGAAATTCTCTTTTAGTACCAGTTTCTCTCCTGTGAAAACATTTGCATTGAAAAAATTACTTATGTTGGTTTCAAAAAGGCATAAAAGATCAAAAGTAGGAAATTTAAACAAAAAAATTAATATAACCATGTGTCTTAAACTCTTAAACAAGCTGATAAATTAGGGGTGGGCAACCTTTGTTACTGTGGGGCCAATTACAAATGTCGAAGTTGGATCGCGGGACCCACCTGTGTATAACACAAAGTGATTTTGCTTTGTTGCTTACCAAATATGCTTAACTACAAGTATAATTCGTATTTGATTCTAGCCATATTTTGCCAGGTCGCAGAAAACTAGCATCAGGTGCATTAATCAGCTTAAAAATATGTAATAATTGGACTCGTTTGCCAGTACTTTTGAAATCCAAGCGTCTCTGTGGGTGGGCCGCACAACCTTTTCTAGAAGGCCCGTGGGCCACAGGTTGCCCACCCCTGTGATAAATGCATTCAATTAACTTCTACCTGCTTGTGATCTTAAAGCTTGGAATATATTTCTTGCAACATCTGGAAACACATCCCATGATGGCACAGGAGCCACAAGAGCTTCCATAAAAGTAATTGACATAACTTTTGATCGATGCAATTTTGCCCAGTGAAAACCAAGGGCTGAACCCCAATCATGTACTACCAGGTTTACCTGTTGAAGATTCAACTAGGTTTACTATGAGCAGACATGGGGCCATTCGTATTCGTCATTCGTATTCGAATGCATTCGAATACAGGTTTTGGCACCTTCGTGCTGTATTCGAATGATTTTGGCTTTCGTTCGATAGTGCATGAATACAATTCGAATAGTTGAAGTTAACTTTTGAACCAACAATTCATGAATACAAAAACTTGAGTAAATTTATTCGAATACAATTCGAATTGTTGTAGGTTTTTGCCAACCTAAGAATTTGCAAATTCGAATACAAGATATTATTTACGAATACAATTCGAATTGTTGTCGGCCTTTGGCAACGTAACAATTCGTAAAATCGAATACATGACTACATTTGTACGAATACAATTCGAATTGTTGTCAGTCTGTGGCTACGTAACAATTTGCAAAATCGAATACATGACCACATTTTTACGAATACAATTCGAATTGTTGTCAGCCTTTGGCAACGTAGGCTAAGATACGTAAAATCGAATACATGACTACATTTTTACGAATACAATTCGAATTGTCGATTACCTCCAGACTAGAAACAGTCGAGAATATTTTGCTACATATTTTTGCCAAATAGATTCGAATACAATTCAAATTGGCAGTGAATGTGACCTGATTTGACAAAGTTTTTGTTTATGTTACGAAACAATGACATATAGAAGTTTAATTGGGTTGTTCTCAGCACATGACAGGTGTAGCGTGTTCATGAAGCAAACATTTTATGTAAATTTGGTGAAATTTTTATAACGGAGACTTAAATCAGTCAAGCTAATGTGGCAAAAAAGCTCGTTTGTTTACATTTTACCAATAAATTTGCAATTCATAAACCCATGTTACTTTTTGATCAAATACCTTTTATTTTCCGCAACTACAAATATCCGAATCGGTGCATTCAAATGCTATTCGAATTGTTTGCTTCTTACAACAACTGAACAATTCGTGAATACAAATAACTAGAACTATTAATTCGAATACAATTCGGATTGCTTCATCTCAAAAAGTACGAAGTATTCATGAATACGAATACACGCTTGGGGTTTATTTGAATTACACGTTGTTGTTTTTTGGTCAACTATTCATGAATACTAATACTTGACACGCTTTATTCGAATATAATTCGAATTGCTGCCACCTTAACATTACGAAACAATTCGTGAATACGAATACCTGACTCGCATTATTCGAATACAATTCGAATTGCCGACCTGTAAAAAGTGCGTAGAATTCATGAATACGAATACATGCCTTGGTTTATTCGAATAGTATTCGAAATACTTGTCGTTGTAGTTTGGTCAACAATTGATGAATACAAATACTTGACTCGTTTTATTCGAATACCATTCGAATTGCTGTCACTCAAAAATTACCGAAGTATTCATGAATTCGAATACAGTCATGCAGGTATTCGTAAAGTATTCGAATACAGGACGCGTGTATTCGACCCCATGTCTGACTATGAGTGATACGAAACTGATAAGTTACTTCCAAAAGTAACTGATTAAAGCAGTGGTTCTCAAACTGTGCGTCGCGACGCTCTGGTGCGTCGTTTCAATTTTCCAAGGGCGTCGCAGAATATTTCCGTTTCGTGGCTGAACTCAGTTTATCTCATAAAAATGAGGTTTCAGTGCGGTTGACGTATATCTACGTCCAAATGCTTTTTGCGTGTGCGGATTGACGTAAATTTACCTCAAAAGTTTTTGATCAAACATGCGACTGTCCGTTAATGTACGTCGAGACCAAACAGTACAAGCAACAAGTGCGTGATAGGCGCGTGTCTGGGGCGACGCTTGGCGGGCATTAAACTTGATTATGTGAACGGAGTCTCGCTTCTTAACAATGTAACAAAGACGACTTTTGTAGCAAAGGCTTGAGGTAGTTATAACGTATAATTGTTAGCAAAGTTTGAAGTAATTATTGTGCATGAGTTGCAGCAGTAAATTTTTGTGCATCAGTTTATATTATGCGTAAGTTGAAACATTGCTTTCATTATAATTCGTTATTGATGCTGTTAAGGCCTTGCAGCAGACAAGACAATGCAATCGTGCGCAATAATTGAAACAATTAACAAAAGCCCGCACGTGATTGCCGGGTGCACTGAAAGTGTTGAGTGCAGTTTTATAACTGTCGAAAAACAGTTAGGCTAAAATTGTTCTCTAAGTGCTGTTTAATAGATTTAAAATTAACTGTTTATTGATAAGTTTCCTCATTAACTTTTTTGAAAACATGGATCACATAAAAAACACTTTCATATGTTTATTAGTTTATTTCTGAAAAAAATATTGCATATTTGGCACCTTTAGGATTAAAAAAAAGGCAAACAAAAATTAAGGAACAAATTGAACATTTGATGGCATCACAATTCTGCACAAAATAATAGAGTTACTTTGTTCAAGCATAGACTTTGTTCACTAAAAACTGATGAAGAGCTTTTCCAATATCATCTGGTGAATCCTCTTGTAGGAAATGCAATCCTTTCACCGTGACAGTTTGTAAATTGGGCCACGACATCACTTCTTTTTTTATAGACTCAGAGAAAAAGCCTGGGTCTCCATGAACATATAACTTTGGTATGTCCGATGAACTCCTTAGCCATTGGTTGTATGATTTTGCAAACTGAACAACATCATCTGGACCTGATGGCAATTTATGATTGAAACGTTAAAAAACACTGCATAAAAAAGTTTTGATTTATTTTATTGCTTAGAATGGCTGCTTAAACACTTTCAAACTTTTGTTTACAATTTAAAACCAGCAAAATTGTGAAAGCAGTTTGGAATGAAACTAAATTCTACAATACATAGTAATTGTATTTACATGGGTAGTGGTTAAGCATAATTATCTAAAAATGAAGAAAATTATGTTTTTAAGCTTGACAAGAAAATCAGTGCTGTAACATGTTGACGTCTTAATCAACAATGACAATGCCCTGAAGTGTTCCTAAATGCTATTGACCATGAGGCAGAGAATGTATGTTCCTGCCATGAAATACAGTTAAATATATTGCTTGAACAAACATCAGGATAACTGATGCCAGATTAGTAAACTGTTTTTAAGACAAAAATGACAAACCATCTGTTGCAATAGGAATTTCTCTTGGCCATGTTAAAGTTGGTCTCCGGCCTTCACCCTCATCCTTAAAAGGCTTAACATAAACCTCTATTTCTTCATCTGTAAGTGTCCGCATTATACTTCCAGGGAGCAGTCTCAAAACAAAGAAATTCTGTGTTAGTACCAGTTTCTCTCCTGTGAAAATATTTACATTGAAAAAAATTACCTATGTTGGTTTAAAAAATGTCTAAGATGGGCATAAAGATCAAAGGTAGAAAATTTACACACAAATTTTTAACACAACTATATGTCTCAAACAAACTGATAATTGTATTCCATTTGACTCCTACCTTCTGGTGATCTTAAAGCTTGGAATATATTTCTTGCAACATCTGGAAAAACATCCCATGATGGCATGGGAGACACAAGAGCTTCCATAAAGGTAATTGACATAACTTTTGATGGATGCAAGTTTGCCCAATGAAAACCAAGGGCTGAACCCCAATCATGTACTACCAGGTTTACCTGTAGAAGTTTCGACTAGAGGTTACTATGAGTGATACAAAAACAGATATGCTACTGTCATAATAGGTAACTGATTCAAGGATTATTTTCGATTTTTTTTTACCATAAGCCCTGAAAAAAAAAAATTACTCCAGCAATCTTTAACCAAGTTAGCTTGACTTATGTTGAAATTATTATACAACCTGTTTTTATTGCATAGGGTACTGCAATCATTAATTGTTTGATTTGTTTAATCCAAACCTTTTCGGGTAAATTAACTGATTCCATCCACTTTTCCAAATATTTGTAATGATCCTGGAATTTATACATGGATCCAGGAATCTTTGAAGATCTTCCCATTCCAATAAGATCAGGGGCAAGACATCTCCCAATGTCTTCCACATGTGGGATTATATTCCTCCACAAGTATGAAGATGTTGGGTTACCATGAAGAAAAACAATAGCTCTGCCAGTGTTTTTTCCTTAATAAATGTGATTTTTTCATTGATGCAATTACCTTTTAACTTAATTTTTTGTGCACTAATTGTTTTGTATTTATAGATCATAAATTAATCATTTTACTTTTGTATGCAGCTTACTTTATTTCATTTTGTTTTTGTATTTTTGCTAAACTTGAACCGTTGAATGTATTTTCAGGCAAAAAAGACCAGCAAGTACAAACCTGAGTCATAATAGCTCATTTTTGTATCATACACATCAATTTCTTTGTGTTTGGAGAAGAATGTACGAGTTGCCACAACAGTTGAACTACATTTGACATGATTAAGAATACGCGAAAAACGTACAGATTGCCGCAACGTTAGAGCCATTTGGTTTTAATCGTGCACTAAAAACAACACATGGAAAAGAACTTAATGGCACAACTATCAATGCAATAGTCATTGCTACCTAGGTATAATTAGACCTTACTTGTAACACACTGTTAACGGATAACTAAACAAAGATTTGTGAGAGAAACTTTGTCGAGCTTAAACTTGCACAACAGCCTGCACGAAGCAGAAAAAACAAACACTTGTATTTAACGCATCGGTGCGCTTTTAACGCATGAGTAGAAGTGTTTCACGTGATTTTTATGCAAAAGAACGGTCAACTCTAGGAGAGCTACTAACACAGGGGTGGGCAAACTACGGCCCGGCAAAGGAGCTCATGCGGCCCGCCAAATGTTGGGAAATTTTAAAGAGAAAGTTACCGAGCAACGCTGAATAGTATTATAACCACAGGCGTAGTTTTAAATATCGGGGGTGTTTACGTGCATTAGCCTGCTGTTTCTGCCACGTTATCATGCAAATATTCACTTGAAACAATTTCCTCGTTCGATAAAAGTAAAAGCTATTCACGTTTTCAAATACAGCCCACTTTGTACTGTTGACGCCAAAACTTTGGTCACATCGGATCAAGTTTAGGTCGTTGCAGTACATTGCAAACGGACATTAAACACGGGTTTAGAATCATTAACACACACCACACTTAAGATGGATACTAAATGCGGCTCGCTTTGTTTAATGTTGGCGCAAGGAATTTATTAACAAAAAACGTGGTGCAGCCTATGTTGCAACAAATGCTTGATTATTTTTGAACAATTACAATTGTAGCGTTTCAACCAATGTTTGCGCAAACAAAGTGACAACAAACGTATTTACACATAGCTGAAAATATACTATGTTAATATTTAGAGCTAAATCAGGGGTGCACAACCTGCGGCCGTACGGCCACATGCGGCCGCGGAGACGAGTTTGTGCGGCCGTGACCATGTATGTTAAAATACATGTACTGGCTGTCGTGACGTAACAAAAACTATTTTGCCTAATATTTTGATTTTCAAACTACTAAAAACGGATTTCGTGAGACTGAAAAAAAGATTACCATCCTAAGAACCACATGCGCCAGGCTTTTTATCCGCTTGCTGTCTGCAAACATTGCAAAAAATCAGACACGGCAATCGTCACAATACCGATTATGACGTCATAAACAGTTAGCTCCGTTCGGTTAAACTTATGCATCAAGTTAGAAATTATTAATCTGACCATTTTAAGCGGCTTTGTATGGTATATACATGAATTAAACCCACTTCTTTACACCAGTTATTAAAAAAAAACCAAGCAAGCAATTGGGGGGCCGTTGGTGAAATACTATGCGGCCCCCTGAGATTAAGAACTTTTGAATGCGGCCCTTGCGCTGAAAAGTTTGCCCACCCCTGTACTAACACCATACGTTTCGCCTGATCCAAAAGTGCTTAATTTTCGACAGGTGGCGCAAAGAGCACTGTTTTCATTTAAAACGGTATATCTCAAAAAATGCTAACGGTTAGGGCTATTAGGGTTGGGGTAAGGTATTAGCACTTAAAATTCAATAAAACTAACCCAAAAAATTAGTTACTATAGTTTTAGTATAAAATTAGTATACATTATAATGTAAAAGTTTTATGTAAATATTTCTCAACCCAACCCATTTATAGCCGCTAAATAAATAATTCAGCTCTTTACGCCACTCATCGAAAATTAAGCACTTTTGGATCAGGCGAAACGTATGGTGTTAGTCTACCTCAACTCTAGGGCTAGGCCATGGTATGGTAAGCATGACAAAAAAAGGTTGTTTACACGAAACATGACCAACCCTAATAGTAATTAGGTTTTGAACAGTTTCAAATCAAAATAAACGATTGTTATTTTACTTTTTTATTTATTTTACGTTTCAATGTGCCTTATAAAGTTTAACTAATAAGAGTAGGCCTACTTATAATTGGAAGCCCCGTAAGCCGACAAGAGAGGCCTATGTATGCATTTGTATAAATCAGGTCCATGATAGGTTGTAATGAATTTGCATGTCGGCTACCAAGCATTGATTGTTTTACTAAAGGCCTGTTTGCAAATGTTACTATAACCGGCCAGAAGAGCAAACGAGTTTGCCAACCCCCATTTGAAAACATTTAACTCCGCCTCGAGTAATCGCAAAAAAGCAGAGATCCAACTAAATCACTGGTCTACTTTTATTAGTAAGAAGTTTGACAATGAATGTAACCTACCTATTAGTTAAGTTTCCTTTTGCATCCTTGCAACAAACAAACTTCTTTATGAATTATTTGCGAATAGCCTACAACCAAAATGAAGGAGTGTTTAACTTAATTTTTAACAAAACTGGAAGCTCTGGCAAATCATGGTTTAATTTGGCATAAAATATGTTAGGTTGACCCATCGCGACTCGTTTTGCCTGCTGGTAATAATTAATCGCTTTAAGCCGTTACACACGTTTATTGTTAAAGAGGTAATTTATCACCCGTTTATGACATACAAGGTTGATTTATGGCAGCACAGAACAACCTCGGACTTGACATTCCCAAACCGGTACTGTGGTAGTTGAAAGGATCGGCAAAGTTAGGTTTATTTTATTTGGTCAAAAGGTCACCGCGGAAAATGTACGTTTAAGGGTCGTGGTAGGTTAGGCCTACAGGTTCAACTTTTGCCCAACACCACTGTGGGCGATAAGACACTTCACAGGAAACACAAAAATATTTGGTATCCGCTGTAGGCTACGTAAGCTTTTGTGTTTGATCGATGATCGGTTTCAAATATATTAAATTGAAAATGCGAACGTAAAAACATTTATCCACAAAATGCAACCATCAATGCCTGTTTTGAAGAAAATCTATCTGTGAACTAACACAAATGTTAGCTACTCTTAGTTGAGTAGCTTACTTTACGATTTGCGTTTTTCTGCTTAATTATTATCTCTTTCATTAAGTTTGCGCAAAAACGCCTGTAAAAAGTGAAAAAAAAACAAGCAAACTAGTATAATACACATCGGTACTCTTGGGGACTGTTAACCTTTTTTAGTACTTAGGCTTCAATGACACAATTAGTTCGGAGATAATTAAGAATGCCCAAACTGGGTATATTAGTCAGCGAACAAGCAACAAAACGCGCGTTAATTTTCACTCGTAAAATTAACGAAGTATTTTTTACGATAGGTCGTTAGTCGTAAACTGAAATTAAGCTCATTGGTTTCAACTTCCCGTCGCTAATCCTTTGTGAGTTCGAGAGTTCATTGCCTGTGTTTATTACAAAACAACCCCTTAAACCCGACCGTTCTAAACGTCAATTTTTTGTTGTGCAATTTATTGCCTGTTTGGAGTTAAACAAACCAGACAGTTTTTTTTCTAATGACAGTTAAATAATGACAGTTTTTTTCATTTTCAATGGTTAAATTACATGTCAATTTCAAATTCGATTGAAAAAAACAACCAACGGCTTTTGCTTTAAATGCGACATCTTTAAGAATGTATAGTCAGATTAACTTGTTTTTAAAAATGGAATTGTAGGAAAACCTTTGAAATGTAATAGTGGACACCGGAAGAGACATACGGCACTTCACAAGAAAGTACTTGAGTCATATTTTGGCATATGGCTAATTGTTCAATTAAACCATTGTCTGTGAAAGCACATCTTTTCTTACCGCTGTTTCCGGATTATGACGTCATTCTGTCGATTGTTCACGCTCGAACGGAGCGATTATAAAGCTTTTGTTCTCGAATTGTAAATCGAAAGTGAAGGCGGCGACAATCCTGCTGCAATCACGTGACCACAAAGTCGGGCGCCAAGATTGTTGTTTATTTAAACTTACAACAAAGAAGCCGTTCTTGTTTATTTGACACGGTTAGGTTTTCCCCATACCGACCCTTTTGTGTCACGAAGAGCTTAAAAAACAAAAGCTGCTTTTCTATTGGTTAACTTTTCCAGTTTTATAATCCATAATACAACAACAAAATTTATCGTACTTGGCACTACAGCAGAAAAATATCTACAACACCCAAAGTTTAAAACCACATGTTCTTCAAGGTTAAAAACAAATATTTACAGTAACTCGTTTAACTGGCAGTTTCTTTGTGTTGGGACGTTGATTTTGAACAAAATAACGGACCAAAAAGACATCAAATACCATTAACAGATTTATTAACGTTTGCCGCGATTTTCAAAAATGAAGGTTATTAAAAGATGAAACATGCCGAATTGCCCATGTAATCCACTTTTGATCAAAGCATATGCGTCTTAGACTTTGTTGTTTACGCTTAAACCCATTAACCGCCCAAAAAGGACAAATGAAAAAAAACGTAAAAATATCTCATTCCAACTGTTGTCTGGGTCACCGTACAAAGGTCAAAAGCCAACAATACATGCTAGAGACGGGGTGGCCTGCAGTTGAACTCTAAGCCTGGTTAAGTACTGTAACATTAGGACAGATGTTCACCTTAGGCTGCTAACATGTTGTTATCTGAACGACCATATGGCGAGCGGCGGCCACCACTTACCGACTTTAAAGCAAACATTTTCCAAACGATCGAAATCCGTAAAATGCGTTTGCTTTTCGTCCATCAGTGCTAAATAATAATTTCTTCAGTGATAAAATAACGTTTGTTGCACAAGCGGCGTTGTTTTCGACCTGGGATGCTGAATTCTGAAAACACGAAAACGGTTAAAAGAGTAATTTACAAAACATACACCCTTATGATTTTGTGCTTGTACTAAATCTCACACAGTTGTCGCTGGTTGTTGTGCTATAACAACAAAAGTTCAAAATATCTGTGTTGGTCTGTCAACGATGTAGAACAAAAAATATTTTCTTTTTGTCATTTCTACAATCAAAAACAATAGAGAAGGCTATGATCAAATTACGAGATTTCGTTTAATCACTGTGTTTCATTTAGTTCGTATTACGTTATAATTCTGATGTAATCTTTGCAATCCACTTTGTAACGTTCCGGCCAATTAGCAACTATTTAAGCTTATTACGTCACCAACGACGACCGGTAATTCGTGCTTACTCGAGCATTACATGATGTCATAAAGATCATCATTGTGACGTGAACCAAAATCGGGTTAATTTTGTGCTTGCGCAAGATTTCAATATCACGGGATTGTGGTCATTTACAAATGTAATTAACTATTACAAACCCAATCATAACGACTTGAGAAAGCACGCGCTTTGTACAGCGGATTTTGCAACCTGGAATTCGTGAATCAGTGGGAGGTCGGTAAACTAAAATCAATAATAAACCTTTTTTTATTTGAGCCATCGTTTGCTCTTTGCTTCTGTTTACTTATTTTCGTAAAGGCTTCCATTCGATTTGGTTGGCATTTGATGGTGGTCAATTAGCCCCAAAAGAATAAGAAAATCTGGTACGTCAAATCAGATGTTATCGAGAAACAACATACGCGAACAGTTAGAAAAACAATGTTCAATTTGGTACAAAATCCCTTTATATTTGAACACATCCAAAAAGCAGTTTTACTTTCTTTTTTACCATAATTTTGTGACCATTAATGTGATCAAAGTTCGTTAGAAAACCCGCTTAACCAATAGCGTGTGAACTTGGATGCTAGTTCAGTTTTAGCGAGGTTTGGTTCCAGCTGTACAACCTAAAACTGACAATTTTTGCAGAGAGTTGTAGTATGTGCTTATTTGTGGTTTCGCGCAGATGTTTGTCAACTTTTAGCATTAGTTCATAAGACCTAAGTTTAAAATCTCAACCGATAATTAAACCACAACTTATCTGTGTTACAGCAGTGCTGCAAGCACAGAAATTGTCATTTTTCATCTGTCCAGGTGTGATTGGTTTATAATCCTTGTGCGAAAATTACTGGTCAACAATGATTACTGGGTTCCAACACAGATTATTAAACGTTGAAAAAACAAAGTTTTTGCTGGTTAACTGGTGATTAAAACGAATTGAAATGATTGCTAAACATTCACAGAATGCTGAATATCGCCCAGAATTTACTGAGTCAATCAAATAAAAAACAATTGTGCAATAAGCAAGATGCATGTGCATTTAAAATAAATCAGAAACGTGTGAGAATTTTAAAACCTGATTTTTGTAAAATGAAACAATAAACGTTTTAAAGTTCGTTTGGCAATGTAACATGAACTGATCGATGTTATTGTATGTAGCTCATTTTAATACGCAATTGTAAGTAACATGGTTTCGTTGCTGACCTTGTATATTCCTCAGCCAACTGTTGGCAAACGATCAGTGTTCCAAATTCTGCACAGAGGGAATACTAACATAAGAAACGACTGGACTAGTTGATTGGCGACCTCCTCTCTGGGGGAAATAAATATTTGTTAAATATTGCGCCACATTTGCTGTCGCACATCGTGGGAATATGTTTTGGCAGAGTATTATTTGTTATGGGGATCAAGCTTCGTATAAATCAGCCCGTTTCTTGTTGACACACTTATTTATCGGGCCTTGTCCGGATTGAGCGTCCACTGGTCATCTGTTTCCTGGTCAGCAAAACTACATTTGCAGATTATAAAGATAAGCACCAAAGTGTCAAACGTACTACCTCTTTGATACTCTTATATGTACAAGCCACTAAGTTATGGCCACTTTTAAACGGTTTGCTGAGCACTGTTTACCATCACAAACTGTTGGCTATGGCGAAGGTAACTTTGAGATGCCTGCCAAAGTATATTAACACAGTTGTTTAAAAACTGTTTTTCTTATCATGTAGTAGACCACCAACGAACTTACAGATAGTCAAATTGAAGAGACAGTTTTGTGACACCCGTAAACGCCTTGTCATACCATAAATACTACAAGCCCACCATAACACCAAAACGACATGTTACTAAATGCGCTTTTCGCTTTATAATGTATACATCAAGGTGTGTCGTACACTTGTTTCGTTTAGCTCAAATTTACTGAAATTGCTCTTTCGCTATTAGTACGAAAACAACGAATTGATTTACAGACATTCCCAAACTTCCCACCCTTAATCAGTTTGCTACAAGTGAAACCCGCCGCGCTGCCACGCAATGACATGTATATGACGTCACCACTTCTATAATTGAGGGAGTGCGTGCATTAGTTGGAGAGATTTATGTGGGAACGGGAAAGTTAGTCGTGGAACACTATATGCATGCGATAGTGATATGTAATATACATATGTTGTAATAAAGCACTGGGTTGTATACTCATTAGAAGGTTAATGAAAAAATGAAAAAGGTAATTCACAAGAAATGTAGCGAACGGCAAGAAATAAATGTTTTTTTTTAGAGTCACTGTTTGTTTTCAGTATAAGATTCGGTTTTAAAGTGAAGGTACAATGTTTGAACTTTAAAACCATGATGATAACTCGATACCATTTAAAGTGGGTCTGGGCAAAACGTTTTGTGACAAACAACAAAAGAGGTGGAATTAACTTGGTTTTGTTTATGGTGGTGGACTTCCGTTTTCGCAGACTCGTTGTCAAATTGTTTTGTGATTTCCTTCGGGACGCTTTCAAAAAACGATACTTTCCCATTCACTAACTATCGCACTTCGCCTGGTGAACTAGAATCGATTAGTAAATCGAGAGTTTCCGGACGCCAGGCATTGTGTAGTGATTGATGACGTCACAATGGCTCGTGTGAGAATGTCGCGTCCCCGCCAAGGTTGAACAGTGTCGAGTTGGAGAATGGCAAAGTAACAATACCGCTGTTCGATGACTTCCTTTTTCTCATGCCTGGCTCTAGATGGTTCAAGTTGATTTTGTGAATAGCCGAGACTATTAGAACACAAAGGACCAACGAAAATGTCCTTATTTGACAACAATGCCGGCTTTGAACCGGGTCAAAAAGTTCTTGAAATGCCGCGGCGGGGTGTAAGCACGATATCGTGGTTGTTTTTATTTAGTTTAGTGTATTTTTTGACATTTTACTCAGACATTTTTGAATAGACATTTGGAAAATGTGGGAACTTGATTTTTGTGCGACGGAATCGGTGGTAATTAAAAAAACGAATTGCCTCGCATTGTTTCCTGCATGTGCAGTTGATTGGTTGTGAATTGCCTGAATGTTGAAGTTCATTGCTTTAAAATCTGTCTGTTATGTAACTCTCTCTTAAATTCTTCGTTACACTCCATAACACAAATATAAAACAACGCATCGTTGCACAATGGAATGCAATGTTAATTAGGTGCAACTTGCAGACGGTGTATTGTTTGTGTATTCTTGTGTAGAATAAACTCGACATCGTCCAAGATAAAAGTTTCTTTAAGCAAAATATATCTCTTTGGCCGTGATAAAATATGAAGGCTTTTGGGTCAAACAAACACACATGTTCTTGAAAATTCGCTTTTCTTCATTTGACAACAAACAACCTGCTGGGCGAAAGCTTAACAAATTATAGCACAAATATAAAAAGTAGAATAGCCTTTCCCTGGCCAGGCGCGGTCGACGCCTCGGCAGGTGTCTGGAGTTATACATTGTTACGTCACATTGCGGCAGACAGCTGTCTTCAGCGCGTCTGCTTCGTGAACGCTTTACGATTCTTTAACTGGGGTCGTCAAGCAGGAGGCTATAAAGAAGAAATGCGCGGTTTTATATTGTATGGAATGATGCAGGTGCTCTATCTTTTCGGCAAAAATAATGTAAATGATATTTACCACACCATATAAATACCTGTCTTTAAAGGTTTTTGTCACATACCATTGCAACAAGTCCAACAACAGTGTAAAGTTTTTTTTTACTGTTGGTATAAGCGTATATATAAACGCGTATACGTTGGTATAAGTAAACTTTTGATTTACGAAGTTTGCTATTTACCGTGTGCTCAGTATTATGGGAAACTATGCTGTAGGTATTGGTGTACGGTAATTTGAGATAAAGTTACAACACAAACAATACCCGGCATATCGATGATAAAATCTAACTGGTTGCCATGATACAAATGTTGCATACACTGGGTGCGATGCTTTGATTAACAATCACTTTTCAAATGTGTTCAAGTCACAGCATTGTTTGCACGCAAACACCAAAACGATTTTAGGAAAACAGTAAAAGTGTCAACTTAAAAACTCTTTGCCATAGTCTGATTCAATTAGCGAAACAATGCTATCGGTGTTTGTAAGTCTTATTTGATTTTATTGCAATTTATTCGGCTGTAGGTCGATGTTGGGCAAATGGACGCAAAACACACTTAGCTGGGTTGTCGGACCTTTAATCAATTCTCTGGTTCGAAATCTACGCCGCGACGCCTATTGTTCGGTTACAGTTGCAATTGTTTCAACAAGCGATTGTCAGGCAGGCGCCGCTGAGCCAGATCCAGTTGGGCCCGTGAGAAAATTTTTCTCTGTTGATATTTGAGACAGGTCGTTTCGCTGACTGACGCCGATACAGAATAGAGATTTCCCGATTTTTTTGTTTTGGAAAAAGTTCGACCCAATGTCACATTTTTATCATCATAAAACTATTTTGCTTCCACTATAGTCTTGAGCGCATACGTTCCTATGCAAATCAACTCAACACAAGGAGCGGGGTTGTTTTGTTAAAATGACAATTGGTGCTATGAAATCCATAAACCCTGCTAAACTTTAATTTACATTGTAGGAAAGTTAAAATCAACACGGTTGTTTGGCAAATAGCCTAATATTTTTCCGACGCAGTGATAATGTATTTACATTTCAAGAAGTCAGAAAGGTTTTGATTCAATTAGAGTTTGGACTCGGTGAACTGGCGAGGTTGGGTTCTGTTCGCTCATTACCGTGAGAAAGGAAGCAAGATTCGTCGACGACTACTTCTGATAGCTCTCGTACAACCGGGACATTTCTTGCCAACCTTTTCAAGCATATTCCCACTGGTTGAATGCAAAGCCAAGTTTGAATGACCCGATAACCTTTGTTGTAACACATTGGGTGTTCTGTGGGTTGGAATGGACTGCTGTACCGTTTCAGGGGCGTTCTTGTCTCACTCGATTACTTTAGAGTTCTTTACTGATATAGAGCCAACATGTTTGGAAAATTCATCGATTTTGAAAGTCTCAAAGGGTGCAAAATAAACAGAGTGCTTCTATTGACAAAATTGATGCAAGGTTTAATCCAGCTCAGCCATCTGCGTTGCAGGAGATTATTAGCACGTGTTGCTTATTTAAACAAGCCAGCTAATCGTGTTCGATGATCTAAAGAAGGGCAACGGGCCATCGACGCCATTGCCATTAGCCGGGTAAGCGTCTATCGGGCGCAATTACAAGCTTTCTTTTGTGTCACAATGCGCGTTATCTCGCAGACAATGAAACAAACGAAAGCGCGGGAAAAAGGGCGCGTGGCGGTCGGTAAGAGTCGAATTGATTGAAAAAGGTCATTTTTTCTCTACTCTCTGTGGCTTTATTTGTCGCCGGCCGAAAACAGTCCTCTATCACTCAGAGTAACTTGCAGTGTTGGTGCGCTTATGAGTAAGTTGCGAAACCTTAGAGTTAGTTATGAAGGGGTTGCAAAACAAGCTAGTATATTAGCAAAGTTGGAGGAAAACCTATTGTATTAGAGGCAAGGGTTGGTTATCGGTGGCATTTTAACAATAAAATTTATACTAACAGTGTACCAAATAAATTTAGCGCAGACTTTTGTTTTCATATACCGATAAATGTTGAAATATAAAAATTCATCTTCCTACTATGCTGCATGATGTTCGTCAAGTTTGTTGCTAATTATTGAAAACCGTAATTTAAAGCGAAAACAACGCAAATATAACAAAAATCCGCACAAGTATAGCTTTTGCTTATCGGTTTGATTAGCATTTTACAAACCAAAAAAGGTTTTGAAGTATTAAGGCGTTTCGTTTTCCGTGACATCAATCCTAGTATATGTCAGAGAAATATAAACATAGTGCACGTGTGCATAGTTTTGCATTCAGTACACAGGTGCTTCAAAGCTTAGTGCAGCTGCTTGCACGAGATTCCTGCGCAATTTGTTTATCAAATTCGAGAAAGTTTACAAACAATCGCTTGCAATGCAGCGGGGTATTGACTCTTAACAATAGAGATTGTTCCCAATAGTAGCAGCGCGTTCGGCAACCCCTCGGGAACTTTATTAAATCGCAACCCCCGTTCATTGTCTAATCGCTATTTATCTTCACAGCTGTTCTGTGTTCATCTGCTGGATCTGTGACGCAACAATAGGCACTGTGAGCCACTATTGTCCCTTTAATCCCTGTTAAGTATATCTGCAAACATGAATATCGCTCGAATTGAAGCTCAAACGTCTCTGAAGAAACAAAAATTCGCAATTTTTGGGTCACAACTAGTATGGATTGTGACGTACCTAATTCTGGTGACGATGACGCAAGTTGGTTTTTCAACGACAGTCAAAGGTCAAATCTCACCGTTTGTCGGCGCTAGAGGTGCAGAAAAACCGGAAGGAATGATTAGCAACGATAACTGCTTCAATTTGGTAAAGAAATGCCACAAGGATAAGCAATGTCGAGAAGCCTTTAGACAACTTAACACCAAATGTGCAGTAAGTATCCACCTGTTGGCTGCTGCAGTAACGTAAGTTCTGAGTGTCTGATCGTAAAACGCCATGTATCGCTTCGGCAGGTCAAAGCTGGAAGTTGCAACGCTGCAATGATGGATTTGCCAATCTGTGCAGAAATAATGGACACCCTAACCGCCCGAATCTTTAACCTCAAGCAGAAGTGCACATGTCAAAGGGTAAACAAAATTTTTGCACATTTGTAAAAAAATGTGGTGTATACTGTATAAGACTGCCAGAAATCACATAAAACTTTCATATTTGAAACAGCAATACCCATACACTTAACAGAAAAAAAACGCATATTGTATTTACCTGTCATAAACAAACTTTATTTTATTCGCAGAGCTCTGTTCGATGCGAAACCATCCATTCTCGAGTTTACGACAATCCATGTTTCGGTAAGTTTTGTTTTAAAAGCTGTCACTTTCCTCTTGTGAGTTTATGTGGGAACACTCCAATCCACATAAACTCAAGACAGTTGTATGACGTCATAACCGATAAATTAGTTTTTGTCAGTCTGTGAGATCGTCACGCATGATTTACACTTAGCATTCGATTTCCCAACCTCAAATTGTTGACTTCTCGAATTGCGTAACCCTTGACCCCGAACCAACCCACCCCAACCCTTGTGTTCACCCCCGATGGGGGGTAACTTTGATGCGGAATAAGGTTTCAAATGCCTTTTCTTCAACAAGGACAAGCCCCATGAAAATAAAATAAATAATTCGCCATTAAGAATTGTTGACCGTAAATAAAATTAAGTCCAATGCGTTTTTTTCACAATTTTATTCCTTAAACTGTTACAGGTAAAGAAATATCGTACAAACTTTTACGACTACGGTAATTTTTAAATTAATACATGAACAAATGTTTTCGTAATTTTATATTTATAAAACGTTAAATCTAGAACTTTTGTGCCATTACAAATCTACCTCTAATAAATCCAATCAACTTAAATATAAATAAACCACTTTTTTATGCGGATTTTACCAACAAAAGTTGCCGATGATTAAGTTCCCGCAAAGTGGATATTTAATCCGAACTTTTGTAAGTTTTAAGTGACGCACATATCGGGTTAACACCAACCGAGGCAATTAGTGTTTTGTAAACCAACCGCGCCATTTATCCTCTGTTTACAGACGCTTTAGGACTTAGTTATGAAAGAGTTTCTTAAGCGGGCTCAAGAGTTACAAACTTGTTGTTTAGAACGCTGTTTACTGCATTTTCCAACACTGTTTTAATTTAGAACATAGAGTGTAGTGCAAAACTAGCATTTAGTCAACATCATTCAGTTTGTGAGTTTTTTGAACTGTTGTGCCAAATCGTTTAAATTTTATTGAAAGGGTGAGAGCATATTTTTAGAATTTCAGTTTTGTAATGCTTCCTAATTTGTTTTTTTATCTTTTTGCAAATCTAATCTTTGGTTTTATTTGCAGCAAATATTAACTTCTTGCGACAAAGAAACCTCATTCCCAAATTTGGTAAGTGCATCTCTCAAAACTGTATTAAAGTTTAATGGGGAACCGAAAATCAACAAAAGTTTTATTCAAACAGAGGACGCACCTAAGAAAGCGAAAACCACAACACCTTTGACCGAAACAGCACGTACAGTTGACCTCCTTGAAACACTTCTGACGACGTATGAGGATTACCCGTCTGAAGAAACCGAACACGTCACTACGACGTCACCTAAATCCACGACCACGTTTATTGCGAAATCCGAAGGTACGATATGTGTTTACTTTTAAATCTCTAAATAAGAAGGGAATAGTGCAATTTTAAAGAGTTTGTACATATTCGCATCATTTATTGATATTTTTATTCACAAAATGAACAAAGAAATTGAATTAGTGAATAAACATGTGTCTGGAAACTAGTTTTTTGACCAAATTTGTAGTTTCTAAACAACCTTTCAAAAGTGTGTACACATTAGCATTACGTATTTAATTATAAATCAATCAACTTTACAGAGAAAAGAATGTTTGCCGTGAATGATATTACGTCATCGCGTCTTTTAGAGGAGATTGAAATGACAGACACGATGGATAGAAAACATCCAACATACAGTTCTTCTCATGACGATGGTGTATTGTTACGTAAGTCAAGCTTAAACTTTGGTCGGTAGGTGTCGCAGTGAAGTTGACTTCAACACAATAGCATTTATTTTTGCTATTGCAATGCATGCATTTGCGTAAACTTACCGAGGTAGTCAAAAGCATAAATCAACCGTTGTCCATTGATCGTCAGAAAAGTTTATCTTATGTTGTTTTTACAGATGTCGTCGCCATAGCAACCGGGGTATTGGTATTTTTGACGCTTGCCGTTGGAACTTCGCTTGTGGTTTATTTCGGGTAAGAGTTTGTTTTCAATTTATTGTAAAACATAGTAACAATAAATGTTACAACAAAAAGAACTAATGGTTTATTAAATGTTTTCATCATGATACTTATCTAATGTCATATTTTATGTAGTAATGCTTATTTCAAGTTTATGTTGTTTTGTTCTTTTTAAAATAAAGTGTATTTTATGTGCATAAAAAGTTTTTTAGATATGTTTTAACAACACTTGTTACGTCATGCAGCTTACGGCGACGACCCACGGACGAAAAGCATCAAATCACTATGACGTGAACTCGTGCGCATACGTCGTAAACCACGAAAGAAGATTTTACGCCGAGAAGAAGGCAAATTGGCAAAGTCAAGTTGAAACTCACGTCATACACTGCTTGGGTTGACACGACTTTCAGAAGAGGGGAAGTCCCGACGGAAGGGATCACATGCAGATAGAAAACTGTTCTTTGCGAAATCTTTATATTTTATTATTTTATTTGTTCAAGTATTGTCAGTTTTGTCTTTTGCGACTACCTATGTTCTTCTATTGCTAAATAAAAAATGTTTTTTTTACATTTCACGTCCCGGGTTACTCTACTTGGCAGGCATGAATGTAGAAAGCATGTTTTTAAACAAACATGACCAAATTAACAAAAACGACTCTGGTCGAGAAAGACTTCGCAAATGCTATTTAGTAGAATCTGGCATAAAAACCAAATACTAACAATTATGAAATATAGTCAATCATGTAAGAACATAACCAAACAAAACGACTTGTTTTGTTTTTGCATCCGTATATTAGGACCAATCTGTGTGTTAGCGTCTTTACATCAACCACTTACTACACACCAGCTGCAGGGCCGCATTTATTACAAAAGGCATATTTTGCTGGCGCCCAACCACACCCAATCAACCTAGTCAACGGACAGGTGACAAACGAGGGGCACAGTGACGTCAGAATGGGGTGTTTGGTGACGTAAGCCCAGCAAAATCGATATGTTTTAGCCCGGACAAACAGTGCATTGTATTCTGTTGTTGCTGAGAGTAAGATGCCTATGTCGATATAACTTATAATGCGGAATCTGTCCGCTAACCGTCAAGGGAGCGTTTAAGCGTCATAACATAGTGCACAAGGCGCGGTCCGTCTGCCACTCTGAAGTGTACGGTCGCGTTTTACACCTCATGGGTGTTGTGAGGCAAAATCAAAAGGTGTTTGGTTTCAAACGCATGGTTGATGTTGGTTTTGACACACAGAAAGCATTTGGTATGAGCAAGAATTTAAAGAGATTTAAGTTGCAAAATAGTGAGATTTAGGTATTTGCAGGACTAAAAAATTGGATTGTATATTTTTACGAATTTAGATTGAAAAACGAACATTTTTGAAAAGTTTTGCCCACAAAAAATATTTCATGTTGAGATTTATAAGAGATTGTTTTGAATATCGCCAAGATTTCATTGAGCAACAACCTTAAGGATCACTACCTATGAATCCGTATTTTTTGCAAAACTAAGGAAAAATACAAATGGTTGTATGCAGCAAATTTGCACGTTTGCTCTGAGTTGATAAAAATACAATAATAAAAAACTGAGCTGTGGCATGAAAAACTTGCTCTTTGATTTGTTTGTTGAAACGTTGATGCAAGAATTAAACTTTTGTGTTAATTTCAGTTTTAACTATCTTAAACAGTCCGAGAAAAGCAATTAAATATTGATACAGGTCAATGGATAGGTCCGTTTCCGGTGCACTGGAAAAGCCGATCAGGCTGCAGTCTATTTTCGGCCCTGTACAAAGTTGAATGTTGCAGTAAAATTAGGCACAACATTTACATTGAAACTGCAATGGCTTCTGCCAAAACATTATGAAACAACCTAAGGATTTCTTCTAAGGCAATTCGTGCGTTCTTAGTGCTTGTGGTTATATATATTAATAATGTTAAAAAGTCGATCAAGCAATGGCAGAGGTAATGCAATTGGATTAAAAGTATAGCTGTATACAAAATAACCACTGTTGATGAACTGTTTGATATATTTTTGTTGTTAGATATACTTTAACAGTAAACGCAAAATGGGAAAAGGGTAAAGTCTGCACTAAAAACAAAACGCGTACAATAAAATTACTGAGGGATTGTAATAGCCTTACGAACATTATTAAACCTTTAGCTTCACCTATTTGATAAACGTACAATCCTAAATTATGCAAAAACAAAACAATCCACATGCACCATTTTTGAACTTGTTAAATAATTCATGTCCATTTTTTCCGTTCAATTTACTTGAAACGCAAGAAGTGTGACGCAAGAGTTGTTTTTTTAAGAGCTTACCGGTGTCCAATTTCAACAGCAAATCCCTGCTTAGCCGCCAAAAACATTCTTGAATTTGCAAGCAACAGATTTGGGGCACAAGTGCACTATCGAGAAAGGCGTAACATGAAAAACAACGCAAAACGTATAATGTTTATGTAGTGAACTCTAAAATTAAACCTATTACGCTGCAAAGTAAAGCGTGGTTGTAAATTGGTACATATGATTTTTTTCCAGCAGGCATAAACATACATCATACAAACTGTTTAAAACCTACACAACACCTAATTTAACGGGCCAAATAGTCTGTGCAAAGTTTGACTATTACATGAAGACCAATGTGAGCTACAGCTTTTAATTAGTGGGTTCAATTGGACAACGACTTATAGGCTATGCTTTGATTTGACGCAAGTTAACAAGGGCAGTATGGTCAACAGGTCTGTTTTAATTTGAGTAAGCGCCCAAGTTATGCTTTAATAACTTGTAAAATACTTCCAAACAACCAGTTAGCAGGTTGCAACATGTTATGTCAATTACCTTGCATGTAATTTTAGGATGATAGGTTGTACCTTAAAATATGTTGACAAGTCGTCGTGGCAGCAAGCAGAAAAATTAAATTCCGGTTGCAAGCGACTTCAGCCTCGAAGACTGTAAGGGAATTCGTTTAGTTGCACACAGTGAGTTACCAACGATCGTGTTGGATCAGATTAACTTGCGGTTTAGAGTTAAGATAGAATTTCCCACATGAAGCGCACATTTTAACCATTAGCTTTACACTGATAGAAAATTAACTACATATATTACTTGCTAAAATCTGTCACAAGGTTGTTTGCAGCATTGTTGTGATGTTTGTTTTGGTGTGTTTTTTGTTTGTTGCTTTGGTTTGGTCAGGTATTATGTTTACATTTTAGATTTACATATAACGAACTGAAAGAGTATTTAAGGATGCTTCGTTTTTACATTAAAGTTGCAAGTTAAAATATTACTTTTTACACTTTTATAAAGAACGTACAAGTATTTTCAGAGAAAGTTTTGATATGTTTGCGCAAATACCAGTAGTTTTTGGTTTTAGTACCTGTGTACTATGGAGCACAACGGTATACGATAAATGTAATTCGTTGTCAAACAGTGAAATATTCTATTAGATTGGACCCAGGACATGTGGATTTGTTATGTGGAAAATTGAATCACATTTCATAATTCGAGGAGAATTTTTCTGCTGACGGGTTAAGAGTAAAAAAACAGTATTTAAACGCATTTTGCGTTCCCATGCGAAAAGGCCAGACAAACTCAAATTTGTTTGACATTTAGTCTGTCTCTGATTTTCGCAAACCCCAAGACATTACAGAAATGTGAACGGAGGTTTTTTGTTGTGTTGGTGTTTTGGTGCAAATATTAGTCTCTCCACGGACAATGGTTTTGTTTCTTCGGCTGATCGCATTTTTTTCCGCAAACACATATTCGTGTTTTTTGAACGGAAGGCAAATACGCGAAGAAATTCTAAAACGTCAAAACCATTATGTTGCCGTTTCAGGCTAGTTTTTTAGGTTAAGGATAGTTGTTAGGTTGGTTAAGTATGTCGGTGGTACAGTATAAATTATTCGTATGCAAAAAACACAATTTTAAATTGAAGCGTCTAAGATCAATAGAAGTTATTTACTTCAGCAATAAAAGAGGGGATCAGTGATGTAAGTTTTCGTCTTTTGTTTCAGTTATTTCTGTTTAAACAAACGTTTATTTGGGGTCAGAAACAGCCAAACGTTAAGAACGCTAAATCTTTCATGAAAACTTAGACGAAGTAAAAATGTTACGATCAAATTTCGTTTTACTTTTTTTGTGCGTGACTCAACCAATGTTACTTTTTGTGCGTGACTCAACCAATGTTAACACCAAAACAACAATTACCTCGTTTGCAAACTTGAACTGTTTATAGGATCAATATCTGGTTAGCGAGTGGGTATAGCCTCACTTTAACCGACGATCAATATGTCAAAGTTGATCCTGAATCGGTGTGTGGACATCCAGCCTATTTTCCTTTACATCTGTTACCTACTGCTGATAATACATCCTTTGTACGTGGGATCTTTTAAACTCAAAGACGGAAAAGATTCGCGGCTGACCTGCGCGGAGATGTTGGATGAATGCAAATTAAATACCACCTGCATACGAGCGTTTAAAGGAGCAAAGAAACATTGCAAGGTTGGTATTTGGTATTGTTGAAAGCTGTTTAAAAACTTTTACGACACAAAATTTCATATAAAAGCCATAAGCGTTAACAAAAAACGCATGTAAACTATATAGGGACAGAAGGAATTTGTACCCGAACCGTTGCCGCGAATGCCTATAACATTGAAGAGAAAAAATGGTGTGGATTCCTAATCTTTGTATAATTCTGGATTGTGTTGTGGCACGAAAAACATTTTTTTACCCTAACTTTCCTATAAAAACGTTGGTAAACAATTTGATTCAAGTTTAGGCGAGAAAAGTTTTACTTTTTTTGCTTGAAAGAGCAAATTCAGGAAACGATTTTTATTTTTTAAAATGATTGGAGACAAAGTAGTAGGCTGTCATAATCCAAGCCCGCTTTGGGACCAAATAAAATATTCCTTACTGGATGTGACGGGCATCTGAGTAACTAAAGTTAATTACAATTCCCGGAGGGTCTTTGGTCGATATACCCGGTCGCTTACCCAAACTAACGAGATTATATACTTAATCTTTAGGGCTGACGTCAGCCGCTAGCATGGACGAAACAAGCTAGCTATAAAAATTTGGGTCGGAAAAAGTACCAAAACTTAAAGCAACGTTTTTGTGGTCCTTGAATTTAGAGATGACCAACGTGTGGGTTGAGCTGAAACAAAGCAATAACCATTTTTTAAATTTTGGTTTCTGATCTTCACACATTTATCGTCATTAATGACATCATTTTGTTCCAGTTTGTTATTTTACGACATCAACAAGCTTGTTTTAAACAAGTAAATCAGGCGTGTAAATGTTGGGTTATACAACTAAGTCATGCTAACAGAGTAATGAATACATTCCACAGAGTTTTAATATTTGTCAGATTATGTTGCCTACATTTGTATTTTAATGGCATCTCTCTCTAATACATCCTTGAATCTATTAAAACTACTTCGACACAGACCCAAGTTATAATTGTTACGGCACAAAAAAGTAACTTTAGATATGGTTTGGTCTACGTCGCAAAACTGTTATATCATACTTTATTTTTGACAAATATGCAATAGTTTATAAAATGTAGATATAAATGCAATCGATCAGTCTATAGTCGAAGATTAAACGGTCAAACACGACAGACATGTTGGCTACACCGATTTAAGTGAGGATGGTTATTCTTGGAAAGTGTGGACGGAAAACTTTACGTGATTTATTGAAATAATACCTCCTTTAATATACCGTTACAGGATAATTCTGATGCAGAATGTATAGGCGATCGCCTTAAATGCAAACGACACTTGGATATGTTAAAATCGGATGAGTTCTGGGGACAGAATACTTGCCACTGTGAGATCGGTTCGCATGTTACACAAAAGGTAAAACATCTCAACACCTCAAGGTTTGATCCACACTGAACGCAACAGCATATTTAAGGAGTGCTAATCGCCTTAAATCAGTGGTTCTCAAACTGTGGTACGCGTACCACTAGTGGTACGCCGGAACGTTTCAGATGGTACGCGAGTAGCTTTCTGTGATACCTAATTTAAGTCCGATCTAAAATTGCAACTCAACTGATCAGCCCTGGTTTGGGCGAAACTCGTGTTTTGGACATTCTTTGAAATTGCTAAATATGCTAGTCGGGGCGAGAAAATGGGCCTATTTATTCTTAGTTGGTCTATTCATTCAAACAGGGTTTAAGACTTTAGGTGGTACGCAGCGATAGAAAAAGTTGTCAGGTGGTACGTGATCCATATAAGTTTGAGAACCACTGCCTTAAATTGAGACTCACTATCAAAATACAATCCAATTTGACATGACATGCTATTATTGTAGTTATCGGACCAAAAGTATTTGCTTTACAGTCACTTAGACGCTTGCTTCAAAAAGAAGCTACCAAAGGGTAAAAATCGTTACTAATTTGCTCACACGGGGTACAAGCAGGGTTAGATGAACTGCAACATTCGACAATGGTATTTTATGGCAGTAATCTGGAATATTTTATGGCTTAGCTTGTTTATTATGCATGCTTGCGTATTTAATGTAATCCAACACCATAATTTAATTCATTTTTTAGACGTACAAGAAATGTACGATGCCTCATAATTTGGTTTACTCCCATCCCTGCGGAGGTGAGACAACCGTGTGATTAGTTGTTATAAATAAATAGGAATTTGGCTCACACAAACCAAATAGCACTTGATTTAAAGCTTGGTCACATAAATTATATGTAATTAAAACCTAATGTTAAAGGCAATCTATTCCCATATATGCCAAATATCCACTTATGACACAAAAGTTTAATTTTTTAAATGTCACGCCCAAAATACATATGGACTCTTCCAGTTCAAAATCGCAACGAATTGGCCAAACAAATTTACCGCACAATCAAGTTGTACAATCAATCTGGATTGTATACAATATGAACCAACAACTCAAGTTCGAAGAAACACCTTGATCACCAGCAACAAAACGCATTTTTTCAAGTACGTAAAATTGTCTTTGTTTTAGACGTCTTGCCACCGATAATATCCTCGACAAAACGAACTACAACGACAAGCAAAGTCAGTCCTTCAACAATAGGTGCGCATGACAACATTTTCATCCAAAACCTTTGGTAAATTTAATACAACGATAAAATATTTATTAAGGTTTCTATTACTTGCAGAACAAGTGGTTTTCTCATCAGAAAAGGTGCAGACGACAACCAAGGGTGGAAGTGGTGACGTTGCTATGACGTCAAGCATTGACGTGTCCCACGAGCTAGAGATCGACTATCTCTTGCGCGAGACCATTCAAGATTACCATGAAGAAATTCCAAACAAAGTTCAAAATGACGTCAGCACGAAACTGCTTGTGATCACAATCCCGAAACTTGAGTCAGCGTCTACAGTTGGTACAAAAAATGGGTGATTAATTTGGACTGTAAGTAAGTTAGATTTTAAAAGTATATTTTACAGAACTGACCACTGGCGCGAAACCGACGCTTGCTACGCAATACGAAAATCAAGCGCAATCAAGCAAAATAATAAGTATTTTTGCATGTAATAATTTTAGGTTTCAATTAAATTTTTAATGATTCTATTTGCACAGAAATTATATGCATCGTTGGCGCTGGTGCTTTGTGTATTTTTCTGGTCGGAGGATATTTATTTTACAGAAGGTTGGTAGCGATCGTTGTTGCTGTAAACCTGGGGTCTACTTGGTTGTTGTGTTTTTTTGAAAAGTCCGTTTGCTCAATTTTTATCCCTCTTTGGGCTCAGGGAATGTTTTTCTACATTTGTATATATTATTCTAAAGAAGAGCTCCATGGGAGAGTAACGATTTTGGAAAGCCGGGTTTGGTGCACAGGTCGACCTGCATGATTCACTACCTTTAAGGTTATTTCCCTCTCGTGTGTGTGATTTTCAGGTTATCCCGGACAATTTATTTTTACATTCGTAAAGTTAGGAACAGCTTGTTGGTGTTAAACCCAGTCGTCACACTTCTCTGTTAAAACGATTTGCACAAAACAAGATTACTTTGATTTAGCAAACACAATCTTCTCGACTCACATTAGCAGTATTCACAAGAACGCTATTTCAGCTACCAAAACTTGAAATCAGACTCCTGAGATATTACAATGCCGCCATTGTTACGATATTCTATAAATAAAATCGCAGGGTGATAATTTGAAATGAACACGCGCAACACAATAGACATTAAATTCCGAGTGTTAACACTTAGTGTGGTGTCAAACGTCGCGTCTGGAATCAAGCTACCTCCAAACAAGAGGCAGTCGCCGATTCTTTCGAACAAAGCGTTGTGTTTTTCTCACGCACGCGACTGTCACGTGATAATTTGTTGAAAGTTTACCATACAACATCAATGAAGAACACAGCATATTTGTTGTTCGCAACTAAAAGACCCGTTTTTGATTTACATCAGTACCAGCAGCATTCCCGCCATTTTTTGTTTCTTGGTTATGGATTTGGTAACATTTTTTTATCTGATTGAATGTGACGGTTTGATACAAACACGAACGTATCAACGATTTCCATTTCTGCGCTTAACGAATGTGCGAATTCTGGGATCCTTACACTATAAATTTACCTGTACATTTCTTTGATTCAATATGGCCGTGGCGTATCAAGAAGAAAATATATGAAACAGTGTGTTTATTTTTACATTGTATTGTAGTATCTTAAAAACTTTTAAACAAAAAAATATTTTCAACTCTTTTTTTAATTTTTTACCGTTCTTTTGGTCACCCTTTACCGAAAAGGTGTTTTTACAGAAGATTGGCGTTGAAACGAAAACTGGAGGGAGAATATTTGGCCGGAAAATCAGCTGAAAAAGAAACATCACACGAAATTAGAACATCACTCTTTTGATTATACGACATTAATGTTCTCGGAATCGTGCGAAATCTTGCCTTTCAACTACGCTGTGTTTAAGTGTATGTATCATGTAACTAAACAAATGCTTAGTTTTATTTTGCAAATTGACAATCAAATCTCTGCTGCCGTCCAACGGCTTTTCGGATTTCTGGAACGTCAACTAGTATTACAAGGTATACAATTCACAGTTTTGAGTTTTGACAATCATAACAATAAACAAACAAGCCAAGGGACTCGAGCATGATGCATTTTTGGCAATTTAAAAATGATAAAATACGTCATGTTTTACTTGATTATAATGGCTTGAATGTTTCTTGTTAAGTTGCGATACTTGCGAAAACGTTTTAGGTGAAATAATTACACTTTTCAATTGTCTTCTGACTCGTTAATACTGTTGACTTTTTTTGTTTGTTTTTTGTTGTGTTTTTGAACACCTGTACTTATTCTTCATGTCAACAAGTTCCAATGGTCAAATCTTTTTTGTAGTAGTCAAAAAACAGTGTTTGGCAGCAACAAAACAATTATTTTCCATTCATGACCGGTAGACGATAATCATGAACTAGGCCCCTGACTTATTATAGGTGCAAAAAACAAAGGCACACAATTTAGTGAAAGACATGCATCGTAGCATAAGCGGACTTCCATCAGTTGGGATATTGTGATTTTTAGCAAAGCATCTGCGGAAGTAGTTCTCAGCTGGTGATTCATAATATCCTTTTGGGTGGTTCACAAGAAGTCTTTATATCTGGGGGCAAACAAAAATTGGTTTTGTAAAATTTATTAAATATTCAGCCCAAGAACAAAACATATAAAAATATTTGGCTAATTATCGTTAGCTGTCAAATGTTTTATCATCAAAATGTTACCTTGAAGAAATGTTTTTCAAGCCAAAATTCTTTTTGAGCATGAAGTATTCTTTATTGCACTGTTGACCTGAAATGAATTGACAGTCACTGGTCTACTGTGAGACGAAGCAGTCAAACTAAAAGATTTAAAAAAGAATGAAAAAAGTTATAGTTATTTTTTGTGTGTTATATACCAATAACGCCGTTGTAACAAGTTTATTCCGCTGCGAACAGCTGCCAGCAGTGTGTCAACTGCTTCTAAAAAAAGTCTTGCTCAGTGCTTTTCTTTTACTCCAGAAAATAACCAAAACTTTAAGCGCACATTAATATAAATAAAACAGTCATGAAATTAAGGGATCATATTATACGTAGTCTAAATTGACTTTCTCCTTATCTCAGAGCTCACTGTTGCCACCCACTGCTTTAGCAACGGGCCGTGGGCATTTGCCTTATTCGACCACAGGGTCGTTTTAAAATAATTTTAAAAAGGCGAAAAGGTGTTTATTAACCAGTTTATACTTTGTCGCAGCTAGCATATACGGTCGCTTTGATTGTTGGTTTGCACAGCTTTTAATCGATAAATATGCTGACGTTATTTCAACCGGTCCTCTTATCGATTGTTTCCGGACAATTGTCTATGTGATAAGCGCACTTGATATTAAAAACGACTTAAAAAATAGTTATTAACAGGATTTACAGAATAGAGAAAGGTTACTTCTGCCAATAGCTTTGGGCGGTGGGCTTCAATCTTTTACGTTATATTTAATTTACTCAACGCATGTTTATGTTAATTCGATCTTTTAGAACTTAACAATCGATTAAGAAAAAAATCTAAACATCTTCATGCTAAAACCTGCTGAAACAGTTTCATTATGTGTGCACAAATTCCGCCCGGTCAAGGCTGATTAACCGTTGAGTCACAAAGGCGACTGCTTTTAACAAAGTCTTTCGTGTTTCGAAAAGGTTTGACAGCAGCAAGCATAGGATGAACGCAGGTAATCCCAGCAGGTCTTACAAACTTGTCATTAAAATCGTTTTGCCAGAAAAACCGAAGACTTGAGGAAATCCAAAATTCAGTCTTTTCAAGACGTTTTGAATGTGTTTAGGTTTTTTGTGCATGTACGCACTTTGGGTGGCAAAGGCGTTTGATCCAGTAGAAGTCGGCATATCTTTGGAGAGCTTACGTCCATTTGCGGTTACAAGATAAATGAGGTGAGATAACAGCGCATGGATTACATTCGAATATAGCATTGGCAGCAACAGCAGGCAGTTGTGGATCAAACGTGCCGAATTGTGTGGACTTTTAGCAAGTGTATCTTGTCAAAAATTTCGTGAGTGACGTTTTGTCAAGTGTGACGATAAGTTCGTGTGTAATTATGCGTGAAACGTGAGTAATGTTTTCGCATTGATGCATAAAAACAGTGACCTCAGAGTAGAAATATTTGTTGTTGTAAAATTGCCACTTGTTTGAAATAACCACTATAACTTTGGTATTACGCGAAAATGCGGCGAAAACATAAACTGTGCGGCTAGAATAAAACTTCTGTGTCGCAGTAGGTTATAGCTTACAGTGTGAGGAATAAGGATAAAATCATGAGTTCGCAATGATTTTGTGTGAGATTTTAATCGTAAATGAAAAAGCCAGACCGATGTTATCAGACAAACAGTCAAATCCAAGTGTGAAAACGTGATAAAGCATCCAATAGCATGTGATTTTCGTCTGAAGTGGGCTGGGTCGGGGTCCATGCGCCCTAAAACCGATGTAAGACGTGACTATGAATAAGCCTAGCGCCAATCACGAAAGGTAACACAGGGTTTATCACTGATGCGTTGGAAGAAAATGTTTATGGTTTAAAACTTTCCAAGCCAAACCAGTTTGCTTAATAAAGTAAAAGATAAAACGGTTTTAGAACAGGTAAACGCTAAAAGTGATGAATTTCCTTTTAAAAACGCGAGTGTGTGAAAAAGTAAGTAAAGCAACTGCAATTATAAGTAAAGCAACTGCATGGATTCCAATTTGTTCAAGTTTAAACTAGAGTAATTTTTATGCTGCTGATGTCTTCGTAATAAGTATGTGATGGCTCGTGATTGCATAATGTGGCATTAAAAATTGTAACATAACCAAAGTTTCGACGTCACACGTTGGAAGAGCGATAATTGTTAATACAGAAAGCCTGTCAGCAACAGCTTAATGTATGATGTGGCATACTAAGTATGAAAAATGTTGTGCTGATTATATGTGTTATTACAAACTGCCATGAAGTAAGATTTAGACAAACAAATTTCGAAAGAGCCAAAGACTGTTATCCAACATTTTATTATTAGGACTCCGCAAGGACTTTTATCCTGAATATGTCCTGCAAAAAGAGAAATGACCCTTAACAAGTGACGTAATTCTACACGCATGTGTTGGTAGCTTGTTAAATAAAGCGTAACGTTTGAAGATGGATATATTTTTAGCCCGTCCGTCAAGGTGTGCTTACGCACGTCAGGAAGGTGTGCTTGACGTCTTATGTCCGCACTTTTTAAAACGTTTTTGTGTTTAAGATATGACAGATAAACACGGATTTTGCAAGACACCCTAATTGTTTCCAAGTAAAACAATAATGTCACATGAGCAAACGCCGGTGTTTTTAAAGATAAAAAATGTCAGGCTGATTTATTTTCGCCCAGAATTCTTCAACGCGGCGTTACCGGTATGAATGGTCCACGAATCACCGTGCCTCGCACAGGTGGAGAAAAGCATGCTCATTGTGTTATCCCAACATTTCAATAGTTGTACGCAAAGAAGTGTACAGAGTTACAGTGAAAGTGAGACCAGCGTTTGCAATTTAAATGTATTAAAAAACCATGCGTGCAAAGAACGGTGTTATCTTGTGTGAAGTACACTCAAAAAGAGTGATTGATGACAATGCTACGCGTAATTAGATGCGCGCTATTTCTACGATAGCCACTTGTATGGCTACATGTTTCATATTTTGTAAAGCAGATAGAATGTAAAAATCGGCGCAACGCTAAAATTGAAGGGAAGTTGTCAAAGCAAACATTGCGGGTTTGTAAAGTGCGCTATGACAAGTTTGCGATAACATTTGCTCGCCTAATGAAACTTTCATGTACGGCTCTTATTTTTCACTTTACACTTCGGGTTCGTGGTTACCAAACTCGTTTTTAGTTGGCGCACACATTCATGATTGCAAATCAAGGTTTAAAAATATCACACTTTTTCTATTTAAGCGACCAACGGATCAGAAACAGTATACACAAATCTGTAACTGTTAGAAGTTCCAGAGATGTCAGTGAGGGTGAGTTGGTCATAAAATATTTGCGGACGTGTCCTTGGTCAAATACGGATTTTTTTCAAAAATCCCTGCATTTTTGACCCGGGTACTGACGTAGCCCCAGCGTAATGTGACGTCATTGTGGTTCTGAGCGTGACTGTTGGTGATTTACGTGTGTTGTTGTGAGTGTTTGGACAACGTTATGTTTCCGCATAGTGTTTCAGTACGGTTTTACTACTATAAGATGGAACTCTCTGGTAACTGCCGAGTTGGAAATATGGTGTCTGTGGTAAAAAGGTCAGGGATAAAGAACAAATTAAGGCTGGCGCCGTGTTGCAGGTTGACTCCAAATTTTTCAATCGTGACTCTGTTTGCTGTGTGACGCCGCATCTCTGTTTGCGCTTCGATTTGAACGTGGGCCGAATGAAAATGCCTGTAAAAAGACTACGATCTCAAATAGTCGCTCTTTTATCTGCTAACAATGGAAGTCAGGTTTGAGTTCATTGGGTAGCCCACATTGCTAAGGCAGTGCCCTGTTGAAGCAAGTAATATTGTATTGAAACATGTCAGTTAAGTGCACTTGAATTGGTGTGTCGACTAGTCTATGTGTTTTGTTTGGTTAGGATGAAAGTTGAAAGGGTCGAAAATTGAACATGTTATCATGTTAAGTGGTTTGTAATAACAATAGAAAAAAAACTTTTTTACTCGAGTATGATACAGCCTTTGCGTTACTATACATTTAACATTACTCAACCAAAAACAGTTTTTAGGTTTATCTTATTGTATAATCTGGTCGATCTTTGTGTTGGGTTTCAACATATATTTCACCTTTTGATTGAAGAACATGAGATAAATTAGGTGACCTGGCCGGGAGTTATTCGTCATGTTCAGTTATAGTGAACGCCCTCCTTGTAGCAGAGAGTTTATCAGATGACAGGTATGTCAATATTAACCCAGGCGAGAAAAGGTGAACACACAAACAGAGGAGAAATTCAAACAACAAGCCACAGGTAGCCGAAAAGAGCCTATGTTGAATATTGCTGGTCCGGTGTCCATGGCATATGGCGGTCAGTATTTAGTCAATACAGTGAAATCAGAGCGATAATAAAATTAATATTTGACTGATTGTGAGTGTACACATAAGAGATTTCATCATTGAAACGAGATAATCAGTGACGAAACGTTGTATAAATGGCGGACAATAAAAACATCTGCTTCACCTCAATCTGTGACGTAACAATCCACACATTTTGATGTACACAGAGCAAGAACCAAAATGAGACTAAAAATGTCGTTTCTACGACGACGCTCGTAAAATCGAACAAGCCTAAGCTCTTCTAGGAAGGCTGGATCAAGACTCATGAATTATTGGCCAAGGTCCTTTTTTGCAGAATAATGTGTTAGATGTTGATACCAGGTTGGCAATACGTAAAGTCATTGTTATCGCACAGCAGACGAGATGCAGTCCCTTATAAAGGTGATTGTTAAAAAGTAATATTGGATAAATGAAAATAATAAAATATTTAGATACATTCACTCTCGTAGCTTAAGCAATAAAAGTGTCAGAAAGAAACTGGAACATTAAGCCGACTATAGATCTTAAATTTTTTGTTTACTTTCGACTTTTATATTCAGTTAACACTTTTGTTTCTTTAGACGCAAAACTTAAAACAAAATGTCAAAACCGCATCTGTGGCGATCTTTGACGTTGCGAAAAAACATTAGGTATGTGTTTGTGATCTTCATGGTTGTGATGCTAGTAGGCAAAAGTTGTTCTCAGACACTGCACAGAAACAAACGGGATAAGAGCAAGGAACGCTGGTGTACGGAGGACAGAAAAATATGCAAAAGGAATTCGACATGTAATCGCGCCTACAATTACGTCAAGGAACAATGTTGGGTAGGTTCACCAGCTGACAAAACATACAAAATAATATGACACTGTAAAAACTTGTCATGATATGTCTTAGATATAACAACAAAAAATATTTCAGTTTAAGGTACGTTTGATGGCCGGATCCGGCCCGCGACGGGATTTTGAGCGGCCCGCAGACACTTTCTGGTCTTACATGATAATGTGGCCCACGGCCACAGTCTGCCGCAGTCCCACACTACTTGCTTACTACGTCAAATTATAGTTGTAACAGACAGTAACGCTCCCCAATAGCAAAAAACTTTCCCGCCTTTGTTACCATTGCACCATACATCTATTGTTACGACATAACCGCCAACTTTGTGTGTGGCCTGCTTTCACGGCTTCCTTTGTTTCCACACGTGTAGCCTAGTTAGTGTTTCAGCAGTATCTAAGTCTGTGGTGTATGCATTCAATTTGCTGTGGTAAATAATTTTATGTTATATCAGTTAGATTGTTTGGACTGTATTGTAATTGTGACGTTCTTGATTGTATTTGGTTTAGGACGTTTAAGTGGTCAAAAATCCGCTTTAAATCACTGGATAAATACGCGATTAATGTATCGATTCGGGTATCCGGCCCGCCAAGTACTTCATTTTCCCATATCAGGCCCGCCTACTGGAGAAGTTGCCCGCCCCTGGCTTAAAGCGTCGGAAAAAATACATTTACACGTTTTTTGACATCCATACGTCAACATTTGGGGTCGTAAAACGTTTAGTTAACCATTGACCAAGAAGTGAGTTCTCCTTTGCACGCAGGAGTTACTACCTCATCGTGCTGGGTCGTAAAGGTTATCATATCCAGTACATTGGTTGTGCTGAAATGTAACCATACAAAGTGTTTCACCTGGTACATGTTTGTGTTTAAAGTTAATGCATGAAGTACACCAAAGAGTGCAAGTTGCTGACATTCTCGTGTCACGTCCATTTGATTTGCTTGTTTCCGTTGTCTGTTTGGCAGAGAAAATATGATACATTTCATTCATGTTTAGCCTACTCTTCCTTTGAGCAAACGTTCGGGTAACGGCTGTTCTTTCGATTTTAACAGATAATAACTTTAAAAACCGTTTATTTTTGCAAGTAAAAAAACCTTTGAACAACCAAACATCAGTTAATTGTTCAGTAAATCATCTGTTTCGCTGACTTTGTGAGTATTCGGCGACTGAGTACACCAACGTGGTTTGCTTGAACGACATAAAATATCGAAACCCTATAGTTAAATTTTCGGTCGCAGAAAGGTGTTTTACTCAAAATATACTTTTTAGACAAGGACTGATAGTCGGTGTGGTGCCCTCCCAGAAAAACTGATGACGTGTTTACATTACATCGATGTATTGAGATCCTCCGCGTTTACCAGTGAGCCAACACAATGCAGCTGTTACATGTCCGGAAGTGTAAAAAGAAAGGTACACAAAGCAATGTTTTGCTAATCGAAAAATGTTTCCTTTAATACTAATTGAAGTCGTCTCCACTTGCTCCTCGCTCTTTCGACATGTTTAAGCTAACAAGGTGAAAGTATTACAGTGTAATACCATTTTACACGGAACAGTTCCATTTTTAAATCTTAATTCGTATTGAATACTTTGGTAGGGGTACACAAACAAAGTCCAGCAAATCTTGGGCAAAAACAAAGACTGGGTCTGTTTTGGTAAAACTTACCGCCTTTTAATTTTAATGCAACTACATATTAAATCTCGATTTTTTTACAGAAACTTGAAAGATGTTCTGAGATCCATAACCTCGTGTTTGCTAACCCTTGCTATGGTGAGTACCCTATAACACTGATAAGCTTCCGAAAACATAACCTTCATACAACTTTTTACCTATTTGCGTGACAATGCCTTGCAGACAATGCTGTTGCAGCCCGTGAAGAAGCCATAAAAATTGCCTCCATGACAGTGCGCAACTACGTTGCCAATGAGGTTGATGACGTAACCGAAACAAATTATGTCACACAAAGTATTTTTCAGGGTAAAAACGGCACATGTGTTTTACCAATCGAATGTTAATTGTTGTGACACAATTACAATTGGTATGAATGTTCACAAATGATCTGCAAAAAGATTACCTTTACGCTTTTTGCTGTGATTATTCAACGACAATGGGTTGATTGTTGTTTGGTGCAGAAATGAAACAAGCAAAAACATTACTGCACAACCCTAATTTGATGATCTGTTTTTGCTAAATACACAATAATTAACCACAAATTGTCGAAAAAAACGCAGCAGAATTGTGGGTTGGTTGATTCCCAGCTTCTCACACAGTACTGCTGCATTGAAGTGTGGAAACCGACTATTTCTGGTGTATGAAATGTAATTGCAATTCCTGCATATAATTTGCATGTAATCTTTTTGTGCATGTAGCCTAATTGCATGTGGCAAATGTAAAGGAACTTCAAAAAAGTTTCTAATTTGTATTCTGCTCAGTCGAATCGACTTCTCGCATTTATTTCACGTTTAAAAAGTTTCCTAATTTTGGGAAAGCTGGGGCTTGTGTCCAGTGGTTGTCAACTTTCTTGCATTACAAAGAAAAAAGAGGCTACGGGCAGTGGTTTACTTACTGCTGGGATTTGGCCAGTGTCTTTTTATGCTGTTTGTTAGAGCAGGGGTCGGCAACCTTTTTTGCACTGCGGACCGTTTTTGAAACTAACATTCTATCGCGGACCGGTCTTCAAAAAAACTACAAATATTGAGCAATAAAAACTCTGAAATCAGTTTATCATCCCTGGGATACATGGGCAAATAGTTTATAGCATTTAACCTAAAAAATTATACGGCCCGGTAACGAACTCCTCGTGGACCGGTACCGGGCCGCGGACCGGCGGTTGACGACCACTGTATTAGAGTACACTCGTGACCACGCGAAAAAAACCTCGCGGCCTTGTTAGGGGGTAATGACAATGATTGGGAAGCGCTGCGTTGGAAAATATACTTGTGGTCAATGTGAGATAAAAAGGCATTTAGTTTCATTCCCTTTCTCACCCACTATTAAAAAATATGTTTACCGGATTTTTTTGTTATAATACTACACTGAGTAGCGTATGCTAGTTTTGATCTTGTCAGTACTGATCTGGGTAATGCAACCGCTTTTTTAAAGTCTACATCTAAAGATCAAAAACTTTTACTCCTTGTACGGCAGTTGGATCAGGGTTAAAACCACTAGGATTTCGCAGGCGAAAATACAAGCTATCAAAAATCCAGTATCAAGTTTACATTCCTAACATAATTTCTCCCTTTACAAACAGAAACTGCTGTCTTACTGCAAAACAACATAGAAAGCAACAAGCCAACGCCAACGCCTACCACAACACCGATACATCACGCAGCAAGGGACAAACAACGTGATGCTGTCAAGAAATCTCCATCAGAGCGTGATTACGTGGAACTTGACAACATGTTTGCAGAAGTCAATGAAAAACGACCTTTGAAAAAAACAAGCTTAATGGAAGTCATTAACGGGAAACTGGACGAAGAACTACCATCGGACAGCAGTTTAAAAACCGAACCGGCCACAACGGTCACACAAACAACAGGTTTGACATTTGCTTAAAAATGCTGACAACAATTTTAACTTTGGTTGTATAATAAAATATATTTGCAATGTAAAGTAATAACTCGACCAAGTCCACCAGCAAGATAACAAAGTGCTCATAGATCAAGGCGACAATTTAAATTTTGCTGGAACAACGTTATTCGGCAGTTACGATTTATATGCTGTGTTACTTTTTGTAGAGATGAAAACACTGCCAACAGAACAACCAACAACCCAACATACTGTGCTGTTGAAAGTAATGGAACCTGAAAAAGAATCGGAAATTTCTACAAGTCCATCCTCTCTGAGTAGGGCTCTTATACAATGTTAAATGTTTGGTTATTTCTAAAAATTCTAAACAATACATTCATTTTCCAGTTATCATCCTTGCTGTTATTGGCGGATTGATGGTAATAGTTTTCTCTGTGGTTGTGGGATACGTTTACTATTACAGGTAAGTTCAAGTACTGATGTGGTAAAGTCGAGATATTTCATTGCCCCGTAGCGACATCTTGTGGTTAGTTTTAGCTGATTTGATGCATTTTGAAAACAAGTTAAAAATACTGAACTTAAAAAGTGTAACTACCATTTTAAAATTTGTCAAACATATATTATCAAGGTACATACTATATTTTAGGGTAAATGAGTTTGAGTTAAGTGACATATAACTATCTACATTTATTGCGGCTACACCTTAATAATGTTATTTTTGGAACATTTTTTAATTACGTACAGTGAGCCTGAAATTCCTAAAATGTTAAACTTTTTACAGACATCAAAGCTGCAGATACAGTTCACAACAATATAAAGCGGGAAAATCTGTAAAAAAGCCAAGTTTCATTGTTCGATCGCTCCACGACAATAAATACAATTGCCGAAAGGCGAAACTTCATGTGTAATGTTAAATTGTAGATTGTAGGCCTACACCTTGATTTGCACCAAACTTATTTCGATTACATACTCATATGCTTCCATCTTACTGATAGGGATTCGGCAAATCAAACACACTTCAACGTTCTTAACTTGTGTTTCAAGTTTATTGATTTATTTTGTTTTTTGTTTGGTACGGCCTTTAAAGTTAAAACATTAACTTAGTAACTTAGTTAATTGAACATTATGTCTTCACATTTTTGCATTGCTTAGAAAATTCATATTTCTTGTTATTGTCAAATTCATGGCAATTTAAAGTGTTTTAACGCTTGTAACATTTTTCTATCGTACTTTTTGTTCTGAGCTGTATTTGTTTTCTCTTTATTGCAATACTATTTTGTCTTCCTCGTTCTTATTTAAGCATAAACAAAATAAACCCTTGTATATATTTGAAACTTAGTTTTCAAACAAGTGAGCTGCCATTAACACCAAATCATGGAAAGGGCTTTTCCGAAAGACACGTCTGTCTGGTTTTTTAAAGTAATCCAGTTAAATTAACTCGTAAGTTATTAACGTTTGTAAGAAATCGCTGTTGACAGTCTCAAATTAATTTTCAACAAAACGTGGCAGTTGGGCTATATCACCGATTATTTGGATTCGGTCTTAATCTTTCACAATTGGATTCAGATCAGTGGTTTTCAAACTTTTTAAGTAGGCTATGCAGCGGATTAACAAAGTATTTTTTTATTTAGCGACACACTTTGCAGGCCATCATAGAAAAATGGCGAAAATGAGTTCGTTGGCAACTTTACTTTAAACCGTGGGGTTGCTTTTACATAGCAGAGTATTTGCACTTTTAACATGGCGAATATTGCGCGGCAGATTTGGAAATCTCTGCTGCGCACTAGTGTTGCGCGGCACACCGTTTGAGAACCAATGATTTTGATACACGGACGACTGTAATTTGTGCTGAAAAATCTAAACATAACTTGCAAATTTCATTTTTCCATTTGGTAAGCCTAGCCTGCAGAAAAGGCGCAACAGCTAGCATAAAAAACAAGTTTATTGTATAAATTGCACATATTTAAAAAGGCAAACTCATTGTAAGGTGAAGCATATATAGCTTCAGAACAAAAATTTAACAGTAAGTAACTATTTTCAATTTACTGTACACATAGAGTATATTTCATGGCCTAGTTGGCAAGACCATACACAGTTCATAGCAAGCAATTAACAAACGGCATTCAGAGGTTCAAATATGAATATACCCAACATGCACTTTGATCTGAAATTGATACAAAGGCAGCAAATACAAGTACAAATGTGTATTGTTGTGATGTTCTTGGTCATATTACAGAACTGAACATGAGCCCCAACATCGAAAACGCAATAAGGATTTCTGTCATCATGGTACTTTTGTTCCATTTCCATGATGCACACACCGTGGCCAGTTTAGGCCTCCACATGCAGCAGACATTATAAAGTAAAAAATAAGCTGAAAAATAAATATTACTTAATGAGATAAGGTGGTGTTATATTGGGGCTAGCTAAGTATGAAGCCTTTCCAAACTGTTTGCCAGTTAAAAATAATATTCCATGAATTTTAGGAACCAAAACTATAAAACATAGTTACATATTTAAAACAGTCTGTTTTTTGCTTGTTTGTTTAAATATTTAAAGCAAACAAGTTAATGCTTGTTGTGCCACAATTTCTTATTGGGTCAACCACACACAATAGAAATCGGGAGTTTTCACGAAGCCACAGAATAACATCTGCTAACCTCATAAAGTACAGATGAAATTGCCTGAAATGTGTAATCCACTTTCAAAACGTATGTAACTTTTGAAAGTGTTTACAATTAGGGATTTTAGGGTTGGGAAAAGAGTTTGTAAATACAACAACATTATAACTAAATCTCAAATACTGTTTTGTACTAAACACTGCATGTCACTGTGTATGTGCGAATTGACAAAGCCTAATGGACTGGTAAACCTTATCATCTGAGCTTTGGAAAGATAAACTTTAGATAGCTGACTATCATGTGTGTGAATTTGACAAAGTAAAAAACTGCAAAAAACTTACGATTCCAAGGAGTGACAAGAGTATGATCCATTTCACCTTTTTCCACCACATTTTGCGTGCTAGGGTTGTGCTTTGTTTTTTAAATGTCACTGCCTGTCAAGGTAAGCAATAAAATTGAAAATACAAACAGATGATATTAAATTAAAAATGCACTGAATGCATCATACAACTAGAAGGGTGGCTTAGCACATATTGCCCTTGCATATACACTATAACCTATTTTAAAACATTGATATATTTCCTATGCTTATTTTATATTGGGTCCCATACCATCCACTATCTTTTATAACCTTAGTTGTTTCTGCAAGCAGAAGCTCATGGGTCCCCACACATGCAAAGTTGTAGATAATGCATTTCAAGAGATAACCATGTGAAAGTTTGGTGTTGTAAGGTAAACGCAGTGATCGGCACTGGGCTTAAATAATAATACTATGTAAAAACATAACATTTGAGTATGTTTAATAAACTTTGCAAAATTTCATATAATTAGAATGTTTTTTAAAAGTTCATTTATTTCAGGGGGCTAGTTGAGTAAATGTTGGGGCTAAAGGTAAAACACATCAACTGAAACCTACAAATAGCATAGTCCACATACTACCCCAAATTTTATCCAATCCCGATACTGTTTAAAAAACTGACCCATTGTAGGGGACTAGTGGGGTAACTAATGGGGTCAGACACTCAAACTAAAAAAATATGAAATCTCAATGACTCAATCAATAGTACTGCAAAATTTCAGCCCAATCCGCCAATGTTTAAAATTTCGACCACTAGAGGTGTTTTGAGCGACAACCGTTAATGTTTCAGATGCCATAGGGCTGTTAACAACCCCCTAACTAACGTTCACCAAGCAATCCACAAAGTCATAAAAGAGTAACATACAACTGCTTGCCCTTGTAACACTATTGAGCAACAGAAATCTTTCGTTTGTGGTGCCCAGTAACATACAAATACGTTTTACACTTTAGGGGCTTGTGGGGTAAATGATGGGGCTACATGGTTGAACACACCAATCGACATCTATAAATGGCATACTCTACAAGCTATCCAAATTTCAGCCAATTCTGACACTGTTTAAAAACTCACCCATTTTAGGGGGCTAGCGGGGTAAATACTGGGGTTATCAACAAAAACGAAGTGGGAAGCACATCTACATAACTACATCTACCATCTGGGTAAATTTCATCCAAATCCATCAAGGATTTGATAGAAAAACGAGTCTGACAAACTTCGGGGGAAAATACCCATTTTAGGGGGCTAGCGGGGTAAATACTGGGGTTATCAACAAAAACAAAGTGGGATGCACATCTACATAACTACATCTACCATCTGTGTAAATTTCAGCCAAATCCATCAAACATTTGATGGAAAAACGAGTCGGACAAACTTTGGGGGAAAAATACCCATTTTAGGGGGCTAGCGGGGTAAATACTGGGGTTATCAACAAAAACAAAGTGGGATGCACATCTACATAACTACATCTACCATCTGTGTAAATTTCATGCAAATCCATCAAGGATTTGATGGAAAAACGAGTCGGACAAACTTTGGGGAGACGAAAAAAAAAGAAAAAAACAACAAACAATTTGAGTAAAATCAATATGTGTCCCCTTCAGGGAAGGGGACCCATAATAACATTATATTAAATGTGACTTCACATTCTACACTGTGAGTGTTCATCTGGTTCTGGAAGAGCAACTGAGAGAAAGCATTCCTGTCACCTTATATAAGTGTCATAGTAACTTATTTTGGCTGGGGAGTGGTATATCAGCACTTCTGTTAACAATGTTCATTGTTTACAAAAATTGGCCAATTGGTTATGCAGTTTACGATTTTTCTACATTACTTACAGACTCCGAAAGGTCTTCTGTTTTATCGACAAGTAAATTAAGATTTTCACCTCGGGTTGCAATGCTGTCTGTAAAAACACTATTTGTAAAGGAATAAATCTTTCATCAAAATGGTATACAGCACCAATTTACCAATGTTTTGCACCATGATTCCCTTTAACTCATCAAGTTGGTCTTGTACTTGGCCTACTTTGTTAAGTTCTTCAGGTTCGTCTTTACTGTAGTGCCTCATTTGTATCATTAACTGTCTAAAATTGTTATGATTAGTTTTAATATGCGAAAAGCTCAAAACGGCTTGTAGGCAGTGGTGGGATTCAGCCAGTTCGCACCGGTTCTATAGAAACGTCTCACAAAATTTTATGAGATCAGTGAACCAGTTAGCATTATTGGTTACTGTCAATATACTTTTTGCATCTTATCTGATACACCAATTTTGAAAAACTGGCTGAAAAATATGACTTTTGTGATAGAACCGAAAATTTGAATCCCACCACTGGTTTTATCTAAACGATTTTAAGACATTTTACCATGTTTTTGCAAACTCATTATGTTTTGTTTTTATCTAAGATCAATATTTTACAGATGTTAAACAATGTTACCCTGAAAATTCTGTGTCCATAGCATATGGCAGGGCAGTGTGAACATTGTTTCCATATGTTGACTTAAATCTTTTTTTGATGTCAGACAAATATCTGAAAGCTCTGGACCTTTCAAAATCATCCTCAGTAATTGCCATGTAAACAATTCTATCCTCACACACATAATGAAAGAGAAAGCTGAAATCAATGAGCACTTATCAACAATATGTGATGTCGACTCAAACGCATAGGAAAACTATATAGTTAAGCTATCATTGCCAAAAGCCTTGGCTAAGAGCCCTATGTTTTATCCAAACAAAATTAATTATCAAGCAATATTTTTGTTGACAAACTAACTTTACAAAGCAGTATCATTTACAGTTAATTCATAAAGAGGTCTTCATCAATGAACTTTTTGCAGGGATATCAAAATGCCTTCTTGATCTATTTGAGCATTGGTTCCCAACCCGCAGTACAGGGCATCTGGATCAGTATTTTATTCATTCCGATTGAATGTACTAAATCGTAATTTATTTTTGAACAATGTAGAAGCTAAATTTTGCTAAAACATGATTTATGCAATATAAAGTGAGTCTGATGCAGTTACATATTGTGCATTAGTGTGCTGAGCTCTTCATTGTACTGCATTTTTAGATTCAGAATGTAACTGTTGTCAGATCAAAAATACTATTTTTTAGCATGTATGGTATGCTGTGACAATGTGTAACCTTAAAGTGGTATGCACCCACAGTCCACAGAAAGGTTGGGAATTACTGTGTTTTATGTACTATTTAGCTGGAAAATTTGTTTTATGTACTATTTAGCTGGAAAAAATGTTTGTATTACTCTACAATAGAAAATAATCACACAAAGGTTCGTTATAATTGGAATACTAAAGGTGATCAAAAGGCATAAAGATTTGGCAACGGAGATTAAACGATTCCGAATCTAATGTTCCAGGAATCCAGGATAGACTAGAACACTAATTTTATTGGTAAATGCTTACTTTCCATGTGAGTATGTAAGTTTTGCGTCATCTGACGGGATTTTTGCAAGAATTTGTTCAGCAACTTCTTGGAAGTTTCCAGCGCATGAAGCGTATTTGGCCAACACAGTTTGGCCGCGAGCTATAACAGAATAAAGAATCGCCATGCCTAAAGGCCGAAGTTCGAACATTAAGTGCCACTTTCTACCTGTAAGAAACAAAGTTGAAAACAAACATTCTGTACAGGTCAAGCGTACCTAGGATTGTATCTCACTATCTCACTAAGTCAGTGGTCTTTAACCTTTTTTATAGGCGACCCCAATTTAAGGGAAAATGAAATCAGAATTTACATGCGACCCCATTTTTTTCAACACTGAGAAAAATGTTTTAAGTAATGCTGAACGGAAAGAACTATTACACAAACTGTACATAATTACCAACAAATATGGCAATACAAAAGTATTACGAAAAAAGTTTTTAAGGCGTTTCATTAAAGACATAAACCCAATTTTGGGAACACAAACTTGTCAAATTGTTCAACATTTAGTTTGCACTGTTAGTGAAATGGTTGCGCCTGTATACTGTCCATGAATTTTTGAAGCCGCGGCTTGACTTTGCACAAGCTTAACCGCATGTTATGATCCACTTCCAATCGATTATGATGTTTCGTTTTTAATACACTCATTGCACTAAATCCTGCTTCACACAGCCACGTGGTTAAAAACAGATTAGAAAAATTTGGCATAGTTGGGTACCTTGCATAAATAACTATTCACTCGTTCTGGTGTCACCTTAAATAAGACAAACTTATAGTGTTGAGTCATAATACACATTGTCCAAACCCATTGTTACGCGATAAAGGCATTTTCTGTTTTTCCACTACCACGATTTAATTGCAACAGGAGGTAGCAAGCTGTACTACAAAACAAGAGCAAAAGTTGCGATCTAAAAGAACATAATATTAGTTTCATTTTCTGTTATCAATTTTAAAATGCAATAAATTAAATTCGGCGACTTATTGCGACCCCAGAAAAAGTTTAGGTCGACCCATAGGTTGACGACCACTGCACTAAGTGGCAACAAAAATTTAGTAAACAATGAACACAAGACCTTGTTATGGTCGCGTGATCACAAGTCTAAATGTTACGCTTCATTGACTACGCACAAAGTGAATTTGTTAAAACCAGGGTCGAACCGCTTGTCATACGGGTTCAGGTTCGGTTCCGGTTCACTTCGTTTTGTTTTTAAGGGTTCGGGTTCGGTTCAGGTTTTTAAAAATGTATATTTTCGGGTTCGGGTTTTGTTCCGGTTTGGGCAAATTATCCGGTCCGAAGCGGTTTGCGGTTTTTAAACCGGTTCAAATTTTTATTTGTTTCGATTTAATTTTACCGATCATCTACCTGGCCTTATAAAACTCCAGAAGAATTTTTATAGTGCACCGCAAAATATGAAACAGACTGCATTTTTTACTGTTCAATTCCGGTTCGGGTCCAACGCCAAAAAATATGGGGTTCAACTCCGGTTCGGGTTTTTGGAAAATCGTAATTAGCGGTTCGGGTTCGGTTAGGGTTTAATGAAATTAACCGCTTAAACCGGTTCGCGGGTTCGTGTTCAGTTCCGGTTCGACTCCCTGCTTAAAACGCTTTAAAAAAGTAAATACCGTATTCAAACTTAAATGAAATAAACTATTCTACGTCTACTTGAGTATCTAACTCGTTTGCAGTGTGTGCCCATGGCATGGTGCGCCAACAAGGATTACCGAGCCGCTTAATTGAAACTTGGGCTAAAATTGTCCTCCTGGGTCAGTAGAATTTCTAGGGACTTTACTTTATTAAAAATGCCCCGTTTGCGAAATGGATTAGATTTAAAATAATGAGGATGATTGTGTTAACGCTTATGTATTCTGTAGGTAAATTACGTTGACACAAGCTATAGACAAGCGGTTCTCAAACTGGGGTCCGCTGTAGGCTACTTTTGGGCAGACTTGGACAACTAGATAATTCTAGTTGTCTAATTCGGCAAATTAGAGCAAAATGGCGGTAATTCTAATTCTAATCTAATGTAGAAATATCAAGTAAGCTCTAATTTTAATTCTAATCTAATTTACAGTTTTCCCCAAATCGTTAGTTTGTCCAACGGAAGTTTTAGGCAAGTGATATAAGCATGTCTTTGATGTCCAAACCCACATCACCAATAAGACCAAACCACATGACTAAAAAGTGTTTCAATTATACTTGATACTGTGACGAACAGTACTTACGCACTGTATTACTACCTCATGGGCTGTTGCGTGGCGATAAAAGGGAATACAGGTTGTCGGTCAGTTGAAGTAGGCTATGCATAAAAGTTCACTAACTTAGCATCATCCGATTATGAAAACCAGTGTTCTACGGTCATTAGTATTTTAAGTTTTTAAGTAGTGAGAGCTTCGGCTAAAAAGATTTAATTTTGGACTGAAGTGTTAAAGATGGCTGTATTTTTTTTCAGAAGGTCTTTTAGTAGCTCAGGGAAGCGAGAATGACAGATAATCCTGTCATACGATACAAAAGTAGGTTACAGTTTTAGCTCAGGATACACAAAAGGTATCCACTATACAGGGTGTAAAAATTAGGACATTTTAATGTCAACAAAGTATGCAATAAAAAAAAGACAGCTGTAACGCTTCGCCTTTTTAAAACTCTATGTGTCACTATAGGAATCTTTATCTGGCATCCAGTTAAAAGAAACATCAATCACATGGAGGAGAAATTGCGGTAGCTGCGTAAATCGTAAAGGTGCAGTTTTATTGCAACTGTCCACCGACGTCAAAAATCGAGACTCACGAAAATTTCAGGCCAAAGTTTTAGATATTTTTTAAATTGATGCGGCTCGATAACTACTTGACATGACGGCAAAAATCAGGTTCACCTAAACGCTTTTTATTCACGCTGAACTATAGAGAAACATGCAAATCTCGAGTTCAAATTTAAAATGAACTAAAGTTGGTTGGTATAAATCTAATTCTAGTTCGAATTCTAATTTAATTTCTAGTTTTTAGAAAGTGGTAATTCTAATTCTAATCTAATTAGAAAAAAAAACTAATGATCTAATTTTAATTCTAATCTAATTTGAAAAAAACGAAAAAAAATCTAGTTGTCCAAGTCTGCTTTTGGGGACCGTGGGGCAGTTTGGGGGACCGCGAAATAGCAATTCTATAATCTTATTTGGCGTCAGTTTGTGTCACTAAATAAGTTTAAATCAAAGTAGAACAAAATCGTAATGTTTTTTTTTGTCTTGTCTGTGATGTCACAAGCTGTCTTCAGTGCCGGATTAAGGGTCTGCTGGCCTGTAGGCACATTTTATAAGTTGCCAGAAAATCAGGGTCGCCAACTAAAAAAATTAGAGTTATCAGTGTTCTACTAAATTTAAATAGGCCTGGATTTTTGCCTGGCCTGTAGGCACGTGCCTACTTTGCCTAATAGTTAATCTGGCACTGGCTGTCTATGGATAATAGTTTTGCAAAGTTTTGCATATCTAGCTAAAATCCTGCTTTTTTCTGAAAACCAACTTTCGTTTTTCTGAAATACACGTTCAGGCTTAAGGACCGCGAGCCCTCGAAATAATGGTAAAGGCATATAGGCGCCGAGTTTTACAAAAAAGCAAGGTGGCGAACATAAAATATGACGTCACTTCATGTGACGTCACTAATGCGTGCAACCACAAGAACTCAAATTCAAAGCCAACCATACTTTCTATAGAATGCAACGTTCGTCAAAATCAGAAAAACTCATATGTATGAAATAATGTTTAGTTCGCAATTGCAACACGTTGCTGTAGCTTTTATCATTGGTTTAGCAACGCTTAAAAAATGTTTTGTCAAGTTCAACCATTTATTGCAACCCATTTGCACTGTACACAACAATGGCCCATTCACTGGCAGACAATTGTGTGTTTGGCGGCATAAACAAAGCACTAACCAAAACAGGTTGCAGTTTAAGCCACATTTTGTGGCTGTATCGCCAGCACGTTCGTTTAAAAGCATAGTTGTTCCCAATTTTCTTCAGATATGACGATATTTGGTACGATACCGCTACAAACTAACCAAAGTTTCCTCGGTGGCCGCCACTGTGCTTAAAAAACTCAAGGTGGCGGCGCCACCCCGCCACCGCCTACTCGGCGCCTATGGGTGAAGGGACCGTTTTGAAAAAATAATGAAAAAGTTTGAGAACCACTAAGCTAGACAGATGTCACCGTTTTTACCTTACAAACTTTAGGCTACGTTTCTGGAATCACACACTAAATAAAACGAATATAATGGCGGGTCTAAAATTTACTGAAATGGAATTGTAACGAGTCCGATTTTATATATAGACCAATCCAAATAGGCTAAAGGCGAGAAGTGGTACATTGTACATATGTGCTTTTGCAAGTATGACTGTTCCACATTTCCTGCTTAAAGACTGCGTCTAATCACAACATACAGATAGGGTCTATAAGAAGGGTCCACAGAGCAGAGTAACATTTATACAATCTTTTATGAAACTGTTACAGGGACGATTATACAGAATTCACAGCATGAAAGTTGACTTATCAGCGTGCATTCTTGGCTTCTGCTGGAATTGTGCGGTCTGTGTGAGAAAAAAGTTGTTACATTCAACTCTGTAAAGAAATTTATTTGTGTCATGGTGTCTCATTCGGAAGTAAATAAATCTTAAAATCGATATTTTTCGATAGTGCTTGTATAGACAATAGTGTCTCAACAAAGATCATGACATTGAAAAGTAAATTTAGGCTTACCACTGTCTCGTTGAGCAATTTGTACGCTTCTTCGTTGCGTCCTTCGTTTGTATGCCTTTGGCCAGTTTTTTAGTGCCTGGGACAATTCACAAATCTCTTGGTGGTCGAATTCATTACTCGGATTTTGTTGTAGAAATCTGTACACAACATTTCTTTAAAACACCTAGTTTTGTACTGCTGATTAACATTTCTGTTTTACCAAGAAACTTTTCCACTAAATTTTCTCAAATTATTGGCAAATGATCTAACAGTGGTTCAGATCTATGATACCCGTCTTTCCCATGGCTACATAGAATTACACATGACCAGTCTTATAACATAAACATATCTCTGAAACAACAACAAATGTTTTAAAATATGTACATCACAAATGTTTTTAAACTATCGATGAATCCCAGAATGGTTGGGGCCTTCAGTTTTTCATCAAAAAGAATTTTTTTCAGACTCTTTTTGTTCATTCTCCACACTCTTCCCATCCTGGCATAGAGACGAGAGATATCTCCCAAAATTTGTTTGATTGTAGTGGGCCTAAAGCCTCCCCCATCTGGGCCTCTCAACCAAATCTAAAAAATATAATTATAAATATAGTTGGTCATGATTATCAACAAAAGGTCACTTTTTGTTTAAAATATTGAGAAATCATGCTGTTGCCTATTTTACCCGAAAATTTTCCACAACATTGTTTGGATTTTTTTCCTGTCTTAAAATGCTTTTTTTCTTTTCACTGCCCCTCTAAAAACAGTAAATATTAAATTTTAGAAAGATTTAATTTGCAAAATGATTTTGTTTTAAGTGCAACAAAAGTTTCTTACCTCCATTTTATGAAATCGTGTAAGATGGTGGTCTAAACGGCCAACACCTTTTGAGCAAAGTGGGCAGATGTTTTTCTTCCTGCTGTCTGACAAAAAAAACTATTCTTTGCTCTCGAGTTGTCAGATTATGCCTTTTTACTAGATGCTGGGACATGTTTACAATCTGTAATTGGCATTGTGTTTGCTGATTGATGAACTAACATTTTACAAATAAAATATTTTTTGTTAAATTATTTACCAATTTTTTGCAAATTTTACATTTTTTGCCCTCTTTTTTAGATATTTCCTCCACTACGGATATGGGCTAGCTTCCTTTGAAGACTTCTGCCTACAATACATGCAACTTTTACTATCATAAGCCACAAATCATGATATTTTCATTTATACTCTTTCATTTATAACAGGCACAGCAATATAGTAATGCAATTATTCAGAGAAAATCAGTGACTTAAAGTTGGGAGCTGGCGATTTTCAAGGTTGTAAAGATACGAAACAAGTGTATCAATAGACACATCACATTAATAATTCGTTGTAGGACGCTCATAATAAAGAAAAAGTTGCTCACCACTTTCGTCAGTACTATTTTCGATATAATCTCGGTCGCTGTCTAAAACATCTTCTGAAGAAGGAAACGACATTTCAATGGATAGTATACTAGTCTGGTGGTGACAAAGGGAATCTAAATAGTGAAAAAATGATCAATTTGAGTCCTAACTGTGTGTTCTACAAATGAAAAAGAACATATGCATATCTCCACATGGAAACATATGCATATCTAAATTGACATGACGCAACAACGATAACAAACAGTTAGCAAGAGGTTTGACAATAATTACGATTTAAGTGTGACTGCAGTTCTTTGTGTGGTGTAATTGTATAAAAAAGCAAATATATTTCTAGTCGAAAAATGAATACCTTGAATTGGCCAGACCCTTAAAAGCAATAACTTGTTGTATTGATAAAAAATATGGCGCAGAATGGATCTATAATCTATATGTTCGAAATTGTGTTAATGGAATGGTTTCCAACTTATTCAGTTTGGCCAAACAGCTTATCGCATAGATTAAGTTTCGCACGCAACTGCGCGGGCTGACCGGCTGCGAATTCTCGCCCAGGCAGCATGACAGTCCCCATCCTATCGTCACTTATATTAACGCTGACAAGTGACTTTTAGTTAGCTGGCCGCTATACGTGAAGAAAGCCCGGGCACAATCCAAAAGAGTTGTTCGTGTATTTTTTTTACTTTGCATTAATTACAAATGCTTTGATTGAAAAAAGCCCATGGACGTTAATAGGTTACTACTGACAAACAAACAATAAGCGCCGACCATACGCCGTTGGACTATATTTATAAATGGACTATATTCTAACGGGCATTAGACAACGAAGAAACGGAACAAAACCACATCTTGATTAACCGTTTAAATGTACTAAAATAAAGAGAAAACATAACTGATTGCACGCTTCTACTAAACCTTCGTTACGTTTTAAATTTGATGATAGTTTTCAAAAACAACTTAATCAGATTCGCAAACCTATTTAATTGTAAAACAAAAATACTTTCTCCGAAATTAAAAAAATACTTCTTGTCAAAACCTCACGTTACAATATAATACTGCATACAAACTTCATTTCGTTTTAATATTCTGAATATCACACAAAGGCGTGTTACACCGAAACTGTCTTTAAGTTGAAAATGACTACTCTCAGTCTCAAGTCTCAACTCAGTGCAAGGGTTTAAAAGGAGTCCAAAAACAATTGACGTGCAGCTGACATAAAACAGTAATGTTTTTCTTCTCCCAATTTCCCATGACCTGTTGGCTGTTGCCAAACGTTCGGTTCAATAGGTCAGGGGCGATTCTTATGCCCTTTGTGACGGCCAGACCACATGTAGCGTTAGGAAAATACCAATTTATTCACCACACATTTATCATATTGAGTTGAAACATTGCTAAAGAAGCCTATGCCGTTTGCTTATCAATTTATGAAATGAGTGCGCCGAAGTTTAATAACGAACAACTGTTTGCTGTATTCGCAAGTAAATATTTTAATTATATCATGCTATGTCTTGGCATTGTCCATTGCGTTGGTATCGTCCCTGATATAAACGTGTTTTATCGGCTGGAAAAAAAGAGAAACGATTTTAAATTACTTATCAAAAGGCATTCTCCCTGTTGTGATTAACGTTGGATAACAAAAGTGAACAATATAACATTAACGTGAACATACCCCAAAAGAAAGGAGACCACTGCATGCGTTGAAATCAATTGTTATCCAATTTTGCTGAGGTCAGTTTCATACGTGACTCTCGGGTCGGTTCAAATTAACTTTTCCATGACTGCAAAGACACACAACACTGATCAAAATGAGAACTCTTTTAGGAACCTTGTTGCAAAAGTATTAGTGCCAAAAGTCAAATAACATGTCCACAAATGAATCTTTTTATTCAGTTAACTTTTGGATTGCTTTTACAGGACTTCATTAAACCTCAACTTATTTAGTTATGGCATAATCTAGTTCACAAGGACACTGCTAACCATTGTATAAAGATAGTATGTGGTTTTATTATAAAGAGGGCCACCAATGATATCCACAAGATATAACTTGAAGTAAATCAAGCAGCTGTAAAACTTGGTCGCTTTTTGAGAGTTTAGGATTTCAAAAATATTTCCATGTCAGTTTCAGCTATATAACGTATTTACTCGAATGTAAGCCGCGGAATGTTTTTACCTGTAGTTTGTGCGGCTATTTGAGAGTCATTACTATGTTTTTTGTTTCTCTTTTTTCTTAACAAGAATTTCTGATAATATTTAATATGACTGATAATATTTAACATGAAATATTAACTATTAAATAATCAATTTTATTTAAACGTTTTGTACACTGCATTTGTCACAGTACCAGACTACATTTTGTCACAAAAATTATTTGGAACTGTTACCTTTACACAGCCAGGGTGGTACCATTCCTTACATCTGTCGCATTCAGTATAAAGCTGCTTGTTGTCAGCTAACCTACACTTGCAGTAAACTGGAATCTCAAAGGAGTCCCTGATGCGCTTTGTAATTGCCCGACCAGAAATTATATCGTTCGGACAAACTTTTCTGTTTTCCAGCCGCTTTCCAATCATCTCGCGCAAACTCGCCTCCTTAAACACCGCGTCTTCAGGTCGCATACCGATGCAAAGCGCAGCAGCAAATGCTATCGCGAACGGACCGCAGTTTCCCATTTTGATCGGTCGCGCGTCATTGTTTGCTGGCGAGCGGGACGGCGGCAATATGCGCGAGTTATGAACTTCAAGTGAATATTGCGAGCAGTGGCTCCGAAGTTAAAATAACGATTTAGTGCTTTTTGAAAACGGCATGCTCTACAGAAAAAGAATATGGCAGTGGCTTTCATGCCGCGAAACCTAGTAAAGAGCATTGAGCAGTCATAGTCATAAGCGTATTAATATTTGTGGTTTTGATTATTTTTTAAGCGAGTGCCATCGTTGGTTTGTTAATTCCTTGAAAAGTATTGTGTGCAAATTTTTCTGTTCGGCTTTGTTTGGTTCGCGAGATATTGAGGTCGAAAGTGAACATTTTTTGGCCATTTTGATCGGTCGCGCGTCATTGTTTGCTGGCGAGCGGGACGGCGGCAATATGCGCGAGTTATGAACTTCAAGAGAATATTGCGAGCAGTGGCCCCGAAGTTAGAATAACGATTTAGAGCTTTTTGAAAACGGCATGCTCTACAGAAAAAGAATATGGCAGTGGCATTTTCCCCATTTCAACACAATAGCTAAAAATCCGCCTCAAAATAGGACAAGCGTTGGTCGTTATGGCAATATTCAGTTTCGTATGATTAATATTTCGCTCAGAATCAATGTTTTCTTTTGATTTTTACTATAGAGTAGCCTAAATACCTCATAATTGCATATGTGTGTGATTCATTGCATTTAAGTGTCAATTTCTTGCGTTTTTTAAAGATAAACTGAAGATCGTACTTATTCCAAAGTGTAATTTGGCAGTAATAACATTTAATCGGTTATCAATTTTTACCATTAGGTCGTTTTAAGTATATATTTTTTCTGTACAATGTAATGACCCTCATTTGCATTTCCTGCAAGTTTCATTCAAATCCGTTGGGATTTGACCCCAACATTTGAGCGCCAAACCTAAACTGCCACCTTTTTACGTCATAAATTTTTTCTACTAAATTGCATTTTTTTAACCAGCCGCCCCGAAATTTGGCGCTTATCACTTTGATTTTCAGAAACGTAAAGCTTTTCCAAAAAAATGAGCTATATTTTATTTTTCCCGTTTTATTTTAAGTTACCAAAATCGGGATATTTTTTTTTGCATTTTTAAATTCTGCATGCTCGACTTAGTACAGGTGTGAAATTTCACCTTTCTACCTGTACTAGAACTGAAGATATGCGATGTTTTGTGTGTTTGCTGGAGCCTTTTTTCCGCTGTTTGCCCTGGGGGCGTTGGTGCTATAATCGGGGGCGGCTTACAATCGAGGACGGCTTATACTTTAATTTTATCTCGATATTATTTCTACACTCTTTTTAACTTATTTGGGGTTCAATCTTATATGCATGTACAGATTATACGTCGATATACGTTCTGCTAGGTACAACTATCAACGTAACTAACAGATAGGGGCAAATAGTTATACTCAGTGGTGGGATTCAATTTTTTTGTCAGCCGGTTCTATCACAAGTCATATTTTTCAGCCAGTTCTGTTACAAACAGTCCATTGACAGTAACCAGTAATGCTAACCGGTTCGCTGATCTCATAAAATTTCGTGGGACGGTTCTATGGAATCGGTGCGAACCGGCTGATGAAACCCACCACTGGTTATACTATGTAACAACACATATGTATTATTATGGAACACTAGTTAAAACTCCAGCGTGCGGCTTGATGGCGGCTTACAAACGAGGGCAGCTTGAGAATGTCAAAGGTTGTCTGGTTATGGAAGTCGGAAATTTTATGCAAATTGTATACTGAATGAAAAACTATCATATTCACGAACAAACTGCTGTCTGGCTAGCAATTTTAATATTTTTAAGGGCAATCATTTTGCATGCTAGTTTGCTAACAAAAATTTAATAACTTTAAAATCTAGACGATACTAAAAAAAACGTTGCTGCAGTTTAGTTAATTGCATCTGCATACTGTTTCTGTTAATTAAAAACGCATACATTTACAGTCTTTGTGTCAGATAAAAAACGTAGTATTTTCCAGTTAGGCATTTCATTGGCAAAAAATCATATTATTGGACAGCATTCTGGTCGCACCAAACCAACTTGTAGTTGCCTAAAAAAGTCATGTGCTTTTATATTCCTAAAACCTAATTAACATATCACACCCCTGTTAATATTGTTAAAAGGTTAAAAATGTCACAAAACATGGACAGATCTCTGCTCCATGTCTGCTTGAACCAAAAGAAGACAATGCTGGAACGTAACATTGCCATTTATGACGAAAATTTCCACTCAGGCCAGAAAAACGTAACAATGGAACGTCATAACAGTTTCCAAGTTGTACAAAGTACAACAAAAACCAATGTTTTTAAAATTGCATAAACTGGAAAATATTGCATTGCTGTGTACTGAAGTGCTCTATATTCTCCACAATAATTACCTGTCAAAATGGGAAACTGCTTTAAGCGCCAACAAAAAGCGAAGGTAAGAATAATTTAAAGAGAGTTGGCATGATTTAAGATTGTTTTTAACGTAGTTTGTCCGTTTAGAAGTCGAAATTTTGCAATCGACGATGCAAGGAGGTTAAGGCCAAACCATCTTCAAGGTGTCAAGAAGTAAGAATTTATAACTACGTTGCCTTGTCTTTAAAAGGAACAATTGGCGAATAACTATTAGCACCAATTTCCACAACAAATTAAGAATAACTTTTTTACAGGATATATTTGAAGTCGAAACTGGTGGTAGATTGACGGAACCAGAAAGTCCGGTAAGATACAATTTTGAAAGACTATCTGCTTTCATTTGACTTGTTTTTCATGAAATTGCTTCGGAGAAAATCCAAGGAAGGAAGATGGTTGTGGCTGTTGACGTCCACCGACGTTTCGACAGTAAAGAGAATTTACAATTAGCAGCATCAGTCGAGTTAAGAATTGTAGCAAATCTTTGCCGTTTTTTTAAAACTTCAACAGTGTCTCTATTTTACAGAAAGGAACAAACGATCTTGCTGCTGGAGAGCTGTGTAACGTTGAAGCTCAGGTAAAGTTTACGCAAATATAGTTATAACTTGTCAATGTGTATGCCCGTTGGTTTGTTCTTTATCCAGATTATCGTCTGTCTCCAACATTATAAAATGTTTTGTGTTTTAGGTCAGTGCTCCGCAACCGGTGTGCCGCGGCACACTGGTGTGCCGCAAGACGATGCTGGGTGTGCCGCCGCAAAACCGTAACTTTTTATTTTAAAATTGTTTTTGTGTATTTTAACATTCTAGTAAACGATACAGTTCACAACACCAAACTAAAGCTACACTACCCATTGGTGTTTTATTACGTCATAATATACTTTACATTCGTGTTTTATTACGTCATAATGGCTGAATCGGCCCGGTGTGGACCCAAGAGGGTTTTTGTGCCGCCCGCGAACTAACTTTTAAATTTTAGGTGTTCACCTGTCAGACCACTGATTTTAAGAAACAATTATTCTTTATTAGTAATGGCTAGAAATAAATGCGACGTTTTAATCGTATGATGGAAATAGTTCCTCCTGGTGAAATCAGCAATTCCAATTGTTGCGTCAAATTTTTCAATTGTTTCGGCATTGTATGCCATTGTTTTCGACATAGAAGTTTACTGCACTTGGTATTTTTACTTTGCTACACCGTCTATCTGTTTCTTGTTTATTGCATTGCAAATGTTTTATGCACATTATATGGCATAAACGCACAACATTTTCAAGGACATAATATTTTTGTTCATATTACTTTTACAAAAAAAGTTCCAATAGTACGGCCCTTTACCAACGTAAAAAATGTTTTTGGCCCTCAAAGAAGTTTAAGACCCCTAGATTAATGCGTTTTTAGGCTTTCAAAAATTCAAATCGCATTTTTTGGTTCGGTGTGCCGCCGAACATTTAACTCATGTATGGTGTGACGTGTGCGAAAAAAGGTTGCGGTGCACTGTTTTAGGTGGATGTTATGACCAAAGACTTCGAAAGTCAACCGGCGGTCAAAGATGCGATACCAACTTTGAATGTAGCTGAAAGGCTGACCTTGTCGAATTGCTTTTCTGCTGTCATTAATATATTGGATGATGTTTTCGAAAGGGTTAATTTGTTCCTTATTTTTTAGTTTCTTATGTAGTTTCAGTTGTTTGTTAACAAAGGCAAGCAATCAAAAATTGATACTTTATCACCACACAAATAACATGAAACAATTTTCGTGTATTTAGAACCACATCCACAACCATGCATTGGCGTTCAGCACCATGGAATCAGAAAGTCCAAAACTATGTCTCATAACATTGGACGCGGAAATTCTGGATGGGATCCACAACCTACCAGAAATCCAAGTCTAAATGGAAGCGATCACGTGGAGTTGTAAGCGGGCCCGAAATTGGAGTCTAAATTTGGCCCGAAGCCGACTATTTTCATGCAAAAAAACATAATTGGACCAAATAGTTAGATTTAACATTGGAATTGCGTCACAAATGCAGCCTTGTGCAACGCAGGGCGGAAATAAGCCCGTTTTGTTGACACTTGAGCCCGAAACTGAACCCGCCTTGACTTACAACTCTGCTTCCACAGCCGCGCTGCTGAAAATACGTGTAAAACTGTAAATGCAAGGTCAATTCTCTGCACTCCATATTAAATATATTTTACTTTTGCATGTCGTTCTTATATGCCGTTGTTTTTACGTTTGCATGTCGCCTCTTTATACTAATATTTCTTAATAAACCACATAAAACAAAAATGGTTCGGGTATTTTTTTTTTATACAATTTTTGTCTTATTAGGTGAAAAATTTTATAAATTATAAAACACTTTTCCGCAACCAACTTTTAAAATTATTTTGCTGAGATATTTTTTGCTGACTAACCAAAAAGCAATTACGATCAGGGCAAGATGGTGCTACATTTAGTAGGCTATTACATTTTGTCCAATCTGAAGAAAAGAGCCATACTTGTTGCATTCATAGCCAAAAGTAAGTTATATATAGCACCAACAATGGAAAAAACGGGTTCCTAATGCTGTTTAAGTACTGCTTTTTTATACAACATTTCTTTGATGGTGTCTGCGAATCCCGCTTATCCAATGAAAAATCGTTTGGGCTTTAGTTTATTTACGTAAGTTATTTTACTAGATCTGGTGGCCGCACGCCAATTTCTTTTTACACTGGACTTCTTGGCATAATAATCAGACCAACTGCATCCTGGCGATGCGCAGTGTGTAATGCCCAACTTTATCTGCGAAACGTTACCCACGTGCAAGCAGATTACCTCATTCTAACAACAAAGCACTACTTCTTTGCCGCACTTAATCAAGCGTCGGTCTCCCTAATACAGATTAGCGAATGCAAATAATTGGAACTACTAATTCGAATTGCTAGCTTTCAAAAAGTAAATTTTCATGAATACAAGCCTTTGATTCAAAAACTACTCGAATTGCCAGTCGTTGTATTTCAGTCAATTATTCATGAATGCAAATAATTGACTCGCTATATTCGAATACAATTTGAATTGCTGCCAAACTACGAAAGAAGTCGAATGCAGGACACATGTATTCGAACCCATGCTTGTCCGATCTTTATATTAAAGATGTATAGGGCGGCATAGGCTTTGAAACACATATAGTCTACCCAACAGGGCGGTACAAACCAACAGGACATTTTGCCGCATGGAAATGTACGTAAAATCGACTAAAGTCGGTCAAAAACACCAGAAAGGGCTAAACTTGGAACTTGGCTGAATGGTCCGGCGCGTCTGACCCACATGCAGACATGAAGAAAAGCTGAATCGGGATTCGTCTCTGACAGCGTCCTGGGTTCGAACCCCGTGAAGAAAAATCTGTTTCGGGACGAAAAACGTGAAAAATACTTCAAGGCCTCCGGAGCATCGAAGTAAATGAAATGATTTCTGTTAAGAAAAGAAATATTTCATGAAAGAATACAGAAAAACAAAAACTTTGCCCTGACATTTAGACGTGCTGAAAAACGTGAAACGCTTCAGAAATATAACAGATTTACGCACGTTGTTGGAAAATTGATAAAAAAGCAAGTAACGTTTGAATACAGTAAACCTGTATGAAATCTGCAAACACAACTGACAAAAGGTATCCGTAAACTTTGCCTCTGCACTCGTCATGAGCATACTTCGTGCTCTATCTAAACTTTGTGCTCAGCACTTATTTGGAGTTTTTAGTTTGTATGCATGGCACGAAATGGTAATGAAGCGTGCGCTTAACATTATAATGTATACGAGTGAAAACAGAAACATTTTCAAGCACACTTTAATAATCTTTCCGTAAAAAGTGCACGCAACAATGCTTACAAGCTAACTGTTACACGGGAAGCGTCGCAATTGATTTATGTTTGTTTTTGGGGACCTCTTCGTAAGCAGCGTCGCAATTGATTTATGTTTGTTTTTGGGGACCTCTTCGTGTTTAACAACTATTGATATAATCGGTTAGTTGCAAGTGGAAAAGTATGTTAAGCTTAAAATTACAGTTTGTGATCGTTTGTTGGAAAAGTGAAGTGTTATTGAAAGTTTTTACCCACACCACACTTGCTAGGCACATCACTACCTTCCTTTCACCCCATACAAATTTGACACAGTGTGTTGGAAACGAAGACTGATTTCTCTGTTCTCTTTAGCTGTGAGATGATTGTCTCCAACGTGCAACAGTTTCATCTGAAAGGAAATCGAATAGCCTTAGATATTGCGCCGTAACAAAAGTGGCCCTAATACCGTTATTGTTTTTTATTATAGGAAACCTATTTTTTCAAATGTTTTCAAACCAGCAATTGCTTCAGTTAGAGTTGGCATTTCTTCTATTCCGAAGGCATTGATCCATAAACGTCTGATACTCCCTGCACTTTGTGCAAGATCGCAAGCACCATTACTACCAATCTTATTTCCATGAAGTTTCAAAATATCCATCTTTAAACAAAGTAAATACATTTTTATCTTTATACTTAAAAATGGAGAAATGAGTCCTAAACTTACAGGCGCTTCCTTCTTTGAATTTTCAGCAAGCGGTCCCACGTTAACTATGTTACACTTGCTCAATGACAGAACGTTGATGTATTCAACATATAAAGAGATACATATAACCCTTTGATCGCCAAAAGGATTGCGGTCCAATGATAACTAAGTCATCTGAAGGTATCAATACGGCTCGTATGGCAGCACTGCACATAACCGTTTTGCGCTAATATGCACGTTGATTGCAACAAAACTGAACCGGGGCACTGAAAGTCGTTGCACTTTAAAACAATCGCTCACAGACTTAGTAATTGCCGTGGTCACATGTTGTACACTGCCAGCGCACATGTTACAGTCAATCAAGGCGAGACCTCCAATGTTGTTTAAACAAACTGACAAGGATTTGATTCCCTCAAAACCTATGTCACGATTCTCATCCAACTCCAGTCACTTTCGCTGCAAAACAATTGTTCAGACAATTACTATATTTTAAAATTATACATTTTTTGTAGCAAAAGATCAGACTTCACATTCAAACATCAATATACGGCAAAATTACCGGGGTCGGTCGCTTTGTTATGTTTTTTTGCCAGCGGTGTGACTTGACTTGTGACTATCCGCATCTTATCAAATCCAGTCTTTCAATGCCGTGGATGTTATTTGAGATGAGATTCATCGAAGCGTCATTTAACATGTTGTTTGATAGATCACGCATCTAAGAGAAAAGTGAGTCGGGGCGTTAACATAAAACTAACATGTATATCGCTGAAATTACGCCATGTGGTCGTTGTGTACCGGACTCGTGCGAAGATGCGTGTTTCCGACGAGGGAAGTGAAGTCTGACTCGGGTCTTGGGACTCCAATGCAAGGCCACAAAGATGAAACAATCTGGAATCGTTTTCACGTGACCGAAAGTCGTAATACGAAGAATCCCAAAAATCCTGTAGACGTAATGGGTTGCCACAGACCACATTACCCCGAAGATCGCGCAACAATCTGTCGCATTTGTTCTATAGAAGAGCTTGTTTTGTTTGCACTTGAAGTAAAGATGGAGACCATGAGACACAAGTCTTTATCTTTAGAAACAGTGCCAAAACACAACTTTTGTACTAGTTTTCGCTTGTTGCAAGTGAAGTTTTGAAACTTCCCATCAAATTCGTCGTCAGAAACGAGGTGCATCAGGTACAACGACGCAAAAAAAGTCGCGCCAGATTTCGTGAGCAATGCTGAACACTTGATTCGATCGAAGCATGCTTGATCTAACAAACAGGCACATCGTGGCCAAAAATCTGACTTTATCCGGATGAAATTGTGACTTGTTGTCTCGGGGACGATGGAATGCAAGAGTGCAAAATTCCTTAAACTGTTCGCAAAGGTCGTCGCGGCTCTTATCGTTTCTGACACGTTTCAAAAGAAAGAGACAACAAACTGGAGAAGGTTTATGTTCCAAATGTATTCTTATGCAAGTAGCCTATTTGACTATCCGTTTGCAAAATATGGGCATAAAGGATAGCTTTGTGGTAATAGAACCTGCGAGATGATAACATCTTCCTCCTCTGTGCTCATTTCTCCACGTTCAATTTTTTGTGCGGAACAACGTTTTTGTATGATTAAAACGCTGCACGATAGGTTTGCGGCCTCCAGAAAATATTTTTCTTTGCCAACGGGAGTACGTCCCCTCGGATAAGATTCTTCATAATGACCTATGAAGTACCTTTATCACCTAAGTTTAAAATTCCTTCATTTGTTTCCAGTGATGGAAGACGAGCTTCATCCAGGCTATCAATAATAATCACAAAAATCTTTTGATCTGTTTTTGTGTCATTCCAATCACGTACGAATTAGAGGAGAAACCTTGTGACCCTAATTGACCTCTAAATTTGCAAACTCTTTCATTCAACGTCAGTTGGTTTCGCTGACCGAGTAGGCCTACCAATTTTAAGTATTTAATCGCTACAGTCGATTTGCCTATTCCCGCCATTCCAGTAACGCCTACAATATTTCCATGCCTTCCACGAACCTAATTTGCGCTTGAGGATGTCAATTACGATTTTCCGCGTAATCTCTTGCGTGCTGAAATAAGTTTTCTTTTTTGCAAACTTTTCCACACAAACAGCTGGTGCTATACTGCCACCTAGTAACGTTGGTACGGCAACCTCCGAAGCTAACAAGTGTTTTGACTTTGGCCGCCAAACACCACGTTCAACACAGTCGTAATGGTGCTTCAAACTGAAGAACCACTTGAAACTAAAAAGTGGTAAAATTGCCTCAATAAACAATTTGAATTGTGTGTCACAGGAAAGAAACAATTTAAAATGGAGCAAACATTCACACAGCCTAAAATGACTCTTGAGACAACAAAAGCTTACATTGAAGAAAGATACTATTTCTTTTCTTTCATGTAAAAGTAAAACAGATTTAACAGTGTGTTGAATGTTTTAAAGTACAAAATAGTGAAGGATGCCATTGGTGGATCATGGCTAAACACGCTGCAGCTACATCGTTATTTCATTTATAAGCACCAGTAATTTGAATTGTATCTAAATAAATATAGGTAGATATTATTTGTACCTGCAGGTAGATATTATTTCACATGTGAATGGTTGGAAAGTTTGAGTTCTTAAAATGTATGCCACATTTTTTTTGTCAGTGCAACTTCTATGTTTCAGAGTTTTATGGTCAAATGTTGGTGTATATAACCAAGACACTTTTTAGTGCCTAAAATGTTGGATCGATTAAAATTCTGTATTTATTTAAACTATAAAAATGCAATTTGAGTGAAATTGTATTCATTGATTGTATGTTTAGATTTTGCTGTAATTTGTTAAACTGTATGGATGCTTTTTAGAGAAAGCAAAAGTGTATGAATACTGCTCAATGTAAGGTCACTGAAATTGTATTTGAATGCATTTAAATATAATATCTGCACCACAGTCCTGAAACTCTGTTTCACAGACTCTTTTGATGTTTTACTACATGCTTGCATGTCGAGTATAACTATATTCAACACTGTATATGTTGTTGTAGAAATGCAGATGAATTTTTATTTTGGCCATAGTGGTTTTCAGTCTACACATATTGTTTTTTATTTTTATATCATAGAAATTCAATGACTGGTTGGACAGCAAAACCAACATGTTTTTTTAAAGTTCTAGGTAAAATGGTATGGAAGTGAATATGACAGAAGTTGATGTAAGCAATCCAGATTTGCTTCGGCAGGTAGATCCTATAAAGAAGGCTGTTTATGATGAAGGTAAGTCATCTGAAATTAGACATGTTTATATTGTTAATGTGTGCAATGCTTTTATCAAATGCATGTATAAAATAATATTTATAGCTTAAAACAGTTTTTCGATTAACGTTGCCATTAGAATACAATACTTGCTCAAAGTTGTCAAATATAATATCAGTTTTGGCAATGGGTTAAAACATGTAGCATACAGTATGAGGCTTTGTTGGTTCACCCTTTTCTACACTGTCACCTCATAAAAAACATTATCAAGGTAACAAAATACTGTGGTTTTTCACTTTTGCCATTTTGTATAAAAATACCTGAATATTTTGGTCAGGTAATAATAAATATGTGTTACTAAATGAATTAAAAGAATGTCAATCATTAAAACAAACAATTTGTGTCACTCATTTTATTCAATGCCAGAGATTTAATGCTTAAAGGATTTGTCAAATTACAATGGTCATTGTTGTCTTTGTAATGCAGTGAATGTAGCAGAAGTTTTCGTAAGGGATCAGATGACAATAGTTAAGTTTGTGGGCAGGGCAAGTAGCTAGGAGATAAATTGTTACTACCACAAACCATGGATTTTATTTTCATTTACAGCAATGTTTGGTATTTAGTGACCTTTTAAAAATAATGATTATTAAAAGAAAAGTTTTTATTTTCATACTTGTAATTATACTTATACTATTGTGTACCTTTGTCTCACATAAATTACTTTCTACTTTGATTTATAATGATTGTAATTAATATGCCAACACAATAAATGATATAAATTGCCTAAATCGACAAAATACGTGTAACGATTAAAAACAAAATACAATGCTGCAGTGATCACTGTTGTCCATACTATTTTTTACTACTCAATAGAACCAATTTTATATGTCATACGCAAACATAAGATAATTGCAATCACTGTGAAGTGTGATGTCATTAAGTCAATATTTGTCTTGTAGTCATAAATTACTTTACAAATGTAAAAGCAATTGGTTCACAAAGTTGATTCAAGCAGAACAGAATAAAGGTTTCTAGGTGTTTATGACAAGTTGGTATTTCTTTTTATGGCTGTACTTACAATCATTTTCTGTATTTTTCAACTGTTATTAGAAGTATGTTTTCAAAATCAAGTTGCATTATAATTCTCACTTAAGCAAAAGCTATTTATGCAGTAGAGTATTGTTTAATATGCAATAACAAAATTATAAACAAAAACTATTCTCAAAAAAATAAACATTTAATAGAAGGAACCACAAAGTTCAACATTGATCATCTTCATGCTTCACCACCACCTGATCTGTTTGGATGGGCAGAGAAGGAAAGGGGCAAAAAAGCTGTTTATGAGATGGCTGGGCAACACGGGGATGAAAATGACCAATGGGAACTTGATGTAAAACCACTTATTAGCTCCACCAAGTGGTTGCAAGTGCATGGTTTGCAAAGAAATCGATTGACAATGAAGCAGATTTTGTCACAAATTGGATTTAAGCACAATGAAAGTATGTGTACAAAACTATTTAATAGTTTTAAAAACTTTAGTAAATGATATTATCTGTGTGAAGGTTATGTTGACTCTATGAAGAAACCTGTAGGATCGTATTATGGAAATGGTTTGTTTCAACAATTTCGACGAAAAGATGGACAACTTTACAATGTATGTCATAATTTACAAATGACATTTAGTATTTTTTGCAGGATCTTTCTCTCCAATAGTAGGCATCCTATATCAATGAATAACTGCATTTTTCAGAAATAGTTATTTCAAAGCAGCAGCACACACACACACATATATATATATATATATATTTCACCCTTTTTTAGTCTCTCTGCAAAAAATAAGTGCAACAGGTGTACTCAAATGGTTGGTGTTTTGGTTTTGTAGATCACAGTGGGGCGGGAGAAGCTGAAGCAAATTGAAGAAAGCTTAATGCGATCTTCACATGTTTTTAAAAGAAGGCTTCAATGGTTAAGCACTGGAAGTAGAAGAATTTTCAGTGTTATCCAGGTATTACTTCATTTATCAACAAATTCTTTGCTGCAATATGCTTAAGTAATGCTATTGCTAACTACTGTTCCTTTTCTTGTTACAGGAACATTGTGTCTGCTTGGTTCTTGATGTTTCCACGATGTCGCAAACACAGTTTGATTTATACAGAGAATCTCTTTGCGAGGTCATAAGGGATCAGATCTCACAACTAGCAAAGTTCAATATGATCAAGTAATAGCTATGTTTATTTAAACAATAATTTTTATAAATTTCCCCAAAAGTAAAAACAGTTGTTGAGAAGTTAGGGCTGAACTCTACCATACTTTGGTATGTGCTAATTTATCAACTGTTGGAATTGAAAGCTGCGTTTCAAATGGCTCTGTAATGTTTCTTGTTAAGAGCCCAAGCTGACATGGTAATGTGGCAGGAACAAGCAGTGCCAGTTACTGAGGTTACAATCAAAAGTGCCTTAGAATGGGTGCAAAAACTTGACAGAATGGCTGAAAATTCACGAACAGCATCAATGGAAGCTATCTTGAGAGCCATGGAAGATGAAACAGTTAGTATTCGTTTAAGCTGTCTAAATGGCAAAATTTAGGATTCTGTTGGTAGTATCTTGGTTTGTTTTCCTAAATGGCTTTAATAAGGGATAGCAATGCCGTGGCCTGCATTAAGTTTGGCGGGCCTCAAATAATACTTTAACTGGTTGTTGAATATTATATAAGTTGGATCATACAAATTTTCCTTGAAGCTTGTCATTCTTCAAAATTGTAAGCCCTCTATAAAACTTGGTAACTGCTAGATTAATTAATAAAATAAGGTATTAATTGATTTGGAAAATTAAATTTTTTTTATGGATTTATCCATTTTGAAGAAAATTCTGCTCAATCAACTATTTGGCTCTTCATTTAGAAAATTTGTGTTGTTAAACATATCACCTGATCTGTTTTTAAAGTAATGGTAATCATTGTTTAAGAGTTAGATACTGTTTTTTTTTACTGGAAAGTGCTGTACTTAACTTGTCCTTCTATCATATTGTTAGCTGGAAGCAGTGTATCTTTTTGCTGAGGGAGATGGGAATGATTCAACTAAGGAACTAATTAGACAGAAAGTTTCTACTGCGCCTCATCCTTTACATACTGTTTCATTTAATGCTGCAAAAGCATCAACCATTAAATTCCTCAAAGAAATTGCTGCAACAAGTGGTGGAAGGTTTGTGGTTTTGTGCAGTTTTATTTTTGTTACCTTGGTTTTCAATCGGCTTCAGATTTTACAAATAATTATGTGGTACTGTTTCAAATACGTTACTTGCACATGTATTAATTTTTTGTTTTATAGATACTAATATGTATTGACATTTTTTGTGCACAATTACAAATTATTGAGAACAATCCTAATCAATAGTAGATTGTAAACATTTTACTTTTTGTGTCAAAATCACAAATATATACTCTCTTATACAGGTTTTTAAGTAATATTTATAAAAGATAATCAACACTACATTGTATATAATTGTTGGTGCTTTCATGGTCACTAAGTGGTTGCAGTATGTATAAAAAAATTGATTTTCAACATCACGGAATTAACCAGGAGTATTATCTTTGCTGTGTGTACCTAATCCTAACCAAGCTCAAACATGTACTTTTGAATCTCAAGGTTCCATGCCTTTGTTGTGAAAAATATTTATGAGGAAGACTCTGAAGCACTTCCCAGCAATGCAGCCCCACCTGGTGGTGACGCATCTCGTATTTCTGTTCGATTGTCACAAAAACCTAAGGGTGGGATCCCAGCTGGTGCTGGAGTGAGAGAAGATGTATTTGATGTGTGGCTTCAACTTGAAGAGTGTCGAAATAATTTTGTGCAAATCCAATCGCTTTTGACTGAGATTCCTGATCCGAAAACAGAAACTGGTAAATTAGGAAGTTAAGGCATTTAAATCAAATGAAAATAAGCCCAAGGTTCTCAACAAAATTTACTGATCAATAATTACAAATTTTTTGGCATTGAAAAGGTTCTTGCATTTTCAGTATGTTTTACAGTTATGTAACACTTCAGATGGCTTAATGATGAAAATAAAATCCCAAATAGAAAAAAGCAGCATGTTATATTTTTGAAACATTTCGGCAAATGCCATCATCAGTGATCTATTTCGGCTGTTATTTTTATCATTAAATTTATCAACAGATCCACATGTAGTGTTACTTTAGAGGGCATTTAAGTTAAACAAAGTCCCTGACTTTAATATTTACCCTGTTTAATACATTTTTCTTCCAGCCATTATTGATCGTCCGAAAATACCTCCCAATTCTCGTCAAGAACAGTACATGAGTTCTCGTGAATGGCTGAAGCGTCATGGGCTTGAATCTCGTGGGGTCACTGCTTTCCAAGCTCTAGCTGGGTGCTCTTTTCGGCATGTGGATGGGGTTGTAGATTTAAAGGGAAAACCAAATGCTTGTGCTACATCATCTGATGCTGTAAGTATTCTGGTACTGCTAGTTTCTATGGAGGAATAATTAGGGCAATGCTAAATATATAAAACAAACTATTATAACTATTAATTCAAATACAATGCTTTAAATTGCGTAAACAGACTATGTTACGCAGCTAGTAGTTATTTTAAAATCTTTATCATGGAAACAGTTTTTGTGATTAACTGCAAAACAAAATTAGCAAAATTTGAGAGTATAAGATTTGGAGCTAGTTTTATTTCAGAAATGTATTTAATTATTGCTTGTTGTGAAAGTATGGGTTAAATGTAAAAGGCTATAAGCAGGATTAGTGGCAGTTAAATTTAATGAAACAGTGACAAGAATCACTTGTATACGACTCTGAGTCAAACATGATTTAATAAACTTTTATTTTTAGCAAAATGTTCGAAAACTAGTGAATGCCAAGTATTGTGATCAATTTGCCCATACAAAGTGGAAAGATGGAACCATTGTTCATGTTCACATAACTGCTGAACAACATCGAACATATGAGAAAAAGATGAAAACAACCTTAGATGCAATACAACAAAGGTAGTATTTTTATACCTTATTATCCTGAATAGTTTTTTAGTTGATACAGACTGAGTATTTATACATAGCAAATCATTTATTTGTTGTTTTCAAGTGCGGTTCTGCAAAATGTTTTTTCAACCTTGGTACATAAATTCACTATTTTATTGTTTATCAGAATCTGTTTTGGAAAGTTTTAAACACAAGCATTTGTTTATACCTTGTAAATTTTAGGGTTGATTGGCTGCAACAAGGAAGTCGTGAAGTTTTTGGGACAATCCTTGAAGAACAGGTGTACATCTTAATTGACACCTCAGAATCAATGAAGGGAAAGCTGGCTATGCTAAAGGAGAAAGTCTTTCAACTTATGCAGGTAAAAAAAAAACAATTCAACTTTATAAAACAGGGTGGGAGTGTATCAGGTTTACTTTTACACACCAGCCATCTCAATTTACTATTAAAACACAGATGTTGAAAAAATATATTTTATGTGATGCATTTTTTATGTGTTTGCAATAATGCTATAACAGAGTATCACAGTATTTATCAAATTGTACCAATCAGTAACATATTTTGAACAAATATTTACACTTTTTGCAATTAACATTTTGTAACAATTTTGCAGGAGCAACTTAGACACAAAAGCAAATTTAACTTTGTCAAGTTTGACACCAAAGCTGTCGCTTGGAAAGACAGAGCTGTGGATGTAACTGAACAAAATTTGTTGAATGCTTGGAACTGGGTGAAAGGTTAGACTGCTGCAAATAATATTTAGTTGCAAATTTTAGGTTCAGAAAAAAAGGTTCCTTTTAAAGTTTTTTTTTGTTTTTCGTTGATAAGTCACATAAAGTGAGCCTAATAAACCAATAAAAAATCCTCAATTTAGCCTCCTTGTAGCTGGATTTAGTATAATTTAGGGTTATGGTTACTCATTTTTTATTGCATTTAGATATTGGTGTTGGAGGAAGTACAAACACACTTGCAGCTTTAAGAATTGCATTGTCTGATCCTTACACACATGCTATTTACCTCCTAACTGATGGACGACCAGATCAGGTGATGGCAATAATGGTACCTGTAATATTTTTGAAACTCAGCAAGACACTGGTTCGATTTTTACGCAATAAGTTTCAGAAAATCTATTTTTTTGTGTCACAATATTTCTAGACAGTATGTAAATGTAGAATTTTCAATTAACATTATATTGCAATCAATTTAGTCCCAACAAATGTTTTGGATGCTACTACAAGTAAGTTTGCATGAAATGTCAACATTTGCATGTCATGTAGGACATACAATTCATTTTGTATTGTATACATGTAGTTAAATGTTATGAACATAATAGATTTAAAACATATTTGCACCCCATGAATAAAATTTTGATTAACTCTTTATCTACATTGCATCTGTATATGCTAAAAATTAGTTTGTTACTGCTGATTGGTACTACTATCATTTAGGTATATTAATTATACAGTATAACATACATTTTACATCATTTAACCATAATATAATTCCATCAATCATTACAGCATGTGCTTACATTTTTTTATTAATTTTAACATATGCTCTTATGCAGTGGTCTTCAACCTGTGGGTCGCGACCCCAAGTGGGGTCACCTAAACTTTGTCTGGGGTCGCTATAAATTAAATTTATTGGTGTTTAAATTTACTACAAAAAATTATACGTTTTTGTTCTAGTTTGCAACTTTGCTCATATTTTGCAGTGCAGCTAGGTACCTCGTGTCATAATCTAATCATTGTGAGGCAATAATCTATATGAAACAAAAGTTGTCCAATCCATGTTACTTGATAGAGCCCCATGAATGACATATTGTGTCCGAAATAATACAGCGGGTCTGTGGAAAATACATAAATTTACTGATTTCTGCAAACTGGTGAGCTTTAATGTGAATTAGATTGGACAAATTCAATAAAACTTTTCAGTTCTAACATTTGAGCATAATAATACTGCTGAATACTAATATTTAAACTCTACTTGAAAATTAAGTGGGCGTATTTGCATTTTAAAGTTTCGACATTACTTGAAACATTTTTCTTCCTGTCAGAAAAAATTGGGGTCACATGAAAATGCTGATTTCATTTTCTTTTAAATTGGGGTCGCTTTCAAAAAAAGTTTGAAGACCACTGCTCTAATCTCTAGACATCTGTGTACATATGCTTGCTGCTATGCTTGATTTGTTGTACATACAAGTAAACTCAAAATTTAAAAGATTTAATTTGTTGCATTTTTAGTATTCTGCTAGATGATGTGTAACTGTACTTACTTTGCAACTCCAAAGTGATCTTTGTGATTTTGGTATGTTGGTAAAGTTTGTTTAAAAATTTAACATGAAATATGTGATTGTCAGAATCCAAAATCAGTTTTGGCCCAAGTCCAGCTACAACATCCTGTGCCAATACACACCATAGCTTTCAACTGCAACGATATGGAAGCCAATAAATTTCTCCACCAGCTTTCTGCGGACACTGGAGGCCGCTATCACAACTTTTCTAGTGATGAAGGTCTACCAGAAGCACCTCCACCATTTGAGGTAAAATGCATTAAACCAAAAAGTTTTTTTGAAGATATGTTCTGTGTATTTAAATGTTTGCAAACGAATTATAAATGAATTTGTAAGTGCATCTGTTGTTTGTTAAAGATTTGTTTCACATAGTGGGTTTCTTTTTCTACATTGGTGTGAATTTATGTTGTTGTTGACATGCTTAGTGTTTCTACTCTTTCAGAGTGAGGATGTTTCACTGCTGAAAAAGGAACTAGAGCATGGAAAAAGAGACCTGGAAAAGATTTCAAAGCTTCGTGCACGTTGTGTCATGCTGGATTGGTACCACAACAAGCAACATAAGGTACATCAAAAGAACATTAGAGTATGCACTATTGAATACTGTGCTAATGTTATGTATTTTGTTCACTATGCATGTAGGCATTGCGGCATTCACAAACATCTCCAACTGAAATTGTTGCAAGGAGACCACATAGTGTAAATGGCAGGCGACACAACAATGATGATAGGTGACCGCTAGTTGCAGAAACTAATCTGACATTCAACAGCTTTTAAGTTTTTTAATACACCTTTGATTGGCACTTTTATGGTGTTTCAATTATATCTATTAATAAATTAAAAATGTTAAAAATGTAAAATTGTAAATTGTAAGAGATAGTAGTAATATTCAATGCCCCTCTATTTTTAAGTATATTATCTTCTCTGTTTTTCTCAGTGATGATTCTAATGCTCCAAGAAGACCCCATACAACACAAGGTTATTACAGACATCCATCGCCACCCAAAAGCCCATCACCCCAGCTTGCAATAGCACACAAAAACCATAGAGGCAATGCCGGTGTTAACGATAGATTAATGTCAAGGAGAAAAAAGAAACGCCCTAGCACTGGTTAGTGACAATGTTTTCCAAACAATCTTGTTTGGATAAGTTTGGGTGTAAACTATTTGTATTTGTTTTTTCCTATTTTTAATTAAATGAGATTGAAATCAAAACCATTTATCATTTTATACAGCATAAAAAAACAGATGTATTGTTATGCACAAAGTATTTTACTCAAAACATCTAAAGTTGTTACAAGTATTGTTTGTAAGAAGTATACTTGATAATCATCATATTATCCTGATTTTTTAGCGGTACACAGGGCAGGCCACACACGCACAAGTATTTTGCGACTAGCTTCATCAGGTAATGGGGAATTAAATGGCTGGATGCTGCCTGAAACTAAGGAATTCATGGAACAACAAATTAACAAATCAATGGAAGCATATCAAGGTTTGTGTTAAAATTTGTAAACTTCTTAAACTAAGTTATGATCTGCCTATTGTTGTTTTTTAACATATTCATAATAACAGTCAATATGTTTCTGGTTTAGATATCATGAGATCTGTAGTGGAAAAGAAAAAGAAACCTGTGAAAAGAAAGAAGGAAATTGTAAAGTGGGTTAACTTTAGTTTTACAATGTTTACACATTTTATCATACAATATTTTTGCCTCATATGGCCTTTTCTACTTTATTCTTAACACAATGTTGTAAATAACTGTAAAATTGTTTACTGTTTGACAGTGATTTAAATGTATTTTGCAGTGTATTGGATATTCCTAACTCAGTTTGGTTAAAAAAGCATGGATTGGTTGCTCGAAAACTGACAGTGATGGATGTTCTTACACCAACTGTTGTGAAGGTTACACCAAAATATGTTCCTGTACTCAACACTCATGTTGTATCCAAAGTATTTAATGATGTAAGTTTGGTTACATGTTTTTATCTTCTTCGTGTAAAACATGCCAATATCCTGTACAAACCATTATTGTCTAAACAAGGTTTTGGAATGTTGTATAATGTTTTACAATCAGGTACATTTTGACTAGAGATATCATATTAATTCTTAACTTCTTGCTTGGTTTAATGGATCATTCACTCATTTAGCGGGTGTTTTTATTAATGGTGCTTAACAGTTAAGTGTACACATGCAAAAAATGTCATTTATTTGTTTTATGTGTGTTTAGGTTCTCCCAATTGCTCATGTTTCTCCACGGAGTCGACATGAAGTTCGATTGGTTAACCCTGCAGCAGTTGATCTTCCTGCATATGATGAGAAACTGAAAGCTGCCATCGCTGAATACAAACAACGACTTGATCTTATTGTGTGGAGAAATCTAACACAAGAAGAACGAGATAAGTAAGTGTTAGTTGATTTGTGTTATTCTCTATTAAATGAAATAAACAGAAAGTTATTCACATTTGCATGAAGTAAATAGCTTAGAAAACGTGTTTTGATGTGCTTTTTAAGGTTCTTTGTTATTCTGACACATAAAACAATGCATGAAGTTTGAGTTATTTAAATATGGTCCTGTGTAACTAATTTTTTCCTCTTGTGCACCCTTCAAAACTTTTGCTGTATTTTCATGCACTCTTGTGATTAATGTCACAGTTATTAAGCTTTTTAACTGGTTTACATATGTGTAATGCAAAGTTTCAACTACAAAATTCGAAGTAGCATGTTTTAAGAAAAAAATAATAAGCTGAAATGGTGGTACACATGTATACACAATGTAACTCTGCTACAAATTAATGCAACTCAAATATTTACAAACTAATGCGACTCAAATATATTTTATAACACAGGTTAAACAACACTGCAGTAGTATACATTCTAGTTCAAAATACATTTTCTGTTGTTAGGTTTGAAGATGGGCCAGTTTCTTACATAGACAATCAGGAAGCTATTCATCAAGCTATGGACAGATTAGGATGGCCAATAAATCAACATGAAATACAACTACTGCTTGATGAAGTCTACCTTGGTAAACCTGTCAAATAATTGTTATATGCAACTGATAACTAAAGTCATTCAGTGAAGTATTTCCGTATGTTTTGTTTTCAGGAGAAAGATATTTACAGCAATCACGAGATCTACAGAGAACAGCAAAGGATGTTGCCATGGGAAAAAAGAAAAACAAAGAAAAGGAACAAAGTAAAAGGGAAGAGTTGGAGGAAAAATCTGATTCTTCATCTTTATCAAGTGTATGTTAAAGTTGTTTTTTTCCAAATAACAGTCCTTTCTACAATTTTGGTTTTTGAGTTGGGCCGTTCTCACAGGATGTTTCTATTTCTTACTTACATGTATTGTGCAGGATCTTCCAGAAAAACAGCCAGAAACAAAGAAAAAAACATTTGTTCCAAAACGAAGCACAGGCTTAAACAAGGGCCAAAAAGTGATTGCAAGGTAATGCATAAATGTGCAGTAAACTGATTTTTATGCTTCTGTGTAATCTTAAAACAATTATTTTAACTTAAGTACCACATTAGAAATTCAAAACGAGTGGCGCTTAAGCCAACTATTCAAGAAAATTCTTATCTGTTTTGTGTAAATGATACTATAGACATTTTTATTTGCAGTTACTGTTATTGTGTCACAGGCACTGACTGTAATAGGAAATTAATAAACCAATTTTAAAACAAATCCATGTTTGTGCAGAGATGAAATTGATGGTTTTTACTATGATGCTGTTGTTTTGAAATGTACTGATGCCAGACATGCATTGATTCAGTACAACCATAATGGTGAAGAAATTGTTCCATCAAGATTTGTTCTCCCCAGCATAGGAGCAGTCTCATGTCCTCCACTAAAGGTTGGAATCTATGTACCACTTTGTAAACAAGTTACAACACTTTAGGGTATTATGGCATTAACACAAGGACAAACAGTTGCAAATTAAACAAAAAAACTATTTATTTAACTTATGTAATTTCCTAAAAACTATCATTCAGTTTTAATATTTCAAAATCTCTATGTGTGTTATTAAGGTAGGGGATTATGTATTGGCATACAGTGAAACAGAAGGAGATGTTCCTTGCTATGTTCCTGGTATGATCATTGGTACACCTAGAAATACACAGGTACATATAGTAAAGCTAAATGACATATTCGATATAGTTTAGTATGGTTGTTAGACAAGCATGTTCAAAGTGTGGCATTTTCCTTGACCATGCATGTAAACATGTGGCCACAGTTTTGAAGTTCTGTATTATAAATTTATACATTTTTGTTTATGGAACAGACTTATAGCATAGCTTGAAAACAGGAGAATAATATGGTCAAAAATCATTTTAAAAAACTGATTGTCTTTTAGATTCGCGACAAGTTTTTTACTGTCCTGAAATATGACAATAGAAAGTTGTCATTGCTACGCAAGCGAATGTACAAAATAAGTGAAACCCAATACAAGTTTGCTCTGCGGTATGTGAAAAATGCCCAACAAACTGATTATTCTGTGTGAGTATACTTGATATCTTTCTATTGGGTGTAAAACATTTAAAGAATAACAACAAAATATTGTTTTAGACCTAATGTTGATTTTATTCCTGAGCGGACAAAAAGTGTTGCTGAATCTTCTGACACCAGTGCTTCTTCTGCTGAAAGTTCATTATCTGAAGGTAGAACAAGCAAGATTTCTGCTTAAAATTTAGCAGTTTATAATCCTGGAATTTGGCGTTCTTTCATTTTTTAATTTTAACATATGGCTGGAACTTTTATCTGAGCAATTACATACATTTTTATGTTAATTTTATTCACTTCATTAAAATGGATGATACCACTATTTACGTAAAGATTTGACAGGCCAGTTACACAATCTAAAAAAATAAAAGAATTAATAATCAGCAATTATTTCAGACAATGAGTCACCAAAAAGAAGCAAGCGAAAACCTAAAATTGTCCAAGTTGTGATTCCTTCTTCAAGTTCTCCTACTGAGGAAAGTTCTTTTATGTCCTCGGACGAGGAATTAAAACGTAGACCTGTGACAAGAAGAGAGAAATCAAGACATACTCGTAGAAGATCTATCAGTTCTCTATCTTCCACTAGCACAACTGTAAGCAGTAAAAAGCTTTACTCAGGAATCACTAAAGATGATGTTGAGTCAATTAAGCAAAACCTTGACAAGTTGCAAGCACAGCTTATTGAAACGATGAAGGAACAGCTTGAGCAAAAGCAGGTATGTACAAAAATAGCTGTTTCAAGTCAACAACACCATATTAAAAAAATGTTTACCTAATTTAGTGTATGTTTGCTTTACTTGTTGTTACTATCTACAACTAATGTTTTCACTTGTAATGTTTTATTTTGCAGATTTTAAAACAGCAATCAGACGATTTGGAAAATGCCCAAAAGCAATTCAGAGAAATGGCCCAAAATGATGTAAGTTTTATTCATTTAGTTTCTTTACCCTGTAGTTGTTTGGTGAATTTTGCTTTTGGTGTTATGTCAAGCAAAGAATATGAAAGTATTCAGCAAGTTTAATTGATATACTGTTGTAGTTGTCAATAAGTGATAGTGTTAAGTTGGTGTTTTGTAAATTGTGTTTAATTTACAAAAAAATTGTTTTAGCATTCAAAACCAAATGCAGACCAGTCTGCCAACACTGACAAGTAAGAAATATATGTTTTACTAGGCTGTGTAAATGCTGTTTGTAGTTCTGTGACTGTTTTTACCCACAGTATAACATAGAAATTAAAAAATAATATAAATTTCAGATAGTGAATTGCTTCACAAATGTCTTACATAACACTTTGTTTGTTTTAGTAATGATTTAAAGGAATCCCCTGAAACTGATGTATTCAGTGCCACATCACATGATTCTAGTCAACCAATAACAACTCCTCTTACTGAAGTTACACCAACTGGTAGGAAATTGTTTTTCATTGTGTATATACTTCTTAGGAGATATATGTTTAAGGGATAATTTGACAAAAATAATATTTTAAAGTTGTCGTTTTTTAGGTAAGTAAAATTTCTTGAAGAATAAGAGCTTTTGTTCGGGCGATAACAATATATTTTTCTGTTAAAAGTTTGGAATACATATTGTATGCTTAATTTTTTTTTAAATAATGCAGCAATCACAACTTTTTTACAGGACACTCTTCTTTGAATGAGTCTCCCCAACAACCAATGTGTAAGTAGTTTTACAGATATAACTAAAAAAGTTTTTATATGTTGTAAAATTGTAACGAAGCAGCAAAAGAAAAAGAAGATAAAGTTGAAATGTCAGTTGATGAAAATACTCAGTCAGTAACTGTCACGAAAGGGAATGAAGGGATACATATATGTATGTTGTAGAAATATCAAAATAGGTAGTAGCGTCTTGATCTACATACCAAGTTCAACAAAATTGTTGTAGTTGTGGCATGTTATGGTAAAAATGTCAGCTGCATGTATGTTATGTTCATCTTAGAAAGATATTACAGAGCACATAGATATATTTTTTTTGTTTTTTCTTGTTGTAAAAACTCATTTGTTGCATGTAAGTACTTTAAGTGACATTTTTTATGACCAAAAAATAAATTAGAATGCTAGAGCAAATAGTTTGGTAAATCTTTTTGTGGAATTGTTGCTCAATCCAGTTATATTTAAACAATTTAGAGAAAATAAACTTTTGATTGTAGTCGTGTACCTCTGTAGGAACTTACAGGTAGTAGTTGAAAGTTATGTGGTTGATTCTATTTATCTGTTAAGTTCCTGTCAGTTTGTGACAAAACATGAATAATTTTATAGCACATTTTTTTGTTTACCATAAAGTAAAAGTGTTGTTGTTATACAGCTCGTGCACCTCCATCATTTATAGACAAAGACCAAGCTACTGTTCGTGATTTGGCAGAGAAGTTGAAACCTGGAGAAGAACTTTTGCATAGATGTCTTGATGATGGCTGGTATTACAGGTTAGATGTGTTTGAGTCAATGAATTTACCAAGCAACAAATTATAATCATGTTAAACTAAAGCTTAAAATCATTTTTTACCTAAATTTATGATTTAAAGCAGGGGCGGGCAACATACGGCCCGCGGGCTGGATCCGGCCCGCGACGAGATTTTGAGCAGCCCGCAGACAGTTTCTGGTCTTACATGATAATGTGGCCTGCGGCCACAGTCTGCCGCAATCCCCCACTACTTGCTTACTGCGTCAAATTATAGTTGTAACGGACAGGAACGCTCCCCAATAGCAAAAAACTTTCCCGCCATTGTTACCATTGCACCATACATCTATTGTTACGACATAACCGCCAACTTTGTGTGTGGCCTGCTTTCACGGTTTCCTTTGTTTCCACACATGTAGCCTAGTTAGTGTTTCAGCAATATCTAAGTCTGTGGTGTATGCATTAAATTTGCTGTCGTAAATAATTTTATGTTATATCAGTTAGATTGTTTGGACTGTATTGTAATTGTGACGTTGTTGATTGTATTTGGTTTAGGTGGTCAAAAATCCGTTTTAAATCACTGGATAAATACGCGATTAATGCATCGATTCGGGGATCCGGCCCGCCAAGTACCTCATTTTCCCATATCAGGCCCGCCGACTGGAGAAGTTGCCCGCCCCTGATTTAAAGTCTATTTGACTTCCAAAGTGACCAAATGACACTTTTTTTACATTACACTGCACCTTAAAAACTTTGGGTAGGGTAATAATGTGACACAATCCAAGCCAGGACCGCATGAAACTGGAATAACTGTTGTAGCGGCAACATGCAACATTTTTTGGAAATATCATTAAGCAAAAAAAACAAAACATTAAACACAAGTCGTAGAAATTAAGTTTAAGGAGAAATGCTGACTATCAACAATGCTGATTAGTGACATATTCACATCAGAAACTCATCTATTGTTTTAAACAGTATGACAAAGCTTGGATTGCTACAGCAATAATATCATACTTCATAGTATTAGTGATAAATCAAATGTATTTGATCATTTTCCAGACCACATTTACAGGAGCTGTGTATCGTGTAGGCTTCATCTGGTCCAACAACATTATAAACTTAAGTCTGCTAAAAATTCCATTGTTAACAATGCATGATGATATTTTTTTGTCTTATTTATTTTTGAAGGGGTACAGTGAGGCAAAGTTATCCGGATGATAGTTATGACATTTCCGACAACAATGAATTTGTACAAAAAACCTACCGAGAAGATATTATCACAGATAATGATGATGCTAGTAATGTTTTAGAGGTAAATTGAAATTGGATTTTTGTGAAAGCATAAAAATGATCTTTTGTAACATGCAAAAAGGTAAAGATATGCTAGAATCAATGAAATTAGGTTTATTGTGAAAAGCCAAGCAAAACCAGTTTGAAATGAAAACTAGTTTGAGGTTGTTGTTTTTAATGTCAAAAATAGCCTACTGCCTTTGGTTGGCATGTAATAAAATTTACCCATTAAAGAAATTCATCATTTATTGTTCTGTACAATGAAAATTATACATAAGACATGATTATTTCCATTTTATGAGTCAACTTGAATTCTCTCTTTTGGTAGGATGGCGACTATGTTGTTGCTCTGCATCCTGATTACCCCAACAGTTATGCTCCAGCAACTGTGAAAAACTGTTTGGCTGAAAATTGGTACAACGTCAAGTTTTATGACAACTCCTCCACAAACGTTGCCAGAGATGAGGTAAAAAGTGAATCACATGTTTCTGAGTGGAATTTACTAACATGGTGTTTTGTTCAGATTTATAAGCTGCACAGCAGAAAATTTGCCAAGGATGTTGCTTACATCAACAAGTGTGAAAATAGATGGGTAGGAGAGGCTGTGGTTGCCAGGAGTGATCAAGACGGACAATATCATTTAGGTGTATATGAATTATATTTCTATATTTCTATTGTGTTTTTAAAATCAGAGAGTCAAATTGCTTGTCATATGGGTTCAGGTTCAGGTTCGGGTTCACTTTCTTTTGTTTTAGGGGTTTGGGTTTTGTTCCGGTTCGAGCAAATTAACTGGTCCGACCTGGTTTGCGGATTTTAATCCTATATAAATTCCCTTTAGTTTAATTTTAATTCTACTTATCATCAACATGGTCTTGTAAACTTCAAAATAATATTGATTTTTGACAAATTCGTTATTTTTTACTTCCGGTTCGACTCCCAGGCTAAAACAGCATTTCCCCCCCAAAAAAAATAGCATGTTTAAATCCAGAACCCTTGGAGCGTATAATGCTTTAAACGTTTGTTGAAATAATTTCTTTCTGGTAGTTTGGAGACTGTGTTTATTTTTTTTAATTTCATTTAACTAAAACCTTTTTAACTTTTGCAGCTTCGTGTGTGAAGAGAGTAGGAAATGGTCACCAGTATGCCCTCCAGTGGGCAGATGGTAGTAGTGGTGTACAAAACCTGTCATGTATGTTTGGAGCTGCTTCCAAACAAAGAAAGATTAAACTTGGTAATTACTGAACAAACATTAACTTGTATTACTGTTATAAATGCATTTGTAATTTAATGATAGAGAAATTGTCTGAAAATTGTAATTTCCTATTTCATTTAGGACTAAACAATGTTTCAGGCAAAACTTGTCTACGCCGATGTGCAAAGTAATTCAATTATACAATCAAATACCACACGCAAAGTAGTTTAAAAGTCTTATTGCTAACAACAACTAAATAAACAATGAACTTTTTTCTCACATCTCATATTTGTTTAATATATTTTCCTAATGTGACAAAAATAAAAAAGAACTTGTCATTATCAAGTGAATTTTGTGCAGGAGATTATGTTCTTGCTATTGCTGATCGTGAGAATCTTGTGTATTTACCGGGCAGAGTCGCTTCCAGCAATGGAAACAGATTAACCGTCGTATTTTGTAATAGATCAAGGTAATTGTGCCATAAATTATTTAAGATGTTATAAAAGTTTCATTTCATTGCAAGGAGACAAAATGGCTGCAATGTTGTATAAGGCATGTTAAAATTTGTTTGAAATTTTTTTGTTGTCGTATACATTTTTGTGGTTATTATGGGTCCCCTTCCCTGAAGGGGACACATATTGTTTTTGTCCCTATTTTTTTTTCTTTTTTCTGTCTAACGCTGGCTTGTGAGACGTGTTTGGTCAAGAAAGAGTGCTCCAAATTTATTCAAATTTACAGAGATGTTAGTTATTAATCCAAATTTGATCCTCCTGAAGTTTGACCCCGATTGACCCAGCGGTTCACCCACAGGCCCCCAAAACGTAAAATTTTTGAAACGGCTGTACTGACTAAAGTCCAGCATCTTGGAGTTTCATGCTTTGTTGTTTGGTGCAATGTAAAGTTTTTTAAAGAATTTTGTGTCTTTTTTTCGGATTCACCCATTTTTTACCTTTTAAACCCCGAAATAAACGGTTTTAGTTTTAAGGCAGAAATACATGCCCTATGGTGCAGAAAAATTTGAAAAAGTTAAAAATTGTTTAAGCAGGATATTCGTTTAGTATTTAAAATTATGCCAGTTACCTTTACAACCCACAATATGTGTACGCTATCAGTCAGATATAAGTCCCAAGGGAGGAATTCACTGGTTTACGATTAAGGCGGCAGAGCGGGAGTGCTCAGCTTGACGTCTGGACAGACGTTTTACGAGACAGTAGTTTCGGTGATTAGTAATCAGCTGTTTTTTTGTGGAGCAATGCTGTGTCGTTTTATTGAGTTATCACGCGCATTTTCAGTTTTGGCGAAGGTTTTACACCTAAGACGTAATTCGAACTCGATAAACGTACTTCGGTTTCCTTTATGTCAGGCAAAACATCGTTGATCAACATAAATATGAAATTTAATAAACAACTTTTTCGAACGCCGCGATAAATGGTCTTTAAATTCTCGTTGTCAGCTTGGCCGTCTCATAACCATGGGTCACTAAAGGTCAACTTGTAGGCATTACAACACCGTTACGAATTTTTCGTCATAATGTATCTTCTTTATTTTTGACAAATCAATTCAAGAATCAGTACTTAAGTCATGTATAAATTAGGTCGAACGGTATTGTTGAACACTAAGGACTGCATGCTAAAACAGTGTCAAAAGGTCATTAAACGGTCGTTTTTGCGAAACAAAGTTAAGTGAAAAACAAGTTGTTATGTATACCTTTGTAGCAAACGACTTTTTTTATATAGTGTCTAATACAACAGTTAAGGCTTTCTAGGAAAATTTGTGTTTAAAAACTGAACTTGAACCACAATATCAAGGTCAAAGCAAGAGATTAAATTGAATGTATTTTCCCCGTTCTTTTTTGACCGATTTTTTGTAATTACATGACAATAATGATGCTAAAAGAATATGGAAAAGAACTTTTAAAGTTAAGTTTGTGCTTTGTCCTTAAGAATATAAAAATATCCGTCACATATATGTCCTTAAGAATATAAAAATAAACGCCACATATAGGTTTACCGTAAATCCGCATAAACACGCATGTGGGGACCCATTCGTTTTTGCTTGCAAAAACAATCATGTATGTAGATAAAATTGTGTACAGTGTAGTAAATTGGTAAATATCGTATAGAATATATAAAATGAAAGTATATCAGAAAGCCACTTTTCTAGTTACTACTATAGGTTTTGAGCTTGTGCAGAAAAATATTTTTTCGGAATAGCATATCAATTACATGATTTGACACATTTTTGCCCTTGTTTAGACTAAACCAAATCAACACAACACAGTGTTTCTGGATTTCAAAGGAATACCACGACCTAGCTGTAGCTTTCTACAGAAGCAAACAGTTGAACAATTAAAAATGTTGTTGAATTACTGGTTTATTTTTTGTTTGTCATGTGAAATTCTGCTCTTGAACTTCTTCTGCCCTTGAACACAAGCTTCAGGTTGCACTTTAAATCTGTTTGTACTTTCACAAAAAATTTTGTACTTTTTTTAAGATGTGAGAATTGAGTGGAGACTTGTTTTTAAGTAGCAGCTGCTTAGGCTTGTAATGTACAGAATGTTGTCACTGTGTTATTTATGTCACTGTCATTTACATCATGTTCTTACAAGATTGTGTCACAAAGTTTTGGGTTGTTGTATTATAACTCTCAGGAGGCACAAATTGGAATTTTTATGTATAATTAGAGATTTTGCACTATTTGTCATTTTGTATTACTGCTCTAGCCTACAAACAGGCAGTTTAAATTTACATTTTCATTTTTAAGTTGTAAAATGCAAAAAAAGTGTTTTAAAACTTAGTTTACAATGTATCTAATTGCCTTAATGGATATTTCTCATTTAAATGAAATTTGTGTATCTTTAATTTTACAACATGCCTGTATTTGATGTAGAAGCAATAAATCTTAATAACTGAACAATTTTCGATTTGAAATTCATTACATGCTCATTAAAGATGCTAATGTGTATGACTAACCGTTTGGTTTGGTTTGATACATATGTCCAGCGTAATTCCAGGAACCTTTACTGAATATATATGACCCTTTCTACTCTTACCATTTACCTTACCTGTAGCATGTAAGAATTGTATGGGAAGGTTCAAGAGGTATGTAACAAGATACTTGTGTATTATTTGTACACAAAACAAGGGATTGTATTTAAAGCCACCAGTTGTTAAGTCACTGTTGGACTGTAGCTCAATCACAGCCCATGAATTGCTTTTGGCAGTAGTGGAATATGTTAAGCTGTATTTGATTGAAACAGTCACAAAGAGTGTAACAATAGCTAAAAAGTTCTGTGTTTTTATTTGCCTGAGCTTGTTTGCTGTTCAAATTGTGAGAGGATAACAGAATTTTTCTGGTGTACAACAATTTATCAACTGCATGACAATGAAAAAAAGACAAAGGCGGCATATAAAAAAGTATGCTAAACTAGTAGCAAACATGGTAGAGTCACAGGTTTGACAAGCAGGGCAGAACAATGCATTATAATGTTTGCATATGTTCAACAATGTCTCATAGTTTGTACATAATGATCAAAAACAACGTTTCAAAACAGAACTTTATCCAATTACTTTAATAGTGTAAACGGTACAAGAAATTACCTAAACTATATTTAAATGTTTGAAAACCATGTTTACATTTAATTAAATGTGTGTTTTAAAAATTGGGCTGAAAATGGTAAGATAATAAGGGCCTTGCTTTTTTTTCTCAAACAAACTTTCGTATACAGTTCATTGGATACTCCTTCATCAATTTGGCTGAAGAAAAATGGTTTGAATGCAAGAAAGCTAACAATCATGCAAATTTTAAACCCAACTATGCTCAAAATTCAACCTAATTTTATTCCAATGCTTACAAGTGATGCAGTTGTCCAGGTAATGCTAATGTAAGATTTGTTGTTTCACTTTTTAAATGTGCTGTTTTTATCAAGGTGTTATTAAATTCTCCATCAACACACAAGTATCCATTTCAAGTGTTCAATCTTGCCAATGTTGATTTAAAATCATATGAGGAAAAACTGCAGTCATCAATTGCAGAGTACAAACAAAGGCTTGACATGATTGTATGGAGAAACTTGACTCAAGAGGACAGAGACAAGTAACAAATTTAAACTGTTAAACATATTTTACCCCTACAAGTTTGAAAAAATTGGTTTGTGGAATAAAATAATTTAATCAAGAAAAACAGAATCTGTTTGCAGAAGTTGTTTGTAACTGAAATGAAGTAACATTACATAGGGAATAAATTCACAGCTTAGGCTTACTCAAAAACTTGATACAGATTTAAAGAAAGTCCAGCTTGTTACCTGACTAACCAGAACTCACTTAATCAAGCTTTGGACAGACGCGGTTGGCCAGTTTCACCAAATCAGTTACAATTAATGATTGATGAAATCTTTAGAGGTATGTACGCTTCTAAAACATAATTTAGGTTTTATATAATACATTTTTAGTCTGTTCATTTCCATTTTAAATTTTTTTTATACAGGGCAATTGTATTTAAAGCAGTGCCGTGAAATACAAAAGCCTATGCAAAAAGTGAGTAGTACTTTTTTTGGAATTTGGAATACGTATTGCAATATTAAACACATTGTATAAACAGATAAATAACTTTATTACACATTTTGCAACCAGTATAAAAAAATCTTCTGCTATGTAAGTTATGTACATGTTATTTGACATATTTAGAGAAGTTTTATCATCTGGAAACATTGTGACTTATGACAATTATTAAAGAAAAGATATTGTAACAAATTTTTAATAAAATTATGGTTGTTACATTCTTTCCAGACCTTTGTTGATCTGAATCAAATTTTAAGTCCATACAAAGTGGAAAAGAAAGTAAAACTTGGAGTAATTGCAAGGTACAGTAGTTGCAATTTTACTCATCACAGAAAAATATATTTATTGACTAACTTTTGTGTTACAGAGATAATTCAAATGGATTTTACTATGATGGTGAGGTTGAAGGCAGAGGTGGGAAGGATAAATACGCAATTGTGCTTGAGACTGGAAAGCATATACAGGTTTTGCAAAAACACTGTTATCTTCAAGAAGATGTTGGTTCTGCTGTGTTAAAGGTGGAAATATTTTACTGTTAAATAAAATACTCACAAATGTATTTTTTATGATTATTTTTAAAGTTCAGTTTACAATTACTTTTTATAATTAATGTTTTTGTACTGTGTTCACATTAGCTGTGTAAAAGTGGTGAATAGCCTGTTTGGTAAAACATTTGCTGGTTTCTCCAATATTTCTTCATTTAGTTTTCATATTTTCAGATTGGAGATTATGTTCTAGCATATCAAAAAAACATGCAGTGTTACTTACCTGGAATGATTATTGGGGTTCCTAGAGTTAGAAAAGTAAGTTATTTGTTATTTCATTGTTTTACATGTTGCCCAGTTTGGATTTCAGAATTACCAGGTTCACTTTGGAATACATCTTCAAGGGTTGCATTCTAAGGTGAATTAACATCTTATTTCTTCATTCAATTTTAGCTGGTGGATGCTCTATACTGTGTGTTGCTGTTCAATCAATTAAAAGTTTTTGTTGAAAGAGATGATTTGGTTGAAGTGGATGATGAAACTTATGAGGAAACTGTGGAATTTATCAGAAGCGTGCAGTAAATATAACTTATTGATCATAAATAATTAACAATGGACAAATGCTTTGAATTATATGTATTGGCAATTTGCTGTGTGTTGCAGAAGGAACACATCACTTAGCATTGAAAAAATAGTAAAAAAATATATAAAGTAAATTCAGAGTAGAATACTTTCACATAGACATCTGCATATTTTGTGGCAATAAATTGGTCAAAAAACCTTGAACCCATCACCAAAATTATGATTGCTTAAATTTGGTCTACAATCTATATTGTGTGAGTAACTTTTATTTACAAAATATTAGATTACTTATGACGTTTACCAAGTACACGGAATAGTTTACAGGTAATGTAGGTGTTTAATCCTTTATTTTTAGACCCGACTACAGTGTTGAATCAGATGATACTAGTCCCCATGAATCAGTATTGGAGGAAGGTAGGAAAACACTTTTCCAGTTTTTGAAACACAACAAACAAAAAGTATTTAAAACTGCTTTTTTACATGCAGAAATACCAAAGCATGATGACACAAAAGTAATGGATGTGTTATTTTCTGATGTTCTGAAGCAAAGAAAACATACAAAAAAGAAAACATTAAAGAAAACAAAACTGACACCCAAACAAGGAAATATGTTGATTACAAAAGGTGATGTACGGCAAATTCAACAAAAAATTGAAATGGTTGAAAAGCAAATGGAGGAGACCGCACAGGAAATGGGTTTGCAGAAGAAGGTAGTTACCACAATGTCAACTATTAAGGTTTATAAAAGCATTGCCCCAATAAAAGGTAACACCTAGTGTAGTTTAGATTCTTTTAAATTTGTAACATTTTAGTTTAAAGCTCAGTTAGTTCCTGCTTTAAAACACTTAACTGAAATACTGGCGAAGATATTTACAGCTGACAGTTTAATGTAAACATCTTCCTTTGACAAGCAATAACACTGGGTAAGGTGGTATTTAACCAGGGAATTAGATCCCTTTAAATAGCCAATTTTGTTTTTGTGTCCCTTTTGGAGACCAATCGTACATGGAAATAATAGACTGTTTTTTTGTGTTTTTAGGCCATAAAGCTGCAATCAACAATACTTTTGAATCTGATGGAGGAATTAAAAAATGCTAAATGAATTGGTTTGGGTTTTGCAGTAATTAACCCTTGCATACTGCAGCCTTTCAAAATAGAGCAGCGATTTAATGGTTGAGCCTACATATTTACCTAAGATTTAAAGAGATTATTTAAGACTGTGCCATTACAAGTTATCACCTTAAAAAGGATTTTATTGTGCTTTGCCTTCCTTTGTGTTTTCAGTAAAGTTGTGTGAAGGGACTTGCCTTTGTTTTCTTTGTGTTGTCTTTGTGGAACAATAGACAGACATTCTAGATCATGTGTGTGTGTGTGTGTGTTCAGGATTTCTGAACCTAGCTTGGAAGCCATAGTGGAAGAATGCAATAGGAATAAAAAGCAGTTTTACATGTTACACAGCTTTTGCACATATGTACTGGACTGCAATATTATGACAGTATACATATGTTATTGTCATCAGTTAAATTTCTAAAATGATTGAGTGTTTTGGTCAGCATCTTGTGTTAGTTTGTGATGCTGCTAAAGTTTGTAGAGGTCAAAAAGTCATTGCCAGGTAAATTTGTTTCTGCAAGTTACAAAAATGTCTGTGTGCTAAACATCTGGTAAAGTTTTGACAATCACAAATGCAAATATAAAAGTGCGACTGAGCTTAATTTCACAGTTATATAATAGCAATAAACTTGGAACTTTAGTTACCCGATTGTTTTACATCCTTAATAATGTACCTCAAATGCTTTAGAGATGACAGTGATGGACTTTACTACACTGGAACTGTGCGGAAATGTGTTGATTGTGACCATTCCCTAATAAAGTTCGCTTCTGGGGAAAAACTGCTTTCACGTAACAGATTTATTATCCCTGTTACGAATGATGGATACAAACAAAAGCTCAGGGTATTAAAAACATACTGAATTGAACATGACAATTTTAGGAAGTGTGTGACTAATTGAGTAAGCTTTTGAATTTTATTGCTAAATCTCAGAGGAAAAAATATACTGAAGTAAACTTAATGCATTTAACTAATTCAATGATTTTTACTCTTTACTTTTCTTCATTTAAAGTTATACTTTTTAGCTATTCCAATGTTGGTAATTGTTTTAAGTTTCTCTATAATAATGTATCTCTCAGTTACACTTGGTTATTATAATCATTGATGAATATTGATAGTTCGTCATTCTTTAAACATCTGCTACTTCAAAATTGTCAAATAAATTTCAAATTAAGTAAATCAAACAATTATAATAATATAGATAGGCACGGGCAGTTATCAAACAGGGGCTTGTCATAAATGTACACCTAATTATCAACAAAATTTTCAGCTCTTCCGGCAGTTTTTTACACCTAATTGTTTGTTTAATTAAGAACACAGAACTATAAATATTTTTAGGAAATTATCACTATACCACATAAAATGAATACAGACTTCTAATCATTTTCCAGACAGTTTTTTTCACTGTATTTAACTACCTTTTGTTAGATTTAAACATTGGTCTCAAGCAATATAAAATCAATACCACTGATTACCCCAAATTATTCCTGGGCATAATAATTAACGTAAAATTCTTATGTTTGTTGTCCGAAGCTTTAAAAATGTGCGCAAGCTTGAATAGGCATGTTGTAATTCTTTTTGGACTCTTTACGTCCCAAAAATGCTGCTAATTTGTTCAGTTAAGCATATTTTGTAGGTATAAGGTTTATTGCATTGGAAAAAAATAAGGTGTACTGCATTGGAAAAAAAACATTTGTTTTTGAAATAAGTTAACCAATTAATTATCCCCTCCTTCTAAACCGGAAAAATTGTTAAACGTTTGGTACATATGGAATCCCTAAGACCAGTAGTGGGATTTAAATTTTTGTAGCTAGTTCTGTTACAAAAAGTCCATTGACAGTAACCAGTAATGCTAACCGGTTCGCTGATCATAAAATTTTGTGAGACGGTTCTACAGAATCAGTGCAAACCGGCTGAATCCCACCACTGCCTAAGACCATATGACAGACCTCTTGGTAGTTGCAACTAATCTAAAGCTTTCCGTCTATAGACTGGAGATTATGTTTTGGCAAAATTTGAAACCAGTGACAGGTTTGATTGTTTTATTCCTGGTGTTATAACTGTCACACCAAAAAAGTCAAAGGTAAATATTCACCTTATATGTTGTGGTTTAATCGGGTGTTAAAATGCATGATCCTTTTTCAGTTTGAAAGCAATGAGTTTGAGGTCCAGAACTTTGAGGACAGTCAAATGCTTTTGCAACGGGACATGTTGTTCAGAATTGATCAGAGTCGCAATCCATTTATTTTAAAAATTACCAAGACTTCTGACCTGCAAAGCACAAGGTCAGTATCATTGAATAAAACAATCAAAAATTCGAGAATAACTGAGATGTTTGGACAAACATAACAACAGTCATAATTGACTGTTTAAATTTTACAAATTACACAACAGCATATAAACAAGTTTTTTTTTAAATTTGTTGCAGATCTAACAATAAGCTTCCTCAGCCCTATTCAGTTGATTCCTCTTCTGGGAGTAGTAAGTAGTGTTGTAATCCAAGACATATAACACATAAAACATTAACTTTTATAAATGTAGCTGATGAAGTAATTATGGTGCATAAAGTGAAACCTTCAAAAAAGGAATCAATCAAACCTGCACCAATTAGTGCAGACAAGGAAGATATACGGAAAATTAATGAAACATTACAGGCCATGAATGAGAAGATAATGTCATTAAGGCTGGAACATAACAATCAAAAACAGGTATAAAAGACAACAATTTTAACTCAATCTAGATTTTTGGATTTGACTGAATCATGATGTAACTTTGGTGTTAAGCTGCTGGAAAATCACACGAACAATTTACAAGTTACAACAAAGTTGATGGAAATGTGGAGAACTCCGATACCAGTAAGAATGTCATCATAAAATATGTATTAGTTTTACATACTTTTTTGTTGTTAGAGCCCTGTAACTAAACATGATGTTGGGACAAATACAACTCGAAGGTACCATGTTGTTTTGCATTATTTTACTAACTTACTAATCCAAGTTTTAACTATGCACACCCTTTTGTAATTCCCATTCACAAAATATTACCCACAATTATTGTTTGACTGTGATGCCAATTATGTTATAAAGCTACGAGTTTTTTTAAAAAAAATATGGCATATTACACTTGTGCAAACGTACAATATAAATCAGTCATGTTGTATGCTTAACAATGATTTAAAAAGGATGTTAAGCCCACCTGTGGTCAGGACTGTTGTAGCTCTCTGTGGTGATGATGGCTGGTACTACAGGTTAGTTCTGATTATGTTGATACTTAATAAAGCATTTTCTCAGACAACCTTTTTCAGGGGCATTGTGAAGCAAACACAACAGCATGGGAAACTGACGATTCAAGACTACTCAGGATTTCTACAAACAGCAAATGAAGATGATGTTATAGATGAGAAGGCTGATGCAAAAATTACCATTAAAGTAAGAGTTTTGCTTCAATAAATTCTTTGTCTAAAAGCGTTTTTGGCTTTCTATTTTTATGAACTTCAGTAACGCTCTTAAAGGCAGAAACCTTATGAATCACACCATGAGGGATATAGAGACCACTTTACCTAGCAAAATACTTTCCAGGAAAATGATCAAGTGATTGCCATGCATCCAATGTTTACAAACAGCTTTGCTCCAGCAACGGTAACATCACAACATGAAAACTCAACATATTCAGTCACATTTCATGACAACAGCAAAGCTGACTTGACAAGAAATGAGGTATCATGATTAATGGTTACGTTCAACATAACATTTTAGAAAACCGGCTGAAAACTGGCTGGCGCGCTTGACCCATATACAAAACCTGATCGGGATTCGTCACTCCCAGGGAGTGTCCTGGGTTCGAACCCCGTGAACGACAAAGGGCAATTTTCAGTTCTCGGACTGCCGCCTGATTGTCGATAAATACAATAAAAAAAGAAACGGTCTGGACTTCCAATACAAGAAAAAACATTTTTGTGCAGATGTATTGGCTAAAGTCAGGAAAATACCATCAGATTGTGGAATTTATTGACAAATGTTTGAAGCGATGGGTTGGGGAGACTGTGATTGCAAGATGTGACAATGATGGATGTTATTACATGTGTATGTGTACAAATGGTAAACACAGTTGGACAAACATGACAAGATGTTTTGTCATTTTTAGGTGCTTGCAGAGAAAAAGTTGGGACAGGTCAACTATATTCTCTTCAGTGGCCTGATGGAAGCCAGTGTGTTCAAACATTAGCATGTATCTTTGGTCCCTACACAAGAAAGAGGCTTGTCAATACAGGTAATGTTTACAGCATGTGTGGATTGTTTTTGTTGGGATATGTAAAGGCACTTATTTCTAACTTCCCAACAAACTTAGAAGCGTGATGGCACTTGGATATTACTAAATATTAAGATCTTAAGTAGATTAACCATATTTTGGTTATTTTTCCAGGAGATTGGGTTATGGCAAATGCAGATGACAGCAAGTTTTTACCTGGCCGCATTTTGTCACTAAGTGGAAACACTGCAGCTGTCAACTTTTGTGATGGAACAATGTAAGAAATTTATTTGTCAAACAAATTTCACAAAACTCAATGCAAATGAGGTTTTTATTTATTTATTTAGGAAACACCAAGTAAACACTGCAGTATGTTTTTGGATTTCTAAAGATTATTATGACTATGCCGTTTCCTTTTACAAAAACAAACAATCCATTGCCTGAATCACAAAAAAGTGACATTGTTGCCTTTTTTAGAAGTGAAGTCCTGTTTATTTTCTTTTGTATTTGTAATTTTGTTTCAGGTTTTTTGTACTTATGTTAGTTGGTAGCAGTATGACTAATTTAGATCTTGTACCGTTTACATATTTAACATCATGTGTAATTTGTCTACAACTTTTATTTTGTGATTTTTAAATGAGTCATCCGCAAAACTTGTAACAATGCAAAATTTCTTTGCTCATCAACACCAATCTTGCAAAAAAAGTTTACTTGTCTTCAATTCAAAAACAAAACATAAGTTTTATATTGTCATTAAAAAGTATTTATGTACTAAACCACTAAATAAAAACTGTGGCAATGTTTTATATCAGTGGTTCCCAACCTTTTTTTGATGTGACCCAAATACTTACCAAAATTTTGTTTTGTGGTTTCTCGCGACCCATGGACATGCTATTTTAGTTGAATTTTTGTCTGTAAATTCGGAAAGCTTTTTAAAAATTACTACGCAAGTTTAGCAAATCAATAACCTTATAACGAACAAATAGTGTTGTTGTTTTCGACCTAACATTTCCATTTTACCAGGACTTAGAGCTGAATCGAAGAATTATTAGTCAGACAACGCTTAACTGTGAGCTAACACATCACTTTATGACGTCACAAACAGTTTTAACCATTATCACGACAAGTTGTGATGAAATTATTGTTGGACAACAATTTAAAGCCTTAGGAAATATATAAAAATTACGCTACACGGCGAAATCAAAAAGTAGATGTTCTTATTGTCACTAAAACAAGCGACCCAACAGAATGTTCAGGCGACCCAACTTTGGGTCGCGACCCATAGGTTGGGAAACACTGTTTTATATGACCGAGTGTCAGTGTCTAGTAGAAATGTAAGTGCAGATGGCAAACAATTCACACAAATTACAGTGCAAACATCTTTACAGCAAATTCAGTAAAAGTCCTGATAAAATAGTACAACATCATATTTACAACATAAAATTGATTAAGGTTTCCATGTTATAACTTTCAGTGCAATTTGTGCTGCTTTTGCCACAGTTGCACTGTCAGGGTCATGTTCACGATCTTTGATGTCATCCACCAACTCCATCAGAGTCTTTCTTCCTTCTGGTGCTTCAGATAGCATTGTTAGTGCCTTAATAGCATAAAGTCTTGTCTCTGAAGTTGGAGAGTTCACCAAGTTGAGCAAAGATCGAATTGCTCCTGATTTTATTGACGCATATTTTCCTGCAAGACAAGTTTAATCTGATTAGGTTTACAACTCTATGGTTGCTGATCCCAATTTATAGAAATCTGTCATATTAACCCAGTGTTCTCAACCGAGCCCATGGCCCACCATGGGGTTACAAGTGTTTTTGGGGAGCCACCAATAAGTAAAGTGACACTGATTTACAGACAGGTGTTTCATGAGTCTAATTTGAACACCTTGGAGTTGTCAAAATGACTTTTTCGGGCATTCTTGTGTTAAATATGGCTTAGTGCTTAGTGACATCACCCATGACTTTAAATTTCACAAGTTTCCCATCTACATTTTTAATAGTTGGGGCCACAATCTCTTGAGGGTTAATTTAAGGGGCTCCAAACTATAAAAGGTTAAGAACCACTGTACTAACCTAAAAGATTTGTTGATACGCCAAATAAACACAATGTCAGGGGTATGGTGAAAACCATTTTTTCTCAAATTCATAAACTGGCAGTTACTGTACAAAGCATGTGTAAGATACTTCTGCTTACCTTGTGTTGTAATGGAAATTGTCATCAGTGCTCCAGCAGCATTTGTTTTTACTTCATCCTCAATGTCAGCCAGCAAACTGACAAGCAGTGGAACGATTCTTTCATCTTTGCAGGCTGCTTCCTTGCCAGCCAATGGAACGCTAACATCCATTAAATCTCGTGCAGCTGAACTCCGAATTATTGGTAAATCATGATTTAGAAGATCCTACAAAAGGGTAGACTTTATGAGACCATTAAAAAACAGTACACTATATGATTTTTGTGGGTTGTGTGTGTATTTGGTTGTGAGAAAGATTTTGGACTGTAAACATGGTGGATTTAAAATGAATTTTCAAATAATTTAAATTTTAAGCCAGTAACACAAGTTTCATGTTGGAAGTCCATAAAATTGTTTGTAAATTTTAACACAGAAAAAAGTGGCAATACTCGGACCAACAAGTTTAAGTTTTTCCAAAAATTCAATGAAAGAATTGAGATCAGGAAGATGGATTAAAATTATCAACAACTTTTGTTTGTTTTTATTTACTTACAGTGAGAACTGGCATTATTCCAGACTGTAGTGCAGTTTGTGCATCAACCCTCATGCAAAAGTGCAATGTGTCCAAAATTAGCTCTTTGATTTCATCCAACTCAGATTCAAGTTTTTTCACAAGTTTTGGAATTAGTTTGGCTTCCACCACTCCAATGGCACCTTTATTGAGTATTTTGTTTTGTTAGTCAAATTTTTAGCATTAGTTAAAGCCATAAGCCATGTTGTTTATTCCAACACAAACAGGTGTTAGATTGTGCTGGTGCAAATGACAGAAACATTGGTGATATGTTATTTCTTATCACTGTTCGCAATAAGGTTCATATGTTTGTATTAAACACTTCATAAAGCACATTTTATTAATACACATTAACAAAATAAAGTAAGGCTGACTACAGAAGTTTTTTCGACAATTTATAGATTCTGTCACATAAATAATAGTTCACCTGTGTTGTTACTGGCAACATATTTTTGCAAATTGTTAATACTAAGTAAATAATTTTTTTTCAATTATTGTGTATTAACCTGATGGGATTTCCGACAACATCTTAATGGCTTGATGGGCATTTTTGCGAACAATTTCCACTTCATCATCAAACAACTGAAAAAACAAAAACAATTAGCAAATAATATAACATTTTGTAACAGAAAGTTGGAGACTTACATTTGCAACCAGGAGAATAACTTTGAAATCAAGAAATGCATTTCTTCCAACATTGTGTGTTGCCATAATATAAAGCACTTCTGTTGCTTTATGACGAACAGTGCTGTCATGGTCCTTTAACAACTTCTTTAAACTATCCACACAACCTGTTGAAATTAGCAGATTGTGGTAGAATTTGCTTCAGTAAGTAAGTGCACATTCAAGACAAGTTTTTTATTTGGATTGTCACTTCTTCAGACATATCAAATGATTCTACTACCATGCAGAAAATGATCTCATTTTCGGGCCATTACGAAATGGTACAATCGATGTAGTGTCTTTACAAATTATCCACAGACGCTGTACAACTTATCACTCTGTCACACCCTGTAACTTATTTATCTTTATGGTAATGGTGACAACTATTTTTGTTCAGTCTTTGCTTTCTCTTGTTCTTGTAGTCACATTAAGCTTATTAGATGAGTTCTTAAAAGAGAAAAGCTAAAATGTTATGACACTGTTGCTTAAATGAAGCAATCGCTTACATGTATTTCAACAGAGAGTAGCAATGCACAGACACATGCCCACTGCACAACATGTTTTAAAACATTTAAGAGTTTTTAAAGTATTAGAAGTCAACATTCTGTTTATTGCATATTTTATTTTAAGTCTATGTGAATCTCCAAATTATGCAATTAAGTCAAAAATTTATTGGGAAAAGATAGGTGGTTAATTTAATTTAGGGGTATAATCCCAATAGAATAGATTTTATGTAATTAACCAGTTGGTTTTTGATCTAATAAAAAATATTTTACCATATAAATAAACAGTGCATATAAATAAAACACGCCCGAGTTTTTATTTATTAGTTCTAACCTTTGTAGTTTCTAATCCAACATAATACTTGATTTAAAACATATATAATAGAAAATCACGAACTAATGTATTGGTACATGCTTACCTACACCGATGGCTTCGTATACTTTTTCTGGATCATGCACCAAATCGCATAATGTCATTAAGGCACGTTGTCTAATAATTAGGGTTTCATCATTCAATTCTCTGTTTAATTTAGGTAATGCACGACTTCCAAACGCCAACTGAGCTTTAGTAGCGTCTATGTTCGGCGGAAGTGCATAGGAGATGCGACTTGTCGCCATTTTGTCAATGTAAATACCGTAATAAATGTAAAATAAGCTTAGTACATTACGTTTCTTAAAAGAAAGTCAAGCAAATGCGGGAAATACAAATCAGCTGATCGTTGCCATGATGATAGAAGCATTTCTTTATTTCAAGCTGTTTTTGGTAATCTCCCAAGCACATTTCAAAAATATTTTAACTTCGGATGTCTGTCTGTTTATTAGCATGCACTTCATTCTATTATTTTTTTATTTAGTAGTTAAGCTAAGATTTAATTGATTCCTTTTGCAATCAAATCTGTCAACGACAAGATTAAACTTTGATCGAGTTGATATCCAATTAGTTTAACTTGGTTAACATCCGTAACGATTTAAATCTTTTGTTATAATTGTTCACTGTACATATGAAATAATTTGCACATATTTTTTTAATGTAAGAATAATACGGTAGGGATCTTTTTGTTGATGCTTTAAATAGGGAAAGCCCCTGGCAAAGTTATCGAAGCGTGAAGCAAATCAATGTTTACATTTAGTCATTTACCTCCAAGAGTAGAGCAACAAGTTTTGTCTTTAACATTTACCAGAAATAGTGTAACGCTTTGGTGCTGTTGCGTTGTTTTCTCTCAAATAAAATATTTAACTGCAGTGGTAGCACTTTCTGTTGATAATTGTTTTTGCCGTTATTTTCTGACAGGGCAATCGTTTTTTTAGAGTTTTGTATTTTGCATGATTTTTTAATTATCGTGGTCTCGCGTGTAGACATGAGTATAGCAAGGTTATGCTCGAATGGAAGGTTTCCACTACTCCATCGTGCAATATGTCATTCCTCAATCAAAAGTTCAAGATGGAAGTGTCGTGCAGTAATATTTGATATGGGCGGTGTTATCCTCCCAAGTCCTTTTCCAATGACTAGAGGTAAAGTGTTGTTCCCAACAAGAAACTGTTTTATACTGACTGGCTTGTGTCAAATTAAGATGTGGTAAAACTAAAACTACTAAACTATTTGTTCATGCTTGCTGTTTATTGAGTGTTATACATATCTGTACTAAAAAAGCCAACCTAAAATGTTGGCAAATGTGTAAATACAAATTGTTGCTTATGTGTTGTTTGCTTTATTCCTACTTTTAACTTACTTTAGACTTCTATATTTAAATTCAGAATATGAAGCAATGAAAAAAATTCCAGCGGGAACAATTTGGAAAAGTATCAAAGAGCATGGTAATGAAGGTGCTTGGATGAAAATGGAGATAGGTGAACTTAGTGCTGATGATTTTGGTCAAGTTTTTAGTGATGAATGCACCAAAACAGTATGTTTATATGTAATTAAAGAAAATATATTTTGTAATCTGTAAAATGGTTTGAAGGCCAATGAACCCATCGATGTCAAAGACTTTTTGTTGTTCCTTGAAAATGGAATGAAAAACCCAGTACCAGAAGTTTTAGATGCTGTTGAATGTCTCAGAGAATCTGGAATTAAAACTGCACTGCTCACAAACAACTGGAAATATTCTGATGGAAGATCATTGTTGCCATTTTCAAAAGAAAAGTTTGATGTGGTAAAATAGCTTAAACCATATATACATCATGACTTTTTGATCAGTACTTTTGTGTGTAACATATGCATCTTTTGTGAAGTTGTTGTTGTGGTGGTAATATCCACATGTTTAGGATTATTGCATGTTTGTTGTTTAGGTTGTTGAGTCTGCGGTAGAAGGAATGAACAAACCCCAACCAGTCATATACAATTTATGTTTAAATCGACTTCGTGTGCAACCGTCGGAAGCAATTTTTCTTGATGATATGCTGCCAAATATTCTGGCTGCTAAGAGTTTGGGGATTCATACTATTAAGGTAAAAAAAATATGTTTTAAGTTTAGTTTAGAAATATTTTTTATGATTTCAGTGGTAGGCTTTTTGTGTCAAATAAGTTCCCAACAAATCAGCTAACAATTGTTCCATAATTTGAATTTTTGGTTGTTTGAGTTATTACCTTTTATTAATACATGTTGTACAGGTGGATGATGTATATTCCGCTGTTGGTGAGTTGGAAAGATTTCTTGACATTTCTCTATCAAGTGTCACAAAAGGGACAAGGCCTGTTAGAAAGGGAATGGAGTTTGATTTGGAAAAATTTACTGAATATGTTAACGACAAACTCAACATAAAAGTGGATCATCAACCTGAAGTTCGCCAATTTAGTCATGGGCAATCAAATCCAACATACCTTATTGACTTTGGACCAAACTATACAAAGTATGTTTTGCGCAAGAAGCCCCCAGGAAAGCTGCTTCCCTCTGCACATGCAATAGAGCGTGAATACAGGTAATAAGGTTAAAATATAATAAATTTGTTGTCATTTTAATTTTGTCAAGATAATTATTTTCAGTAATGAAATTCATGGCTTTTTAAATAAGGTAGTTAAAGTGTTATTACAAAAACATGCCTCTTTTTCAAATGAGGATTATGCATGCTGTTCAAAACCATGGAGTAAAAGTTCCACCGTTGGTAGATCTTTGTGAAGACTCATCAATCATTGGAACTCCCTTCTACATGATGGAGCTAGTACAAGGAAACATATACAAGGTATAATTAAACTTTGCACAGATTGAAAACAAGTTCAGATGAGTAACTGTTTTTTAGCATCACTCTAAAATTGAATATATCATTAGCAAGCATTATTTTGTATATTTTGGTATACTTCTCTTACATGAACAATGCAGGAAGTTGGTCATCCAACAAATCCATTTATGCAGTATTAAACAAAGCCTGTGTTGTCCTGTCAAAAATTCCAACAAAACTGCTTTTAAAACAGATGTTTTTGCAGAAAAAATCATGTTCAATAAGTTTAAGTTTTTCGCAGAACCCCACTTTACCAGGAATGATACCTGAAACTCGCAAAATTATTTATGAGAAAATGATTTCTACACTCTGTGACATTCACAAAGTTGATATCAATGCTGCTGGTTTGCAGAATTATGGAAAACAAGGTAGTCCCTTAAAAAATTCTCCTAGTGCAGTGGTTCCCAACCTTTTTGTCCTGTGCACCCTTTAATGGGTTTTTAGATCTAATTGCCCCCTACAAGTTTAGTTTGCTAAAATGTCGTTTACATTAAAATCATAACCTTCCAAAATATATCGAAAAATCTAGCAATAACTAAATCACATGATATCACTCAAACAAAATGATGTCACAATCAGCTCAATCAAGTGACCAGACTTGCACAATAACTCGTTAACAAGTGCAAAGCTCTGTATTTTTTTCTTTTCTTTAAATTTCTTCATACATCCACTTACTGCATTGCTGCCTGAAATTGATTATACAAGAACTTTCTTTTTCTCAGCCCATATGGCAAATGCAGCACATAGCACAGACAACTAGTAAAAGATTAATATTGTGACAAAAATTTCCCCCTACAAATTACAAACTTCCCCACTAGTGGGGAATTTCCCCTGGTTGGGAACCGCTGTCCTAATCTACTACAAAGGTTTTAGCCTTGATAAGTTGCATGATGTATTAGAATGCAATGCCTTCAGTTTTGGCTTGTGCAAGCTATTTGTGATAATTTTGTTGCTAGGAAACTATGTGGAGCGACAAGTAAAGACATGGACCAAGCAATATCGAGCTAGTGAAACACATAAAATTGCCTCTATGGAACAACTTATAGAATGGTTACCTCAACATTTACCTCAGAATGAACAAACTACAATAGTTCATGGCGATTACAGGTGAATTCAGTTTTGTTTACCACTTTAATGTTTGAAGTATTCTGTAATAGTTCATTGATACAAATTGTTTTGGGCCCGTGAGTGCACCCTAAATAATCATTTTCACCTGAAAAATAGAGTTAGTACAAAAAATTAAAGGACACAAATATATTTTGCATGCAAGGCATACTTATTTTACTACAGTAAACTCTTGTCAAACCAAGTTACCACAAATAATAGTTTTACAATATACATTGTAAAAAGCTGTTACAGAACAATCTTTTTATTTTTAGAGTTGACAATTTAATTTATGGTCGAGATCAGTCAGAAGTGTTAGCAGTATTAGACTGGGAGCTGTCAACTTTAGGTGATCCAATTTCCGATGTTGCATACTGTTGCCTTCCGCACTTCCTTCCACAAAACTTTCCAATAATACCTGGTAAGATTAACGTATTCAAAGTCCATCAAGTATTCAAAAACGTTTGGTTTTTCAACAGAGTTTAAAAATCTGTTGTTTTAATGTTTTTGACTTGGGATTACCAGACACAAACATTGGTTAAAAATGTACAATTTTCAGATAGTTTTATGTTTATCTTTAAAAAATAGCATTACTTTTGTTGCTAGGTTTTAAGAATATGAACCTGCAGGAACTTGGAATTCCCACACATAATCAAATCATTGACATGTATTGTGAAAAAATGAATATTCCAAAAATTGACAACATTGACTTTTATATGGCATTCTCCTTTTTCCGTGTTGCTGCTATATTGCAAGGGGTATACAAGAGGTCAAGCCAAGGTAGAATTTTACTTATGGTTTAGGTGGCGGAAAGTGTAAGGTCTGATTCCAATTGGCCATAGCTTTTCCATACACCCAGTTAAAAAAAATGTCTCAAGTCACAAAAAATCTTTTGGAATACCAATATGGCTTAACCACAAGCAAAGTTTTTTTTTGTTTATGGTATTGAACTGTAATATAGGCACTGGATAAAAATTATATGGCTAGGTTTACTGCATCATGTTTTCTTGCAAAAGTTTTTTTTAAAAGAATCATTTATGCAATGTAAAGCTTCAGTGTCCCACAATGCAATTGTCTGGGTTTATCTCATTTTTTACAACTAATGCTCTTTGATTTTAGGTCAGGCAAGTTCTGCCCAAGCATCTTCTGCAGGTAAATTAGCAGAGAGTATGTCTGACATTGGATGGTCGTTTGCAGCAAAAGAGGGTTTCCGTCTCTTTAAGAAAGCAGACTCACTGCCACTGACTAGTGGCAACCCACAAAGGCGGCAATACAGCACCCAAGCTGCCAATTGTAAGATTTTTTTAGTTTTAAATAGGTCCAATGTAAAGCAGTGAAATAAAAAAGCTGTCTTGTAGTAAAAGATAGCCTTCCCACTGTATATGTCAGCAAAAACTCTTTTGGGTATGCAACTCCAAACATGCTCATGATTTTCTATGCAAAAAGTATACTGAAGCTTGCCTTGTAAACCTTTGTGGTGAAAGATTGCCAATTTAAACTCAGAATATGCCTAATCCACATGTGCATATTTAAAAAAAAATCTAACTCTGTTATACAAAACCACATGCTTATGTATAGCATAAAAACTCCTTATTTCTAAAGACATTTTTTACAGTTATTCCACTTGATGTTACTGCGTTGAGACAAGAAGTACAAGATTTGCATGCAAAACTGAATACTTTCATGGAAAGAAATGTTTATCCCAATGAGGCTGCATTCAGAGATCATAGCTTATCAGATAAAAAATGGACAATTCATCCTACAATGGAAGATAACAAGGTGTCACATTTTTTTATAACTTTTTATAGTTTAGTGTATTTTGCCATTCATTGTGATGTAGTTTTTTGCCTACAAAAGCCAAGAAAGGGTGTCAGGTCTATGACCAACTTGCTGAATAAAAGTGGATTCCATTTTAGCTTATTTCTACAAAAAGTAAGTTTCTCACTGATTTTCGCCACAGAGTAAAGCACAAGCTGAAGGTTTGTGGAATTTGTTTCTTCCAAAGGAGAGTGACCCAACTGGAGAATATGGAGCAGGTCTAACCAATGTGGAGTATGCCTTTTTATGTGAAATCATGGGAAGAAGTTCATTTGCACCTGAGGTTAGTTTTCGTTACACTGCATAATGTCACTGAAATGAATGCTTCCAATTTGAACAACCTAATTGTTAACTATTTGTTTTAGGCATTCAACTGTTCCGCTCCTGACACTGGAAACATGGAAATCTTAGCACAATTTGGAACAAATGAGCAGAAAGAAGAATGGCTCAAACCACTATTGGCTGGAAAAATCAGAAGCTGTTTTGCAATGACAGAACCAGATGTAAGTTCTGTTAAAAAGAGTCTAGCAAACCTGCAAAAACTATTACTTCTGTTGTGTTGTATGTTAGTCTGGCAACAATCAAACACACTGGTTTGAATGTTTTGGTTGGTGTTTATAACAGTGGTGTTAAAAGTTTCCAACAGAGGTTCACATTGCTGAATTTTGAAACCCTTTTAGGGGAAATCCTACCTGCAAATAAATTGATTCACCCTACAATACAAATAGGACTGGGTTCAGTTTGGGAATATGAAATGTTAAAACAAGTGAAGTATATTTTTGTATAATTTATACAAGGCATTTGTTAAATAATTGTTCAGGAGAGTCATGTTAAAGACATTGGGAGACTGTGAGACTTTGAAGTCTCCTGGTGGCTTTTAACAATCAAACATATCTTTAAGCTTTCTCCTAACAACCTTTCTTTGAACTTCAGGTTGCTTCATCAGATGCCACAAACATCCAAGCTTCCATAGCACGGGATGGAGATAACCTGGTTCTGAATGGCAGGAAATGGTGGACCTCAGGGGCGTTGGATCCTAGAATGAAGTTAATTGTGTTTATGGGCAAGAATGATGTTACAGGTACGAAATAGATTAATGGTTAAAAATTCTGTTAGCTTTGTGTGTGATATGCTGTACTTATGTCCTTTTCAATATTATTATGTCATATTTTGTTTCACTGTCCAACCTAATCCTAGTTTCAAGTTTAAAGAGCTCTTCTGGCAAATGTGATTTTATTCCGACGTTTCGACGTCCTATACAGGTCGTCTTCATCAGGGTAAATAACACTGAATGCGACTAATCCTAGTTTACTAATATAGGTGATGATTTTAGGCCAGTATGGCTGGTCTCGATAGTGTCCACCCAGTGGTGTTTTGCACATAGCAAAGAGTAAACTTACAAGGTTGTGACACATTGTCGTGAACTTGTGGCGGCATTGTTTTCACTCTTCTACTCTTGCGCTTTACAATGTTTAGCACAGGGGTCGGCAACCCCTGGCACGAGGTGGTTTTCCATGGCACGCCAACCTGTTTGCGTGTTTATATTGAAGTGACAATTTAACCTGTTACAATGCTTGTTTATAGTTTTTATCATGCCATTGTCTTAAAATCCAGCCTTGCATGCACGAACCACTCTGCTTTTTCTTTATTATTGATATCTGCTGGCACGAACAACTATTTTTCAGAAACACGTTGGCACGCGAAGTCATTAACGCATGGAAATAACAAGTAAATTGGCACGCGTCGCCTAAAAGGTTGCCGACCCCTGGTTTAGCACTTATGTTCTTGAATGTTTAAGCGTGTGTCGTGTCGCTTCGATTTTATGAACCAACGAGATAAACTCCACAGTAAATATGCCAGTATGTCCTTGTCGTGATTGGAGCAGGATATGTTTAAATAACTTTCGTAATTTCAGCCGATAAACATCGGCAACAAAGTATGGTGATAGTCCCCTCCGACTCAACCGGTGTGAAGATTGTGCGAGCCCTTACCGTGTTCGGTGCTGATGACGCGCCTGTAGGTCACGGTGAGGTCACTTTCGACAACGTCACTGTGCCAAAAAGCAACGTCATACTCGATTTGGGTGACGGATTTAAAATTGCGCAGGTAAAAAAAATCTTTAACAATTACCCACCTAGTTTTGTCGAAAATTGACGAAAGTGACTTAACTGAAAACAATATGGTTTACGTTCCTTCGTAGCCAATGACAGACGCAACAATTTTATCAAGTTTGATATTTTTGTTTTAGGCTCGTCTTGGCCCTGGTCGAATCCATCACTGTATGAGAATGATCGGATCAGCGGAACGCTCGCTAGACTTGATGAAAGAAAGGGTGAGATTGATTGTAAAAAAATCAGGATAAAACTTTTCAAACTTATTTCGAAACACGTTAATTAACGCTTAGAACATGCCGTTGATTGGAATAGGTTCGTACAATGCTATCGGCGTGTTACCAAGCACACAATATAACCTCAAACTATATTTTAATGATGTGACGCAAGATATATGCCAAGGTAGAGAGTGTATGTAATAATTCTACCTTTAGGTCCAGTCGCGTGTAACATTCGGGCGCCCTCTTGTGGAACGTGACACTGTATTACAAAACATCGCCCTCTCGCGGATTGAAATCGACCAGTGTCGTTTGCTGGTTCTCAAAACTGCTCATATGATGGACGTGTATGGAAACAAGGTATGTTGAACACAACGTACGACATGGAGAGTTCGTAGGTTGGCCGAGTATCGCTTATACAAAGTCAAAGTAATATCAAAACAAAAAACTCCCTATATGACTTGCAGTTACCACATATAAAACACAAATGCGTTGCAAAATATCCGTCGGAGTAGTGTTTTTTAAACGCTGTCACCAGTGATACGAAAGCTTACTTAAATTGAAGTAAAAGAATAATAATTTGCGAATAAATTTAGATTAGTAATATACATTATTGTGTCATAATCTTCATTCATGTTTCACTCGTTTATCGCGTATCAGTCCAGTGTGTAATATTTCTTAAACATTCTTGGCTTTTGGTTGTGTATTGTTGAGTTTTTTTGTATTCTGCATACATGTTATACACAACCATTGTACCTTTGCATTACGACTTGTTCGGTGTCTCTCTGCTACTTATGCTCTTGTTTTTAGGCTGCTCGAAAAGAGATTGCGATGATTAAAGTTGCTGTTCCCAACGCCGTTTCCCGGGTCATCGATCGCGCCATGCAGTCATTTGGTGCCGCTGGTGAGTCAATTACGTTTTACTCCATCGGATAAGAACATCATTGAAATGCATTTGGCGTTATTGTTTGTTAAGATGGTACAGTTGAATCATTAAGAGTCGCTGCTGGTGAAGTTTAACTCGTAAAATACAAGTTTACATAATTTTAGTTTTGGGAAAATTATCTGTTTTTGCAACACATAGGCCTATCTTAGATATAATGATCAAAAATTTGACGCAAAATGTCTAAAGAACAATTATTCAAAACTCTGCCACCTTTTCCATTTAGGTTTATCTGGCGATTTTCCTCTTGCGATGTTTTACATTTGGTCACGTGCTTTACGCATCGCTGACGGTCCAGATGAGGTTCATGAACGAACCGTAGCCAAGCTGGAAATGCGAAATCGCTAAACCCAGCGATTGTTATTTCACAATTTGATATCCTATTGATGATGACGTCATCGGCAACAATTTGAAAGTGTCATTTTTGAAAGCAACTTTTGGTTGTTAAACAGTCGGCAGATTTATAAACAATCTAATCAAGTTTAAATCTTAAAGCTTTATGGGTGATTTTTTCGTCTTGAATTATTGTTTTGCCGTGCAAATCTTCGAGCTAATACAATTTTTTGATCAATATCGAACAAAAACTGCAAGTGGGTAAGATTAGTGGCTCTCAAAACCGTATAGCATACGATTTTAACCTTTTTGTTGTAACTAACCATTTTTTTATAAATGAGCCATGAACCCACACGAAAAATTATGTTCTGTTAAAAATCTTTTGCAATTTTGCATTCCCATACTCCCTGAAACCTTCTGTCCACCCTGAAGGTTGGAACCATTAACTTATTAATCGCCTATGGAGCATTTTTGGGGTAATACATGGGGAAAACAAAATTTTGTTTGAGAATTTTTGTGTATTGCCCTTACTGTCTTAACAATAGAGTTCCACTTTCAAATGCATGAAAAAAAACAATTGCATTGGCCGGGAATCGAACCCGGGCCCCCCGCGTGGCAGGCGAGGATTCTACCACTGAACCACCAATGCAAGGGTTCCTACACCGGGAATCGAACCCGGGCCGCCTGGGTGAAAGCCAGGAATCCTAACCACTAGACCATGTAGGAGACATGAGTCTTTATTCAAAACGTTGTTGTCATGTTAACCACCCATCGAGCGGATGTCGGTGAAGGGAACTGAATTTGAAGGATGCTTCGATATTTTGTAATAGGCACTTGACTGAACGACCAGTGACAGAACCCAATCAATCTGTATTTGACTCGATTTCTAAAACCAAAGCACACTTCCGGCCCGGGCATGCATAAAATATAAGATGCTTATTTCTTTCGTTTTTCGAAGCCATCGTCAAGAAGGCCAAAAGCGCAGCCCTCTTGTGAGTACAATTGGACGCCCACCAAGAAAAATGTAAAAAGTAAACAAACATCCACCATATTTTAGTGATCATTTTTCTGCATAACCCCAACCTCTTTCCTTGACATGGGCTGTTTTGGGTTTGCAATTCCAAATTGGTAATTGCTTTCGTAGAAGTGGGTCTTTAAATTGATTGCTCTAAGCGAGGTAAACTTTTATGTACCTAACATAGTTCCTTATCTTAAAGACAAGGATGACCAGCAAACCACTTTCTTTTCGCGTACTTGCATTTATAAATTTTAAGTTAACGGAAATTAAACGCTTTTAATCGGTCAAGGATTGGCGTCAATCGTACGTAACCACTGACAACCATGACATGATAAACAGGTTTTGCTTGGCTGCGCACGCGTCTGTTTTATACATGCACTATTGCACATCCTGTAGGCATGAAAATTGTTTGGTCACAATAATGTTTATTTTATGTTGCCGTTAGTTTTGCTTTCCTGACGACTTTTTTCTGTTAAGATCTAATATCTAAAGTAATAATTTTAAACCATTCGGGGCCAACGCCAATTTTCCTTTTCGTTTAAAAAACATCCGTAATTCACAGTCTTTTTAACCGTTTGTTTTGTGCCTAATACATGATTAGGTATTGATTACAGCACTGCATTTTGTGTTAATTAGTATCTTTAAAATCATCCCATACCCAACGTATTGCTGAACGAAAAGCGTTTTGGCTTTCAGGTAATATCTCGTAACGTTCGATATGAAACTAATCACTGAAAAGACAAAATAATTTCGGCCGAATCTGGCTGTGTTTTGTAAAGTTTTGTATATAGTAATTTGTAACGTTTAATTTGGTCGGTTGTGAATTTTTAGGCATTTTTACGATTTCATACGATGAAAAGACTCGGTTTCGGCTGATTTTTTGGTAAAAAAAGTTTCTGTGAAACAAAACAAACTATTTCGGTGCTTCACTAAACAAAAGTCACATCGTCAAATCAAGAGGACACAACTCGAGTTCTTGATCCCAAACTGACCTGCAATCCCAACACACTCATAAAAATCTGTCACTATTCACGTAACTCACTTAACAATCTAACGCAACACCTGTCGTCGGTGACGCATGGGCAGTAAATTTACTTCTTGACACTGCATTGCAGATAGATACTTAAATCTTCACAAGGTTTGTTTAAACAAATATAAATTGTATTGTTGGCTTTTGTTTATTGACGACTAACAAGAACAGCGCACATTGTGACGTCACAGCTGAAACAATGGATGATGAATGAAACGCGACAATGGAGACAATTACTGATGTTTTCACGCTCGTGTGATCAGTAATCGGAATTGTAAATCGGGACCTTAAACAAAGAAATTCATAATTATAAACACCTACAAACAGAACTTTTCATACGATTGTAAACTAAGTTAAACATGTTTAAAAAATGATCTTCTATGCATGCATTAAAAAGGTTGATGACACAAAAATTGTTTTTATCAATATGAAGACCCCGACTACTTACATTTTGATGTGATTGGTGAAAACAGGTAAATGCATTAACATCAGAAATGTGATTGTTGCTCGGTGAATGGGCTGTTTTCTTTTCGTACTGCATCATCGAATTTATGTCGCTGTGATTTTGAGCTACTTGGCTGAAATATGGAGCTTCACTTGTTGAATATGACATCTGAAATAAAAAATGCAACTACATTATCTCGATAGAAGAACTAAGATCCTTAATTGACTTAATCGATGTTTATACTCTGTACCTGTTTCGCATGTTGTGGGTGATAAACGTCATTGTCGGTGACGTCAGTAGACGCCATATTGCTTGTATGCGCGCTGCTGATGGCCGAATTGACATATGAGGTAAACGTTGCGTTTAAATCTTTTTTAAAATCTGGAGAAACGAGAAAAATGAATTAGACCTTTAATTTTGGACGTTTGATATATTATGTTGTGTTTCTAACCTTGTCCCATCCATTGGCCTTCTCTGTGGTTTTGCAAGGCGTAGAAACCTTCACCCGGGAATGTCATGGTAGAATTGGGAGACCCAGCAAAAGATTGGCCGGAAAATGGAAAGGTATTTCCCGCCGTGGGAGGATGGAAGTTCCAAATGTTTGACGTCGTCGCAACCGCCTTTCGTTTCTTCCATTTTGCTCTCCGATTTTGAAACCAAACCTAAACAAAACGCACGAGACCAATTAATTGCGGTTTAAAATGTAAACTTGTCGCAAATGAAATGATTTTGCATTCCTAAGAAAATCGGTACTAAGGTGTAAAGTAAAATATTTTTGAATTGTATGTCTGAAAATCATGAAGCAAAACGAGAATTTTAAAATTGCCGCAGACTATAATTTAAATCAATGTTGTCTCAAAAATGTTTTGGCCAAAAACTTTCCTAATGGAAAGTTCGTGATGTAACAGCATGCTGAAGGTAATTATCGGCCGAATTTGTTTTGATTCAAAACACTTTATCGACAGTGATGACGTGTCAAATAAGGATTCGTTGGGCAAACGGCAACAAAACAACGAGACTCTTTTGTCAAAACTTAATAAATAATTAATCGCGTCTTACCAAATCTGTCGCAACTAACACGGATCTGAATATTTGATTTGACAAAAGAATGCGCGGCGACATAGAAATCAAATTAGCCGGTGAGTTTAGCGATCAAATACTTTTGTGATTTGAAGTATTGACTTATACACTCTGTCAGACGTTAAAACCGCTCAGGTACTTTTAATCACATTTGACATGCCCATATAAAAATTAAACTGAAAGTTTTAAATGCGCTTAAAAACAATTCTGAATAGCGAACGCGTAATTACTGTTTACTCAAATTGTAAAGTCAATTACAACACCTAAAGCAGTGTCGCTAAAATAACTGTATTTGTAATGTTTTTAATTTTAAAGACCGAGGTAACAAAATACCTGAACACGTGACTCGGTGAGACCGATCCGGAGCGCCAGCTCTTCTCTCATAAAAATATCAGGATAGTGAGTTGTTGAAAAACTTCTCTCCAACTCATTAAGCTGGGACGGAGCGAATCTTGTTCGGTGTCGCTTCGTTTTGGACATTTTTCGTTCCTTTGAATCGGATTGTTTTGGAGATAAATTGGAATCCTTCTTTTCGGAAACGCTTGGATTCGGTCGGGAATTTTCGGATTTGCGAGCGGGTTTTTTGTCTTGAAGGGGAGGTTTGGGCGATGCTTGGATTTGCAACTTCGTCGTTTCATTTGTTATTTTCTGGGGGATTGTTTCCATGTTCTTAACAAAATGCGTTGATTTCACCTCTTTTGGACAATCAGTAGATCTGTTAGCGCAATTTTGAAGAAATTTTTGCAGCGAACGATGCTTTGGGTCATTGTGGTTAAACGTAGAATTTAGTGGAACTTGTTCTGGAACATTCTTGTTGTCAACCGTTTCATGCTGAGTGTAACGGCACGACGACAATATGGCCGCTCTTGAATCTTGCTTCTCGCAATACATGCTGTTTTCACAACCGTTCATGTCGTTGTAGTAGAAACAATGCCCTTCCGGGGACGAATCAGAGTATGATTTTGATCCGTCATCCGAATAATGAGTTTGATGGCTGATGTCATAAGCGTTGGGTTGTTGGTCGCCGGTGTTCCATGGGGGCGCATTGTTGTCAGATGATGAAGGTAACGCACTGCTGCACTGCGACGTGGCGTTCGGTGTATGGACGTTAAACGTATGCATAACAGACATTGGACTATTTCAAACCTGCGATTTAAAAAGTCAAATTTTAAAAAGCATTTATATGCACGGATTGGAAAAGAAACAAGAAATAAAATTAAAACGTAATAAATAAATAATCCTAAACAAACAGGTCAATTTAAAACTCAAAGCAAATAACAACTGTAACTTGTTTAGAACTAAATTTATAAGCCGCACATCTATTGTTAATTCCGATGAATGGGTAAAAAACAAATAATAATCGTTATTATTCCATTCTTCTATTCCAGCAAGAATACTAGACATAGATATATTGTTAATTCTGATTTTTAATTATTTTTGCTTATTTTCGAACTAAAAACGAACTAAAAATCATATTAATAAAATAACCTCAGTTTTAACTTTGATAATTCTCATCCCTATATTTGCCAAACCTTACGATAGGAAAATTTCAAATAGTCGCGAATATGTCGATGCCTTTTTTGCACATTGTAAGCGATTTACTGCCGTGACATCACGATGCGCTGATGTCCCGAAACAGAGCTCGTAATTTTTCTCTCTGCGAATTCGCGCCGAACCTTTTTCTCACACAAATCATCAAACCGTGCCAATTTTTCCCACATCTACAAAATTGTGTGTAGCTTACGAAATTTTCTTACACACAATAACAAGAATATTTTTTTTACTTTTGTTTCCTTTTTGTTAATCGTGTTTCTCTTCAACTTGCAATTGTATAATTCTTTTCTGTCTTTCTCTGAATTACTTATAAACTTAATGTTTGTTACCTTAATATTTAATATTGTCTAACTTTTGGTTTTTAACTTGATTTTTTAGCGCTGTCTTGTTATTTTGTATATACATGTTTTTTTTGCGGCAGGTAAAATTAAACTTATACGTAATTAAAAAACATTGTTCAATATAATAGGTTATCTAAGCTTTCTACCTCTAGTTTGGTTTTAAAAAAAATTTACGCAAAGTTCCCAGCCTTATTTAATTTTTATTTCCGTTCAACGTTCTCTTGCGTTTTTCTACACACTTTCTCAGCTGCTTAGACCTTCTCTATTCACAATTGCTTACATAATATCTTTATTTTAGGTTTTTCAACTACCTAATGGTAAAACAACATTTTTTAATAAACAGAAATTGTCTCTTCCGTTAATTAGTTTGTTTTAACATCGTTGTCTTTGTCTTTCCCCTGTTCCGCTGACAAACACGCACAGCGAAAAAAGTTGACTGCAAAGATTAATCGCGCGGCGTGACGTAACAAATGGTGACGACATATGCCATTGTGACGTGGGTAACGACGCGTGGTGAAGATTTTGCACGAAATGTCCAATTACAGCAACATCAGAAGCGAAAATTTTTCACACGTTTCGGTGCAACAAAGGTGAAAATCCTCTTTCGCTCAGCATGGCATTGTGTGATTATTATCGAATTTGTTGGTCTTTTGTTGCAAAAAAACCTTTGATGTGAATACACGTTGCCTGATCCAAGTAAAATTTTGGGCAGCAAGAGGTCGTATGGAACTGTTTTAGAAACATGAACTTTTGTCATAAGATTCGATTAAATTCATGGATTAGGTAACAAACAAAGTTAATTATTTCCGCTTATCAGACAGTAGGTCGCGAACTTCCGTTGTATCGTAAAATGTTGTTTTAATGTTTACGAAACTACTACATATTAAGGTTCGTGTTGTAAGTTTGAGTCGGAGACCTGTTTTCAATTATTAAGAATCACAGTGAATCAAAAGGTATACGCGGTAAACGGTATATTTTATATTATATGGAGCGACTGCTTTTGAAAGGCAGTTTTAGGCTGCATACTTTAGCATCGTGATAGTCTTCTTTAAAAAGTAGTTGTTTAAGGCGACAAAACTGTTTTCTTTGTTTGAACGAAGTTCTTTCGGTTCGTGTATTCTGCGTTCCAAGTGAAAAACACCCAATTACACCAATATCGCCTTATAAATCTATGTATAACTGTACCAAGAAAGTTTGCTTGATTTTTTTTGCCTGTCTTATGATTTGTTGTCATGTAATAATAGGTTTAAAAATAAATGCGTACATTTCATAAAACGCCCACCAGTCACACGAAAATGATTTTCTGCAATATGCATCGCAATAAACTACATCCCCAGTGTGTGACGTCAAAGCAGCAGACAAAGGGTCATTTCATTTCATCACCACACCTCGTAATCAGGTAATCGATGGTACGGCATCACTGCATCGGTTTTCGGTTCTAACGCTGCGAAAACGAGAGTCTCAGGAGTCAATTTGCTCGCCCCGACGTCATTTTCATTCATTAACAAATAATTGAGTGATATAGGACCTTGAGAGCTCATAATGGACTATGTGTTTTTAACCAATGTTTCAAATTTTGTGCAAAAAACAAATATTTACAAAATAATCAAACTCACAATATATTTTAGCTGAACAGCCTTTGCACATCGTTATACTTTACATAAAAAAGCATTGACTTTCGCTTAGATTGCAGATTTTTGTGTTTAGTAAAATTCAAAAATTAGTTGTGTTTAGTTTAATTAATAAATACAATGTTACATGAATGGTTTTGTGTATTGAGGTAAAATTGTTTTTGCAATCCGTCAAATGGCAAAATTCAATAAAACATGGTTCACACTACTCTTAGCATTAACAGGCAAAATGCGCAGAAATCATAAGATAGCAACAAATCGAAAATGCAAACAAACGAAATCACTTACATAAGTGAGTTGAACAGCTAGATGACGTCGTGCAATTTTAAAGACTTATTAAAAGTCCGGTTCGGCTTATTCGATAGAGTGACTTAAAATCTATCTATCGTGGATTCAAGTCTCTAGCCAGGCGTAATTTCTATTGCAGTAAAAAAAAGATGATTTTTTTATAGCTCGATCAGTCGTCATCAGTGCTCTTGAGTCCCAACAAATCAGCAGTTCGAATCATTTTTCCGTTTTCGTCAAAGCCAGGATCGCGAGGTGGCCCTCTAGCAGCATCTGGTGGCGGTTCCGGTGGCCCATCCATGCTGATCTACAAACAAAATGCCAAATTAGTTAAGCAAGCACTTATTTGTAAAAAAAATATATTTGTTTGTAAAACATTATGATTGTCATTGTTAGTCATATTCACACACATCTATAAGCGCTATAGGATGGTGTGCTGAACCGACAACAATTTTATCTGGCCTAAACTGAACTGCCAAGTGTAATCGCAAGCGTTTTTCTGTAGTCCACTTTACATTTTGTAATTACTTATTCGCTTAATAAACCCGTAATCACGAAAATAACTCGACCAGGTATAAGCTTTAAGATTGGTTACAAAACTAACGGTTATCAATTTTTCACTCACCTTCATAGTATCTTTAGCCAGAGTATTTACTCCTCCAGGGTCGGTGTCATCATCGCCTCCTCTATTTCGCAAGTATCGGCATTGTCCGATGTCGGTCCATCCATATTGAACAGTTTTCATCATAAGTTCCATTGAAAAATTTCGTAGCACTGAACGCATGAACGAAGTTTTCCGTTTGATTGGTTTCTTTTCCTCTTCTTCCTTTCTCTTTCGCTCTTCCTCTTCTTCCTTAGTTTCTTTTTTATCCCTATATACAAAGACAATCAAAACAACGTTTTTTTCGTTGCCTCCGAATTTTTTTTTGGAACAACTATCAAAATCATTTCACTAAACTAATCTACAAACCAATTAATAATGCCATCAACTGCTCGAAAAAGGTCGCTTTTCCGCGTTTCAAGTTCCTCGCCTAAAAGTTGAATGTCATAAAGTTTTAACTTTCGTTGATTTTCATAAAATTGTTGTGGTTTGATATTGTGAAGTTGATCAAGTAAGTCTTCTAGACTTGGAATTATTTCGTTCATCGCAAAACTTGACTCGTCAAATCCTACACATAGAAATTATAAACAAAATTATTTAAGGGCGATGGGGCGCAGACTTTGTTAAAAGTACCATTATTGTCGCCACTTGGATTCGGAACAGTTTCCGGCCTTCGTTTAAAACTAGATGTACTAGATTTTGATGAGCGACGATTGCATTGTGAAGTATGACTTCGAACAGAACTCACACTAAGACACAAAAACAAACAAAAATTTAAAATTAGCAACAACCTTTAAATAAACAAACTATTTTAACCTAAAGCGTTTTGTAGAAGTTTGTTTTTTGTTCAAGTTTTCTTGAGGTTTTGTTTCAACAACTTGATTTTCATCGCAAATACTTGCATCGTCAAATACGCAGTCCTCCTCTTTAATAGCACCCAAGTTGCAGACATCACCCAATTTTGTCGTTATCTTTGGTTTTGAACTTTCGCTATCGGTTTGATTGGCACTTGTTGTATCGTTTTTATTTTCTTGCCTTTCGACTGGCTGCAAGCAGACAAATAGACTAATGTTAAAGAGCTGATATTAAGGTACAATGAAAATATTTTACCTCGTTCCTTAAAAGCCTGCGGTATTTATCAGCAAACTCTTTCTTTTGAAGATCGTTTTCCATTTCTTTGATCTCTTCATCCGTCAAATGAGACTTTATTCTGCCTACTCGTTTCGTCAATCTTTTGTAATTTACCTAAATTCGTGATCAGATTGCATTTGGGAACTTTTGCAAATTTTGTTCCAATACATTTTGGTGCAGTGGTTAAAAAAACGAAACCAATTTGTTGAGATAAAATTATTAGCAACCGTCTCGTAGAACCCAAAAAATCTTTTAAAAGAGTTTTCTACAACCCGCAGAATTAGATTAGATACAACCCGGGTAAAATACGTTTTAAGTAAGCTGCAGACAATGAACACCCTTTCGATCAAAACATTTATAAAAACATGTTTGTATTTTATACCATTTTTCAGATGATTTAAACCCGACGCACCTGGACTGATTTGGAATACAAGTCAATTAGTTTAATTATCCATTCTCTCTCCTCTCCAAGTATTTTTTGCTTTTTCCAAAGTTGTTCCATTTCGCGATAATTCCTCCGAAGTGCGATATTTTCATTGGCTGTCGATCCGAGTCCCATCCGAGGCTTCCCGACTGTATCTGATTTCTTCACAATTACATTATCGCACTCATAGGTGCTGATGATCGACTCCGCTCTAAAACTCATATGATCTTGCTTTGACATCGCCTATTTATCACAATTATGCTGCTGTATGCTTCGAAATTTTGGTCATCAAATATATATGGCACATGGTAAAATGTAACTTGCTTGAAGTGTCGATAAACACCAACATCTCCAATGAGCTGCTCTTAAATCATGCTCCTAAATAAAAGATAATGAATTAGCGTGATAAGTGTTTTTGCAATATTACGTAACAAATTTTTAAAAGTTGTCCTTTAGTAATTAAACAAGTTGTAAAAACATATTATTTTAAGAAAAACCTAGCTCCTGGAAGACTGAAATTCGTTATGGCCTTATTTTAGTATTTCACGTTTACGTTGGTCTGCCACCGCAAAAGTGTGTTCGTTAATGACCAAACTAATCGCTCAATGGACGCCAGTGCATCCTTCAAAACCACTCAAGAACTTCACGCCTTTTGTTAACAACACCCTTGGGCCAATCGTCCCAAAGAAAACACTTACGGACTAAGGTCGCTCGGGTAAAAGCGGGGGCATTTTGTATCACTATAACAACCGGAAATTGTTGACAACATTAGCAATTCGTGTTGCCTGGTGAAGACAATGAAACTATATGCTTTAGACCAGAACGGGGATAATTCTTTTTTTAAACTTAAAAATAAATTATAGATGCTCCCTATCACAAGTTTCTTCAGGCCGTTTCTTTCAGGCATATAGGTATTCATTTATCCCATAGGATAAGAACATATTTTAATGAGCTCTGCAGTTTAAAACAATTTGCGAGCATAAAAAATTACAATCTTAAAAAAAGTCAAAGCAAAAACTCACAACAGGTCACCACCAGGTTGAAAAAACGAACTAATCGTAAACAAGCAAACAGATGCACACCAAAGTAAGTTTTGAGAAAAACGAACAGTCCTGAATGACGTAGTGCTTGTGGAGTCCAGATGCCAAATTTTGACCAAATCAGTTCAATTTGCTGTCCCAACTCTTCACGGTAAAATCGCGACATTTGATTTTATACCGTTGCTTGTTGTGGTTGCCCTTTTGGTACAGTAAATATTTCTGTCTACCGAATCGCGTACTGTAGAAGAATTTAATCGGAAAATCGGAAAAGGAAACTCACAAAAATACATAATGATCTTCTCTACCCTAAAAAAAGAAATAATTTCAAAAAATTGTATGTTAAATTGGTTGGCATTGTACCTAAATATATTTGTAAACAAACCAGATAAACTTTCAGTTTCAGTTTCTTCGCGGTTCTTCTGGTTGCTGTACGTACCAGAAAGTGAAAATTTGATCAAGCCGTCGTTATGGAACTAAGAAGCGCTGTTAGACAACTTTATAAAAATGTATGTTGTATGACACTGTTTGGGGCCAAGCCATTAATATGTAATAGTTGAATGTGTTTTCAGCTTATCTTTATGGGAAGAGAATATCCAAAAGGTGGAACATTCTTTCGGGATCGGTGTCACGCGGTTTTCGTAAAAAATAAAGATGTAACCGATCCAGAAGAAATTAAATTGCTAATAGCACGGGGAGAGTATGTTATTAAAGAACTTGAGGCCTTGTATCGACTAAGGAAATACCGAACATTAAAGAAACGCTATTATGGTTCTGAAACGTATGAGGAAACAATCATAAAAAATATCAAAAAGTTTGATGAAACTTGAAATTGGTGCTCTAATAGTAGTAAAATTTAATTTATTTTTTCATTTTTCATTATGTTTTGTACTGGATTCACTAAATACAGAATTATGTTCAAGTTGTTTATGGTTTAATTAGAAGTAAAACATGTATATAACCAACAATCATCCAACTACCATGCCATCATGTGACTTAAATTTCTGAAAATGGCAAAAAATGACTTGTACCAATTATACAAACAAAGGGTTTCACTTAAACATGTTGTTCAGTCAAATATTGTCTTCAAATTTGTCAACAACAAAAAAATCCCACAGCTTTATTACTGCCACCTAATATTACCACAATACAAAAAAACTGGATTTGTTCCAACGTATAAGCCAGCAATGTATTGAGATATTTTTCTGTAAAGGCTACCTTTCAATTACTTTTAGTTGAAGAATGGCACACAAAAGTCACATTTGTCTCCCAAGAAATAGTCCAAATAGACATACCCTTTAGTCGTTTTTGAAAAACATTAGATTTTTTGCCATTAAAAAGGCATAAATGTGGCCTTTTACTGTGAATAAAATGTTGGCCCAGTTACAGACCAATAATCAGTATCTCAGTTTAAAGTGCATGTACTGTTAGCGCATTATGTCTGTGTCTTTAACCTTTGGTGTAATAGTCTTTAAGGTAAACTTCCTCAGCATGAATATGGACTGTAACAGAATATTTTGTTAAATTGTAGTACAGTATTTTTTGTTCAGCAAAAAGCATTTTTTGCAGAATGAGGTGTAGCTGTTTTACCTTACTGTGTAAAACCGGTTTAATTTCTTTACACCCATAAAGTTACTGTGTTATAATTAGTCAATGAAGCAATGGTCCTAATGGCAAGAAACTTATTACACCACAACACACATTAATCATCTCTGTTGAATTTTAACAACAAACCAGTAGAGCTGCTGGAGCTTACCCCTATCTGAATAATGGGGTTCCCAGTTTAAGAGCTCTACCTTAGGAAAATAACCCTTTACTGCCCCTATTGTAATAAAGTACTCCTTTGGTAAGCTAAAATAACACTGGTTGTACATTTATGCATTTGGTAAGAAAATTGTTGATGAAGTTTTCCAGGTTTTCAGCTTTCATACAAAAATGATGACACACAAAAACATATTTTCACATTAAAGGGTACAAATATACAAAATACCACAAAATGTAATGATTCCTTGTTGACCATTCCTCGCAATACAATCACAAAACTTAAGAAAGGCACAAAAATAAAAAAACAGCAGCTTTAATAAAACAACAGATGGTACATACCAGGACACAAGTGCAGTGATATGCACATGAAATTGCTACATCATTCTTATCAGCCCAAGACAAATATAGCAACCATACAAAAACAATTAAATTGATATGTCAACATTGCACATATGTTAATTCAGGCAAAATTAGGCAATCACAAAGTTCCACAGTAGATGTGTGTTTCAAAAGAAAACAGGTACTTTACTGTTCTACAAGTTTGTTGCATAAACAGTGGAACAAAATGCCACTGAATGGAAATAATCAATTCTCAATAGAATTAGGGTACAATGTCTAGTTTGTATGTCACCTCCTTTGCTGTCATTCTGTGGAATATACAAAGAATATGTATTGGTTGACAAGACTTTTTTGAAAGAAGAGGATTTTTTCAAACAAATTTATTTAATGCAACAGTTCATACCACCTTGAATATGTGTTATCTAATACGATGGTATAGATGCCAGGTTTTTGTGCAACCACTTGTCCAATGAATGGTTCAATGTGTGAGTCAATCTTTCTTACAGGAACAAGCTCATGTTCTTCTGACTCCTACAAAAATTATGCACAATTTTTAAATTTAAACAAACAATTGATTTAAGTGTACTCGCAAAAAACAACTTTATTAATAAACACCCATGAAAGTACGTTGCAATAAAAATTGTACTTTAAAAACGTTTATATAATCTTCAAGTGTTTAGTAGGAATAACCTACCAAAATCATTTGAAATTTGTAAATGATACGCAACTCTTGCAATGTGCTGAAAAGCTATACACTGCCACTTTTTACATGTGTACCTCATCTTGGGAGTAAAACATTCGAAAATTAATGTCTCGATCAGAAGTGATTTTCCATCTTAGGGTGATTCCCTCTTTTTCCAGCAGCACAGGAATATGACTTTCCTTTCTTGCACCAACTCGAATTGTTACTTCATTTTCTTCTTCACTGCTTTTGGTAGTAGTCGATGACAAGGGGCTAAATAGGAATGAAGGAATGTAGCAATACAATTTTTGCATTAAATTTATGTGGTATGGGAAATATTTCCCAGTTCTTCTCTTTCTAAGTACAACTAGTGTATTGTCAAACCCACAAACCCAAAAGTATTTATTGTCAAACCCACAAACCCAAAAGTTTACTACAAACCCAAAAGTATTAGGTGTTGTTTGAACTAAATTACTACCTGACAGTTTTTGAGATTAAATCTGTAAAACTTCGATAAAAAGAAACATCGTCATCTGCTGCAGAACTAGCAACTGATTGGTTTGCTTCCCCCGAGTTAATTTCCTCATAACTTTTACTTTCGCTTAAATCTGCAACAAAAATACAACATTTCATAATAACTCTACAATTACATTTTTCATGAGTATAGGTTTTCATTGCTAAAATTGGCTAAAAGAGGGTTTGTGTTTCAATTTTTATATAATACCTAAAACATTGGCCAGCTTAAATCAATTTACAATGTGATTGCCTTGGGTTGGCAGAGAAAGGATATACTAGTGAATAGTGATTTCCCAAGGCGAATTAAGTGTAAACTGAGTCATTTGGTCTTCTTACATAGTCAAAATGGGTCCAAACTCTATCATATACGCAGGTATAGAAAAAAGTGGCTGGTGTATACAAGTCACCAGTACAGTTACAATATCAAAACTTTAGCAGTCATCTAATTTTTTGAGCACACCTTGAGAATTTGTATTGGGTGTCCCATAATCTGATGATGTTTCAAGGGATGTGTTCATTGGGCTCTCTGAGAATATTTGTACAAAAAGTTACTGACTTTTTAAAAACTTTAAAACGAACAAAAAAACTTACTGTAGCTACTGTTAGTAACACAGTCCCGACAAACACGAATTCTTTGGTTGTTTTTTAAAATCCAATTCTCAGAACAAGATTTACAAAAGATTTTGCCACACATTCTGCCAACAACAAAATATTCAGTTTAAAGCCAACATGGAATAAACCTATTTAAAGTCTCATATATTAGTACAGTACCTGCAATGGTGCTTTCGGTTTGTGAGTGAAAACTGTGATCCACATGATAAACACTTGGTCACATCATCATCACGAACCCAATTAATCTCATCAAGACTTTCTTCAAGCTCATTTGTTCGTGACTTCAAATTTTCACCTTCTTTCCACAATGTGTCCTTGTCCCTTTACATTAATATTTCAAATGTTTGTTGATTTGATACACAATTTGTAGCATACTGTGGGACCTTTTATGTTTAAAGCAGGGGTGTCCAACAGGTGGCACAGCATTTGAAAATGGCACTCAAGCTTTTCGAATTCAGATGGTAAACATAAGGATTTGTCACGCAATTAAATTTGTTTTTATTGATTCTTCTTGGCCTTTATTCTAACTTTAGTTAAGATTATCAGTAGTAAATTTACACAACCCACTAATTAATTTGTTCGTTTTTTGACAAAACTTAAGCAGCGTTGTAAACTATTTCTTTCTTGTGTCGCATACACATTATAAAATGTTTTTGGAGTATCATAAATTGAGCCCGTACCGTTAAGACGTTTAAGAAATGGTCTGGAAAAGGTACCAAAGGTTGGCACGCCAGTATATTTTTAAACTAAATTTGGCACGGCGGTGTGTTTTAACTGCTCAAAGTTTACAAAATTCATCTTGAAAATCTATGTTAAGTGCTTACAATAATAATTGAGTAACTTTTTCTTTCAAATTTTCTATATCAATATCTTGGCTAGTGATGGTATCTTGAAGTTGAACTTGTTCTGTTGATGCTTCCATGACTTTAAGTCGTGCCTACAAAACAACAACGTTAAGGTTTTAAGTTGTACTGACACACTGGTCTAATGGTTATTATAATACCTCATCTAACTCCACTCTACTGCCCTCCAGTGTTACTCGCAAGTCAATTGTCTCCTGTTGCAGTTTCTCAATCAAACTTAAGTTATGCAACTTTTCTTCCTGTAAAAATGTTAGTGTAAGAATAAACTAATTTTAAATACAAAAAAATGGCCATGACAGATGGGTTTGGGGCTGTTGGTTTAACTTACATGAGCAACATCAAGTTTTAACCGCAGTTTCTCAATCTCTGCACTAAGTGACTGTCGAAGGGATTTCTCATCATCAAGTTCAGTCCTTAAGTTTTCCTTTTCACTTTTGTCTTGTTCCTTCACAAGTTGCAGTTCTCTTTCTTTGTTGTTTAACGCAACTAAAAGGATACACCCATGTGGTTGTGATCTTGAATTGACCGCTATTTGAGATTGTTTTGCGGAGGTAAAGAAAACAAAAAAAATAATTACCTACCTTGCATTTCTGTTGCATGTGCAATAACTTCTTTCAGTCTTTGTTTACAGTTTTCAATTGTGTGAGAAGCTTTTGTTTCCTAATTCAAAATAATTATGTTACACCTCATTTTAAATAAAACATTTTTCTGACTTGCCTCAAAATTATTCACAGCTTCCGATGATTCAACAGTATTCTCTGAATCCCTAACCACATTAATGTTTGAAGTTAATAGTAGACCCAAGGGAAATTTACAAAACAAGTAGCAAATGTTACCTAAAAGTCAAGCAAGACCGCTCCAATTCTTCACCTATTTCTTGAATAATCATTTCATATTCACTCTTATTTTTTTGCAATTCGTTGATTAGTTCCTCCACATGTTTTTCATTGTTCACTGCAACTGTCTGCATCTGTGTTTGTGTTGCCGATAGCAACTCTTCAGCAGTTTCTAATTTCTTCTCAGTAACACTTATCTTCTGTGTTACAGCTTCAAGGGCAGAATTTGCAATTTGAAGGTCACTGCCAAGTTGGTTACACTTTGCCTTTTCTTTTTGCAAATCTTGATCCAATGTATTGTTTAATGTTGTATGCCTTTCTAGTTCAGCCTGTAAAATCAGTAATGTTCAGTTATGGCAAAGTTTGAGCCATAGGCGGCAAGGCAGCAATTTTTTTAAAACATGTATTTTAGATGTAGCACACAAGTCACTTTTATCATTTTTGGATTTGTTTGGAATGGTCTGCAAGAGTGAGTATATGTACTGCAGGTTGACCATTTCTGGGCTAAGAATGTACATCAAATAATGTTTTGACGCAATCTGTTTCAAAACTGAAATTAGCTTCTCAGAAACAAAAACAACTAATAATTGATCTTTACAACTTAAAAAAAGGTTATTACCTGTAATTCATCAATCAGAAATTCATTTTCACACATTTCATCATCCATTTGTGTTTTCACTTCATCTATATTTTTGTCCCAGTCACTAAAAATTACAAAACAATTCATTTGTTAGAAATATATTTTTTGTGGTTTGCAGTACTACTTTTACACTCAGAACAATGTTTTAATCTAATGGACAGAAATTAGCTACCAACCAAATCTCTTATTGCAAATCAAACTAAAACATTATTAACAAATTTACTCACCTATAGAAAAATGCAATTTCTGTCCACCAGACAAAAACAAACAATCTCATGACATTTTTTTATTGATACAACTTTTAAAAACTTTAAAAGCAAACACAATCATTACAGGTAAAACACACTTTGCTAACACGCTGTACCAAACAAAAGTTATTACAAAACAAACGGTAGCAAAGTTTAAAGGTATTTATGTCATGATACATATGTTGCTACAGAAAAAATATTCAAAACATTACCAGAAAAACATTGATGTGTGTAAAAACTATTTTAGACACATTTGAATAATAGAAGAGATAGTTTTTTTGTTACAACCAATTAAAAATTCAACATCATGCACCTGATAGCATTATTAGTACATAGCTTAGAAGTGGAGTCAAATAAAGAGGCACTACATTAAACTGTTGTAAGTTACAGCAGAAAAAACAACAACACAGTAGCTGTAAACCAGGGGTGGGGAACCTGCGGCCCGCATGTCTTCTCAATGTGGCCCGCGTCAGATTTTTGTTAAAGTATGCAACATAGCATAAAAAAACAAACAAAACGTTTATGTACAAATATTTCCTAAAAATTACTTCGACATTATTGCTAATCTTCCGATTCCACATTATGACGCCAAAAAATGCCACGCATTGAAAAACTTGCTATGTTTGTGACGTAACAGTCACTCGATTGCCTTTTCTTGCAGTAACAAATCATTTGTCATGTGGTGTTATTTTTTGATTTTAGAGCTATTAACGTGCAATCCTTATATTGGTATTTTAAACATATCATTGAAAAAACAAACAGATCAGTAATAGAGCTAGGGTGTTCCAACTCTTATTTTTTAGTCGAAATAAGTGATATACCTGTATGCCTTGTTTTTTTGCAAACATGTACCAGCAAAGAAAAAATCAAATCTGGAGCGATGAAATATAATAACACTTGTGTCCCTTGGGTAGTTTTACACGGAATTTGAAAATAAATAAATATTTGGCCCGCCGCAAAATGTTGTGCAATTCATGCGGCCCGCAGTACTAAGTAGGTTCCCCGCCCCTGCTGTAAACCAAAGCAAAGTATTGCACATTTCAACAAACACAAATTCAACATTATACAGCATAAAAGTATTTGTGGCAAAATGATAAAACAACATGAAGGCACATTGTGGCAAGACTGAATTCTGAACGTGTTAGGTAAAATAAAAATCCTTTTAATACCACAAAGGTTCAATACCTTTCTTTTCTTTTGAACTCCACCTCTAAATCACTGTATTTTTGTTCTGCAGCTTTAAGGTCCAGCTGTGCTTGATTCAGGCTCTCTTGTGCCACCTTTAGGTCGGTAAGCATTTCCACATGCTGTCGTTGTAGAGTACACACCTCTTCATTTTTGACAGAGAGGTCATCTTCCAATTCAATTATTTTGCGGGACAATTCATTCCTGCCCGATTCTAGTTGTAGCTATATGTACAAAAAACATTTCAAGAAGAATAAATTTTGGTAAATATGCTACTTCACAATTATTTATTTAGATTTTGTTCTGTAACTTCTATGTTTTGATAAATAGCATTTGTTATTTTAAAAAAGATTTCAATAAAGACTTAAAAAAATTCACCCAAAATCACCTTAGCAGTAAATAATATGTTCATTTTATGTGGCAATTAATAGAACTCATCTACTTTTAGAGTTATAAACAGGGTTCCCATCGACTTGAAACCAAAAATAAGGACAAACTGAAAACTGAAAAATTAAATTTTTATGCAAAACGAAACAAACATTTTTGAACAAATCTTTGCATTTACACGAGCCATGACATAATATTTGCAATATTTTGGCTAGAAACAATCTGTTCCAGCAACTCGTTGTTCATAGAAAATACTTAGTGCATCTCACAACAGGCCGGGTCTAGTTTCACTATCTATGTAGCAGGTATTTGACTATAGTAATTGTTGAAAATAAGACAAAATAAGGACTACAGTTAAAAAGAAGGACATTTCTTAGAAATAAGGACAATGAACTTTTCTAAGACACAGCCCTTCAAAATAAGGACAAATCTTAGAAATAAGGACGGTATGGCAACCCTGGTTATAAATGAAGAAATATTTATTTCACAAAATACCAGATTCACAAGTTCATAGTTCTGATTTACAAGCAGGTTTTAGCATAAAAGGTCTGAAATGAATGTATTTGGTAGGACGTGGAAGATTTATTGAATTATATGTCAAGTGTATGTGAAAATAATGGTAGTATATAACACAACAAAAAGTCTTATCGCAACAGCGTTGAAAACTATCCAATTAAAATTTACCATACAAGGGTCAGAAAAATAACATATGATAAAACTTTAGTACCTTGATGTAAAAAACCTCACAAGAAAAATATAAGGGTTACAAATTACATGAAAGGTTACACAAAATAAAGTATCTACCTTCACATTGTCCAACTCTAGTTGGAGTTGATTCCATTTCTGTCGAACTTGACCAACTTCTACTAGAGCCGAATCTCGATCACAAAGTAGCATACTGTTTTCGTCTGTGAAGTTTATTATACTTTTGTTCACAAATCGGAGATGACATTCATATGCAATACACAAATTCTAAGAAACTTAAAATATGCCCATACTGGTATAATGTTTTTCAGATTAGCAATGTTGATATTATCACAAATGCATGAAATTCTATTGCAGAATTCAATAAGATGTTTTAAACTTTTTTTCAATTACACTCTGAACTGGAAAACACTTAAAATTAGAACAAGTCAAAATTGTTTTCCAACCTTTCAGAAATTGGATTGGCATAACTTGGGTTGCTTAGTTTTAATTCAAAAAAGAAAATTGTAACACAATTGCACTAAGATGACGTCTAAGCTGGAAATAGCTGTGCCAAGCTGTAATGAGTGTTGTGCCAAGGCCATAATTGGAAGGTTGAATGTTCTGCAGCTAATATACACACCATTATCACATTGTCATAGACTTAAAGAAAGTGTAGGTGGCATATTTTGAAAAATTTAACAGGGAAGGTGTCTCGAAGAAGCTTTTATTAGCTACCCAATCATGTGGTATCTAAAATAGCAAAATTCATTTTATACCTTTAAGTGAGCTAATCACGTGGTTTGAGTCAACAGTTGTTTCATTTCCACTTTTCTGAAACCTGTCTTGCTCCACATTTCTCATTTTGGAAGACATTGAGAGGTAATTCAAAACCTCAGAAACCTTAAAAATGAATGAAGATTAAACGATAACTTTCACACCAGATTATTAATCGTATATGCAAGATTATTTCTTTGTCCGAAGTAAACTCAGGAATCAATATTTGTTTTATTTCTACAAGGTAATAAATATTTTCTCACATCTACACATGTGACAATCACATGTTGTCGGTTGGCATGTGACTTGTCAAGTCATATTTGTCATTACTGCTTTAAAACACTTTCCACTTCAGGTTTGACATGCTAAACACATACACAGCTTGTTTTAACCAGCAAACATGGTGCTAAAACACTGTCCACTAGGTACAGCAATTTAACATCATAATATGCTCAACAAACTTTGCACTGAACAGTTACGCTCAACAAAAATTTGACCTAAACGTAATAGCCAACTTTCTGTTGAACAATTAACACTTTACCTGTTCAGACAAAGCCATTGAGTTTAAGTTGATATCAATGGATGCTGCTCTACATATTCTGTCCAGCAAATTTCTTTCAGATAACTCCTTGATTTCAGACTTCACTTTTTCCATCAGTTCAATAGTTCTTTCTTCATGATCTTCAAGTGAGGCTTGCATTTCAATAAACTGTGCTTCTTCAAAAGACTTTTTGTTCAGTTTTTCTTCCAGCTGGGCACAGTGTTGCTGATTTCTGTCCAGGTCCATTCTTAACATTGCATTTTCCTCGCTAAGCTGCCTTGAAGATTCATCTTCTGCAGTTGAAAAACTTTGATCTGCAGCAACCAGTGTTGGACTAAACTGTTTTGTTGTCGCATTTTGAGAAAATTTTTCAGTAATATTCGACATATTCCGAGATACAAGTTCTTCCAAATTGCGCTTGTCTTCTTCCAGTTGTTTAACTTTTGCAGTTAATGTCTGGTTTTTTGTGTCCATGTCCCTCTTGCTTTTAGTAAGATTTTCGGTCTTCTCACTCCAGTTTTGCTCTCTGGCCTAAAAACAACAATTAATTAAAAAATTGAGTGACATTTTTCTAAGTGTTCATTGTTGGAAAGTTGGATATAACCATGTTTTCTCTGTGGCTGCCCTTACTTGTTGTAACATGTTTCAAGGTTGTTCATTTATACCAAAAACTAAATTATAACAAAATTGGATTTAATATGAAAACAACTTTTTCGAACCAAAACAAAAAAACAGTCATTGAAATGAATAAAGGCACAAGTTCAAACCTGAAATTCAGAACTCATGTTGCTCAAAGCTTCATGTAAATGTCGATTTTTCGTTTCCAGGTCAGTTATAACCCGAGCCAGGATGTCTTGATTTTCATTTGTAGATTTTTCAAGTGTATCTGCTTTCATTTCCAAAATACTGATTACTTCCTTCAAAACACGTTTGCAAGTGAAATGATGTTTAGAAAAACCTACTTTTCAAAAATCAAAAGTGAGTTCATATTAATTTTCTAGTAAACCTTGAAACTTGTGCAAAACTTTTTTTTATCTTTGTAAATGATTAAATTTGAAGTTGGCGCTTCTTAAACAAATTTACTCTTGTTACCTGCTGCTCTTGAATTTTGGTGTCAGATTGATCAAGTTCAAGGACAAGTTCCTCAATTCTCTGATCAACACTGGATTGAACACTGCTTCCTGCATGTCAAGGTGATGTGTATAGTATATATACCCACAATGAGCGAATACAAGAAATACTTTTGTGAAGGGTAAAAAAAAAATATAGAACTTAAACATTCACAGTTAACAAAGACAAACTTCTTATGTTTTTTTTACAAGCATATCACCTATATCAGGATTTTTTAAACCTGTGGGGATTTGTATAATTATGTGTGTAGTATAACCTTGGCAATACAATAAATTGGAATACGTATGTGAACATTTAGTTGTTTTTAAATAGTATAAAAATGTGCAGTAAAATGAAAACGATAAGAATCACTGAGCTATCACATTGCATAAAATCTCTTAAACAAGTCAGTTTCACATTTAAAGTTTAACCCCCAAAAGAAGATATCATAATAAATGGAACATAAGATCAACCAAGCCACTGTTACATGCATTTACCGCTACCAGGCAGGCGAGGTGTGTCCATTACAATAGAAGCTGAAGTCAGACTCCCCAAGCTTCCAACATGACTCTGCACAGCCCACTGATCTTGTCGAGCGCCAGGAGTTTTACTGCAAATAATAAAAGTGCAAGATCCTGTACGAATTAAAAAATCAAACTCTTACCTTGCAAATGTTGGCCAGCCACTATCAAGGTCATAACCTTTAGCATTAAGGTCAAAGTTCACAGCATTCAGGTCATAAAGTGATGTGATAAGTGCAGATGCATGAATTCGATTGCATAACACTGATTGATCATTTAAATGCTGGTTTCGTAAACTGTCATTCATAACACAATTTTGCAAACTATCTCCGAGTGTTTGATGAACAAGACAGTATCGGATTAAAGCTCTTCCACGGCCTCGAGATGTTCGCACCTACAAAATAAATTCGGGTATGAACTGATATTTTTCTGAAAGAAAAGGGCAATTGTACATTTGATCATGCACCTATCTCTTCATGTTCATGCTAAAATAAACCAGTTTTATGACGCTTTTATGACCAACCCTTAGGTGCTATTGTCAAGGTCCCTAATGACTTAAACAGACTTATTAGTCAATTGTTAAAAATCAATAGCAACAAGCTGCAAAGTGGCCAGCATTGTTACACATATGCAATGTTTAATAGATACATTTTAAAGACTATGGATGTGGATAGTATGCTAAAGTATCTTGGTTAAATCTAGTTGCTGGTATACCCATTAACATATATGTTGACATTACCTCTTTATTAGCTTGCACATACTTTAAGCCATCACTAAGCCCTTTGGTTCGATGAAGACAACTGTACATCCAGTGCCAATAACTTTTCTTAGCACTTAATATTCCCCTTTCCTTTAAACTGGAGGTCAACAGAAACTCCAGCTTGGCACACAATCTTTGAAAAAATTGTAATGTATAAACTTTAAGTAGAGATAGAACATATTAGTTTGATTAAAAAATATATTAAGAAATAGACACAAACAAAAAGACTACAATCTTATAAAGGAAAATGCACCATAGTGAAACAAATAACTACAGAAAGGACTGCACATTCCCATAGGTATTGCAAATTAACCTGTGTAAGGCTTGGCTATCATCAGTGATTGGTTCCTTATTCTTATCAAACTCGATGTATAGTTGCTTGACGACATCTAAAACAATAAAATATTCTTCACTGTAGTTTTAAGTGTATTTAATCTGTTTTGTAGAATTTATTAAGCATTAAAGAATTGTTTAACCACAAGTTAAAACTATGCAGTTTGACAGTTTTTAATAACTTTAATTATGTTTACAAACATTGAAAATACTGGCAGGTGAAACCAAATTCATTGTGGAGCATGTGGTCTTTACCTTGTAAATCTGTGACAATCTTTGGTAGATTTTCCCTGGCAGCCATATTTAGATGATGCCACACATTAGAAGTTTACTTACAAACCCGCAGTGCTCATTAGAGACGTAATTATCTGGTGGACAGCTAATACAGGATTACATACCAACTGCACTTTATACATAGCTTCAATGGCTCACAACAACAAACACATCTTCAAAACAAATTGGCACCATTTAATGCCAATACTTTTTCAAAATTTTATAAACATCATCTCTGAAAATTATAAATATCATGACTGAAAAAGTAAGTTCCACTTTAGTTGATACCATTAAAACCAATGCTCTAAAGTGCAAAAATAAATGCCAATAAAGGTTGTACAAATACAAGTGTCCAAGCCAACACCAATGATATAAAAGTAATTTCATTGCAGTTCCAGGTATAGTCAAATGGGGTAAAAAAAAATTTTGCTGAAGTTGGGGTAAAAAAAAACAATATCCTCACAGCTAAACCAAAATTTTTTTTTAAATGGTTTCTTTTTCATAGGATGTATTTATTCTCTACCATTAAAATAAGCCATAAACCATTCTCAGATTTTGTTTGTAGGCAATGTTCTGCAGGTTGAAACAACAGTAGTAAAATTCGTATGTTAAAAAGTCTTCAACAACCTTTAGAAACTTTCCTGCAGATTTTTTATTACAAGTTTGGTGTCAATGACCTTTGTTCTGTGTTGTGTCATAACTATGACCTATTAAACAAAAAAGACTCTACTTGGCTAGCTTCTAAATTTTTTCAGATATCTTGTTGTTCGTTTTTACCCCAAACGGTTCTATAGGAATGGGGTAATAAAAAACTATGTATTTTTTGCACCCCAAAAATTTTTTTTGCCCAAACATTTTTATTTGTCACCTGGAAGTTTAGAAAATAAAAAAGAAAGCCTATAAAACATGTTCTTAAACCAAAGTTGTATAAAATTTCTTTGGGGGCCCAGTTTTGCAGAAATTTTTACCAAAAAGTATACCTGCATGGCTAAAAGTACAAATTGGGATCCAGGCCTAAAGAAAAATGCTACAAAGTAAAAAAAAAGAGGTTATCAAATCATTATGTGGTAATTCAAGCAGTTTGGGGTAGAAAATTAAACTTTATTTCAATAAGGTTTTAGGTTACATGACCAGTCAGCAAGTGGGTGAGCTCTATTTAAACCTAGTTGCATACCAACAAAAGACTGGTAAATGACAAAAAAGACCAAATCAAAGGCAATAAATGCAGTGCAATAAAGGTACAAAGTCATGGAAAGTCTTAGCACTAATTTGAAAGCGTTTTATTAATTTACAAACAGTTTAATAACTGCTGTAAGTTTGGTTTGTAAAATTTCGAAAACAAAGAATTTTATGTGGCTCGTTTTTTTTTTGGCTTATTGATTGTAACAGAGTTTTTAATGAAATTTCTGTCTTATGTTTGACTTTAAGATGGTTGATTAAGTTCATATAATTGAATTGAAGTTCCAACGGCCACTAAATTTTTTTTTAAATGGTCCTAATGTCCACATGTTTTTTTTTACCCCGACATTGTTTTTTTTTGTACCTTTTTCGGGTTAAAAAAGAACAACAGTTTTTGTCAAATATTTTTTTTGTTTGTTAGTAAAATCAAAAACTTGTCACATTACTATAAAAGTAGTCCTATCAGCTTTATTGGGAAGAAAAATTGACCTTTTGTTGCCTAAAATAAAAGTTTGGCAACAAAGTTTCAAAAAATTGTTTTTTTTTACCCCACTTGACTATAACTTTAATTGTGAAAATTTTGTTTTTATGCACTTCAACCTTGAAAAACAATCCGACAAGAAAGCTAAAATTGTAAACATATGCAGAACATGCTAGTAATAAGGTCTGCGGGGATTGTTTAAAGGGTTAGGTCTAAACTTATATGCAAGCATCATTCTTTTGCGATAGGCAGAAAAGTCGTCATCATCTTTAGACAGATTGTCTGGTTTCTCGATGCCTAGACCCCTTCCATCGATTGACTTTTGTCCTTGATTGACGGGAGCAGTTATGCCTTGACCCTCACTGCCCAAACCCTTTCCTTCTTCCCATCCCATTTTGGCAAGCATTTTAAATCCAACATTGTCACACTGAATTTTAAACTCCTTATAATCCGAGTAATCTGGGGTGCGACCTTCTTTCAATGCCTTAAATGTTTCCATAAACTTTTCCAACTCAGCAGGTGGAAGAAAATCACCAAGAAAATGTTTACCTTGTCCCTCTTCAGTAAGTTTTTCAGCAAGAGCTTTTGTTTTCTCCATTTCCATGTATCTTTGTTTATGTTCCCAAGTGCCTGTGACATCATCAATATCTTCATCCGAGTCATACTCATGCTTAAATTTCTTTTTCTTTGCATTTGCCTGTGCTGCATCTGCTTGTGCAGCAGCAGCAGCCGTAGCAGCAGCTGCTTGTTGAGAAGCATTGCGATTCGCCATTACCAGGCTGTACATTGCCTGCATTTCACGCTGCTCTTCAAGCTGTTTCTTTTGTGCTGTACTTAACTGTTGCACACCTACTAATCCTACTGGGCGATAAGTTGCTGGTAAACCAAGGGATGCTGGTGTTGCTTGAATCACAGGCTGAACAGGATTTGTCATTCCTGGTATTTCTGCCAATCCAGGTGGCGCAATATCAGTTAGATCAACTTTTTCTCCCCACCGATTTTTCTTTTTTCGTTGCTTCATCTCAGTTTCAGCTTTAGGTGGTGTAGAAGTTTGCTTTGTTACATCATTTCCAAAACTCATGTTCTGCGCATTTTTAGGCAAAGAACTTGTAATGAGTGCCGATGGAGTTTTTCTTATGGCTGGTTCAACCGCTTTTTTTATTTGTGCATTTTTAACTACACCTCTGTTTATTGTTTTTAATTTTTTCACAGGCGTTGGCTGTGTATCTTCATCACTGCTACTACTATCATCATTGTGAAAACATTTAGCTGTAACTGAAGTGGCTGTTGGGACAGGTGCTGGGCTGGCTTGCATTTTGTTCTGTTTCATTTGTTGAAACATGCTTGAAAATCTCGATTTCATAGCAGGAGGTTTTGACAACCTCTGCTTTGGTTGTATCGGTGACTGTGAAGCTGCATTTGCAGAACCTTTTTGGTTAAGAAAGTTTTTCATAAAGTTGCCATCATTTGGCAGTTGACCATTAGCTTCTGATTTTGCCTTCTTTTCTTCAATCTCCTTTAGCTTTTTGGCCAGCAAATCGCTTTGCTGGTTAAGCTTTTCAAGTTTTGTATTACTTGCCATTTCAAAAATTCCAATACTTTTAGGTCTTCATCTACTTTTTACAATTATCCCACTGAAACATACTTTTTACATTTCGTAATACCACAGAATTCAAGGTTAAACATTTCACACAAACGACTTTGGTTTGGCTCTGCCATTTCTTGTTTATGTTACACCGTACTTACTCATTTTTTTCGTTTTTGATGTATTATCATAAAATCTTAATGTTGATATGTTTAACCATAAAGTATTGTATGGTTTAACAAAGAGTACTTGACACAAAACAAATACCACCGAGTCCGAAATCAAAACCTTGGTACAAAAAATACTTTTGTGATGACAACCTATGCTGCCTCCAGTGGCGACAAACCTTTAGCAAATTTCTGATGTGGTGCAGCAACCGAATCAGCTACCCGGTTTGAGAGGTTTATATCATTAAACCAGGACACGAATCACATTAAATGCCGAGCCTGAACCGAAACCAAGCCACTAAAAATTCAGCCGCATGTATTTTTTTTAATTGCCATGCGAACAATGTGGTCAAAAATGACAATTTGTAGGTGTCCTCAGTGCTTACGTAGTTAAAATTAGTGATGTACCGAATCGGCTAAATTTCGATTCGGCCGAAACCGAATATTCGGCGGTTTTGCCGAATAAATTCGGCCGAATCAACCGAATCATTTATGACGTCACGCGAAGTGGTAGGCTACGCTTTTGACATAAAAACATAAGTTTATCTATCAGGCAATTAGTGCAGAATGGTTGTGTTTCGTCCTCATTTTGGTTCTGTGGGGTTTAACATAGCCTTAAGCATAATTTGCAGCCCGACAATGAATTACTGATTAGTTGTCTGCAGTGGGAAAAACGATAATGTGTCAAAAAATACAATTATTTACGGGATTTTCGTTGGTACAAAGGAGAAGAGACACGCTTAACGCTTTAAATGTGTGTTCGTAAAAGATTCGGTTTCGGCCGAATCGCAACAAATTATTCGGCCGAAACCGAATCTTTGCAAAAGTGGCCGATTCGGCCGAATAAATTCGGCAAACCGAATATTCGGTACATCTCTAGTTAAAATCCTTTTGTAGTGATAAGGTATTTCTCTCCGTAAGGGGAAGCATTACCATTGCACAAAACAGGACGTAAACTCGTTTAAACACTGCCAATCGGTTGAGACCGAGTAGTTTGCACGACCCGAATAAAAAACATAAAATATTCACTTTTTCAACCTATTCCGAACCCGTACCCCAAAACAGAAAATATGTTGCTTGAAAAATAAAGTGCGCCAAAAAGTAAATGTAATAGCGTCACGAGCAGTACTATGTATAGCAACTTTAAACAACGTTGAAGGCAGACATTGTCATTTAATTTTTATCGGTCTTTTTTATTACGTCCTTAAATGTATGAGTAGAGACATATTTTTGCGACCATGGCGCAAAGTTTGATATTAGACAAGCGTTATTTAATACCACAGGACAAGACATGAAACTAAATTCCTCGTGAATTTTATAGGCTCGATCTTCTTTTATTTGAGCGTAAGGTGACTCTCGAGTCATGACGCACTTCTGGTTAATAACTCCCTGTGGGAAATTTACTCCAAAAATTACAGCAAAAAAAAACAGTGAGAAAAGCACAGACAGCATGTGACCGTCACGTGGTATTAGCAGCAGCTACCGCAGCGGCGCAGCCGACGTCACGATAACGATCATGTGACAAATTGTGTATTTCGAATGTTTGTCAGAATTCCGATTACTACAGCAGTGTTTCATATAATATATGTTTAGTGTTTGCATTTTTATTGTGCACAGTGGTTGCCATTTTTATTGTCTACACTACAGGTAAACACTTAATAATTTGAAGTACTTGCACTTACAACGTTAAATGATTTTCAGAACATCTTATTTTGACATACAAATGAAATAATATATGTAAGTTGTTTTGCTATCTGAATATTTTCTTATTATTATCACAAGCGTTCCTAGAATTTAATTTTTGTTTGTACGTCACAAATCGTGCTGCTGGCATGGTGATAGTCCTACTTAAAAAATGCCCAATTAGCCGGTGCCCTGTGTTGTATCAATAAGCTCAATTAAATGACAACTGCGTATGCGACAGTCTAGGGTTGATTGAGGTAAAAATCATTTCATTTATATAGTGTAAATGTTGCGCACAATCAAGTCTGTAGCGTGGCTAACATGTGTATCCACTTTTTATGTGTAAATACGTGTATTAATCATTGCAACAAGACTTCGACTCTTGAAATGCTACGTGTGGTCAGTTCTCGTATATGGCTGTGAGTGTTGGACCATCAGCCAAACGACGCAGAAGCGCCTGGAGGCAGCGGAAATGTGGTTTCTGCGAAGAATGATGCGCATATCCTGGACGATGAAGGTGCGAAATGACGCGGTGCTGCAGCGGGCTGGAACAACAAGACAGTTGATGTGGACCATCGTCATGAGACAGGTTCGATTTCTCGGTCACGTGCTTCGTAAGAAGCAATTGGAACATCTGGTGCTCACCGGAAAGGTGGAGGGGCGAAGAGATCGTGGTCGGCAGCGTATGACTTATCTTGGATGGCTATCACGTGTCACAGGCAAATTGCCGCTGGACATCATCCGGAAGTGTATGGAAAGACAGGAACATTTGATTGTCGCCGACGTCAGACTCTGACAGGGCACCTCTATTGTAATCAGGAACATATGTTGGTCAGGTTTTTCCAAGGGCAATTTATTATAGGAAGCACTGGCTTTGAAACACAGTGAAAAGTGTTCGGGAGCAAATAAACAGAAAAGTTTCAGCTGAATAGTGAGAGAACGCCGAGAAAAAAGGAAATGCTGTACTGTAAACATACCGTGCGGCATTTCGTTGTTAAAAGCAGACACACGACAGAGACCACACCAGATAAATAATAGTATGGGCATGGTAGTGTAAAGTGTAATGTTGCGGTCTGAATTCTTAAATGTTTACTAATACAAACGTTCTCGTTTAACTTTATGCTGTATGTTTAGCGTCGTGCAACCGTCCATTAAGATTTGAATCTGTCTTTAGGACAAAAATAGTCACATTACAAAAATACATGAATACAATTACTTTCGATAAAAAATTAAACGAATTGTTTTAGCAGATTTGTTAAGGGGTAAAATCTGCTTACCATGGGTTCATTAACATGGAGGCAGATACGCACATTGCTGTATCGAAATTTCTTAATGAAGAAACGGATAAAAGGACCAACAATTCAGGTTTGAAAAAGAAAAAAAAGTCAACTTATTTAAAATAAAATATTGGATTGGGACAAATGATTCATAGATGATGAACTAATTCCAATCATACCTATGTAATGTATTCTAAAGAAGTTGATAAAATGAATAAAATACCCCACAAGCTAATTTGGGGCTATTTGTAAACAATGTAAAAATATTTCAGTGAACAGTTATAATTGTGAATGTGTTATATGAATGGCTGTTTATTGTCAGGGTTTATTTGCCTATCAGATGTACTACTACAATTAACATAACCCTAGAACCTTCCACCTATTTCAGGAAATGATCATGCCAATATACTTTGTGGTCCTTTTGGTGATTTTAAAACTTGCTGCTTACAAACCAACAACATTTCCATATCTTCCCAACAATGAAACTGTTGCAATTACTGCAAAACCTATTCCCCAAAAGTCACCAATATATGTGGCACCGGACTTTCCCAAAGCTCAACAGTAAGGACAGATATTATTTGTTAAATTGTTTACATAAAAACTGTTCATTTTTTTAAAAAAAGATTTATTTTTGAATAAAAACAAAAAAAATGAATGCAACTTTTTTAATTAGATTGATGCAGCATTTGAAAAACACATCTCTCAACAATATTACCTACAGATTTTTTGCCACTCGGGTAAGTTTGCAAAATTTACCTCAAACAAAACTATTGTTGTAAGTTGTTAAAACGCTTTTACTTGATTATGTTATTCGATGTATTCGATGTGTGGTTTGACGAGAAAATCAAGTAATATTTCTTGGTTCATGTCATATATATGTGTTTATTTTAGGAAGAGATGGACATTGTGTACAAAAATACCAGTGCTCTAAACCCAGTGGGAATATACTTTCCTCAGGCAAATGATGTTAGCCAATATGCACTGAGGTTTCCTTATGGTTCACTGCCTGGACAAAATCCTTTTGATAGATCTGAAAGTAAGACTATTTAGAGCTGTATAATGACAGTGTTCTGTCTCCCAAAAATGGTGTCTAATCATTTTCCCCAGGACATAAAAAAATGTATATAAATCATTAAAATAAAAGGACATAAAAAATAAATTAGTTATGAATGTTTCACTCAATGCGCTAATAATCCTGGTTTTGCTATTTATCTTGAAATTTGTTTTGCATCAAATTGCAATTTTTTGTAGCAACTTGTCGAGATGAAACTGGCTATTGTCCGTCTAGAATGTATCTTGACTCTGGATTTACATATCTACAAAGCTTTTTCGATGCAGCTATTGTTCAGGTGTGCCTAACATGAATACTGTCACTTTTGTTAACTTTTTGTATTTGTCATATTTACTTTTGTTTAGCCTCAGAGTTCGTAACTGGGTTTGCTGTTTGTCTTTTTAATTTGGAGATTTTCCCATTTGGATAAGCATTGTGTATTAATTTTTATCACCAGTCATAGTGTATGTTTTAATAACAGGAAAAAACATATTCTCATTGATAACTTCCTTGCACCCTGGTAACCACATAATAATGTTTTTAGTTTCTGCATAATTCTTCGTACTTGAATCCCATCATTTCAGCACAAAAGTATCCGAAACTTCCTGGAACTTCAAACAGTCAAACTTTCCAGATTATTTCTTCACTCTATCTCGTATTGGCCTTCTCACCATTTTTAACGTATGTAATAGGTTGCTGGTTGTGTTACTGCAGCTTGGATAAAAATAATTAAAAAAATACATATGCATACAATGTTCTAGATTAAACTGTTTCTTGTTTCATAAGTTTCAATTTTAACATGAACTTTTATTTGAAAACTGATTCCAGGCTTGCATTTTTTTAGATTTCTGTTGGTGTTCATTGTTTTCGAAAAACAGAAAAAAATTAAGGAGGCTATGAAAATGATGGGATTAAGCAACATTTCCTTGTGGTAAAATTTTATGTGTAATGTAAACATTTTTTTCATAAAACTGCATTGTTAGTTTGTTAAACATATTAAACATCTTAGTAAGCTTCGGGCAGTGCATACTTTTGGGACCTAAACGGTATCAGTGCAGCTGGCATAGGTGCCGAGTAGGTGGTGGCGGGGTGGCGCCGCCACCTTGGGTTTTTAAAGCACGGTGGCGGCCACTGTGGATATTTTGATTAGTTTGTTGCTGTAACGTATGAAATATCATCAAATCGATATATTTGGAACAATTTTGCTTTTAAACAAACATGGTGATACAGCAACAAAACATGACTTAAAAAAACTGCAAACAGTTTTAGTTAGTGCCTTGTTTACGACGTAAAACATACAATTAAAACACACAAATCTGCCAGTGAATGTTGGGCCATTGTTGTGTGCAAATGTGTTGTAATAAATTGTTAAACTTGAGGAAACAATTTTTAAACGTTGCTAAGCCAATGATCAACGTTACAGCAACTTGTTGAAATTGTCAACTAAACATTATTTCAAACACCTTTTTTTCTGGTTTTGACGAACGTTGCATTCTATGGAAAGTCTGTTTGGGCTTGAATTTAAGTTCTTGTAGTTGCACGCAGTAGTGATGTCACATATAGTGACGTCATATTTTATGTCCGCCACCTTGCATTTTTGTAAAACTCGGCGCCTATGGCAGCTGGTGACAAAATTATTAATAAATCTTTTAAAATATTGCGTAACCTCTTTTGTAGTCTTGGCTAAAAACAGAGAAAGCTGTCTGAAAAAATCAATACCATGATGGAAAAAAGGTGTACAACCTGAGCTGAAAGAAAGATGTAAACAGTATAATTTTTTTACTAGACATTTCTATTGTTATTTCACAATGTGCTAGAGTTGTATCTCCCTTCTGCGCGCCATGACAGTTAAAAATATATCAAATTACATATGTATTAGGGACATTTACTGTATTCCAGAGATATTATATAAAAACACAAACAAATAATGGTACATTTTCCTTACAGGTCAGCCTGGGCCCTAACATACATCATTATTATTTTCATCATGACCATTATAATAACCCTTCTAGCAAAATTTGGCCAATTGTTTCCGAACAGCGATTTCTTTTTACTCTTTCTCCTGTTTTTCATGTATGGATTGACTCTTGTAAGTTTTTATTTGAAGTGTGCACAATTTGTGCATGAAAAGTTGTCAAATTTTGTATTATTTTGACAAATTGCATTATTCAGGAAATGATGGGTTTCATGCTCACGCCATTTTTCAATAACCCAAAAGCCGCAGGGGGTTTGGGCAGTTTGTTGACTATCTGTATGTCCTTGTTGTCTCTCTTGCCTGTGCTAACCACAATTTCAACTCCAGCACTTTGGGCACTCAGTCTGTTATCTCCTGTTGCATTTGCTGTTGCAATTGGTCAGGTATGTGATTGCAAATTACATGTACTGAATGTGCTTTTGAGATTTACAGTAAATCTCAGTTAATCTGGACCGGTTTGTACTAAACAAATTTTAGGAGAAGATCCAGATTAACTGATGATGATTATATCATTACATTAAACATCAATTGTACCATTAGTTTTGTCCGATTTGGGGAAAGATCCTGATAAATAGAATCCTGTTTGACAGAGGTTTACTGTATTCAATATTATCAAGAAAAATTTTATGCTATAACTGGCTGTTGCAAGGTCAATTTTTTGTCAATTATTTATATAATTGTAAATATATACCATACTTGACTGATTCCCTGGCACACAGGTCAGTCTTCTTGATATATCTGGTGGTGCATTCTTCAGCAACATTTGGGTGGGACAGAATCCAGTAGGCGTTGCACTTGTTATGCTTCCAGTCGACATTTTGCTTTATTTTGTGATCACTCTTTACTTGGACAATGTGGTACCAGGTTTGTAATTGTGATTGTGACCATCTGTTGTTGTTGGTTATTGCGCTAGGACCACATAGTACTCACCTGTAGCATGAATAATACAGTGCTACGTTAGGTATTAGCAGATTAATCACTAATGGAGTTGCATTCTTTTCCTATGTAATTGAACTGCCATTCTGTAGACAAACGTTATACCTTGATGACATACTATAATGTATTGGGACTTTCACTGATGATTGATCACTAAAAACATGTTTTTTTTAACAGGTGAATATGGGCAACATGAAAACCCTTTGTTTTGTATTCTGCCTTCATTTTGGTGTCCTTCTAAGAAGAAAGCTGTTCATGAAGTCTATTCATCTGATACGACACATTCTGATAATATTGAAAAAATTGATGAAACTCTGATTGGTAAAGAAGCAATAAGGTATAGACTGCATATTTCACCTACAGGTTCTTGTTGGTATTAAGCCTCATTTTTTGAGTTGTATCTGTAGGCAGTGCGTTACACATACTCTTACATCATTGTCTTCCTGTGTGGCAAAAAATAAAACACATGTTTCAGATTCTTTGAAACTGAGATCTCTGAAAACACAACTATTTATACAGCCGACATTTTTATCAAAGTTCAATTAAAAATTCTTGTTTGAAATTTAACAGCTTTAACTTTTACCATATCTTAAACAAAGTTATGTTTCAAATAAATGCATATTTATTCAGGATTAAAAATGTGTCAAAAGTGTATAAGTCTGATGGATTCTTTACAAAACAAACTGAAGCAACTACAGCGTTAAAGAATTTGTCAATGGACATTTATGAAGGACAGATCACTGCATTGCTTGGGCATAACGGAGCAGGAAAAACAACACTCTTTAATATTCTAACAGGTTTGGGTTATAAAATATTTAGTTTAGTTGCATTAAAACATGGTTGTTGTTATAACATTGATTTATTTAAGTCCTTCTTTGGTTTAAAATTATTTCAGCTTCAACTACAATTTGCAAAGCCATGGTTTTGCATAAGTGTACTTAGAGTGGTGTAATATACTAAAAAAATATCGGCAAAGTATTAGAAACCATGTATATACTACAAAAATAAAAATAAATGTTTTATTAATGTACTTTTTTTAATTTGATGAAAGATTGAAACTTACACACTGTTTCTGTACAGGTTTTATTGAAACAACAAGTGGATCAGCAACAGTGTTTGACTATGATGTTTCCAACCCAGGCCATATGGCAAAAATTCGTCAAATGACTGGAGTGTGTCCACAACACAACATTTTGATCGACCAATTGTCAGTGGAAGAACATTTAGAAATCTTTGCTGGAATAAAGGGAATTGATCCAGACACTGCAAAACCAGAGGTAAACTGCAATTTAAAAAAAGGGTTGGTAAAATGGCTTTACTGGTACTTTATTGCCTGCAAGTACTTTCACAATGATTGAAGATTTGGTAGTACGTAAAATGAGAGTAAACAATTTTACAAATACCGTTGCAGTATTTCTCGTTAAAAAATGTAAAACGTTGTAAACTTTATGTAGATTACCAGAGTAATAAAGTTGATTGGACTGGAAACGCAGCGACACACATTTGCCCAAAAATTGTCTGGTGGACAGAAACGTAAACTCTCAGTTGGAATTGCAATTATGGGAGATCCAAAGGTATCGCTTCGCAAAAATAAACAGTTTTCTTCAAGACAATTTTCTGAAAACTTATTATGATCTGATGTTATAACACTTGTGTAGATTCTTGTATTGGATGAACCGACTGCTGGAATGGATCCGTTTTCAAGAAACAATTTATGGGATGTTTTGCGATCGCGCAAAGAGGGAAAAGTTACATTGCTTACAACCCATTTCATGGATGAAGCTGACATACTCGCAGGTATCTGAAAATTATTTGCAAACTTGTTTCAAAGCTATTTTGGAAACTTTTTACCAACAACCAAACCAGTTTAAATACAGTATGTTCTGGAAACCTTTTACTAATGATCAAAGCAATAGAAATATGGTAAATTCGGGTAAATATCAACTCCTAGTTAGTTGGAATATGCATTAAACAAGAATATTTTTAAACCATTATTAACCTACAGTTTAGGATCAAGTATGTTACAACATAGTTTTAAACCAAAATAATCTGTACAAAATGTATGGATCTATTACAACCAGGGATTATACTTCATTTAGTTCAGTGGTTCTCAACCTTTTTACTGTGCGACCCCCTTTAGAGGTTTTCTAACACAATGGGACCCCTTTACAAACACATGTAAGAAATTTTACTACTATAATGTGTTTATCGTACATTTACTATCAAACGTCACATTTTTGGGAGTATAGAAAACTCTTAAAATTGTGGGTAAGGCCCATGTCACCATAAACCTTTTCAATATTTCATGTTATTTATATCGGAAAAAGCCAAACACAAAATAATATAAAAGTATACATTTGCGAATGCTTTTTTCTAATTCTAAACCAATTTGTTGTGTGAGTTACTATTTTAAATAGAAGACACAGGGAAAGTTTGCAAAAAATCTTTCTGAGTTGGCTTGCTTTTCGCGCCCCCTCAAAAGTGCTTGGCGACCCTTTTGGGGTCGCGATCCCCAGGTTGAGAAACACTGATTTAGTTTATTGTTGAATTTTTAGATCGCAAAGCCATTATTAGTCGAGGACAACTGCAATGTTTGGGTTCATCACTGTTTCTCAAAAATCGATTTGGTGTTGGATATCATCTTGGGTAAACAAGAAAATTCAACAATACATATTTTAGCATTTTCAGCATAATAATTACGGTCTTGTTGTATTACAGAGTGGTTGCAAAATCCAGTGACAGCGAGCCACTAATTACTGAATGTGTAAGTTCACACATTACTGGTTCCGAGCTCTTGCGTGCAAGTGGTTTTGAACTAGGTTACACCTTGCCTCTTGCTGAAGTTTCAAAATTTTCAGGTAATGAATTATAATAGATTAGTTCAGATGTGTAAAAAAATGGCATGAGTGAATAAAAAGTTGTTAGATATTCAAGGCGTTTTTTCGCAGAGCTTTTTAATGACTTGGAGCGACGGGGTGAAAACCTGAATGTGCAAAGCTTTGGTGTTTCCATGACAACATTGGAAGAAGTTTTCTTAAGAATTGGTGAAGATGAGGAAACAACAGACACACCATCAGAGCATGAAGGTAGAGTTGCGGGTGTTTTTAATAGTTTCATTGTGTAGGGAACCATAGGTTTTTGCAAGGTTATACCAATGGTTTTTGTAATATATGTTCAATTGTTAAATAACTTAGTGAATATGACCATATAAAATAAGTATCAGTGTTTCTACATGCAATGGCAATGTGTTCTATGTAGTACTTTTATTTCTTAAAACACTCTTCCATATATTTTTAGAAGGTCCACTGCTGGCAAATCAAATATCCCAGCGACTTCGCTCAATGTCTTCGAGTTATGAAAATCCAAGTTATGGAGCAACCGAAAAGGAAACACAGATTCAGAATGGTGACACTGTTGTGCAAGTTGTGAGGAATAACACTGCATTTGACCCTTCACATTGTGTGGTACGAAAGATGCAAGATATAACATGTGTTGTAACTGTGGTTACATAAAAAACTTTTTTTTAAATTTGACTTAATGGAATTTTTATCTCACTACAAAGTATTTTTTAATTCATAATAAAACGGTAGTAAAAAAGTAGTCTTAACATAAAAAGGTAGTTACAAAGTTAAACATTAACTTTTGTTTTTTTCAAATTATATAAACTCATGTTTTAAAAATAGTTTGTTTGAACAAAACTTTCATCTTATATCCTGCTAGCAAAAATTTCTATCTTCAAACCAAGATTTGTCTATTTTTACAGAAAGAGAAAAAATCTCGTTTGAAACTGCTGAAAATTCTTGCTTGGAGAATGTGTCTTGTCTACGTTCGAAACCCAGCAGCAGTTATATTTGGTGTCGTTTTTCCTCTTGGTTTATGCAGTAAGTGTTTGCTATATGTATGTCAAACTTACTTTGCCCAAAAACCTACAATACTACCAAAATTGATATTTTTGAGCTTTGATATTTATATTTTTTCTCTATTGTTAAGAAGAGTAACTAAAATGCCTGGTATGCTTGCATAAGCATCCTTTTCATTCAGGAGTGATCTGTCTCCATTTATAAACTTTTTTATTATGTGTTAAGTTGGTGCAGCAGCCCTGATGACATTACAAACTGGATCACAGAATACTGACAACCCAGACTTGGTTTTTATAAACTCAACCAACTATAGGACCATGTTGTACAAAAATTCATCAGGTAAAGATTGTTTATGGTCTAAAATTGCCAGTATTTCCTATGGTTGATCACCAAACATTTTGTCATTCTGCTCTGTGCATCATCAAGTGTGCATTGAATGTATAAGTTAGTGGCAGAATTTTCACCATTGGTTTGGGTGAACTTGGGGTGGTGGGGAGAAAAATCATTTCAAAAGTGACTTTTGCAAGATAAAATGTGCTTAGTTTCACATTAAACATGGACCTTTGTACCTAAATTTGTGACAAAACTTTCATGGCTCCACAGAATCTTCCCTTGATCTGTTCACCAGCAATACCAACATGACATTACAGCTAGATGATTTGACAAATCTTAACACAAGCAACACATGGATGGCAGCTGATATCAAACTCTACACAATTAAACAGGTAAAAAAATACTGTGATGTGGTGAAATAACTTTAGCAAAAAATGTGTAGATTAATGAAAACAAAATAAAAAAAGTGTTTATGGTCAAAAAAATTCACCCAAAACAAAAATGAACCAGTGTTAAGGATGTAGATCTCTTCTGGCAAATGTAATTTTATTCCGACATTTTGACGTCCTATACAGGTCGCTCTACAAACTTGATATTATGCCTGGCAGCAATAGCTTACATAATGAACCAGTGTTTTTTCAAATTCCTTCAATTTTTTAAAAGTGAGTTGTTTTATTCAGATGAATTATAAAGCTGTATTTAACACAACTGGAACATACAGTCTTCCAGCAATCATCAATGTCCTCAGTTCATCAGTTGTATCGATGTTTAATAAGACAGCTTCACCTATCAAGACCTACAACAAACTGTGGCCGGCAATAAGTATGTGTTTAAAGGTGTTATTGTTAAGTAACTTTGAAGTGAAACAAAAATGTTACGTATTGTTGCTCTTTTAGCAGTTTTATAACAAAGAAATTGTTGTTAGTTTATAAGTTTACATAATATTTAAATCAAATACCACATTTAAGTCGTTATTACAGTCTTTTTACAATTATGGGTTGTCCATAAAAAAGTGTTTATTTGTTGCTAAACTAGGCAGATGTTTTTACTATTGTTTCTTGTCTGCAAGTTCACATGTATATTTTTCTTACAAGTACTGTAACTTTTTTAACTTAGCTTTATCCTCTTAACAATATTTCTAACACTCACATATGTGGACTCAAATAAGACTGAGAAGTTATTCTGGCTTTCGGGAGCAAGAAAGTCCTAACTTAAAATGGCTGAGAGACACTGACTTAGAGAGTACAATTCTGTTTTTTGCATTTTTGTAGATCCGATACCTCCATTTAATGGTGGAGTGTTTGGTGGAGTTTTGATGGCAGGAATGGCATTGCTCATACCAATGTCTTTTGCTGCATTTAATGCTGTTCAGGAAAGGGAGGTAAATACAGTTATATATGTTTAGAAAATTCCTTTTTTGCCAAAACTAATGGTAGTGAAATAAAACCAACTATCACTTCACTTTTCCTGATATAGTATCTTCACAATATGCAACTTGCACTTTTGGATGCAGGTGGTCAGTGCTTTTTTTTCAAAAAATAGGATTAAAAACATTGGTACATGAAATTGTAGTGTCAAGTTGATTAGCGAATGTAGCATTTGGTGTTATCCTAATATTACAACATTGCACTTTTTTGTTTGTAATAAATGATATAACCTGTTTTGTTGCAGCTTAAAATTACAACTCAACTCCGTGTTTCTGGTGTGACCTTCGAACTTTACTGGCTTGCTTCTTTTTTCGTGGATTACTTGTGGTTTTTTATTGTTGCCCTGGCTTTCGTCATTGCTGTGTTGGCATTTCAAGTTCCACTGTTTACATCTGGGGCCCTTGGCGCAGTGGTAAGTGTGTTTTCGTAATGAACTACTTCATATGGAAGGCTGTCAACAAAAACCCAAGCACCTAAAAAAGGTGTTTTATTTTTGCTTAACTAAAGAACACAACATCTTATGTGATTTTTTTGACTTTTTGACTTTTGTGATTTGAAATGCCACATCCGTTTGTTGGTTTCTAAGCAGCATTATTGCGCATTTATTATTGGAGATGTTAAATGTTTGACCACAGCTTGATCTTGGTGTCACTGGTTTCCCAAATACAGTCAAGTTTACTTTGTAGACTTTTGTTTTACGTTGTAGGTATTGTTGTTTTTTGGCTGGGGAGCATCAGGTGTTTTGTTTTCCTACTGTGGAAATTTCATCTTTGATAAATATGAGACAGCCCAAGCTACATGGTTCAACATTATGCAACTAGTAAGATGATTGTGGAAAGAGCCTCTCTGAAACTAAAGTTATTTAACATCAAATAGTGGTCTAAAATATCAATTTTTTTTAAGACCCTGTGATATGAAAATATTTTTTTACCCAAACCTACATGTGTTTCTTAAAACCACTAATCAAAATAACTTTGTTTCATAAAAATAGTCAACTAAAGTTTTTTGTTATGTTTAGGCGACTTTGATTCCATACCTCATAGTTTCATTGCTTGACCAACTTGGATCCACTGATGCTGCACTCTATATAAACATTGTTTTTGTCATCCTTTTGCCACCATATGTTGGTTTTAGTGGAATTTACTATATTCTCAAAGTATGGCAGACCTTGTTGTTCTGTATGTTTTTAAAAATATTGATAAACATAAAAAAACAGTTTCAAAGGCATAGTCTTGTTCAAAACCTGACATACATCCTATTTATTTTTAAATACGCCTAGATTCTACATACATCAGCTTTATGATGCACAAAAAACTTGTTTAGTGCGAGTTGTGATAAAGATACCTGTAAGTTTAATTTATCCCAAACAACAATAGATTAACTGACTACGTGAGAGTTGTTGCATGTTAAATGCTTTTATTATGGGTCCCCTTCCTTGAAGGGGACACATCTTGATTTTACTCGATTTCTTTTTTTTTTTTTTCTTTTTTTTTCTTTTTTTTTTTTTTCTTCCCTGAAGTTTGTCCACCCCATTTTGCCCTGAAATGTTTGATGGATTTGGATGAAACTTTCACAGATGGTAGATATAGTTGTGTAGATGTGCCATCTGCTTCGTTTGTCATGATAACCCCAGTATTTACCCCGCTAGCCCCCAAAATGTAAAATGTGGTTTGTGCGCACCACAAACGTTAGTTTTGTGTGATGTTATAAAGCCAACTACATATGGTACTTATGTTTAAGGATTGCTTGGTGAACGTGTTTGCGGATAGCAGTCAAGGGGGTTGTTCACAGCCTTGTGACGTCACAAGTCATTACGGTTGTTGGTTAAAACGCCCCCTAGTGGTCAAAATTGAAACATTTGCCGATTTGGACAAAATTTTACAGGATTGTTGTTTGGGTCATTGCAGTTTCATATTTTCAACATTAGGGTGAAGAACCCCATCAGTTACCCCACTAGCCCCCTAAAATGGGTGAATTTTTAAACAGGGTCGGAATTGGCTGAAATTTGGATAGCTTGTACAATTTGCCATTTACAAATGATGATTGTTGTGTTAAACCCTGTAGCCCCAGCATTTACCCCACTAGCCCCCTAAAATGGGTGAATTTTTAAACAGGGTTGGATTTGGCTGAAATTTGGATAGCTTGTACAATTTGCCATTGACAAATGACGATTGTTGTGTTAAACCCTGTAGCCCCAGCATTTACCCCACTAGCCCCCTAAAAAGGGTAAATTTTTTAAACAGGGTCGGAATTGGCTGAAATTTGGATAGCTTGTACAATTTGCCATTTACAAATGACGATTGTTGTGTTAAACCCTGTAGCCCCAATAGTCACCCTACTAGCCCCCTAAAATGGGTGAGTTTTTAAACAGTGCGCAATTGTTGGAAATGTTATGCCATTTATAGGTATCGATTGTTGTGTTTTACTTCTTTGTTTTAAACTAGACAAACTTTAAACAATGCTTGAATTGAGTCGATTTGTATAGTTTGAACTTTGCATAGCGTGGCTATTTAATCCTAGTACCAATCACAGTGTTTTACTTTACAACACCAAAGTTTCTTATGGTTATCTCTTGAAATGCAGTATTTACAACTTTGCATGTGTGGGGACCCATTAGTTTCTGCCTGCAGAAACAACTAACGTTTTAAAAGACGGTGGCTAATATGGGACCCAATATAAAATAAGTGAAGGAATTATATTTATGTTTTAAAATAGATCATAGTGTATGTGCAAGGGCAATATGTGCTAAGCCACCCTTCTAGTTATTGTTGGGACCAAAAATTTTATATACTTCATCAACAATGTGTTCTCCTCTTCATTGGTAAACATGTTGAAGGATGATATTAAAGGTTGAATGATACAAAACTGAAATATAAAAACAGGACAAAGTGCAAAAATAATTGTTTTTTGCAAAGTTATTTTTGTGTCAATAATTTTTTGTTAAATAAACTGTTTGATCACAAGGAGTATGACTATTAATTTATTATAATTAACAGATCTACACCATATTTGCTTTGACTGGAGTTTCTGCAATTCCCACTCACTTGTATTTTGACTGGACACACCCAATGGTTCCATTTGCCATCCTTATGGCTTATGTCCATGTCTTTGTTATGTTTTTCCTCCTTATTGTCTTCTCAGTGCTTAAAGATGGTGGAAATGTGAAAGATATTTTGAACCTTAAGTAGGAGATTATTTTAAATGTTTTGAAATAGAAAAAAGTCCATAGTTTTAAACAAAGAGCTAAAACTGTAGAGCAATTTTGTTGGTAATGATTTAGATTTTAATAAAAAAAAATTGTTTCTAAAAATTGACAACCCTAAAGACATTAATTGTCGTCCAAATTTTCAGGTTCCGTTACCGGGCAATAGGTGATTCACAGAGCCAAATTAGTGTCCGAGAAGAAGTGAATAACGATGATGTTGACAATGATGTGAAAGAAGAAAAACAAAAGGTTGCAAGAATTGTGGCAAATGAGGTAACATAATAGCCAAAAACTTATAAGATGGCTTATAAAAAACTATTGTTCACATAAACATAGCTTGGGGTACCAGATGCACCAAGAACTTTTAAAACTAACAGCCGGTGCTATAAGTGTTTGATTTGTCCCAGCCACTACTTACGATGTAATAAAAAATAGGCTATTAATAAAAATAGCAATATTGCTGTTTCAACAGGTGGAACAAGCAAAGTTGTTCGTTCATAGTTTAATGCAAGTTACTTTTGAAGCATGTGAATTTAAGTTTACTGCTCTCCATGATAATAACTGAAAATTTATTCTTTGTAGGAAAGTGGAGATCAACCAGTTGTACTTGTTCATCACCTGCACAAAAATTTTGTCAAACGCAACAAGAGAAAAAACTGCAAAAAAACTACAAAAGCAGATACTATAAAGGTAAAATTTAAGACCACGGAAATCTTTTTCTTTTGATTTCAGACATTTCATTTTCTTTTGTAGACTGCTGTTGGTGATTTATCTTTGACTGTTTATCCTGGACAAGTTTTGGGACTACTTGGGCCAAATGGAGCTGGTAAAACAACTGCCATGAGCATGATGACAGCTGACATAGCTCCAACTAGTGGCAAGGTTATACCATACTTGTGATTAATTTAATTGCTCTTTAAAATTTTTCATGGATTTCATGTATTTTTAAACTTGTTTGATAAATGCAAGATTTCGTGTAGTATAAGTTATTTTATGCTGTTAACTTTTGTAGATATTCATATCAGGCCATGAGATTCAATCCAATTTATCTTCAGTGTATGAAGATATGGGATATTGTTCACAGGTAAAATACTACGCTAATCTTAAATTTTGTTACAAATGACAACAGCAAAAACACTAGCATTAAATAACTTGTCATTTTTATTGTGGACTTCTTATGCAGGATAATCCTTTGTGGGAAAACATCACACTCAAGGAACATTTAGAGATCTATGCTGCAACACATGGAATTAAAAAGAGCAATATTGAAGATACTGTTAACAGGTATGTAAATGTGGCTCGCACTACAGATAGGGATGCGCCGAGCCGAGCCAGAACCCGGGTACTCGGTACCGAGCTATTTTTGATGCTCTGTGCTCGGCCGAGCAGTTGCACAAACTGACCCGAGCATTAAATTTGCATATTCATGCCCTGCTAACATAGGTAACTAGTTTTCGAAAGGGTGTCTATGAACAAAAACAAATGATTTTTCAAATGCATTAGATTGTGGAAAAACGTATTTCTGAGGCCTGTAACAGCTTAATACACCGCTGGTGACGTAAAAGGCCTTGTAGAGCTAAAACGTAGAAAGGGAATTTTTTGTGACGGCCGAGCACCCAGCATTTGCAATTTTGGCACATCCCTAACTACAGACAAACGATTTGTTTGTTTGTTGGTAAATAATATCAGTAAAATTATATTTTGTCATTAATTTGCAGTTGGTAATAATTGTGTTGACTATTCTTAACTGTTTCAATTTTTTTTATATACAGCTTTATAGATGCCCTTGGTGTACAAGAGCACACAAACAAGCGGGCCAAATCTCTATCAGGTGGAACAAAGCGAAAACTGTGTTTTGCCATGGCTATGATGGGAAATCCCCAGGTGGTACTTTTGGATGAACCTTCAACTGGAATGGACCCTAAAACCAAACGATTCATGTGGTGAGTGAGAACCCATTGCTATGGCTCAGTGCAAACTGAATGCACTTTCTACTATTATAAGGCTAACACATATTAACAATTCCATAAAATTAAGGTAGGAATATGGGTTTTAGGCAATTCCAATCCTAATGGCCAGAAAACTAAAGACAATCACTGTACGAAGCTTGAAATGTACAAAAAACAAAGGGGTTTAAGCAAGACGTTTGTCATGATTTAACTTTTTGTGGTTTTCCAGGGATACAATCAGCACAGCATTTGAAGGGACAAGCCGAGGGGCAATTTTAACAACACATTATATGGAGGAAGCTGATGCCTTGTGCTCGCGTGTTGCAATTATGGTGCTGGGAAACCTCAAGTAAGCTTTTTGCCAAATCAATTCAGATGTAGTTCGGGTGTTTAAAAACCTCTTTTAAAGACAGTTCAGCGATAAATGCTCTCATTAAGGTTTGGAATACTTTGTTGATAAACTATGACCAAGTCAATATATTTGAACCTGACATGTGTATATTTTAACAAATATTTGACATTACTAAATTTTGACAAAACATTTCAATTGATAAAAAGATTTTGTTTAACATTGAACAGAATATTAACCATACACCACACTAAATGTGTAATTTGTGTCACCTGATAACTGGATGAAAGGTTACATCAAATAACTTGTAAACTAAAACTTATAACTTTTCCACTGAGGAAGTTTAAGTGTATCTATCACTTTTGTCTAGGTGCATTGGATCAACTCAGCACCTGAAAAGTAAGTTTGGACAAGGATACATACTGGAAGTGAAGCTGAAACGTGTT